>NC_067481.1:31877697-32519364 GCF_947179515.1 Apodemus sylvaticus | reverse complement strand
ATACACTGTTTGTAATGTAACACACATTAATGCCATTTGAGTTTCTTACATTACATATATTTATTTGTAACTGGAGTTTGAGGGCTTTAACAGCTCCGACAGACTTGCCTCACCTACCTATTCCATATGCCAGTTAAAGTAGTAAGTAATGGTAAGAAGCAGAGAGAGGGGTTTATTTGATTGGCCAAATCAGGAAGAGGAAAGAGTCTGGTGACCCCACAAGTCTATCTTCTAGATATTAACATGAGTTTGATTTGAATAGAGAAATTACTGGGCTGGGGACAAGCTCTGTGTATAATTAAGTTGTCTTAGTCAAAGTGGGGTTTGGCTTGTCATTGTCTTTGTTCTGGTCTTGCACCATGTTCCAAAGAAGTACTGCCATCATTGTCACATGGGATCAGTCTGGCTTTTAGATGACAGTTACTTCTGTCTCAGGGTTCAGCTTCATTGTCATGGTTAATTGTTCTCGTCTGATGGTGGTAGGCAAAGGCCTGTGCCTGCGAGGTTGTGCTGTACCTGGAATCTAAGGTAGCTGTAGATTGAAGAAAATGACTTTTCTTTGTCCCCTTAGCTCTGAATTCATCTGGTATTTTTTGACTTTGAAGGATCAAACAAACAAACAAAAACAACAACCAAAAAAAAATAATATTATGTTAATGTTTAAATAGATATTTACTCTCTTGAAGTAAAATTTAACATCAGTTCAAATGTCTAAAAGGCCATATGTGCTTCTTTTCCTATGTAACCCCTTTGTATGGCTTTCAAAATTTTGGTATTTCTTTTTTACTTTGAATATTTCTTTATATACTGAGAATATTAGTTCTTGGTCATGTATATTGAATAATTTCCTCCTGTTTGCCAGATTTGTTTGAATTTTCTCTTTGCAGATTTTTTTTTTTAGTATTTATGTAGTCAATCTTTTCTTTATATAATGAATATTTTATTAAATAATCCTAGGTTTTGTATTTGCTGTTTCTACAAGCCTTTTCAACTCAGAGGTACTAAAATATATATTTTTATTCCATTCTAGACTTTTTATATTCAAGTCTCTTATTCATCTAGTATTTTTGGCTTTAGGGGGAAAACTAGTAATTTGACTCCTATTTCTCAGAGTCATTAGTAACTTGTTAAACATGATTTATTGAATAATATATATTTTCACATATATATAAATGTATACACACACGTGCTCCACTTTATCATGTGCTAAAATTAAGAGTATATTGGAGGTGTATATGTGTGCTTTCAGTAGATATTTTAAAATTTTTTAATTAAAATATGATTGCATCATTCATCCCTTCCATCCCTTCCATTTCTCCTCCTTCTGTCCTCTCCTCCTCCCTCTTCCCTTCATCTCAAATCGATGGCCTTTTTATGGGATAATTTGGAGAGAAGAAAGGGAAAGGGAAAATGATTTATTTATATTATAATCCCAAAAATAAAAGACACAACAAAAAATTACAACGTCCATCATATCATATATGCACATGCAACTATGTGCAAGTGCAACCTCCCCAGTCTAGTTAGTGTCACATAGGTGTATGTTTCAGGGTTGACTATTTGGTGTTGCATAAGAAATTAGGGAGCTCATCCCTGGGAAACACAAAACCTCCTTCTCTCAGTAGTCAGTAGTTTCTGTAGTACTTTGTCCATGCGATTTCCTCATGACACATTAGCAGAGCTACTGGTATTGTCTTTGTTCAGGTCTTGTTTAGGCTGCCATATTGTCGAGGTTTTATGGGTATAGCTTCCCTAGCAGACACAATCTTATTTTAAAATGTCCTGATCAGGCAGTGGTGGCATACTCCTTTAATCTAAGCACCTGAGAGGCAGAGGCATACAGATTTCTGAGTTTGAGGCCAGCCTGGTCTACAGAGTGAGTTCCAGGACAGTCAGGGCTATACAGAGAAACCCACAAAGAAACCCACAGAGAAACAAATAAACAAACAAAAAACCCCAACACAAACAAACAAACAAATAAAAATATCCTGATTCTCAGCTTCTTACAGTCTTCATCTTTTCTCTTGTATGATATTCCTTAAGCCTTGGGTGCAGGATTTATATTGTATATGATCTATCCACTAGGGCTGGACACACCTTGTTCAGTTGACCTCTACATTTTGAGCAGTTGTTATTTTCTATAATTGTCTTTGGTGCAAAAAGAAAGTTCATTGATAGAGGGATGAGAACTATGCTTCTCTATGGGTATAAGGATGAGCCTTAGAGTGCACAGCAATTATGCTGATTTGGTAAAGCAGTAGTTGTATGTTCCCTCTAAGATCCATGACCTCACTAGCCCTGGGCTCTTATAAGCTATGTATTAGTATCATCCCTTTATTCTTCGTTATTTGCTTTTCCTCATAAAATTCAGGGTCATTTTGACTAGCTACACATCCATCTTGCCTTCCATTTTTAAAAGGTGGGGAGATTTGATATGGCATTTAATTTACAACCAGTTTGGGCACCATAGAACAACTCTATGTTTCAGTACAGTGAGACTCTATATCTAGAAACGGGTTTGAAAGCAGGTTTATAGAGACAAAGATTCTAATTACTATTCAGTGCTAAAGCCAGGCTGATGTACATTTTATTAGAATAAGAAAATGATGCTATTCTGAAGGAATTTATGTCACCTTCTTGACCCTTTCTGACTTCTTGATTAGGACCCCCAAAACCTTTTTCTTTTCATTTATGATGTAGCCATGGGTCATTCTCCTCCAAAGGACATGATTTTAATCATAAGAAGGATAAAAATAAAAGAGCAAAGAAAAACTTCATGAATGCCCAGTGCTGGATGAATGGTAATGTCATTTAACTGAAAGCTGCCATTTTGTATATGGAAGACATACTACATGAAGAAAGGAAGCTCACACAATGAATATATGGCAGAATGGAGACTGAATATCTGCTGATACTTATTTTGTTGCTTGTTTTGCGTATGCATGAATAAGTACATGATTATGGAGGCCACTAGATAACCTTGGATATTGTTTCTCGGGTGATATCTACTCTTTTTCTCTCTTTCTTTCTTACATCTTTCCCTCTTTCCCTTCCAGCCTCCCTTTCTCCCTCTTTCTTTGCCTCTCTCCTTCCTTCCTTCCTTCCTTCCTTCCTTCCTTCCTTCCTTCCTTCCTTCCTTCCTTCCTTCCTTCCTTCCTTCCTTCCTTCCTTCCTTCCTTCCTTTCTTTGAGATAGAGGCTCTTGCTGGCCTGCAATTCACCAAGTAGGCTGGCCAGTAAGCTCAGGAAATCTGTGTGCCTCTACCTCTCCAACACTGGGATTTCAGGCACATGGCAGCATGTCTGTCTTTTTCTGTGTGGGTTCAATAGGATCAAATTCAGCTTCTCATATGTTCAAGGCAAGTACTTAAACAATTGAGCTAGGGGAGTACTTAAGCATCTCCCCTAGGCCTGCAACTTTTCCTATCATACTCACTGCTTCTCTCTAACCTTTATTAGTTACATGTTTGGATTTCAAGCCAGGAAAATAAAACTTCTTGGAGAATCATCTTTATGTGTATAGAGAATCTGTGGTTCTTACCTTGATGCAATTTGTGGTATACCAATTTGTCATAGCAGTAAGAAGTTCATCATTTAGGATTTGGTCCTTTACAGTACAGGATGTGCAAAATCACAGCTTAAGATACAAGTGATGTTTGGATATTATATAGCTTAGATTCCCTTTTTATAAGTTATGATAGTCCATCTCATGCTGGTTGCAATCGAGAGAAATGGGGTCAGTTGGAATTTTTTCGAAAGTTCTAAAAGGTAGATGATACATTACTTAACTGTCTGCATAAGAGTGAGGAGGGAGTCTGTGTCTGCAGGGTGTCCACTTCTAGGTAGCTAAAACTTGACATCAAGATTCGTGATTCAAACGTGGAGTTTGGAGGGGAAGTATTGAGGCTTGAGATAGAAACTTTGAGAAGCTTTAAATTTAATATGATGGTTTGTTATAGGCATCCCTGGGCTCCTTGTTAAAGCACAGAGAGTTAGACCTCTAAGAATCCTTTTGCTTGTGTAATACTGGGAAGGTCCTTTTGATGTTTCTATGTACTTGTATTCAGAGTAACAGACACTGAATTTTTCATAAGATATCCATAGATGTGAATAGCATTGGGGAAGCTTACATAATAAGATATTTTAGCAAAACTTATTTTTTGTGGCACTATTGTTTGCAGATTTTCTTTTTCTTTTTTCTTTTTCTTTTTTTTTCTTTTTTTGTATTTATGGGTGACAGAAGAAAATAAATGGCATCCAACAGCAACTGTTTTACCTGGTGAGCCCTGAGACATTTTTGTGCTTATTTTCTCTTCTTAAGCACATGCCTTTGATGTCTAAAAGGCCAAGGAATCTAAACAACAAAGAGATACTGCCAATAAGAAAGGATGGATAATGGCCTGCCAGAACCAGCCCACAGCTTAGATGTTTAAGCTGACAAACACTAAGTAGGAAATTCTAAGAGGTTCAGTTTATGCTTATGTAGATGTTGTTTAAATGCAGATTCTAAGGCTCCTCCCACACACCCTGAATAGCAGCATTTTTGGATTGACAAAAACAAAAAATATCCAAAACCAAAAATAAACAAACAACCCCAAAACAGAAACAAAAAACCCTCTCACTCTTAAAGAATTTCTTAAAGTGATTCTGACACCAGTGACCCAGATTAGTCTGGCTAAGAGTAGAATGTATCTGAGTCTTTTCAGCAAGAAAAATTCTATAGAATGAGAAGCCACAGAAACTCAAAAATAGAAAGCTTCTAGGAGCTGTCTTCTGGCCCCAGCATTGTCACTGTGTGTATGAATGTGTGTTTGTGTATGTGGTGTATGAACAGGAGATATGCTAATGTGATAATGCATTCATTCATAATGCATTCATAATGTGTATGTGCATGCATTCATTCATGCCTGTACATGGCCATGAGTGCATGGAGATCCCTGGAAACCTTCCTTGGCTTGTTCAAAAACCTAGGTCTGTGTGATCTAGCTGGAACGCAGAAATTTCACAGACCTTTAATCCCTTTAGCTGGAATATAGATACATTCTGAGTACACAGTTTTAAAGTAAAATTATTCTGTAGAAGGAAGCAGCCATGTTTGAAAGTGATGTCTAATTGAGGGGCAGACAAAATGACAAATCAGAGAAAAATTTGACAGAGTCAGAGATAGAATATGCCTCTTTGAGAGGGGGGGAGAGGGAGAGGGGGAGAGAGAGAGAAAGAGAGAGAGGGGGAGGGAGAGGGAGAGAGGGAGAGGGAGAGAGGGAGAAGGGGAGAGAGAGAAAGAGAGGGAGAGGGAGAGAGAGGGGGGAGGGGGGGAGAGGGAGAGAGAGAGGGAGGGAGGGAGAGGGAGGGAGAGGGAGAGGGAGAGAGAGAGAGGGAGAGGGAGAGGGAGAGGGGAAGGGGGAGAGGGGGAGAGGGGGGAGAGGGAGAGAGAGAGAGAGAGAGAGAGAGAGAGAGAGAGAGGAGAGAGAGAGAGAGAGAGAGAAGCAAATCAGTGCAGTGAGTGCAGTGTAGTGGAGTTGGGTTTACTCAGTGCAGGTCAGCAGAGGCAGTTGCAGCCAGAGAATAAGAAGGGTCCAGATGATCAGAACAAAATTGCCAGACTTAGTTTGAGGCAAAGCAGAACAATCTTGTGGGAAGCTAAGAGAGGCCAGATTGAAGCAGTCAGCTTGGAGAGGAGTTTGAGCCAGAACACCTGAGTTGAACCCACCAGCCAGAGTTCAGAAAGAACTAGAAAAGGTGAGTTTATTTAGCAGTAAGCCTCTGAGATGACAATTACCTCAGGTAAATAAAAGGTACTTTTACAGTGTAGCAAGCACTTTTACTCACAGAGCTCTCTCCCTATTCCCTTTGTCACTTTTGAAGATGCAGTTGCAACATATACTTTGGAAGCCAAGTAGGTTTAATGAAGTTCCTTATAACACAGAAGTAAACTCTTTCTCCCTGTACTTTTCAGCTGATTTCCTCCAATTTTCATAGTTGGGTATAAACAGCGCAGCACCTATTCCAGATATTAGACAATAATTTTCCAGTTCACTTGATACATCCATTTTCTGTGTAAAACAATCTCAGATATACAACTGTCAATTTTCCTCCATGATTTTAATGTTTGAGGAATGAGTAATACTTTAGCAGAGATTTTTCCTGACCACTCCAAGCTTGCAAGTCTGTTATAGATGCAAAATTGCTTTTTAAACATAAAAATTTTTCTTTGGTGTCTGTGGGAATCCGTCTGCCCTTGACCTATTGTCTAAGCTTTTTCCACATAGTTCACCCAGGAAATACAGTCACCTAGTGATGGTTCTCAACTGCCATTTGACTTCTCTAAAAGTCAAAGCTTAGCAACAAAAGATGAATCTAAAATATGTCTTCTATGGATGTAATAGAGCAGAGTCCCATATAACATTTGAGGTAGAATTATGATGTTTCCCTTTACCATTTTATCATGAATAATTGTTTTTCTTTAACATCTTTTAACAAAAAAGGTGATAAGGTTGGTGGTGATGAAAAACAATAAAAGTTATTCCTGGTTATTTGTAAATCTGAAAGTTACTTCTAACATTTGATAAAGCTATTATTTCTTTTAAAAATTTTAATTAAAAAATAGTTACTCCATCCCCCTTTCTTTCCTTCAGTTCCTTCTGTACCCCTCCTTCCAATTCTCCCATGTCCCATCTTTCTAATCTCTCTCATGATCCATTACTCCTCAAATTGATGCCCTTTTTTATAACTGCTTTCTTATTATATTATATCATATTATATGTGTGTGAGTGTGTGTATGTATTGTTGTTGTTGTACAGATGATTATAACTTCATGGATGAGCACTTTGTATTGGATGGTTGGGAACTAGGGATCTTTATAATTTAAATTTTTAATTTTTGAGTTGTATATGGGAGTGTCGGATTTACATGATTATGATTTCTAGACCTTCTTCTCCATTGAACTCCTCCTGTGTTCTCCAACTCCTTGAATTTATGACTTTATTCTTCCTTAATTATGTTACACATAGACACACAGAGTCAGGGTATATGACTTGGTATTAAACTTATCATGAGGCTTGTCCCCAGAGAAGACTGATCCAACCTCTCAGCAGCCGGCAATTGTATTTTCACCTAAGGACAGGGTCCTTTGGTGATGTCAAAATGTAGGGGTTCAGGAAATCCTGAAGAAAAGGGGGGAGAAAGGATTGTAGGAGCAAGAGAGGTTAAAGACACCACCAGAAAACAGCCATTAGAATCAACTAGCCAGGTCCCATGGGGGCTCACAGAGATTGAACAGACAATCAGAGCCTGTATGAGTCTGAGTCTGACCTAGCTCCTCTGCATGTATGTTATGATTGTGTAACTTGTGGAACTACAAACAGGAGGATGGGAGTGTCTCTGACTCTTTTGCCTACTTTGGGGACCCTTTTCCTCCTTCTGGACTGTGTCAACCAGCCATAATATCAGGGGATGTGCCTGGTCTGATGCAAAATGATATACCATGTTTGGTTAATATTCCTGGAATGCCTACCCTTTACTGAAGGGAAAAGGAGTAGATATGAGAGAAAGATAAGATAGAGGGTGGTACTGGGAGGAGAGGAGGGAGGAGAAACTGCAGTGGGATATAATATATGAGAGAATAATAATAAAAGAAAAATGTTACTCATCAGTATTTTTTCTATGCGTGCAGCTTTAGCATGGATGTGTTGCCTGAGATATAAATTTAGAAAAGAACAAAATGTTGAAGATTTGACTTAAAATTGTATAAAAGGTATTGTGGATATCATTTAATTAATTATTAAAGTTGCAAAATAATGTTGGTTAACTAGACAAAAAAACAGATATAATTGCTTTCTCCTTCCTCAGCTCTGTTCATATTAGCCAATACCATATCAATTCTGGGGTTGTAGGAAGAAACCAAATAGTGTCACTCTACTCATCCAGCACCCAGCTTTCTGAATTCTGTTTAAGGTAGAAGGGTTGTTAATACTTGGCTCTGGGACCACCAGAGCCAACCCTCTGACCCAAAACCTGAGATGTGTTTCTTAAAGATAAGTGAAATGGGCAACTGATTCACAAATTTTCTATCTTGTTTTTCTCATTTATAAAATAGAGAAGACAATTTACCTTTAATTAGCTTCATGTCAAATTGATATAATAATCCTCAGCTGCCTATATGATCAGCTATAAATCAAATAGGCAAGTAGAGTTCTTCTTCCTAAGTTTGCCTAGGAGCCAGCTGAGGAAATGACAGCATCTGGGCAGGTGAGTCTTCCCATCTCTCAGACTGACCCAGGCTGTTTCTCATGTGACCCTGTAAGAGTCAAGTAAGAATACAGACTTCAGAATCATCCTTACAGCTTCTCTTACACTCTCAGCAAAAGCATTGTGTCAGGCTAGCTCAGATTTCAACTACCCAAAAAGTAGATCTTGCCTCATGGTGGGGATTGGTAAAAAGTCATCTTCCAAATAGTATGATAGGCACAAAGACTAATCAGTCTTTCTATTTTGTGAAACCTGCCATGTAGAACAGCCCTTTAGTAGATAATTATTAGTTGCAGAAATAAATTGGTAGGGAAATTGGCAATGCTTAATCATATAATTATAAAACCCCTTTCATTTCTATGAGCATGCCTTATTAGATATTGTTCATGCCTTTGTTCTTCTGTTAGGACAGCCATTTTAAACAGGTGTTGAAAATTATAATGTGGATTAAATTCAATATTCTGCGGTTTGGCAATGCGTGGCTGTACTTCTGTGGAAGCAACAACCTATAATGCTCAGAAGTTTATAAAATCTTGTGTCAGGCTAAGCCCTGAAAAAAGAAGTATGCTTTTTTGTGGATATATTATTCTGATAAGGTCTGGGGCATTTTCCCTAAATATAGATAAACCTGGGAAAATTAATAATATAGAAAAATATAATATATGAAAACATTCACATTACTAGCATAATTGCTATCACTGAGAACAGGGCTGTGCCTCTTTCATCTTAGTATCATCAACAGCAATTCAGTTGTCAGTTTTATATTAAAAATAAGCCAGAACAACATAAAAACACAGCAACTTGTTAGCTTTGCTGCCCACACACATTTGAAATGTTTTACTTAAATTTTGTTTTCATGATATTTTCTTAAATTTTGGTTACCATTGCTTAAAAGTGATGATTATATTTGAAAAGTGCCAATTGCTTTTGAACATTACTGGAAGGCATTCCCGGTTTTGGTGCTAGTGAGTATTATATAATGCCTCAGAACAATCGAGGCAGAATCCGCGACTGGCAAACTTTGTCCCAAAAACAGCACTTTCCTTTTTTTTTTTTTTTTCTGGGTACTGAGAAATGTAAGGGGAAGAGAAAGCCCTACTATTATATCATTCTCTATGTGTTATGGATTTGGTTTATTACTTATATTATGTCAATTGGTTTCTCGAACTGCAGGGGAATTCGCACATCTGTATGTGAGAGGCTGACAGTCCTGGTCCCCAGCTGGTTCTAATTGGTAAATAAAGTTGCTGGCAACCAATGGCTGGGCAGGGAGACAGAGTAGGGACTTAGAGGTTCCCTGGGCAGGGAGACAGAGGTTCCAGGAGACTTTGAGGTTCTAGGGAGAAAAGGAGGAACAGGATCAACACTGCTGCAAAGAAGGTAAGGGCCTGAGAAGTATAAGTCAGAGAGACAGAGACACTGCCAAGATGTAAGAGTCAGGTGTTTTGGCCTACAAGGTCCGTAGTGGTTAGGATGGAAAATAGGTTTTAGTAGGTAATAATTCAGGAATATAGGAGGGGAGCATATTTTAGCCTCGGGGAAGTTTGGAAATACCAGGCTATTGTGGTTGATTAAGGTATATTAAAATAGAACTCTCTCTCTCTCTCTCTACTCTCTCTCTCTCTCTCTCTCTCTCTCCTCTCTCTCTCTCTCTCTCTCTCTCTCTCTCTCTCTCTCTCTCTCTCTCTCTCTCTCTGTGTATGTGTGTTTCATTTGTGGATCCAAAACATTTGGATGTGTGGTACGGAGTGTGAGCACTCGCCACGGAGTTTAGAGCAGGTTAACAAACTGCTGCTTCATGCATGTATAGACTACGGTTTTTTTTAGTATAATCTTGATTTCTTGTGTGTACCTGTGTGTACATGAACAGGCCAGTGTGTCTTCCCCCTCACACATATATGTAGGACAGAAGAGAACATGAGCTCTCCCGCTACAAAACTCTCCACATTATTCTCCAGAAGAGAGAGTTTCTCACTGAATTTTCCAATTGCCATCTATTTTTTAAATCTAGGCTGGCTGGTCAGCAAACCCCAGAAAATTTCCTTTCTCTATTCCTTGAGCTGAGGTTACAGGCCCAGAGAGCCATTCTCAGTTTCCATGTGGGTGGTGGGAACCAAAACACCATAGAGCCCTATGCTTCGTTACCAAGTGCTCTTAACCACTGAAGCATCCTCCCAACGTTTGATTTTTATATTCTATTAAAAATGTTTTACTTTAGACACATTTTCTCTTGCTGGGAGGGCATTTTTCATTAATTAATTCTCTTTACATCCTGCCCCTCTCTCCTCTCTTTCCAATCCAACCCTGACAAAGCCCTCCCCTGTTATCCTATCCCCTTCTCCGATAAGGGGAAGCTCCTCTTGGGTACTATCCTGCCATGAACAGCAGAGGCGTGAGCATCTTCTCCCACTGAGGCCTAACCAGTCAGTCCAGTTCAGGGAAGGAGATCCAGTGGTACACCACAGAGTCAGAGACAGCTTCCACTCCAATTGTTAGGGGACCCACAAGAAGACAAAGCTGTAGATCAACTACAGATGTGTAGAAGGCCTAGGTCCAGTCCCTGCATGTTCTTTGGTTGGTGGTTCAGTCCATATGAGGCCCCATAAGACCAGGTTAGTTGACTTTGTAGGTCTTCTTGAAGTGTCCTTGACAATAAGCAAATATGATAATTTTGTAATAGAATTAAATGTATCTCTCAAATTTACATACTTTTGCTAATTCTCGATTTCTTCTGTTTGTGTGTGTGTGTTCTTGTGGGGGCACACATGTGTATATATGTATAAAATCACATGTGCATGTGCATGTGGAGGCCAGGGGTCTTAGGTACTTAGATGCCACAAAGAGATATCATGACCACGGTAACTCTTATAAGAGAAAATACTTAATTGAGGGTGGCTTACAGGTTAAGAGATTTGTCCATTATCATTATGGTAGGAAGCCTGGAAGCATTCTGGCAGACATGGTGTTAAAGGAGAAGTTGAGAGTTTATCTATAGTTTGATCTGCTGGCACCAGGGAGGAAACTGTGTACAACACTGGGTGTAGCTTGAGTGTATATAAGACTTCAAAGCCTGCCCCCACAGTAACACACTTCATTCAACAGGGCCATACCCATATCTACTCCAACAAGGCCATATCTCCTAACAGTGCCACTCCCATGGTCCAGTTATTCAAACACCTGAGTCTATGGGAGCCATATCTATTCAAACCACTAGTCAATCTTGGGTGTCATTTATTAGAGCCATCCATCTTGTTTTTTGACCCAAGGTTTCCCAGTGGGACCCTGACTTACCTATATGCCTCCTCAGAGATAGGGTAGCAACCTTAGGCACTACATTAGGCTTTATTTTCCCTCTGTGTATGTGGGTTATAGGGATATAACATCTCTCCAGCTCCATCCACACTGATTTCTTAACAGTTCAAAGTACTTGGACCTTACAAGCTGCATTACACAGATACCCTGGCTATTATTCTTTTATTTTCAAAGTGGGGAAAAAGTGGATGTCTTGAAATGTAGGTCTGATCCTGTTTCTGGCCTCCACTGTCCATGTCTTAAAAACACTTCAGTGAAATCCTTCTGATGAAATACATTTCCTTGGCATGGTCCAAGCACTGCATGATCAGATACCTGCTCCCGTTTCTTCGTTTTCTCACTTCTATAATGTACTATAATCGCCTCAACTCTCCTAATGTCTCTTCCTCCTTCAACTTCCTGTCATCTCAGTTATATGCAGGCCTTTAGAAAAGTCTTTCAAGTCATCTTTAATAGACCAGATCTCTTAGATTAGTCTCCTATGAAATTAAACATTTATTCTTCAAAACTCTTACCATGGTTTTTAACTAGATATGCTTGACCAATTGACTAATGTCCATTTCCCCACTACGTTGTGAACAGCTTGGGCAGACTCTGACTACTAGTCCCTATCTGAATGAACTTCTGACTTAAAATCAAAATTGCTAAAAATAAATCAAAATTGCTGAGATTATGCATGTAAGTTCTAAGTACAAGAAGGAGGAAGAAGAATCAGACCCTCACTTAAAATTACAATCACTTGCTCACTTCTGTATACTTAGTACATCCAGCTTCATTTACAGCTGCATGAGTGCATGTGGTCCTTGGAAGTATTGAGATATATAGGTTATGGAATGTTGACTGTGGCGGGGGCTTCAACCATATAGCTTAGGTGAGTGGTGAAGGCTTTTTGAAAATGCAGTTGCCTGTAGGTGAGTTATCCATGCTCCTGCTAAGTAGTTCCAATTACCTTTATTAGTTCCCTAAGTTGAACTTGAGAAGACTCATATCTTTGATCTGTTGGTGATGTGTCTGGAATGAATTAGTGTTTCTACATATCTCCTCAGAGAGGATATATCTTTATCTGACCCAGGAGTATCTCTGACCTCCTCCAGGTTGTCATTGTACCTTTCTGTGGAAACCACGCCCTAAAAAAGATACTTTCCCCATAAAAGTTAAAAGGAAAGTAAAGAACATCGAATGGCTCCTTATCACAGGCACAATCTAGTTCAAATTAGCAACTCACCAGCAATGCTTTATTTTTATTGCTGCTATTTGTTTAAGTCACATTGGCACGATCATATAAATTACTCCTTAATGTGTCCCAAGCAGTCTGGTTTGGGGAGGATGCTCCCTTTCCCCAAGGAGCTAATGAAAATTCAGCGTTTGCTTATTCCCTGAACCTCATCTCAAAAAATCAATGCCCAAAATACAATAGCTGCATAGTGATGATCTGTGGACGAGGTGCCTTCACAGAGCTGAAAATTATAGCTCAGAAAGCAATCCGTGCCTCTCTCCTTCGGAAACTTTAGATTCACACTTCTGCTGCCTTCTTGACCCCAAGCCTTCCATCTTGTTACCAGACAGGAATGTTTTCTTTCCTTTGTCAAAGTGCCAACTCTTCCTGGAAGCCAAGGCCCCGAGGGGAGCTGTTTGGTGCACACCTGTAGCAAGGTTTGAAGTCTCCTCTATACCTCAGACTGAAGAAGCGTGCAAACTGTAAATTGCCAAGCAGTTTTCTGAGGTTCTTTTCCTTTTCTCAGTAAATTCGATCTGCTGGTGTGAAAATACAACAGCATCAGTGTTTACTGGGTCAACAAAACTGTCAGATTTGTTTCTTTGAGTAGACAGTGTGGAGGGAAGATATTTGTAGAAAGAGAATGGGAAGGGAAAATGAAGTGCAGAAAATAGAATATGGGCCCAATTTCCTCAGTTTTTATTCCTTTCTTTTAATACTCTTAAACTTGAAGACCAGATAGGCTGATACCAAGGATAAAGCTTATGGTTTGCTAATCATGGTGTGTAGGATAAGGACTAGACATAAGTTGGGGGTATACTGATTGTATCAAAACATTAAAGCATGTTTCCCTTGGGTATAGGGTAACAATCGCATTTTGTCAAAAAAAATTGAATTGAGTAACTAAAGTCTCTACTTTACCAAATGCATAAAAAGACTATATAGCCATATAAGGTAGGCATGATGGAACAGAAGAATTAGTACATACAAGGGGAAATTCTGAAAACAAACTGTAGTTACAATCCATAAATGGTGTGGGTGGTGGCAATTTATGTTTGTTTTGAGGCTGTTAGTCTCTAGGGAAACTAGTAAGAATTAGGCCGGGAAAGGAAGAAGAAAGGACCTATGTGAGTACTTTTAAAAACATCGATCCGATATCTGACTTATTGCAGAAGGAGGAACAGGTGATCTAATAATGACATTACTTCAGGATGGATTAAAGGGTCTGAGAGGTGTCTCACCTGCTACAAGCATTTTCTTGAAGCTGAACTTGAGTTCAATCCTTTGGTCCCCATGGTGGAAGGAGAGAACCACTTTCTACAACTTGTTCCTGAACTCTACCCGTGTTCCAGGACATGACTTGCACACAGGTGCATACGCACCCCACACAAGGAAGAAATAAAAAGGATGATCCATAAAAGGCCTTCACAGCATCCTGTTTATATTTAAAATGTGTGTCCTGTTACTTGAGGTACAAAAACAACTATTTACACAGAAATGTTCAGGAACTTGTAAAAGCTTGCTGAGGGTCTCAAAGTTAGACTTTGAATTAAAATTTCAGTCTGACCTGAAAGTCCTTACCAAAGTTTGAATGATACTGAATCCTTTCTTATACACCCTCCATCTCTTTATTAAAGAAGCATATGCCGGCCTACAGGTGGCACTATTGAATAATTATTAAATGACTTGATTGCCACATTATAGGCTATGCATATTCTCTCTGCATCGGTGTTTGTCTTAGAGTCTAAAAATCCTAAACATAATTTACTTCAGCCCATCTTTGAGACAATGTGTGTTATTCCTAAAGCGAGAAGAAGAGATTGTTCTTGGTCCTAATTTGATTGCAGCTTGATTGACTAGCTCCGGTTCCTGTGTTTTAAATAAATACATGTTCAAACGAGCCACTGCCAATCCCTTCACTGACCAGTGAAGCGATGCTATAGGTTCCCTTTGATGAAGGACATTGTTCCTGCATCACATTCTTCTGTTTCTTCCTTCAGTGTTTGAGGACAGATAGTAGTTTATCTAATCAACTGCTGCTTGGGGGAAATTAACCTCGTGTCTCTACTCCACCTCCTCCTGCGCATCACAGGCTGACGGAAGAGGACTCTTGTTCTAGGGCGGAGGTTGGGTGGATTGCTTTCTTCTGTTTCCCGAGGAGGAATCATTCACATTTGGGATGCTGAGCAATTACAGACTCTGATTTAATGTACATAACAAACCTCCTGCCTCACCTCAGCTCCCGCTCATTATGCCTCACGAGAGTGCTATGTGTCAGATTTGCACCTCTGGTAATTAGTGCCTCTCCTCTGCCAGCCCTCCTTCCCGCCTTTGCCAGCATTTTCAGTGTTAGCAAACAAGCATCAATCAACAGCCTGATGAGCAAAATTAAGGCCTCGTGTGACTCTGCTCACAAACAGCATGGAAATTTCAGGCTTAGGAACTCATTTTTGGCAGTGTGGCAGTTTCAAACAAAAATGGCTGCAGCTAACATAAAATAAAAAAAAAGACCTAGCTTGTGTTGTGGTCCCCATTCTGTGCTAAATAGTTTACATGGATTATTTCATGAGATCTTAGCAACACATCTCTATATAGTCTTTGTGTCTGCCTAGTTTATCCTAAAATCAAAAGAAAAAAAAAGAACAACAACTAAAACTGCACAAGAGTGGTAGGATGGCCCATTTGGGAACATGAATGCCATGCAAGCAAGAGGACCCTGGTTTGGATTCCCAGCATGCACATAAAAGCAAGGGCGTGGCACATCTGTGATCCTGTGCTAGAGGGCACATCTCTGGAGTGTGTTAGTGAGATTCTGGCCAGTGAGAAGCTATCTCAAAAAACTGAAACTCCAAGAAAGACATCAACATTGACCTGTAGCCTCCACACTACACATGAATACATATATGAACATGGATACGTACATGTAGCACACACACACACATACACACACACAAACCCCTACACAGACTCACACTCACATGCTTGCACATATGTGCATGCCTAAACCTGTTGAACTATAACTATGGGAGCCAGAATGAAATGACAAGTATTTCAATGTGAAAACAAGTTAATTCTGACTCACTGAGATCAAAGGATCTCAGATTTTCTGGCTGGCTCAGACAGTGTGAGAGGACACTAAGACCTGGAGGAGGATGAGTCAAGGGATGCTGTTTGTGGCCTGACCTCAGATGCAATCTCTGCTTCAGTAGAGAGATAACGGGCACAACTAAACCTGATGGGTGCAGATAGGCTAAAGAACGGAGGAGCTAGAGAAAAGAAATGAAAACATTTTGTTTTTACAGTTGATGTCATTTGTACTGATCTACTTGATTTAGTCACGATAAATTCCTCTCTTGGGGTATGTGCCTGTATGTTGGGGTGGGGGTGGGGGTGGGAGATCCATTGTTATCATTATCTTGGGCGGAATGAAGCTAAAGAAGAGAGTGAATGCTTGTGTGTTGGTCTCAAACAGACTTTGGTACCAAACAAGCCCCTGAACCTGTGGCTTCTTCTCTGAGTCTAGTTCCTATTTTTCTGGGACTAAGTACTACTGGTGTGTTAATTCCAGCCCTAGTGACTGTCATTGTCCTTTGTGTTAGACTTGATTTATTGATCCATAATGACCTTTTTGTAGTGATCTAGTTCTTAAAAAATGATAAAACTAAGAACATTATAATGACTTTAGAGAATTTGATAAAGGAATGAATGCTATTGTTTAAAGGCAAGATTTCATTTGGAGATTCTACCCTCTGTTGTTTTTTCTTTCTGTGAACCCAAATTTTGACTTTCCTCCCCTCCTGAACATTGCAGGTAAGGATGTTCCACAGACATAATCCATCTGCTTACCTGTCAGAGTTGGGTTTTCGTAATTATGGAGAATGCTAATGATTACTATAATCATCATTAGTTACTAACCAATGATTAACATGTAGACTCCTCCAACCCTGATGTCTATAAAAAATATTTCTAGTGGTTAAAATGTCATGGTTGAACTATGTGGCTTTAAAGTCTCTGGCTTCAAATGCACCTAGTTCTGGAACCTGTGAAAATGTACTTATTTTTTCTAGACCTCAAATTTTGTACCCCTATGTGGGACAGTGGACCATGCCAGGAAACTTGGTAAGGTAGAGTTGGTCTGAGACTCCTGCACCCAGGAACCCACCTGAAATAGTAGACACCTTCCTGTACACTGCCAGATTCCTGGCCTGGAACACATGTCTACACTCCCCATGTCAGTTATGAAGCCCAAAATAGAGTTCTCCATGCTAATGAGCTATCTAGAGGCCCAGAGGGTTTAGCCAATAAACTTCCCTTCCTGGATATGCCTCCCTGCAAAAGGTATTTAATCTCTAGTTCACCCTGAGAGGTTGGTATGCATCTATTTTCTACGATGAACAGTCAATAAACAGTATGGATAAACATGACTACACGACTATCTCTTTCATGGAGAGTTGCTGTGCAGAGCTCAGAGAAGGCCTTTGCCTACAGATCCATAGTCTAAGTGTCATCTGAAGGCCTCTCTGTGTTTCCAGACAACCACTGCCAAGTTATAGACAATCACCGATGAGCTAAGCCAGAGTTCACATTTCCCCTGGCCAGGGCTAGTTGCTGTCTTCAGCCTGATTCTTCATTCCTGATTCCTCTGTGTGGCACCCCCAACGGCGACTGGGTGCTCCAAAGTCAGGTAACCCCAATTTGTCACCCCCCATTTTAGACTGCATTTCCCCACCCCCTGAATGGCATCTTGGTCCTTCCATAAAGCCCAGAATCTAAAGGCAGAAGCACGGGAAGATTCAATCCAGCATTCCCAGAGTTTTGCTTCCACAGCGTTATGACCCACACTAAACGGGAAATACTAGTACTTGTTTCACAAGATTTTCATGATTGCATATCTCATAACTGATCTTGCACAACACAGGGTGATAGAAAACATAAATACATGGGTTCTAAATTGAAAGAACCCATATTATTTTAAGAAAAAAATAACAGAAATTGAGCTTTTTTGCAATTACTCAAATTCTATGAAATATATGTGTGAATTATGAATTGTGATGGGGATTAAATATGATGTGGGAAACTATTTAGTTAGACCCTTATTTGTTTCCATAGGTGCTATAGACACTCCTTTGCCAATGTGGCCTGAGTATGTATCGGTGCTATTGGGCATATCAGTTGTTTTCAGATTTGGTTCATCTTAGCTTGAGCCAACTTCTGTTATTTAAATCTGCCATAGTGGCCCACTTCAGACAAATAAGTATATTACATTAAGACCCATGTACTGTTTGATTCCATTCACAAACCGAACTCACTGGAAATGAAAATTCTTTCTTTGGTTCATAGGACTAGAGGGTGAATATGTGCTCTGTGCTTGCATGAATGTGCTTCCTGCATTTAAAATAGTCCACAAAAGCTCATATGAAAGGAGATCTTCAGCATCATATTGTCAGAACTAGAAGATATCTTTAAAAAAATCATCTCTCTCCTCCCACTAAAACTTTCATATAAAACATCAATCCATCTTCAAGTTTCTCTGTTCCTGTTCCAAATCAACTCATCCTCAAGGGTCTTGTTCCAAAACCATATCCTCTCATTTCTCCCATACCTGAGATACCTCAGTATCTCAGGATGCTAAGACAACACTCCATTACTTTGCCACATGGGTGGTGTTACCTGATTTCCTGTGACAGAAAAATCAGGTTCAATAATAATATATTAGCATGAATATTCTAAAGCTCTCCAGATGAGAGTATAGTACTGGCTGGAATATACAAAAATTTCTAATGTTACTAGTAATCATATAAATGGGGAAACATCAATTTTAGCAAAATTTAAAAATTGATTGTATCAGGAAGTGGTCAATTCATTGTGAAAAGGGCATCCTTATATATGGCTGCTGGGAATAGAAGTTGCTATAATAGGGATCTGAGCTGTGTTGTTTTATAACTGCATGTGTATTTTGGACAATAATTCAAGATGTCATTGTTAGTAAGGTATATCTTGGGATATTTTAGACAGTTTGTACTTTCTATCTTCCCAGCCTGGAAAGGTCTCATCCCAGAGAGATGCATATCTGGTTCCCTCACATCCTTCAGCTCCTAGCTTATGCATCTTACTTAACAACTAATGAGTACCAGCAACCCTGTCCCCTGGATCCCCTTTGTCTGCAGCCTGTGGCTTTCAGCATTTCACAGCATTCACCACCATGTTGCATACTGTTATGTTATCTGTGTAAGTGTTCATGGTCCATCTCCCATAATGGAATGGGAACTCCATCACAAGACATTTGTGGGTTTTGTTTATCTGAGTGCCCCAGACCAGAATGAGATAAACATAATAAGTTATGTTGAATGACTAGAGATATATAAGCTTAACAGAATGAATTATAGTCATATGCAATGATATAGAGGGAATTAGGATATATCATTGTGAAAACGCAGCTATTGGGAAAGTGCATGGATGACCCAGGGTTTTTTTTTTTTTAATGAAATCATGAAATATATGTATATGTGTATATGCATGTCATTTTTATTTCTATCTTTCTACCTATATTTCTAAAAGCCTAGAAAAATATAGATAGGATGTATTCCAAATTACAAATTAATGCAGGGTTGCCTCAGGAAACTGAACTTAGACTACCGTCAGAGGAGAGAATGCTAAAGTTGTTACACCTTTATATGTTTTGCCTTGTGACAACAAGCATTGTATTACTTTTCCAATAAAAAAAATACCCAATAAAATAAACACAATCACACCACAGAAAATGACTCAGGGCTGTTTCTTTCACTGCAATGTGGTAAGTGATGAGCACTGACTCTCAAACAGTTGGGCAGCATCTCGTCTTCATAATATTTATGTCTGCCCATTTATAGCAAATGGATATTTAGCTTCATTTGCCATTTACCAGAGTCTTGAGTGTAGATGAGTGTGTCACTGTTTGCTAAGGTTTAGTTGTGAGGGCTCCTGTAGTTTCAGTTTAGCTCTTAATTATCTGAGGCTTGATAGAGGTGAATGAGAGCTATGTATCAAGAATTTTGGACTCCTTATAAACAGTGGTGTGCCATATGCAGGACAGTGGCAGCAGGCTGCCTGGTGCCTGGTGTGCTAAGGGATTCATGGTCTGTAGACAATTTCAATTGTATAATACGCTGGAATAGGACTCTATCTGTCTTTTATTATTAACATGGCCACATGTCTAAAGAATGTCTCTCTCAAAATTCCTTCCTGCCTTAAATGTTATACCCAATCTTAAAATAATAACAAGCTATTACTAAGTAAACATGGACCTCAGGGTAGTTGTGGATGTGGTCCAACCCAAAAAACCTCATGTCATAATGTCAAAATATGGTTTTTGTTCTAGGTTAACCTCCCAAACTTGATGTTAAGACCCAATTGCTAAAGATATCAAATGTTTGAGTTACAGGGCATGAAGAAATGAAGCTGATACTGAGCTAGAAGGGAGTTGCTTTCATAGTGTTGGAAGGTGCTGTGTATGTTATGAGGAGAGAAAAGTAAACAGCAGCCTTACCCAGCTCTGAATCCTGTGAGCTACAATAATGACCTGGCTGGAAACATCTGCCTACTGGTTGAAAAATGGCACCAATGTCATGGGAGTAATGAACCACATTTTGGTTGGATTTAAAGCCCAGTCCACAAGACTGAGTTCACACCTAATACCTTTGATTAGGAAAAGAAAACTGTGGCTTACTAGGTCCATTGGTTCCGGGAGGAACTTAGTATTAGTAGTCTGCTAAATGGGCATAGTAATAAAATGACCATTATGTTCCTATTTTTATACCTGCTGATGAGGGGATCTGCCCACTCTCATCAGAGATGCTTTCTTTGCTGTTCATGGAAATTAGTGCAGAGACCCAGAGTTGGTCAGTATGCAGAAAATAAGAGCTTGTAGAATATTCAGCTCTAAATGGGACATCTATACCACACCTCTTCCCTCATGGTTCAAGGATCATCTTGGAAGAGGGATAGAATGATTGTGAGGGCCAGAAGTAGTAGATATCTGCATCAAAGTGGTATTTCCTCGACATGACAACACCATTGTGCACACGGATTCCAACAGCTATGACTACATGCACAAGATCTGCACAAGATAAAGCCAACTAAAAATGACAGCATGGGTGAGAGAGGGGCTCATCAAGTACTACCCAGCAAGGATCTATTGAAAACTGATGGATAGGAATCTGTTTTTCACAGGGATGAGGCTCTTGTGAAGCTACTCATCCTCCATTAGGTAGCTTTACATCTATGTACATACAGGGAGCATTAGGGGAACTGGGTGAGTTTTTTTTTTTTAAAGAGCACAGGTGTCAAGAGGAAAAAGCAGTGGTGGGACATAAAAGAGAAATTGAAGGGGAGGGATTAGGGATGTATTCGGTCGAAAGACATTGCATGCATGTATGAAGTTCTCAAATAATATATGCTTTTAAAATCAGCAATGGCAGTTGGTAGCTGCTGGAAGAGGGAGCCTCACATTTCTCTTGACAGGAATATTGGTAGTTTGCCTATGTCTAAGTAAATAATTGCCATCACACACAGATAGGGATCACACTAATTGGACTTAGTAGACTATAAAAAACACAAAATCAAGAGACATATAGGCAATATGTTGTTGGTCAAGGAGTGAGGTATGGGGAGATAGAGGGGGTAAGGGATGGATATGACTCAGATACATTTTACACCTCTATGAATATATATATGTGTGTGTGTATATGCATTTATGTATATGTGTATACATATATATATATATACACATATGCATACATATACATATATCTAGGTATATGTATACACATATATACACATATATGTATATACATTCACATATATATATACATGTGTATATATACACATATATATATATGTACACACACACACACACACACACACACATATATATATGTATATATGTTGAGCACACCAAGCTTCTACCACAATCCTCAGTATGTCACCACATACACATTTCTAGTTTTTATAATGAGTGCTATTAGTTTAATTTTAGTTTGTACCGACCATAAAGTAAATGCAATGCTTGGGAAAAGTAAACAAAAAGAATAAGACAAAGTTCCTATACTTTCTAAAAAGGAAAAATGCACAGAAGCTTGCTAGGCTGTGTGCTGCCTTGCCACTGGGGTGTTTGTGGGAAGCAGATCACAGTCCACAATGTGGGGTGGAACATCAATTCGTACTTGCTCAGGTGAGAAACAGTGAACAGCAGGGACAACTGCTGTGGGTCCTAGTTTCCTGTGTACCCAACCTCCTCTGGGGTACCACTGGGAGTTGGGAATGGTCCACCTGTACTTCTCCTCAGGGTTTCTATGTACCAGTCAGGAAGGGGAAAGATTGAGCCTGGGATGGGCAGGAACCTGGTTTGTTGAGTACTGAGATTACAGTTTCTGGGAGAGAGAAGGTTTTTCTCCACGAGATTTAAGCATGGCTCTTTACAAGAAAGCACCTTCCTGTGCCCTCCTTGGTGATTCTTGTTGAAGAGATGGTCCTTGCTTGTCCAATCTGTTTTCTTTGATGGTGGATGTGAATGCATACACATTATTCAGGGTGAACCATGTATTAAATACCTTTTGGAGGGGCAGGGGAAGGAATGCCTAGGAAGGGAAGCTTATTGGCTGAACACTCCGGACCTATCGAGATGCTTCATTGGCAATGGAGAACTCCAGGCTCTTATGCTATGTGACTGATTGCCATGGTCCTCTCAGTGGAGTGCAGTGGTTACATGTTCCAGAACAGGTAGAGCTTGCCAGGAACCTACCTTCACTCCTGCTGTTCTCAATTTCAAGATTTCCCCAGGGTCTGAGCCTGCTCAGCCTTACAAGTTCTTCTGTCTATTGGTACAGTCCACTTACCCCACAGAAGCTAGTGCAAAAACTATGGTCACTTAGGTCTTTCCTTCAAAGGGGATTGTTTGACTCCAGTATAATTTTTCTTCGTGGCTCTGGGATGAGAGGCTGTGCTTCATAATTTCCTCCTTGCATAATATAGTGCATCTCCTCAGACCTAGAACTGATGGAGGCAAATGGCCATGACCTTCAACTTTCAAAAGTATAAGACAGTGGGCTGGAGAGATGTCTCAGCAGTTAAGAGCACTGACTGTTCTTCCAGAAGTCCTGAGTTCAAGTCCCAGTAACCATATGGAGGCTTTATATAGTTACTATATATATATTAATGAGATCTATAATGAGATCTGATGCCCTCTTCTAGGTACCTTAAGGTTTGAGTTCCTGCCTTGGCTTCATTCAATAGACAGTGACCAAGGACTTGTAAGCCAAGTAAGCCCTACCTCTACAAGTTGCTTTGGTCATGGTGTTTCATCTCAACGATCAAAACCCTCCCCAAATAAGACTCAGCCTCAATGTGTTATATACAGATGGCTACTGAACTTGACTTACTGAGTTGGCCCTGGAAAGCACAGTGACATCAAACTCAATCAGGAGGCTTTGGACAATTTTTGCTTAAGGTATTGAATTCACTTACAATTACCACTGCCCATTTCAATTGGAAATATTCTCTGTTAGTAAGACTATTATGCAGGATCTTCTACTTGCTCCAGCGCTAGCTGGAAACCCCCTGTGGGCCCTCCTTCCCCCAATCCCATGGGCACAGAGAAAACCCCCCATCTACTTGGAGAAACTCCTGGCTAAGAGGCTACCATTCTTTGTCTCCTCATTCCAAGCAACCCAGCCAGGAGAACTTGGCCAGCAGTGCAGTGTTTCACCATGCACTGGTACAATCCCAGCTCCTAGCTGGCATTGTCGTCACTATGTAAAACCCCCTCCCTCACTTTAGCTTGGATATGTGACATCACAGACCTCCATCTGTGAGAGCAGAGAATGTACCTGAGGACTGCCTTTTGATAAACCTGCCTTTATTTACTTTAATCTGGTCTAGTCTGACCTATACCTGTGTCACCGAGGGAGAGGAAAAAGCCATCAAAATCTACAGGATATAATGCTTTAGGCTGATACAGAGTCTGCATGCAAATATTGCAAGCTTAAATATTGCACAGTATCCAATTTCATTGTTTTTAGAACTGTCTCCTCTCCACTTTTACTGAGCTAGAAGGATGGGGGAAACAACACAGAGGTGTCTGGGGACATCCTAAGTCACAGCCACATATAGCCCTATCACTCCCAGCTGTTTGGCTGTTGGCTCAATCTCTCCACTGGCATTGTTTCCTTTCCAGCACACCGTGGGATCTGAGAGGACGAGGACAGAAATTTTATTTCTTTAGACACCTTTATTAGACTTCCTTTGTTTTTGTTTTTTTTTTTTTCATCAACAGTATTTTTTAAATCTCTTTATAAGCTCTTTGCTGTCCTTTCTACCCAGGGAGTGGCCTGTAGATGCTTTGGCAAAAATGTTGGATACAACTTTGCTTGAATGACACTTAACATGTGTTTTCTTTTCCTCCCTGCTGGCAAATGGGAGAAAGTGGAAGTTGACTCTTATTTTATGTTAGGAAAGAATCAATCAGTACCGTAAATAGTGGGATGCTTGGTTTTGATTGTTAACAGGAGTGAACCTAGGATCGATCAGCTGGGAGGAGAGCCTTGGTAAGAAACTGTCTAGATCAGCCTGGCCTCTTGGAGTTGCTTGCTGCTGCAGGATTAGTTATCTATTCTGAGATGTATGCTGCAAATGTCAGTGCAAGACTACTTTCATTGCCCAATGTGGGGAGACCCAGCCTGAAAGTAGGAAGCTCCAGTTCTTGGGTTTCAGTCTTGGAATGAGAAGTGGCTAGCTGAATAGCATCTTTTCTCTCTCTGCTCTTGACTGTGAATGTGACTTGTTACCTCACATCCTGTCCCCTTGACTCCTCCATTGGGACCAAACTCAAGATAAACTCTTTCTTCCCCTAGGTTTTTGTTGTTTGCTTGCGGTTGAGATATTTTTTAAATCAAAGCAGCAGACATGAAGCTGGGACAAGCAGGGCTGTCATTCCCTTTGGTAATCAGAGCGATCAGTAAGGATCAATGCAGTGGCTTAAGGATGCTTGGCTCGAGGGAGGAGGAGAGTCTGGGAATGAAGCACAGTGATGGAGCTCCGGGAGAGCATGCATAGGGCTTAGGGATCATTCCACTCACTACAGAAAGAAAATTACACTGATGATAAGGATATATTGTGCCCCTGCCTTTCAGAAACTTCATATCCTGTGTGATCCCTGCACACGACAAAGGCAAAGAGGATGTGAAACAGCATACATCTCAGAATGGATAACTAATCCTGCGGCAGCAAGCAACTCCAAGAACCGTCTCCTATTCTCACAAAACGTAATAAAATTATGATTCTGAAGCCAGCTTACTATGTATGCCACTGCTCTCGGTGTAGCTCTGTGGATGGACCTAAGGAGAGCATCAGTCTGATACAGACCTCACCACAGTGGTAGACCAAGGAAATGAGGACGATTAAGAATGGCTCTTGAGGTTATTTCAAGAATTGATACGTTGTTTTCAGTTGCATTGTGTAGGGCAAAACAAGACACAAGGCTCATCTTCAACTAAACCGAGGAAGTGCAAAGCCTCTTTGTCCAGGAGAAAAGCCAGAAATCCTGGATTACAAATATTGATGACTATCTGAGATGACCGCATTCACAGTTGTCATGGACTTCCACTTTTTCATCTTGCAGCATACTAATTTTGTAAGCTAAGTGACCTTGACTTTCTTAGCATGGAAGGCAGCTACACAATCACCACTTCTGCTGATATTTTGTGTTGTTCTGACGACCAGATTCGCCAGTGTTAAGAAAGGTCTCTGTATGTCAAGGAGTCTCTTCAGCAAAGCTTTTACTTATTAGTACGTAGCTTTATTTCCCTCTACATCCTATTGTATTAGCTTGGCAATGGAATGAATCTTCTTATTAAATATGAACATCACTATATAAAAATCCCAGTAGAAATCTATCAAAAACGTCAAGAAGATTTTTTAGATAATTTTGAAAACCAAGCAGAAATGTGAAAATGCTGTGTTGGTTTTTCTCATTGCCATTGTAAGAAAATGGAACATTTTTCTATTTCTTAGAAAGTACAAAAGCTTTGCCCATTCCAAATCTCAATATGAAAAGACACATGTGTATGCAAAGAAGACAAGTTCAGAATTCACAAGGCCAAGGTAAATAATTTGCAGAAAGTATTTGCTAGCTATCACTCCAAACTTTACTATGTTAAAAGTCAGTCACTACAATGAAGGCATTAGAAAGTAGAATACGTTTTGCTAGGTGATTCAGTCATAAGAAACTGAATCTTCATGGGTTGATTAGCGCCTGAGAAGAAGGCAGCTAAGGATCCCTTGCATTTCCTATGCTGGTGAGATATAGCAGGATGGTGCCACTTGGAGAAACTTGGGCTACATCAGATACCACATCGTCAAGCACCTTACTCTTCCCCTGCTAAATAATTATGAAAAATACATTTTACATTTTATGATTACTACTCTGTAATACTTTGTCCTAGTTGTATGAACTAATTAATAAACACATTAATTTAAATAATTAAAAAAATGAGTCAGTTCTCTTACTTCTGCACCTCTGTTATCTCATGAACTACCAACAGTTTCATTCTAAAAATTAATAATTTGCTTTGAATTTAAGCCCCCAGGAGCCCAGTGTCCCTTTAATCACGGTTGCATCATGATGCAACTGCTTTTTAAGAAGCTTCTGGACAATACAAAATGATTTGAAAGGCTACCAGAAGACAAAGAGAAAATAAATATATGAGTGGAAACCCCAGAGGAACTTTGGGGTAAGAGAGTGTGTGTTTGTGTGTTTGCAGGTATGCACATATCACGGTTTGCTTGTTGAGGTCAGAGACCAACTGCAGATATCTGATTTTTACCTTTCATTTTGTTCAAGGAAGGGTCTCTTTGTTCTTCCCTGCATATACACCAGTTAGCACACAAGCTTCTGAGGATTTTTCTGCCTCAGCTTTCCATGTCCCACAGGATGTGATCAGATTACAGACGCCTCTTTCTTTCTGTGTCTGCTTTTTAATGTGAGTTCTGAACTCAGCTCATTACTCTTATGCAGCAAGAGCTTTACCCACTGAGTCATTTCTCCAGCTTTTTTTTTTTTGTTGTTATTGTTTTTGTATTTTTAGATAGTTACACAATACTGAGGATGGCTTCCAGTCAGATACAGAATGAGAGCTGAGACTGACTTGTTGAGGAATATGATAAACTGGGGCCAGCCAACAAGGTAAGAAAGAAAGGGGTGTCTTTTAGACAAGACTTTAAACCAGCTGAGAAGATAGTTATATTTTTTAAAGAGAATTTTATTTGGTTTATAAACACCATCTTTGATGACTTAGTTTTTGCTTTTCTCAGAAACAGAACAGTGGTACAAGAGGCAGGAGGACAGAAACAAAATTAAAGGGGGACACCAAGTTCATGGTGGAAAATGACACTCGTTAAGAGAACAAGCGCTACTCACAGAGACAGAGAGTGGTCAAGTAACAGGCTTAGGTTGGAGAATGGAAAACAGGACATGATCTAAGTTTAGCTGAAAACCTAGTGCCTGTGTCTTGGCCAGATCAGTCCTCCTAACGCCACTGAAACAGAACAGACACTAGATATATATTGGTCTTTGGGATTTCACTCATCATTAATTTTCCTGAAAATGGGATTTTCATTCACAAAGCATCTGGGCTTGTATAATTGCTTACCTAGTAGTGTCCATTACATGGTTGAATGGTAACCAGGAAAGAGATAAACTAGGGAAGCAGAGTGCTCTCAGAGTGCAACATATTATCAAATGAGAATGTACAACAAAGTACTAATCCAAGCCTGTCATTGCTTAGCTGTGTGGCCCGAGCTAATTCCCTTAACCACTCTCTAACCATGGTTCTCACATATGAAGGGGATCATTCTTGACAAATATATCAGATAAAATCATTTGAGTCCTCTTTAGAGTATGAACTACTCTGCAATCACAGGCTCTCCCTCCCTTCAAATATTTCAGTTTTGATTGATGTCCCCCATTCCCCTGACATATAAGCTCGCTCCTGCTGAACGCCAGCACTCTTCTCTCACAGCCACTTCCCTTCTTGTCTGTGTAAGATGCCCATAACCCCCAGACATTACAGCAGAAATCACATTGTATCATTTTTTCCAAATGTCATTTTTATAATGGACAACTAATCTCAAATCAAGACCTAGCCATTTTCTCTAAAAATATCCTTCAAATTACCCTTGCAAAAGAGCATTTAATGTTGATTACTGTTTTAAAAGTCCACATGAAAATAAAATAGGTTATTATTACTGGTGGTAGGTGGTGCCTCCCCTACAGTTAGCTCAAGGCTATTTAGTCAATGCTAACGTGTAACTTTCTCCTTTAGGCTAATCATAAATGAGAAGGTAACATGGATTTATGCATTGTTCTTATATATATTCACTTACCAATTCATCATTTAAGGAAATTAAGTGTAATGATGATTTCATTGATGATTATGTCTATATCTTCTCTTTTAATAACTAATTGTTAGTGTCAGCAAGAGTACTCAATAGATGGAAGTCTTTGCAGCCAAGCCTGAGGACCTGAAATTAATCCCTTGGATCTGCCCATTAGAAGTATAGAGAGGACCAAATCCTTCAAGTTGTTTTAACATACGCACACTCGCTGGCTTATAAACACACACACACACACACACACACACACACACATACACACACACACACACACACATGGATATACATACATTAATTATATGCACACTCAATGCTCAACAGTTTTTAATATTTTTTCAATATGGTCAGTAGCACAGGCTGCCTTTGAACTCCCCTGTGTAACAAATGATCACCTTGAACAACCTTTCTTCCTCCTTCTGCCTCCTGCATGAGGAGGTTAGCCATATGCTACCATGACTGACTGGAGTAGTGTTGAGCCTGGGGACTTGTACATGCTAGGTAAATGTGTAATAACTGAATGCTTCTTCAACCATATATTCAGCTTCTATAGCCATATCTGTAACCCATAGGTAGAATATGTGTTTGGATACAAAGTACCCCAAAGCCCTTGAATAGAATAGAGAGTTTAAATGGTAAGAATTAGGAGCTAAGTAATTCACTTACAGTTTGATATTTTCACAAAACCTGAATGGAATCTATGAAGAGATGACAACTTGCATAACAACGCAAAATGTATTGGATGTAAATAGGCTTATTTTGGATAACATGTAGATGCCAACTAGATAACCAAGACAGAAGTAATTAACACAAACTAAGGAAGATAAAGCCAAAGAAAAGTAATTTTTTTCCACAAAGAATTATTCCTTGAAATGTCTTTAGTGCTAGGCAACCCAGGACAGTGATTTGATTTGTATGTAGATGCTATATCAACAAAGTCACATGTCATTAGCTTTCTTCTCTATACTTTGAAAGGCAAAGATTCCCTTTCCAGTGCTGTTTTTAAATGTTAGTCTTCTAGCTGACTGAAAACGTTCATAGCTAGATAACTGGCTTCTGTGAAGCCTATAGACTGGTCTCTGTAAGAGGTATACTTGAAGTAGAAGGTGAAGTGTCATTAAACACTAACAACCACCTGCATCAAAAAAATCCATAGACCCAGATTCCAAGACAGAGATGCATGGCTCCCCCTGGGAAGCACTAAAGGGTACATTCACACACAGACAGGCCTGGTGGGTCCTTAAATCTTTTCCTTCTTATACTCATTTGTTTAATTATTTTTCAATATAACATTCATACTTTGTAATTAAAACAAGAAAATTATCACGTGCAAAGCAATTCTAAAACCCCTTCTTTATATTCTAATATGTTTTTAATGGAATAGAATTACAGTCACTTTCTCTCTTTCCTTCCTCCAACCCCTTCCATGGTCCTCCCACCCTCAAGTTGATAGCCTGTTTTTCTTTGATTATTACATATCTCTCTCTCTCTCTCTCTCTCTCTCTCTCTCTCTCTCTGTGTGTGTGTGCGTGTGTGTGTGTGTGTGTGTGTGTGTGTGTGCATATGTGTGTGAACAAAGTCATAACATAAATATGACCTGACTAGTTCATTCCTGTTGCTTGCATGTATATGTGGTTTCAGGGATGACCATTCTACATGGATAACCTCTTCTTATCCCTTCTCTGTTTTCTTCTACAATGGCAGTGGTCATTAAGATGAAAGAAATGACCTTGTTTAATACCTTGTTGAGCCAGTAAAGGACCATATTTTCATTACTTCAAGATCAGCTGTGTCTTGACCATTGGATCAGATTACTTTGAATATATTTCCCATGAGAGATTCTCATTAATGTAACTTTGCCTCAAGAGCTAATGTAGAAACCCATTTCACTCATTAATTACTTCAGGGGTAGAAATTGCTTCCTAAGCTTTATTTGGAACCAATCCCCACCCCCCTTAACTTAATTTTCTTTCCTACACCAGGCTCAATTGCCTGTGATAAATACAAAGAAGGAAAATATTCAGACTGGCGTCTGAAGTTCTGAAGATTGAAAAACTGCATTTCTCAATTAGCTCTGTTATTAGCCACCTTTCCTACTCTACTGAGGAATAGGAACATATCTTGAAATATCAAACTTTTAGTTTCTTTCTGAGTCTGAATTTAGTGGGGCTTATTTAAATACAAGTGCTGTTAGTGTCTCAGGTTTCAATAATGCTTTGAGCAAAAATATTCTATGTGAGGTGAAAGATAAATGCACTCAAGTCTAACCTACACCTATCAAGTCTGATCATCATAAATAGCTTGACACTATAGCTCATCAGCTCCAGTTCCTACTCCAGGGGAATTTATGTTGAATTGGTAGCTCAATTTTCCTGTCTGTCATTGAGAAAAGCACGCAAATGAAGTAACCTAACTCGGCAGGAGCTCCACATTTCTCTCCTTCCCCCATCTTTGTAGAGGATCAATGATAATTTTTCAGTATAGTTATGGTCATGAGTCCTGATCTGAGACTTGACAAAATCCACACTTGACCTTACCTGTGACTTTGTTCCAGGAAGATGAAGCTATGTCATTCAGGATTACAACAACAACAACAACAAAACAACAACAACAACAACAATAATAATATATAGCAGATACATATACACCTATCATTTACCTAAAAAGACAAAAACAGAAGCAAGCAGAAACTCATTGTTATGACTTTGCTCACACAGTTAGCAAGGTTCCTGATCTGATATTAGCAAGCTTTAGACTCAGAAGAGCTAGTGCTGCAGATGTGCATTCAGTACTAGGTTGGAATTCTGAAAACTAGGGTAATCAATACAATAAGTTCCAGTGAGCCCGAGACTGATGGCCTAAGAAGATAAATGATGTAAATCAAAGGAAACCAAAGAGAGCCCATTCCCCTTTGGTCAGCCTTCCTTTATGTTCTCTTCTGGCCTCTACATGGTTAGATGAGAGCTACTCACAAATGGGCGTGGCTCTTCTGTACTAGGTCTATTGATTCATGTACATCTCATCTGGGAACACCCTCACAGAGGGTGTATTCTGTATCCCAGTCAAGTTGACATAGGAGCAAAAACATTAGGAGCCTTGATGTCAATAACTGATCTTAGAGAAAAGGCAAACATTGACATAAAGGGTAAATTAAGCAACAAATGGCATGATGTTTCTTAAGTAACTTTCCTGTTGATGAGTGCTTTTTTTTCATTGAATGTTGAATATACATTAAATGGTCACTAAAATTAGCAGTAATTTAACATAAACCTTTATTACAATCAAAGATTCCTTGATCCATTCTTATTTCTTTGTACAAAACTCAACCAAGTGGATCAATGACTTCCACATAAAACCACATACACTGAAACTACTAGAAAAGAAAGTTGTCAAAAGAAAGCTTTGACAACATGGGCACAGGGGAATATTTCCTGAACAGAACACCAATAGCTTATGCTCTAAGATCAAGAACTGACAAATGGGACCTCATAAAATTGCAAAGCTTCTGTAGGACAAAATGGCAACCAACATATTGGGAAAAGATCTTTACCAATTCTACATCTGATAGAGGACTAATATCAAATATATACAAAGAACTCAAGAAGTTAGACTTCAGAGAGTCAAATAACCCTATTAAAATTGGGGTACAGAGCTAAACAGGGGATTCTCAACTGAGGAACTGAGAAAATGGCTGAGAAGTAACTAAAGAAATGTTCAACATCCGTAGTCAACAGGGAAATGTAAATCAAAACAATCCTGAGATTCCACCTCACACCAGTCAGAATGGCTAAGATCAAAAACCCAGTTGATAGCAGATGCTGGTGAGGATGTGGAGAAAGAGGAAAATTCCTCCATTGCTGGTGGGATTGCAAGCTGGTACAACGACTCTGAAAATCAGTTTGGCAGTTCCTCAGAAAATTGGGCATAGTACTACTTTAGGATAGTACTACCAGCTACACCACTTCTGTGCATATACCCAGAAGATGCTCCAACATATAATAAGGATTCATGCTCCACTATGTTCATAGCAGCCTTATTTATAATAGCCAGAAGCTGGAAAAAACCCAGATGTCCCTCAACAGAGGAATAGATACAGAAAATGTGGTACATTTACACAATGGAGTACCACTCAGTTATTGAAAACAGTGAATTCATGAAATCCATAGGCAAATGGATGGAACTAGAAAATATACTGAGTGAGGTAACCCAATCACAAAAGAAAAGACATGGTATGCACTCACTGATAAGTGAATATTAGCTCAGAAGCTAGGAATACCTAAGATATAATTCACAGACCACATGAAGCTCAAGAAGAAGAAAGACCAAAATATGGATACTTTAGTCCTTCTTAGAAGGGGGGACAAAATACCCATGGGAGGAGATACAGAGACAAAGTGTGTGGCAGAGCCTGAAGGAAAGGCCATCTAGAGACTGACCTACCTGGGGATCCATTCCATATACAATTATCAAATCCAGACACTATTGTGGATGCCAACAAGTGCTTGCTGACAGGAGCCTGCTATAGCTGTCTCCTGAGAGGCTCTGTCAGTGCCTGACAAATACAGAGGTGGATGCTCTCAGCCAACCACTGGACTGAGCAAAAGGTTGATTAAATGATTAAACACCATAACCAAGATGAAGATGAAGGCTTCAACTTGGCTTACATTCCACATTGTAGTCCATCATTGAAGGAAGTCAGGGCAGGAACTCAAATAGGGCAGGAACCTGGAGAAAGCAGCTGATGTAGAGGCCATAGAGACATACTGCTTACACACTTGTTCTCTCTTGCTTGTCCTAGGAGTGAGTGGTACCACCCATAATGGACTGGGCTCTACCATGCCAGTCACTAATTAAGAAAGTGCCTATATGCTTGCCTACAGGTGTATCTTATGGAGACATTTTTCCAACTGAGGTTCTCCTTTCTCAAATGACTCCAGCCTGTGTCAAGTTGATATAAAATGTGCTAGCACAATGGGAAAGACAGTTGAACACCATGGCAAATGGCAGTGAATAACTGATCCCAAGCACAGTAACTTTATGTTCCTTGAGTTCATTAACAGACCATTTTATATTAGCAACACTTATAAGCATAATCAGAAGATGTAATCATATGCAACTGAAGAGAAGAGGGTTATTTCAATGAAAGCTAAGTTGTGTGCTTAGGAAGTCTCTGTAAAAATAAGTGGGGAAAATGTAGGAGCTAAATTAGCTATAAGCCAAATAAACTCTGACAAGGGGATATAAGAATCTAGGATTATGTATTCAGAGTACTTGATGTGTTCACTTTAATAGAATAGGAAATGGAAGTCATAAAAGATGACTTATAAAAGTCATATGCACAAGAAATGTCAGTAATGGACCTGAAAAAAAGCTATAGTACCAAAGGAAATAAAGGTCATGCCAACTAGCATTTCTAATAATGCTCTCCAACAGTTTATGTTGAATCTGTTTGAAGCAACACTGTTGTTTGATGTCTGTACTGATTTACAGTATATCTAGTTAATTGGCCAATCTTTGATGCTGGATTTTTATTTTTAATTTCCTCAGCTGATAACAAATGTGATTTATTTGTACTGTATTGTATTCACTCATAGCTCCTCCCCTCTGTAGAGGAATACATTTCCCCATCCTGTGGCCAGCAGGCTTCTTCATAGGACTTATTTTGTTCAGTGCCATGTGCAGAGTAGTGATAGCATGTTGACTCTTGGCTAAGGTTTTAAGTGGTGTGGCTTAATGTTGTACGCCATTTTGACCTTTTGAAATCAACCAGCGGAAGATGAGCTGGTGAGCTGGGCCAGCCTGAAGCTGAGTTGCACTAAATAAGAACATTCCCAGACCTGTCAAGACAGAGAATGCACATTATGCATTTAAATAATTGCTGCTATTTCTAGTCTTTGCCTAGAAAATATACCTAGCATCCCCTTTTCTTCCCTTAAAAATGGTTTTCTCCTAAATATTTTAACTATGCATGGAGCTACTTTCCCTGAATACTATCAAATCTGTTTAATATCTCCCAAAGTGTTTAAATATCAAGGACTTTGGCTGCATATTAGAAATGATATCACAATGTGATTTAAATAAATTTTAGTGTTTAAATGAATTGCTTAGTATTTTCATGACCACTTATCTCAACTTTCAGGTTGACATACAACTACTTATCATATTGACATTTTATAGGTTTATTAATATTATATCAAGTATTACAATCATGATATTAATTGATTTTAATCATCAATTATATCACCATGACACACACACAGACACACACACACAGACACACACATTATTAGGAAGAGTGTGGATGTGGGCACTCTCCATGCAAATAGCTTAAGAATATGCCTTTGAAAGTGGTTAGCAAAATGTCCCTGGTCATACTATAAGATTTTGTGTGTGTGTGTGTGTGTGTGTGTGTGTATGTGTATGTGTGTGTGTTTGTGTGTGTGTATGTGTGTGTGTGTTTGTGTGTGTGTGTGTTTTGTGTGCATTTGATAGGGTATATGCATATAGAAGGCAGAAAGGGCCTCTCTCTGACTGGAAGCTTGTATCATCCACTATGTTCATTTGGGAACCCTGGGGATCTAGATGTCTCTGTGTCTCCTCACCCTAACCCTGTAGTTACACACACCTGCCACTGTGCCTGGCAATTTGCATTTTTACCCACTGAGTCATCTCTCTGCACTATACTGTATGACACTGGAGGACCTGTCCCCTCCCCTTATTTTATTTATACTCAGAAGAAGAGGGATTGCCAAATATTTGGCATTGGGAAATATTCAATGAATAAAATGTGTATATATGTATAAATTCTGGTATGGATAACCCCCTTGCTTGATGACTGATTTTATTGATGTTTTTTCTCTCTCTGTCTCTCTTGTTTTCTCATGGGAGTATAATTGTATACATAAATATACTAGAAGGAGAAAATGGTGCAAGTAATAATGAAGAGAGCTCAAGATTCACTGATTCAATAGTCTTTTTTGCAGTGTATTGATTGAATGCGTAATAATGTACATAAAATTGTGAAGGCAATATAAACCAGAAGTTTCCAGAGACATTGGCTGTACTCTGGAATGTCAAAACAGGCTTGTTTCCTTCTATCTTTTAAGTTGTGAGCTACTAGAGATATCCATTGCAGGCTTGATTGTGCTGGTGAGTAATTACGAACAATAGAAAATGTCTGCCTGTCGGGTAGGTTTAATCTGTCATGGGGCATTCATACAATGAGATTCAGCATGTTTTACATTTAGGCAAAACTCAATAAATACTGTTAGTTCCCTGACTGCAGCCCTTAAAAACAAGGATGTAAATGTGCATTTATTGACAATGAGAAGCATCCACAACATAGTCAGAATAACAGAATTGCCAAGCAGCATGCATAATATAGTTCCACTCCTGTGCAGACAAAACAGTACACACATCTTTATATTTATCTATATACACAAAGAAAATACAGTTATTTTACTTGAAGGTTAAGAATTGTTGAGCTGGGAAAATGGTTCAGCAGGTAAAATACTTGTCATAGAACATAGAGTACTAGAGTGTGAATCTTCAGAAACCGCATTAAAAAGAATTAATCCGACAAACACACCAAAACAATCAGGTAAACATGGTGGCCCATCTGTAAGCCCAGCCTGTATAAAAATAGTGGATTGTTGAAACATGGGTCTTCAGAATAAGCCAAATCTATCAATACGTTCTGCTTCAATGTACAAAGTACAAATCAAAATAGACATTCAATGTCAGCACATATGTACACATATTCATATATACTTCTATATGCACATATACCTACACATATTAGAACACACACACACATATACACACATACACACACAGAGCGGATACACACACCAACCGCATACAATAACATAGGAAAATTAAAGATTATTCAAGAGGGTAGTGATTGATTTCTTTTTTGGCTTAATGTTCTTGCATTTTCCAATTGAATTTATAGTGACTACATATTATATTATAATTCCAAAATATAGAAAGTGATTTTAACAAAAAATCAGTCGTTTAAATTATTTGGGTATGGACTATTTAAAAGCCAATAAACCACTAGTGATTAGGGTGAAGACAAAATGCTAGAGCCCCTGTGTGAGATCTGTTTTGTTGTTTAGGGGTGAATTTATAACTGCCTTAGGAGCCAGGCAGTGGTGGTGCACGCCTTTAATCCCAGCACTTGGGAGGCAGAGGCAGATGGATTTCTGAGTTCGAGGCCAGCCTGGTCTACAGAGTGAGTTCCAATACAGTCAGGGCTACACAGAGAAACCCTGTCTCAAAACAACAACAACAATAATAATAAATAATAAATAAAATGGCCTTAGAAGTTCCTGGGTTTTCAACCAAATTCATAATCTATATTGACTTCCATTGATAATACATTTTATATTTAAATAATTCTCCTGTAAAATATACAAAAGTGTACGCCTGTGGTCATCATTCCTCAACTAGCTGGACAATAATCAGTAATGTTCAATTTATAAGCTTTCTTTCACAATGTTAAAATAATCTTTGCCTGAAATGGTTCATCTCCATTGTCAATGTAGTATCTCCTAGGGACTCTACAAGTGTATGTTTGTAAGGGAGTCATGAGAGATCAGGTTAGCCCATGAACAAGCCTCTGCAAACCTATCAAGATGGAGCTAATTGAGAGGAAAGGACCCGCCCTGTGTGTAGAGTACAAAGGAGAAGGCAAGCAGAGCATGCGTCACCCTTTGAATCTGACTGTAACCAACTGCCTCAGCTGCTTCTTCAACTCCGGCCATCTTCACTTGCCTACCCCTGTGGACTGAATCCTTGAACCCTGAGGCCAAGGAAAACTCCATCTCTAAAACGCTTTGTCAGGGTATTTTTTTTGCAGTAAGGAAAAGTAACTAAAAACACTGTTTCGATGAGACAATTCAGAGACCACGAAGGCATCATGAGATACCAATGAAAAGTCAGGGCCATGCCCCTGTGGAAGACAGCAAGGACCCTCCTTGCCACAGAGTGCAGTTCACATTTTAACACATACAAATTGATTTTAGGTCTGAGCGATCAGCTGTGCTGCTGTTTTCTCCTGAACCCATCAGAATTATAAATCTATTTAACCTTATTTATCCCCCTGAACTTCTATTAAATGCACAATATGCAGTGCATAGATAATGTAACACAGAATGAAATGGAAAATAAGTTCTTCATCCATTCCTAATCTAATTGTGGCAACTTGCTGATAACTAATGAAAAGACCAGAAGGTAATCATTTCTGCGTTTGAATGAAGAACTCTGCACCATGACTGCAGCTGTCTGCATTTCAAGCTCCATTTGTTGAGACTAACATGAAAACAGGATATTTGACTCTTTTGGAGTCACTATGAGACATTGTTTGGTGACCTATGACAGAAACATATATTGGTCTTCACCTTCCCATAATTACTATCTCCACTACACTTCATAATGAAGCAAACATTCTAGTTTCTGTGTAAAGTTGAAGCAAAATTAAATAGGACTTTAAATTTTTTTTTCTGTTGCCACTGACAATTAGCCTTAATGAAAATTTAAATTATGTGTGGCACAAAATTAAGGAAAACAATCATATTTAATTAATTGTATAACTCATAATGATTCTCCCAGAAAGATGTTGATTAGATATTGAACATTTGATAAGAAAAGACTTGAATTGGGGAATTTAGGAAAGGGGTAAAGTGCTCATGTTAACATATATTAAACTCTGCATTCAAGTCTCAGCTTTGGAAAATGATTCTTATTTTCAAGATGACAACACAATTCAAATGTTCACTACCAAATGCACATAGACACAAACCTATACACATGTACACACAACACACACAGACACATACAAACACATACATAGACACACACAGACACACACACACACACACACACACACTGATTTTCTAGTAGAAAATCCTCTTGGAGGCATTATGAACAGTTCTTTCCTTGTCCGCAGAATCCACCCACTAATTTGGAGGACAACCTGCTATGTAATTTGCTTGCCAATCTTTCTTGTAATTAAGGCAGACAGGAGATAAGATGCTGGTCAGTGAGACAGAAATGCCATTTACTTCAGACTTCCGGGCAGTATTGATTTTTTTCCTTGAATAAAAAGCATTAGCAGAGACAAAAGTGTCTCCCTTTTACTTCAGTCTGTGTCCTAGGAGGATGTCATAGGACTGCCACACTTACCTGTAACCATGAGTTCCAAGCTAAGAGAAGACAAAGACCTCTCAACAACAGATTTTACAGAACCACCTAACCAACTTTGTTTTTGAAAGAGTAAACCTATACTATTTACACAATCAATCCGTTTCAGTTAGCATTTCCCTTCCTTAAGGCCAACTGAACATCCTTCCTGGCCCCTCCCTCCCCAAGTTCTATACTCAGCAAGATGCAATCTGATTTCATGGAAAGCAGTGAATTGCAATGATGTTTCTGAAATCACAAACACCTTGGTGATAGGATTCGCATCTTAAATTTAGAAGTAGGGAGAGTGGTAGGCTGCAATGTCAAGTTGGGGTTCATGGAAGTGCTGTCTTTCTGTTTTGGAGGTCCTCGGACACCAGTAATAGGAGATCCGTTAGAATGCATACCTAAGCAGGACAATTGGTCCAGCGCAGCATCCAAAGTGAGGTGTGATGGAAAAAGAGGGACAAGGCAGGGAGATGAGGAAGAGCAGTCATGCATGGTCATGCATGGTCGGGTGGAGGGAGGGAAGGAGGGAGGGAGGGAGGGAGGGAGGGAGGGAGAGGGGAAAGAAGGAGAATATTCTAAGTTCTTGGTTCTGACAGGCAACATGTTTCCTGATCTAGATGAATTCTGAATTGGATCAGAAGGATTCTTATCAGTTCCCTTGGTGAATGCTTATATATCTGTGCTGGGTTACTTTAAAAGGTTTATCTATAATGGAATGACAATTACCAATACTTTGGGGAAAAACAATGCTACTGTTTGGAGGAGTGAGGAAGGCTTGTGCTTTCTCTTCCATTTCATAGATGACTTAGAACCTAGTGCGGCAACTCCACAGAGTCAGGAGGCTTTAAAAAGTCAATGAGAAATACATAAGGAAAGCTGGTCGCGTGTTATTCTGGAGTGCCCTGGAATGTCTGGGGCTCGTTACATGGAGAAAGCAAGGCTGATTTAGTGGCGCTTGGTTTTATTGCAATGGATTTTCGGTGAGCACCCTAAAGTATCCCTTATGGCAAAAAAAAAAAAAAAGACAATAAATGCCATGACCTTCACTTGGTTGCTAAACAGCATTGTTTTAGCACTGGGACTTTTCAAGCTGTTTCTTCTTTACTTTTGACCTTAAGGACTTTACATTCCTTGTTATAAATGTATACTGCTAATTAAATTAAACTCTGGGATACAATTTAGTATTCTGGTGATATGTCCTACTGGATCACAAAGAACTAGGCAATGAGGCTCGCCCCTAGCCACTACTTCTCAGGATTTCTTTTCTGCTGCTTTCTTGTAACGTGAGTTGAAGTGGATATATTTCAGTTTAACTTAATATGGATATGGTTTTTTTTTCTCCAACCATATTAACAACCCCCTGAAGGTAAAGGATCAGTGTGATGATGTTCAGTTTTCCTTGCAAAAGAGCCATTGAAACCACGCCCCATGTAAACCTACTTCACTTGGATGTCAATAGATATTTAAATCCCTTTCTCTTTCTTAAATACAGTGGTGAAAGGGGGCTTCACAGAAAAAAAAAAAAAAGCCCAAGCAAGCCCTTACTATCTCGTATCTCAGAGCATTTGAAATATTACCATACCCTATGTTCTAAACTAGGGATATAACTATAAATATTGACAAGCATATTTATCATAAAACTTACTTTTGAGGAGTTAAGGGATAAAGAATTGTGCTGCCTAGTTTTATGTCAACTTGACACAAGCTGGAATCATCAGAGAGGTTTCGAGGTTGACACAACCTTGAAAATGCCTCGTGATATCAGACTATAGGCAAGCCTTTAAGACATTTTTTTTTATTAGTGGTTTATGTGGAAGGGCATAGTGTAGGTGGGTCTATTCCTGGTTTGGTAGTCTTATGTTCTATAAGAAAGCAGAATGAGCAACCCAGTAAGGAGCACTCCCTTATGGCTTCTGCATCATCTCCTGCCTCCAGGTTCCTACTCTTTTTGAGTTCCTACCCACACTTCCTTTAAGGATGGGCTATGATATAGAAACATAAGCCAAAGAGACCCTTTCCTCTCTAGTTGCTTTGGTCATGGCATTTCCTCACAGCAACAGAAACAAGAGAAAGTACACATTCAGAAATGAAGCTTTATGACATATATGCTACCATTATGAATATAGCCTATGCTATATCTAGACATATAGATTCATCTGCTAATTTGTGAAGAATGGTAACACTTGTTCTTTTTCAAGTGCAGGGAAAATAATTTTAGTATTATAGTCCAGTGAGCTCTTTTTGTAAGAGCTATCTGGATTTCAACATTGCAGGGAATATTTAGTGCACAGCTTTATGAAGATCGCTGAAAATAACAGCTTCAATGTAAGCATGCAGCATATGAAGGCATTGATTAAATGACCTATCAATTCTTTCTATGCAAAGATCTTATAACAGACAGTGTGCAGTATTAACGGAGTTCTTGGAGAAAGAGTAGTAATTTTTGAAATATCAGACAATAAAAATAGACTCACGGGAGCCCCAGATATCAGAGTACCTGGTACAGGACAAAAATAGAATGATTAAAGAGAAACAAATTGAAATGTTAGAAACTATACTAGAAAATAAATTATGTAATATTTATTAACCTAATGCTGTGAAGGAAAATTTGAAAAGAACAAAGAAAGAGAAACTGCCATTGGTGTACTGAGATCCTGCTACAAAACAGAGACATAGAAGAGGGAGGAAGGGGGATGGGATGGAATGGGAATTTCCAACAGCCAGCTGGCTCTGTGTGCAGGCAGGGGATTCCTTTGATAATGTGGATGTTAGTACCTTTAAGATTTCTTATTATATACTGATACCCAAAGTTTATTAAATAGCCAATACTGCCATGCTGCTTGCAGAATTCAAGATGGGCTCTTTATTTAGATTTTAGCTCCCTGAAATCATAAATTAGTAAAATGCCACCACCACCCACACATTGAGGAGTATTAAAAAGAAAAAAATTCAAGAAATATATAGAAAAACATGTTAAAATTGACAATTTCATAGAAAATTACACAGATAAGATGGTAGGCATAAAAATATTTCTAAGTTGATTGAAAGTGGAATTATAAACATTTTCTGATAAAATTGAAGATTTACATGGAAAACATCTCTGATAAAACTGAAGAACTATGTAGTGGCGGCTATTCCTGGTTGCCAACTTGACTATATCTGGAATGAACTACAGTCTGGAATTGGAAGGCTCACCTATGATCCTAATTTGGAGGCTCAGAGATATAAGTTTCTGACCCGGATCTTGGTATGGAGATCTTGAAGCATAGTGACTAAGACAAGGAGATCTCCGAGTTCAATATCATTTGGGATTAAAGGCATGGATGCACACGCCTTTAATCTGGGCCACACCCTCTGCTGGAGACCTACAGCCTTTAATCTGGGCTACACACTGGCTGGAGATATATAAGGACATTGTAAGAAGGAAGATTTACTCAGTCTTCCTTGCCTGCTTGCCTCGTGGGACTGAGAAACTGCTAGATCCTTGGACTTCTATCCACAGCTGCTGCTGACCATTGTTGGGGAGTTGGACTATAGACTGTAAGTCATTGACAAATTCCCTAACTATATAAAAACTATCCATACTTTCTGTGACTCTAGAGAACCCAAACTAATATAAACTATATAGAAAAATATGTTACAATTGAAGATTATCATGGAAATTATACAGATGAAATGGTAGCCATCAAGCATATCTAAGTTGATTAAAAGTTGAATTATAAACATTTTCTGATAAATTGAAGATTTACATGGAAAATATTTCTTATAAAATTCAAGAAATACATAGGAAAAACACGTTAAGATGAGCTATTTCATGGAAAAATATATAGATAAAATGATATGCATAAAAATATTTCTAAGTTGATTGAAAATTTTATCAGAAATATTTTCCATGTAAATCTTCAATTTTATAAAAAATGTTTATAATTCCACTTCCAATCAACTTAGAAATATTTTATGCCTACCATTTTATCTGTCGTATTCCATGAAAATCTTCAATTTTAACATGTTATTCTATATTTTTCTACAATTTTATCAGAAATATTTTCCACAAAAATCTTCAATTCTATCATAAAATGTTTCTACTTCCTTTTTCAATTAATTTAGCAATGTTTTTATGTCTACCATTTTACCCTTTACTATTCCATGAAAATTGTCAATTTTAACGTGTTTTTCTATATATTTCTTCAATTTTATCAGAAATATTTTCCATGTAAATCTTTAATTTTTTCATAAAATATTTTACGTCCTTTTTCAATAAAAAAGAATTAAAGAAAAAAGAAAACAAAAAGCTGTGCACATCTCAACTTCTTAAAGAGACTTGTTAATTATAATTATTGTTTTTATAAATGTACTGAGTTCAGAACTTACATTAAAGTCACAATTCTTACTGGCTGGCATACAACTAGGGAGAAAAGATTCTGAGATCAATTGAGGACTGAATTGGAGCCTTACTATTTCTTTAAAAAAAAATAATAATAATGGCTGTTAAGTCCTCAGTTTTCCTTTATTGAATCTCCTTTCCTGTGAAGGTGGGCTATGATTCCAAGCTCCTTCTTGTCTGCTAAACCTATCTTTGGATAAGGACATCAGAGGAAATACTTTTTCTACTGTTTTCACAGAATGCTTTCCTACTGTCTGTCAGGCATGCACAGAACAACCCAATCTCTACAGACATCTCATTTAACAAAGTATCTACTTGTGTACCTGGAATGCCTGCACCTAGCTAGGGAGAAACCCAGACACGTTGAGTTCTGCTTATGTCTGCTTTGATGAGCCCATTGGCTTGTCTAAGGCAGCGGTAGACTTTATTCACTCAGCTAGCTTTAGATTTCTGATAACCAGAGTGTGTCTGTCCCGCTTTTGTCTAGAAGCATATATGACAAAAATCACGAGTCTTTTCAAAGCTAAAGATTACTTGCCATTTCACAAAGGAAGCTAAAACTTAATTCCTAACACCTAAACCCTCAAACACATTCAGATGTATTTGTGTGTGTGTGTGTGTGTGTGTGTGTGTGTGTGTGTGTGATCTCAAGCCTAACAATGACATGAAGGAGTCCCTGTGGGTTATTTCCCAGAGGAGGGCTTTTGTACAACATCCCAGAATTTCCATCATTGCGACAAAAACCATCTATAATTCAGAACACCAACATCACAAAGAGAGACTTCCTTTGTGACCTGTCACTAGTCAGAATGTGACTTTGTCCACGTGTCCAATGGTGTTCAAGAGATCAAGATCAAACAGTGCCCACTTCTAAAGACAGAAAGAACACACATGTGCTATGCTTTTATTCTGTGTCAAAGCTTCATTCAGTATCTTTTTCTCTTTTCTAGCTATTAATTTTCAGCTCAAAATTCATAATTTGTAATACCCGGATGGCTGAAAAAATATATTTTCGATTTTTGTTTTGACAGTGCATTGAGGGCTGCCATTGTTTACCTTTCTGACTTTTTTAAAAAATGTAATTGAACTTGTATTTCTTTGTTTTCAGACACACACACGAAATTCAACCTTTGGGTTTATTTTTAGTAAGCCAATAAGCCCAATTTGTTATTGTGCTAGACGTACGTTAGGATGAGGTACCTTGAAATTGCAAGTACATCCAAATGAGAAATGTCTCGATAAAACGTCGACAGTTTGACCTTGTGCAGAGAACCACAGCTACAGAGGATTCCTGGGGGGTCACAGCCACGCCATAGCTAGAAGATGTTTCGCACCAAAGACTGATCGCTTTGCTTCTACATTCTTTCTGCTCCTCTTCTGTGATGTCCTCTGGGCTTTTGAGGAGGGGAGGTGGCTGTGTCCTTTAGTAATGTTATGCTTTTCACTAAAGTAGCTATTCGTAGTTTCTTTTGCTCCAGGAAATAAACTCTCACTCACTCAGGCTAGAAACCGCTTAAGCTCAGCGCGCCTCACACAAAAGGAGGGTGTGAAGGTAGGAAGGAGTCTTTCTAGGGAGAAGGGTCCCAAGCAGAGAAGGAGCTGAATGGGAGACAGGAGAGGGGATTGAGATGAACTAAAATTCAGTCTGAACTAAAAGTCGGTCATAGGAAAATGTCAAACAAGACAGTAAACAGAAGTACAGATTATAGAATCACTGTGACTGGTTGACATTAGCCAGAAATATCTTCAAAAAATTAATAGTTTACAAGAAGTTAGACCCCAGAAAACCAAATAACCCTATTAAAAATGGGGTACAGAGTTAAACAAAGAATTCTCACCTGAAGAACTTCGGATGGCGGAGAAACATCTTAAAAAATGCTCAACTTCACTAGTCATCAGGGAAATGCAAATCAAAACAACACTGAGATTTCACCTTACATCAGTCAGAATGGCTAAGATTAAAAACTCAGAAGACAGCAGATGTTGGCGAGGATGTGGAGAAAGAGGAATACTCCTCCACTGCTGTTGGGGTTGCAAATTAGTACAACCACTCTGGAAATCAGTCTGGCAGTCCCTCAGAAAACTGGGCATGTCACTTCCGAAAGATCCTGCTATACCACTCCTGGGCATATACCCAGAGGATTCCCCAGCATGTAATAAGGATATATGTTCCACTATGTTCATAGCAGCCCTATTTATAATAGCCAGAAGCTGGAAAGAATTCAGGTATCCATCAACAGAAGAATGGATGCAAAAAATGTGGTATATCTACACAATGGAGTACTATTCAGCCATTAGAAACAATGAATTCATCAAATTCTTAGGCAAATGGATGGAGCTGGAGAACATCATACTAAGTGAGGTAACCCAGTCTCAAAAGATCAATCATGGTACTCACTAATAAGTGGATATTAGCTTGGAAAACTGGAATATGCAAAGCATAATCCACACATCAAATGAGGTACAAGAATGGAGGAGTGGCCCCTAGTTCTGGAAAGACCCAGTGTAGCAGTATAAGGCAAAACCAGAACAGGGAAGTGGGAAGGGATGGGTGGGAGAACAGAGGGAGGGAAGGGGGCTTATGTGACTTTCAGGAAGTGGGGAACCAGAAAAGGGGCAATCATTTGAAATGTAAATAAAAAATATATAGAATAAAATTTAAAAGTAAATAAAAAAAGATTATCCACTTCAAGTGCAAAAAAAAATTAATAGTTTAAATAATCACCATAATTTGTTCTTTTTTTTTATTCGATATAATTTATTTACATTTCAATTGATTTCCCCTTTTCTAGCCCCCCACTCCCCGAAAGTCCCGTAAGTCCCCTTCTCTTCCCCTGTCCTCCCACCCACCCCTTCCCACTTCCCCGTTCTGGTTTTGCCGAATACTGTTTCACTGAGTCTTTCCAGAACCAGGGGCCACTCCTCCTTTCTCCTTATACCTCATTTGATGTGTGGATTATGTTTTGGGTATTCCAGTTTTCTAGGTTAATAACCACTTATTAGTGAGTGCATACCATGATTCACCTTTTGAGTCTGGGTTACCTCACTTAGTATGATGTTCTCTAGCTCCATCCATTTGCCTAAGAATTTCATGAATTCATTGTTTCTAATGGCTGAATAGTACTCCATTGTGTATATATACCACATTTTTTGCATCCACTCTTCTGTTGAGGGATACCTGGGTTCTTTCCAGCATCTGGCAATTATAAATAGGGCTGCTATGAACATAGTAGAGCATGTATCCTTATTACATGGTGGGGAATCCTCTGGGTATATGCCCAGGAGTGGTATAACAGGATCTTCTGGAAGTGAGGTGCCCAGTTTTCGGGGGAACCACCAGACTGATTTCCAGAGTGGTTATACCAATTTGCAACCCCACCAGCAGTGGAGGAGTGTTCCTCTTTCTCCACACCCTCTCCAACACCTGCTGTCTCCTGAATTTTTAATCTTAGTCATTCTGACTGGTGTAAGATGAAATCTCAGGGTTGTTTTGATTTGCATTTCCTTAATGACTAATGAAGTTGAGCATTTTTAAAGATGCTTCTCTGCCATCTAAAGTTCTTCAGGTGAGAATTCTTTGTTTAACTCTGTACCCCATTTTTTAATAGGGTTGTTTGGTTTTCTGGAGTCTAACTTCTTGAGTTCTTTATATATATTGGATATTAGCCCTCTATCTGATGTAGGATTGGTGAAGATCTTTTCCCAATTTGTTGGTTGCCGATTTGTCCTCTTGATGGTGTCCTTTGCCTTACAGAAACTTTGTAATTTTATGAGGTCCCATTTGTCAATTCTTGCTCTTAGAGTATACGCTATTGGTGTTCTGTTCAGAAACTTTCTCCCTGTACCGATGTCCTCAAGGGTCTTCCCCAGTTTCTTTTCTATTAGCTTCAGAGTGTCTGGCTTTATGTGGAGGTCCTTGATCCATTTGGATTTGAGCTTAGTACAAGGAGACAAGGATGGATCAATTCGCATTCTTCTGCATGCTGCCGTCCAGTTGAACCAGCACCATTTGTTGAAAAGGCTATCTTTTTTCCATTGGATGTTATTTAAAAGTAAATAAAAAAAGATTATCCACTTCAAGTGCAAAAAAAATTAATAGTTTAAATAATCACCATAATTTGTTCTTAACATGACTATTTTCCTAGGACAGAGAGTCTCATTGTTTATTCTATAAATTCTCAGGACATAACAATATTTTTTAAAAAGTTATTCATCTAAGTGTTTCCTAATGACTCAGACTTAACAATGATGACAACTCACAGCAGTACTTCTGCAGGAAAGCTAGGAGACACTTGCAGATCTGATGGTATATGAAGATGGGAAAGAACTGAGAGGCTAATAAATGAAAAAAAAATAAACCTGTTAAGATGTAATTTTGACATGATGGACACATTGTAGCACTCCAAGATTAAAAATAAATAAATGAAAAGGGAAGCACCAAGTCCTCTTTGAAAGTAGCATACCATTCCCTGCAAACCCATACCAGGCTATCATGTGACTTTACTCCCAGAGGCAGAACCAGGCAGATTGTAGAAGGATTTCACACAAAACAGGAGAGATTGGAACAAGGTATATTTTAATCAAAGGAATGAGGTAAAAACATACATCCCAAAAGAGACATCCGGGATAATTTTGGATTCATGGAGACTGAGTTATGTTCCTCTAGTGGTTTCATGAAACAAGGGAAGGAGAATGAGGTGTTAGTGTATTTTCCTTTATAAACTCACTTTGCTATTCTATTGGAAAAAAAAAAGGATTCTTGGCTTCCACTGGAGATTGTGGTTGTTATGGCAACCACTTTGCCTTGAGTGACAAGCCAGGAAGCACAAGTATCTAGCTTTGGAAAGATATATTTCTGATTTTGAATTTTTCCCTAATAAATTGCCAACATTCCTGAGTGAAACAAATCTATATTTTCAGTAGAAAAAATGCAAAACACACAAATAAAAACACATGAAAATGTACTTTTGGTTCTATATTTTTTTCTTCTCAGAAGTGTGAGTGTAAAAGTCTCCCAGGAAGGACTATTTAATGAAATGCAATGTAAGTAAAAAAAAAAAAAATTGTTCAGATCACAAACTTAATGCTAGTGCCGAGAGGTTTATTGTCTCAATCGTGTGTGTGTGTGTGTGTGTGTGTGTGTGTGTGTGTGTGTGTGTGTGTGAGAGAGAGAGAGAGAGAGAGAGAGAGAGAGAGAGAGAGAGAGAGAGTATGTGTGTGTGGGCACATTTATGTGTGCATGCCCACAATTTTTCCCCATCTATGTTTGCTTGTCTGGTTGACACTGGGCCTCTACTGAACCTTCTATTTACCACTTCAGCTAAATTAGCTGGCCAGCAATCCTTTAGGATCTACCTGGAAATGCACCCCAGCACAGGACTTACAGATCCATACTTCCACCCTTGGGAGGAAGCTTGTCTTTGGATTTATGGTTTCACTACAGAGCCTGAGCTAGCCTTAAAATCACTATTCAGACCAGGCTGGCCTCAAACACACAGAGGTCTGATGAATTCTTTTTTTTTTTTTTTTTTTTCAGTGCTTGGATTAAAGGCATATGCTACTAGACAAGTCTCAGACATTTAAAAAAACAAAACATGATTCTGGGGATCCAAACACAGCAAGTGCTTTAGCCACTGGTGCATCTCCCCAGCCGGGGCAGAATGTTCCTAGTGATTCTGACTACCTCCCTCAGTCTAGAGACATCTCATTGTGCACCAGGGTAGAGCATCCTCCAAACAACACTGAGACAGGGCGAAGAAGAGGAATGGATCCTCTTTGCCATATTTAGACAACAGTTAACACATGTCAGATAGATCTGCTTAAAACACTCTTCTGTTAATTAGTTCATCATTACAAATTTCAGATGGCTGTTTTCTAGCTAGTAACTAGAGCTTTTTATTAATTTATCTGAAAGATTCTGTGTGTTTAACATTTAATGAGATTTCAAGCAATCATGCAAGCCAGACAATGTTTTATTTTTCAGTTTATTACTTTGGCAAAGAAACAAATCTTTGTTCTCCTTCCTTATGAACTTCTGTGTTTGCACAACCTTTGGAATAAGAGAAATAGATTATGTATCAGGCATAATTTGACGGGGAAAGTTCTTTTTTAAAGGCATCATCAAGACGCTGCCCTGAAGATGCCTTAATAGTGGCTTGGGACCTTAAACAGCCCTCTTTCTTTGACCTTTTCAGATTGTGATAAATTCAGAATGTTTGTTTATTTCTTCTACAAAGAGACATTTCTATCTTTAGAAGAATAAGAAGGGACGATAACCGACTCAAATAGCAAATCTTTCATTAAAACCTGGAACTGGAGCCCAGCATGGATAACTCAGAAACACCTGCCTTGCATATATATATATATATATATATATATATATATATATATATATATATATATATATATATATATATGCCCTGAAACGCAAAACAAATGTCAGAAATTGCTCAGCCAAAATGTTAAATTGTCAAAAGAAGAGCTTTCCCTCAATGTGTTTTAACTGCGGGGAAAGGAAATGCACCACCGATCACTGGCCGATGGCAACATCTCCAACTGTTAATTACCAGTTGTTACAGAAATTTCAACAGCTTAGGGCTGTGAACATCACTACAGCTTTGCAGCAGGTCCTGAAGGTTATAGGCAAAAGACAAGTTAGAGCAACTGCAGTCTCCAGCTATCCTGAACCAGCAGGTGTATCTGACCTATGGCCCTTGGTCAGCAGGAGGACCAGATTAGCTGTGAATGAAACTTCACACAAAAGTATAAACTCTCCTACAACATTGTGAGGCACTTTTTGTGATTTTTCTGGTAACCGGGTTGTGTATTTCTCAGGCATGTACTTTGTAGATAACAACATCGTGTCACATTTAAAAGGTTGGGCATGCCTGAAAATGTTACCAGTGACAGCTAATAAATCCTGTGGAATTCTTCCTTTCACCTCTTGATGCAGAAACAAACATGTCTTCGTTTTTTCTTCTATTGCTGTGATAAAGCTCTCTGATGAAAGCAGTTTGAGAGAGAAAGTTTAGTTTGGACTTGTGGCTTGAGAAGAACAGACAGCAAGTGGTGAAGGTATGGCGGCAGAAGCCACTTCCTGGCTAGTCACACAGCAACCACACAGGAAACAGAGAGTGAGCAGGGAGTAAGGCCACCTACAATGCCTCAAGGGCAGCCCCCCAGTGACACAAGTCATCTAGCAAAGCTAGACCCAAGTATTTAAGCATGTAAGTCTACAGGAGGCATTTCCTACTCAAACCACATCAAAGTCATTTTAGCACTCATTGGAGATGAGCTTGCCTGTCCTGAAGATCACCTGAATTCTTTTTTAAAGTGAGTGGTTGTCATGGTTGAATATGCTTGGCCAAGGGAGTGACACCATTTAGAGGTGTGGCCTTGTTGAAATAGGTGTGTCACTGTAGGTGTGAGCTTTAAGTCCCTCTCCTAACTGTCTGAAAGTCAGTATTCTGCTAGCAGCCTTCAGATGAAGATGTAGAACTCTCAGCTCCTCCTGTACCATGCCTGCCTGGATGCTGCCATGTTCCTTCTTTGATGATACTGGACTGAATCTCTGAACCTGTAAGCCAGCCCCAATTAAATGTTGTCCATATAAGACTTGCCTTGGTCATCATGTCTGTTCACAGCAGTGAAACCCTAAGACCATGGTTATTGTCCAAACAGCAGCATTGTCAGTATCTGAGAATTTAATAGATGATTCCAGACTCTGTTTGGGACTCTAACTTCACTCCAGGCTCTCCAATCAGAAATGTGGGAGTTAGACTCCCAATTTGTTTTTTAACAAACCCTGATGGTGAGTCTGATCCCAAAATAATATAAGACTGTAACAGCATCCTGTATCCTGAATTTCCTGGATGTTTTGAGTAAGGAGATTTTTCTGTTTTGAATTTTCTTTGACCATTGTGCCAATCTTCTAAGGTATCGTCTATGCCTAAAATTCTCTCTTCTATCTCTTTTTTTCTGTTGTTGATGCTTGCATCTGTAGTTCCTGACCTCTTCTCTAGGGTTTTTATTTCTAGGATTACCTCCATTTGTCAGGGTTGCCTGACTTGGTGGTATGTGATAGTCATCTTAGACTGGGCAGGTAGGAACAAAGAGGCCCCTGATACTTGTTGGTCAGATAGTCTAACAGAATTGGTGAGCCCCAGGTCCCAATAAGAGACCCTGGGTCAAACAATAAAATGAATGGCTCCCTATTAGGGACACTCAAAGTTGGCATCTGACCTCCACAAGTGTCCACACAGGCACACACATGCACTAGAGCAAACATTGACATTTACGCACATGAATGCAAACACGCATATATACAAAATAATGAAAATATTATTTACCAAAGTAATATATTGACTATTGTATTAAGTGGGACCTCTATTGCTCCAAAGAGACACCATGATCAAGGCAACTCTTATAAAGGACAACATTTAATTGGGGCTAGCTTACAGGTTCAGTGGTTCAGTCCAGTATCATCAAGGCAGGAGCATGGCAGTGTCCAGGCAGATGTGGGGCTGGAGGAGCTGAAAGTGCTACATCTTGATCCAAAGACAAGAGAAGACTGACTTACTTCCTCAGGCATCTAGGAAGCCCACTCCTACAGTGACACACTTTCTCCAACAGGGCACACTTATTCCAACAAGGAAATACCTCCTAATAGTATCACTTACTGTGGGCCAAACATTCAGATACCTGAGTCCATGAGGGTCAAACCTATTCAAACCATTATAATTATTAAATATTAAAATTATTTTGTCACATTAATATTACATTAAAAGCTGAAAGCAAACCTGCATATTCAGGCATAAAAAAGTAATTTGATATACTTGTGTAAACAGGAATAGAAAATATCATTTTAGTTTGAACTTAATAAAGGATTTCTATGCAGGAAAATTAAAGCAAATTTAAATGAAGCAGTGAAATTTAAAGAAGTTCCTTTAAAAATGGGGTACAGAATTTTCACCCAAAGAACTTTGGATGGCTGAGAAGCATCTTAAAAAATACTCAACTTCATTAGTCATTAGGGAAATGCAAATCAAAACAACCTTAAGATTTCACCTTATACCAGTCAGAATGGCTAAGATTAAAAATTCAGGAGACAGCAGGTGTTGGTGAGGATGTGGAGAAAGAGGAACACTCCTCCCCTGTTGGTGGGGTTGCAAATTGGTACAACCACTCTGGAAATCAATCTGGTGGTTCCTCAGAAAACTGGGCACGTCACTTTCAAAAGATCCTGCTATGCCACTCCTGGGCATATACCCAAAGGATTCCCCAGCAGGTAATAAGGATACGTGTTCCACTATGTTCATATCACCCCTATTTATAATAGCCAGAAGCTGGAAAGAACCCAGGTATCCCTCAACGGAAGAATGGATGCAAAAAATGTGGTATATCTACACAATGGAGTACTATTCAGCCATTAGAAACAATGAATTCATGAAATTCTTAGACAAATGGTTGGAGGTGGAGAACATCATACTAAGTGAAGTGAGGTAACCCAGTCTCAAAAGATCCTTCATGGTATGCACTCACTAATAAGTGGATATTAGCCTAGAAAATTGGATTACCCAAAACACAATCTACACATCAAATGATGTACAAGAAGAATGAAGGAGTGGCCCCTGGTTCTGGAAAGACTCAGTGTAGCAGTATAGGACAATACCAGAACAGGGAAGTGGGAAGGGAGAAAAAGGGGGAGGGAAGAGGGCTTATGGGACTTTCAGGGAGTGGGGGGCCAGAAAAGGGGAAATCATTTGAAATGTAAATAAAAAATATATTGAATAAAAAATAAGCCAGATACTAAGATGACAGCATGGAACATTAAGTCATGAAGGCCTGAAGACCTGTATTTTATGCCTGGACCTCATGTAAAAGTAGTAGGAAAGAGCCACAGAATTATCCACAGTTCTCCATATGAGGTCTGTGGCATACAAATCTGCACTCATACTTGCACAATTGCACACACACACACACACACACACACTTTTTAATTTTTTTTTTGTGTGTGTGTGTGGGGGGGGTTGAGACAGGGTTTCTCTGTGTAGTCCTGGCTGTCCTGGAACTCTGTAGACCAGGCTGGCCTTGAACTTAGAAATCTGCCTGCCTCTGCCTCCCAAGTGCTGGGATTTAAAGGAGTGTGCCACCACCGCCCGGCCTAAAATTGAAAAATTAATACAGATATCTCTATCATTATGTTTAATATTTAATATAGTACTCAAATGTAGGCAATCTAACAAGAAAAGTATAAAGAAAAGATTAAAACGATAGAGAAAATTGCACAATTGTTCTTATTATCAAGGACTGCAAAGAACTTGATGTTCTTCTTTCTAAAGGACTAGTTCCAGACTTGGATTCCCAGCTCTCACATCCTATGGTTCACAGTCACCAAATTTTCAGCTGAGGAGATCCTCTTCTGGACCCTGTGACTGCTTACAAACACATGAAATACACACACACACACACACACACACACACACACAAGCAAACACAAACAAGCCATCTTTTAAATTTTTAAGGCAAATTTTGGGCAAACTACTAGAAATAAAATTTATAACAAATTGAAAACAAAATAATAAAAATTTGTCTTCTAAATATACCTAAATCAAGTGAGTGAATTGACACGGAATCATCCACCACATAGTTCAGTTGTCTTTGAAACTGGTTCACGGGAGGAATATGAAAGATTTTGGGTTTGGGGGCTAGAGGCGAACCCTAAGCTGAGCTTAACATTAGGCATTCGTAAGAAGAATTGCCAAGAGAAATGTGGATAGTGAAGTCCTGGCTCACAGTGTTTCAGAAGAGTGAGCACTCAATTGGGAATTAGACTGGATGCCATTTGATGTAGGTTTTGACAAGTAGGACTTGGCAGCATCCTTCACAGGGCACGGGTTTCACAAGTATACAAAAGCCAAGAGAATGGGATCAAGGGATGTTCCAATGAGGGTATAGAATACTGTGAGGCCAGGCACTGTGGATGATCAGAATCCCTCAAAGGAGGTCTAAGTGAAATTGCATTGGAGATTGCAGGATGCTGGAGATTGTGATGTCTGCTAAGGACAGCTGCAGGCACAGAGTATTTTCAATGACACCATAGGAGCTAATATGGTAGAACTGGAGACTGCTGGATCTCAGATAATGCCAACAGGAGATTATGTATGCCAACAGGACATGGATTTAGCTACATATTTTAGTATTTTCACTGTTGCTTGTGTATTGTGTATGAGTTTAGTCTTTTCTTACTCTTATACTCCCCCCAACTCTTTCCTTTTGAAACAGGCATCCTAATTCTGTGCCATGGAATACTGAATGTTTCTAACTTATATTTTCATCTCATGGGGGACTTCCAGTTAAAAAGATGCCTTCTTGAGACTCAGAAGAGAGTTTTGATCTAGAGCTTTTGAACATCGTAAATGTATATTTTTTGGGTCTTAGCAGTGGAGTAAATGCATCTTTCACTCTGAGATAATGAAGAGCCTGTGAGGACCAAGAATGAAGGTTATGGTTTTAGAATGATGGGGCCTGTTGGTCAAATTTACAAGGAGTAGACTTGCAGTAGTCTAAGCTTCATTATTAATGTGGCTGAATTTAGAATCATTTGAAAGATGTAGCTATAGTATTGTCTATGAAGAAGTTTTGAAAGAGGTTTAACTAAGAAGAAAAATCCCTACCCAGCTGTGGGCTGTACAAGTTAATGTGTTGGGGTATTGAGTTGAAAGTCATCAGTATGCATCCTTCTCTTTTGCTGACTGTGCATGCAATGTGACCAGCTAGATGCCTCGCTCTCCTGTCAACATGCTTTCCATGGTATGGTGATCTCTGAGCCAGAATAATATGCATCTTCTCTTATGCTGCTTCTTGTCAGGTATTTGATCATCACAATGAAAAAAACAAACCAATATACAGTGATTAAAATCTATACTTACTCCAAAAACTTTAGAAATAGATCGAGTTATATATGAATTGTAAAATTTTGTCAAAAAATAATTAAGAGCAAAGCAAACTAATAAAAATATTTTAGGATAACTCTATCCAAGCAAATGAAAGACTTATATGATGAACAACTTAAGACATTGACAAAAAAATGAAGATTTCAGAAGATGGAACAATCTCCCATTCTCATGGATCAGTAGTTAAAAATAGTCATACTACCAAAAGCAATCTACAGAGACAATAAAATTTCCATCAAAATTTCAATAAACTTCTTCATCTAAATTGAAAGAACAATTTTTAACTTTGTATGGGAACACAAAACACCACCATGATAGCTAAAACAAGCCTGGATAATAAAAGAGCTGCTGTAATTTTATGAGGTCCCATTTGTCAATTCTTGATCTTAGATCATAAGCTATTGGTGTTCTGTTCAGGAAATTTCCCCCTGTGCCCATGTCCTCAAGGGTTTTCCCCAATTTCTTTTCTATTAGTTTCAGTGTGTCTGGTTTTATGTGCAGGTCCTTGATCCACTTGGAGTTGACTTTAGTACAAGGAGATAAGAATGGATTAATTGGAATTCTTCTGCGTGCTGACCTCCAGTTGAACCAGCACCATTTGTTGAAAAGGCTATCTTTTTTCCACTGGATGTTTTCCACTTCTTTGTCAAAGATCAAGTGACCATAGGTGTATGGATTCATTTCTGGATCTTTAATTCTATTCCATTGGTCCACTTGCCTGTCACTGTGCCAATACCATGCAGTTTTTAACACTATTGCTCTGTAGTATTGCTTTAGGTCTGGTATACTGATTTCTCCAGAAGTTCTTTTACTGTTGAGAATAGTTTTAGCTATCCTGGGTTTTTTGTTATTCCAGATGAATTTGAGAATTGCTTTTTCTAACTCAGTGAAGAACTGAGTTGGGATTTTGATGGGGATTGCATTGAATCTGTAGATTGCTTTTGGCAAGATGGCCATTTTAACTATATTAATCCTGCTAATCCATGAGCAAGGAACATTTTTCTATTTTCTTTTTTTTTTTATTCGATATATTTTTTATTTACATTTCAAATGATTTCCCCTTTTCTAGCCCCCCACTCCCCGAAAGTCCCATAAGCCCCCTTCTCTTCCCCTGTCCTCCCACCCACCCCTTCCCACTGGTTTTGCCCTATACTTCTTCACTGAGTCTTTCCAGAACAAGGGGCCACTCCTCCTTTCTTCTTGTACCTCATTTGATGTGTGGATTATGTTTTGGGTATTCCAGTTTTCTAGGTTAATATCCACTTATTAGTGAGTGCATACCATGATTCACCTTTTGAGTCTGGGTTACCTCACTTAGTATGATGTTTTCTAGCTCCATCCATTTGCCTAAGAATTTCATGAATTCATTGTTTCTAATGGCTGAATAGTACTCCATTGTGTAGATATACCACATTTTTTGCATCCACTCTTCTGTTGAGGGATACCTGGGTTCTTTCCAGCATTTGGCAATTATAAATAGGGCTGCTATGAACATAGTAGAGCATGTATCCTTATTACATGGTGGGGAATCCTCTGGGTATATGCCCAGGAGTGGTATAGCAGGATCTTCTGGAAGTGAGGTGCCCAGTTTTCGGAGGAACCGCCAGCCTGATTTCCAGAGTGGTTGTACCAATTTGCAACCCCACCAGCAGTGGAGGAGTGTTCCTCTTTCTCCACACCCTCTCCAACACCTGCTGTCTCCTGAATTTTTAATCTTAGCCATTCTGACTGGTATAAGGTGAAATCTTAGTGTTGTTTTAATTTGCATTTCCCTAATGACTAATGAAGTTGAGCATTTTTTAAGATGCTTCTCCGCCATCCGAAGTTCTTCAGGTGAGAATTCTTTGTTTAACTCTGTACCCCATTTTTTAATAGGGTTGTTTGGTTTTCTGGAGTCTAACTTCTTGAGTTCTTTATATATATTGGATATTAGCCCTCTATCTGATGTAGGATTGGTGAAGATCTTTTCCCAATTTGTTGGTTGCCGATCTGTCCTTTTGATGGTGTCCTTTGCCGTACAGAAACTTTGTAATTTTATGAGGTCCCATTTGTCAATTCTTGATCTTAGAGCATACACTATTGGTGTTCTGTTCAGAAATTTTCTCCCTGTACCGATGTCCTCAAGGGTCTTCCCCAGTTTCTTTTCTATTTGCTTCAGAGTGTCTGGCTTTATGTGGAGGTCCTTGATCCATTTGGATTTGAGCTTAGTACAAGGAGACAAGGATGGATCAATTCGCATTCTTCTGCATGCTGACCTCCAGTTGAACCAGCACCATTTGTTGAAAAGGCTATCTTTTTTCCATTGGATGTTTTCATCCCCTTTGTCGAGGATCAAGTGGCCATAGGTGTGTGGGTTCATTTCTGGATCTTCAATCCTGTTCCATTGATCTCCCTGCCTGTCACTGTACCAATACCATGCAGTTTTTAACACTATTGCTCTGTAGTATTGCTTGAGGTCAGGGATACTGATTCCCCCAGAATTTCTTTTGTTGCTGAGAATAGTTTTAGCTATCCTGAGTTTTTTGTTATTCCAGATGAATTTGTTAATTGCTTTTTCTAACTCTGTGAAGAATTGAGTTGGGATTTTGATGGGTATTGCATTGAATCTGTATATTGCTTTTGGCAAAATGGCCATTTTAACTATATTGATTCTGCCGATCCATGAGCATGGGAGGTTTTCCCATTTTTTGAGGTCTTCTTCCATTTCCTTCTTCAGAGTCTTGAAGTTCTTGTCGTAAAGATCTTTCACATGTTTGGTAAGAGTCACCCCAAGATACTTTATACTGTTTGTGGCTATTGTGAAGGGGGTCATTTCCCTAATTTCTTTCTCAGCCTGCTTATCCTTTGAGTATAGGAAGGCCACTGATTTGCTTGTGTTGATTTTATATCCTGCCAATTTGCTGAAGTTGTTTATCAGCTGTAGGAGTTCTCTAGTGGAGTTTTTTGGGTCACTTAGGTAGACTATCATGTCATCTGCAAATAATGATAGTTTGACTTCTTCCTTTCCAATTTGTATCCCTTTGACCTCCTTATGTTGTCGAATTGCCCGAGCTAGTACCTCAAGTACAATATTGAAAAGATAAGGAGAGAGGGGGCAGCCCTGTCTAGTCCCTGATTTTAGTGGGATTGCTTCAAGTTTCTCTCCATTTAGTTTGATGCTGGCTACCGGTTTGCTGTATATTGCTTTTACTATGTTTAGGTATGGGCCTTGAATTCCCGTTCTTTCCAAGACTTTAAGCATGAAAGGATGCTGAATTTTGTCAAATGCTTTTTCAGCATCCAATGAAATGACCATGTGGTTTTTTTCTTTGAGTTTGTTTATGTAGTGGATTGCATTGATGGATTTCCGTATATTAAACCAACCCTGCATTCCCGGGATAAAGCCTACTTGATCATGGTGGATGGTCGTTTTGATGTGTTCTTGGATTCGTTTGGCAAGAATTTTATTGAGTATTTTTGCATCGATGTTCATAAGGGTAATTGGTCTGAAGTTCTCTTTCTTTGTTGGATCTTTGTGTGGCTTTGGTATCAGTGTAATTGTAGCTTTGTAGAAGGAATTGGGTAGTGTTCCTTCTGTTTCTATTTTGTGGAATAGTTTGAAGAGTATTGGTGTTAAGTCTTCTTTGAAGGTCTGATAGAATTCTGCACTGAAACCATCTAGTCCTGTGCTTTTTTTGGTTGGAAAACTTTCTATGACTCCTTCTATTTCTTTAGGCGTTATGGGACTGTTTAGATGATCTATTTGGTCCTGATTTAATTTTGGTATTTGGTATCTGTTAAGGAAATTGTCCATTTCCTCCAGATTCTCCAGTTGTGTTGAGTACAGGCTCTTGTAGTAGTATCTGATGATATTTTGGATTTCCTCAGTTTCCGTTGTTATATCTCCCTTTTCATTTCTAAGTTTGTTAATTTGGATACTTTCTCTGTGCCCTTTGGTCAGTCTGGCTAAGGGTTTATCTATCTTGTTGATTTTCTCAAAGAACCAGCTCCTGGATTCGTTAATTCTTTGTACGGTTCGCTTTGTTTCCAATTGATTGATTTCAGCCCTGAGTTTGATGATTTCCTGCCTTCTGCTCCTCCTGGGTGAATCGGCTTCTTTTTGTTCCAGGACTTTCAGGTGTGTCATTAAACTGCTAGTGTATGCTCTCTCCATTTTCTTTTTGGAGGCACTCAGGGCTATGAGTTTACCTCTTAGCACTGCTTTCATTGTGTCCCAAAGATTTGGGTATGTTGTGCCTTGGTTTTCATTAAATTCTAAAAAGTCTCTGATTTCTTTCTTTATTTCTTCTTTGGTCAAGGTGTCATTGAGTAGAGTATTACTCAGCCTCCATGTGTATGTGCGCTTTCTGTTGTTTTTGTTGCTATTGAAAATCACTCTTACACCATAGTGATCTGATAGGAGGCATGGGATTAGTTCGATCATCTTATATTTGTTGAGGTCTGCCTTGTGTCCAATTATATGGTCGATTTTGGAGAAGGTACCATGAGGTGCTGAGAAAAAGGTATATTCTTTTGCTTTAGGGTGAAATGTCCTATAAATATCAGTCAAATCCAATTGGCCCAAAGCTTCAATTAGTTTTACTGTGTCTCTGTTTAGTTCTGTTTTCCCGATCGGTCCATTGAGGAAAGTGGAGTGTTGAAGTCCCCCACAATTATTGTGTTAGGTGTAATGTGAGCTTTGAGCTTTAGTAAAGTTTCTTTTACGAATGAGGGTGCCTTTGCATTTGGCGCATAGATGTTCAGAATTGAAAGTTCTTCTTGGTGGATTTTTCCTTTGACCATCAAGCAGTGTCCTTCTGTGTCTCTTTTGATTACTTTAGGTTGAAAGTCAATTTTATCTGATATTAGAATGGCTACTCCTGCTCGTTTCCTGTGACCATTGGCTTGTAAGATTGTCTTCCAGCCTTTTACTCTAAGGTAGTTTTTATCTTTGACACTGAGGTGTGTCTCCTGTATACAGCAAATTGTAGGGTCCTGTTTCCTTATCCAGTCTGTTAGTCTATGTCTTTTTATTGGGGAATTGAGACCATTGATGTTAAGAGATATTAGGGAATAGTGATTATTACTTCCTGTCATTTTTGATGTTCTTTTTATATTTGAGTGGTTATCTTCTTTTGGGTTTGATGAAGAAAGGTAACTATCTTGCTTTTTCCAGGGTGTAGTTCCCCTCCTTGTATTGGAGTTTTCCTCCTATCATTCTTTGCAGAGCTGGGTTTGTGGAAAGATATTGTGTAAATTTGGTTTTGTCATGGAATATCTTGGTTTCTCCATCTATGGTGAATGAGAGTTTTGCTGGGTACAGTAGTCTTGGCTGACATTTGTGTTCTCTTAGAGTCTGCATGAGATCTGCCCAGGATCTTCTAGCTTTCATGGTTAGTAGCATTCCTGCGTTTGCCCTTTGCCATCTTGTTCTCTGGAGCTAATTGGTCTTGTCTCTGGCTGGTGTTTCAGCCTCCTGAGAGGCTCTAGGGCTATTTCTGCACCACTGGAGGGCAGGGTTTCCCCTGTTGCAGATTGCTAATGTGCTTTCCTCCTCTTGGGTGCCCTTGCAGCCCTAGTGTTCTTTGCCCCAGATTGTGTCTGTGAGCCAGAAGGTGCCTGTTTGCTCCTTCAGGGAGTGCTGAGGCTGTATGCTGCAGGGACCTTTTCCGTGTGCTGATCTCTCTGCTGGGCAGCGGAACTCCCAACCGGGTTGGTGCACACAAGGCTAGCCTAGCTGCTCAGGCCCTGAGTCTAGGCAAAAGCCTGGCAGGCCAATGTCGGAGCAAAGTTCCCCTCAGCTGTGAGTGTTAATTGGGTCTGTCAGGTGGCTAGGATGGTGGCGTGTGTGCGCTCCCTGAGAGTGCTGGGAGAGTCTGCTGGGCTAACAACCTCCTGGCCAGGTCAGCACACAGATGGCCCATCGAGCAGCCCAGGGCCTGGGGGCAGTCCAGGGCCTGACCGTCTGAGACCCCTGCTATGTCCGCCTCGGGCTATGCCTGTTAGCTGGTTTGGTTTTGTCTGCTAGGTCTCTCTGGCTTCCCGTAGGCAAAATGGCGGTGGTGCGCAAACCGGCCTGGATAAACAACCTCTTGGCCGGGTCGGCACACAGATGGCCCACCGAGCAACCCAGGACCTGGGGGCAGTCCAGGGCCTGACCTTCTGAGACCCCTGCTATGTCTGCCTCAGGCTATGCCTGTTAGCCATTTGGTTTTGCCTGCTAGGTCTCTTTGGCTTCCCTTAGGCAAAATGGCGGTGGTGCGTGCACGTGCGCAGAGGCGTGGAGGAGGGGGGGAACCTCCTGGCCGGGTTTGCACCCTGGTGGCCCCCCGATCAGCCCAGGGCCTGGGTGCAGGCCAACGCCCATCGGGCTTAGACCCCCGCGATGTTGGTCTCGGGTTATATTTGTGTACCTCAGTCTGATTTCTCTGGAGACTGAGAACCAATATGGCGGCCTCGTATCTGACTGGCGGGAGGCAGAGTTCTGATGTGGCTTCTGTGTGGTGAAAGGCGCCGTAAATCCTCCACTGCTCGCAGCCTGGCTGGCCAGCGATGGCCAGTGGTCGTGGGCACAGGGTCTGCCTGGACCCTGTCCGCTTGGTTCTACTGCTGATGGCCCTTCCTCTGGACTAGCCGCCGCCACTGCTGCTGCTGCTGCTGCTGCTGCTGCTGCTGCTGCTGCTGCCGCAGCCGTCACCCCATTTTTCTATTTTCTGAGGTCTTCTTCGATTTCGTTCTTCAGAATCCTGAAGTTCTTGTCATATAGATCTTTTACTTGTTTGGTTAGAGTCACACCAAGATACTTTATATTGTTTGTGGCTATTGTGAAGGGTGTCATTTCCCTAACTTCTTTCTCAGCCTGCTTATCCTTTGAGTATAGGAAGGCAACTGATTTGCTTGAGTTGATTTTATAACCAATCACTTTGCTGAAGTTGTTTTATCAGCTGTAGGAGTTCTCTGGTGGAGTTTTTTTGGGTCACATAAGTATACTACCATGTCATCTGCAAATAGTGATAATTTGACTTCTTCCTTTCCAATTTGTATCCCCTTGACCTCCTTATGTTGTCTAATTGCTCTAGCTAGAACTTCAAGTACTGTATTGAAAAGATATGGAGAGAGAGGACAGCCTTGTCTAGTCCCTGATTTTAGTGGGATTGCTTCAAGTTTCTCTCCATTAATTTGATGTTGGCTACCAGTTTGTTGTATATTGCTTTAACCATGTTTAGGTATGGGCAAAGTTTCTCTAAGGCAAAGAACATTGTCAAAAGGACAAATCGGCAACCAACAAATTGGGAAAAGTTTTTCACCAACCCTACATCTGATAGAGGGCTAATATCCAATATATACAAAGAACTCAAGAAGTTAGACCCCAGAGAACCAAATAACCCTATTAAAAATGGGGTACAGACCTAAACAAAGAATTTTCACCTGAAGAAATTCAGATGGCCAAAAAGCAACTTAAGAAATGCTCAACATCATTAGTCATTAGGGAAATGCAAATCAAAACAACCCTGAGATTTCACCTCACACCAGTCAGAATGGCTAAGGTTAAAAACTCAGGAGACAGCAGGTGTTGGCGAGGATGTGGAGAAAGAGGAACACTCCTCCACTGCTGATGGGGTTGTAAGATGGTACAACCACTTTGGAAATCAGTCTGGCGGTTCCTCAGAAAACTGGACATGACACTTCCGGAGGACCCTGCTATACCTCTCCTGGGCATATACCCAAAGGATTCCCCGACATGCAATAAAGACACATGCTCCATTATGTTCATAGCAGCCTTATTTATAATAGCCAGAAGCTGGAAAGAACTCAGATGTCCTTCAATGGAGGAATGGATACAGAAAATGTAGTATATTTACACAATGGAATACTCAGCAATTAAAAACAATGAATTCACGAAATTTTTAGGCAAATGTTTGGATCTGGAAAATATCATCCTAAGTGAGGTAACCCAATCACAAAAGAATACACATGGAATGCAGTCTCTGATAAGTGGATATATTAATTAGCCCAGAAACTCTGAATACCCAAGGCACAATTAGCATAACAAATGACTCCCATGAAGAAGGAGAGGGTCCTGATCTTGGAAAGGCTTGATTTAGCATTGGAGGGGAGTATCAGGGCAGAGAAAAAGGAGAGAGGTGATTGGAGAATGAGTGGAGAGAAGAAGGTTTATGGAACATATGGGGAGGGGGGAACTGGGAAAGGGGAAATCATTTGGAATATAAACAAAGAATATAGAAAATGAAAACATATAATAAAAAAAATAAAAGAACTGCTGGAGGTACAGCTACTCCTGACCTCAAATTGCACCACAAAGCCATAGTAACAAAAAATACCATGGTACTGGAACAAAAACAAACACATCAACCTATTGCACCAAACCGAAGTTGTACAAAGAAACGAAACCACATGTGAATGGAAAATTGATTTTTGATGAAGAAGCCATATATACACACTGGGAAAAAGACAGCACCTTCCACAAAGAATGCAAATACAGACAGACGTGATCAATGTGCATAAAATCCAACTTTAAATGGATCAAAGACCTCAACATCAAATCACTGAACCTGACAGAAGGAAAGTAAAAACTAGCCTTGGGATCACTGGTCCAAGGAAAGGCTTTCTAAGCAGAGCACATGAGCTCCGGCACTGAGAGCAACAATTAATAAATGGGACCTTGTAGAACTAAAAAGCTTCTGCGTGACAAAGAACATTTAGACAAAGCAACAGCCTACAGAATAGGAAAAGATTTTTACCAACTACATATCTAATAGAAGGCTAATATTCAAAATATAGTTTTTAAAAACTCTAAAACAGGAAAACATCCCCTTTAAAAAAAACCCTAGATATTAAGATAATAAGTAACTCAATCCACAAATGGAGAACTAATCTAAAAAGAGAATTCTTTAAAAAAGAAACTCAAATGGATGAGAAACCCTTAAAGAAAATTTCAACATTTTTAGGTATCAGAAATGTAAGTCAAAACTACTCTGAGATTTCACTTTGTTAATCAGAATGGTTAAGATAATGGCAGAAGTGACAGCTCATGCTGGTGAGGATGTGGAGTAAGGGGAATGAACACTTATCCACTGCTGGTGGGAGTGCTAACGTGTACAACAGTATGGAAATCAATGTACTGGTACCTCAGGAAGATGAAAATTGATTTACCTTAACATACAGCTATATATCAAAAGGATGCTTCATCCTATCATAAAGATACTTGCTCAAGCATACTCATTGCTGCTGTATTCATAATAGAGATTAGAAACAAACTAGATGTCCTTCAACAGGTAGAAGGATAAAGAATATGTCATGTGTTTACAAGAGGGAGTATTTTTTAGCCATTAAAAAGAATGAAATCTTGAAATTCACAAATAAATTGATTGAACTAGATTTAAAAAATTATCCTGAGTGTGGTAACCCAGATCTAGAAAGGCAAAAGTGGTGTGTACTTACTCATATGTAGATATTATCTATTGAGTCTTTGATAACCAAGTAAAAATCTGTAGCACCACAGAAGGTAGGTACAGAGTAAGAAACTTGAGAGGACAGATAGATCTTGTTAGAAAAGGGAAATAGAACAGATAGTTATGGCAATAGGGGTTGGGGTGGAACCTGGAATGTATAGATCAAGGTGGGGGGAAGAGAGCAGGGAGGTGAGAGAATACAGGGAGAGATTCCTATTTTAAGGTCCTTTCAAGGGGTAGTATGGAAATCTAATACAGCAGAAGCTTCCTAAACTGTATACATATATGCAGGTGGTATAAATGAAATCACCAAATAATGGGAGAGACATAGCCCTAACTAGACATCCCTTGTCATTAAATGAAGCTTTTAATACTGGGATAGGTTAACATTGAATTAAATTGTTGACCAAAGGGTTCTCATAGGAACCCCCAAACAAGTGAGACTCTTACCAGGACTATAGGTTCCTCTCTCAAACTGACAGCAAGAGTATTGCTGAAGACAACACCTACATAACTCACTGAATATTGAGAAGATGAGCTCTCCTTGGTGAATAAGTTCTCAACTTATGCCCTCCAGAACAAATGCAAATGCTCAACCCAAAGCAAGGTTCAGATACCAGATTTTAGTCTCACTCTGGGCAGAAGTTGCCAGGAAGTCTCTCTGTTCCTATTCTCTGAACAGTTCTTCGAAGTAGGCAAACAGCCAACGTTATGCGTATGGAGTAGCGCTAAAATGGTTGTATTTTGTTCAACTTACTTAGTTCATGTGTTCCACACAACAATAAATCTTACTTAGACACTTTTTAAAATATCAAATGCTTTAGAGGAAACATACGTTTAGAAAAAAAATCAGATACAAAATACAAAGTGAAGCTTCAAGTATAATAAAAGTTATGTAGTCTTATTATATAATGCATTCTACCAGTAATGAACAAAGAAGCAGAGAATTGCCAGAGGGAAATAAATAAAAGGAAATGATGTTTGAATAGCTACAGAAGACAAAATATATTAATTGTAGCATCAACAAAAATACTTTTTTGTAGAATGTTCTATAAACTCAGAAATATTTTCCCCTACAAGAGTCTAAAGTAATTTGTACTACATTAATGCATTACAAACCTTGCAGTGTATCAGGTACCAGAAGGAGGCTAAGTTATGGAGAAGTACATTTATTCTTTTAGATAAAGCATAAGTTCTATACCTCATCCTAAGAGTGTCTTATGTCTCCCTTCCACTAATATTCTAAAGCAATCATATATTAATTTGACTATGAAAGAAACATTAAATTTGGAATATATTTCTTGGATGACAGAATGCTGTAGTAGTGGAGCTGATAATAATGTTTCGTGCATGCCAGACATAATTATTTTTCATCAACTTTGTTTCTGACTTAAAGTTTCTATCCAACTTGTTCGTCAGTAAAAAAAAAAAAAAGAAAGAAAGAAAAAAAGAAAGAAAGAAAAAGGAAAAAAAAACCCAAACACAGAATCAGTAATTTCTACTTTCCTCTTTGACTACATAATTACTTCAGCGCCCTAGTATACTAGTATACGGAGCATTTGTCTCAAGAGAAGGAAAGAGAAGTCTGGGGAGCATTTATCAACAAATGCGTCTGCTTATGTGACCTGTAGTCTGGTCAAGCTGTATGTTTGAAGCAGACATACTCACATACTCTTTTGGAGGTAATGTATAGGAGGACAACAGGGTTTCCAGAAAAAGGAATAAGACAATTTATGTCTCCAAAATCTTAAATTTCCTTTTGTCTTTGTTATGTTATAGGAATTTTACTCATTCTTATTTATTTAACTATTTGCTTCCACATGCTCACTTTCAAATTCTCCAGTGGTAGAGACTGAGGGAGATAGAATTTTGATTTCTTGTAGGCTCTTTTTAGTTTCCTCTCTGTCACATCCTTCCCCCTGAGGCCTTTAGTCCAGCACTTTCTCTCCTTGAATTAGAGGAAGGAAATGCAGCATGGCACAATGAGGAACATAAATATTTTAAATAGATTATTAATAACTAAAGAGATTAGTGTGTCCTGCTCTTGAAAAGGAGTCAGGTTGTTTCCCAGCACCCATATCTACTAACAACAGTTCTCAGAGGATCTGATGCTTTTTCTGGATCCTGAACACACCTGCACTCACATGGGTACACAGACATACACAGATACATACAGACACACATATACACACAAAAACACATGCACATAGACATGCATTGAAAAAAGGTAAACATGGATTTGTTTACCAGTGGATGAGAGGTGACACCCCACCCTAGAACGGTGGTTATAAAGAATATTGCACATTACAACCACACAGAAAACATTCAAACACGAACTCATCAGACCCAATCTAATTAAATCAAAGATCTGGAAAGTTGAATTCATAAAATAAATATGATTTTTCAAAAAAATAATTATTGTGATTCTGACTTATAGGCAAAATTTAAGAACCAGTACCTTTGTACTTCGCCAACTAACGTGCATTTCCCAGATTAATAGTTTCATATCCTGAGAGTTTGTCAGAAATGTGGACTCCTAGGTACCAGCTCAGACTCTGTTGGATCAGTGTTGATGGAGCCAACATTGAGAATAAAAGGAAGAAGACAGCCATCTCTAGACACAGATTGTCCTATAATCTGAACAAGTGGAGGACACCTGAAATGGAGGCTGCATGGACTTGCAGTCTTCTAGGGAGGGAGAAAAAAGGAGACATTGGGGATGGAATCTTTCATATGCAGGCCAGTTCCTCTGCAGGCTCAGGATGGTAGACACTAGAGGGAGTTGGTATCCTGATCCTGGGGAAGACCCTTGAGGACATCGGTACAGGGAGAAAGTTTCTGAACAGAACACCAATAGCGTATGCTCTAAGAGCAAGAATTGACAAATGGGACCTCATAAGGTTACAGAGTTTCTGTAAGGCAAAGGACACCATCAAGAGGACAGATCGGCAACCAACAAATTGGGAAAGGATCTTCACCAATCCTACATCAGATAGAGGGCTAATATCCAATATATATAAAGAACTCAAGAAGTTAGACTCCAGAAAACCGAACAACCCTATTAAAAAGTGGGGTACAGAGTTAAACAGAATTCTCACCTGAAGAACTTCGGATGGCAGAGAAGCATCTTCAAAAATGCTCAACTTCATTAGTCATTAGGGAAATGCAAATCAAAACAACCCTGAGATTTCACCTTACACCAGTCAGAATGGCTAAGATTAAAAATTCAGGAGACAGCAGGTGTTGGAGAGGGTGTGGAGAACGAGGAACACTCCTCCACTGCTGGTGGGGTTGCAAATTGGTACAACCACTCTGGAAATCAGTCTGGCGGTTCCTCTGAAAACTGGGCACCTCACTTCCAGAAGATCCTGCTATACCACTCCTGGGCATATATCCAGAGGATTACCCACCATGTAATAAGGATACATGCTCTACTATGTTCATAGCAGCCCTATTTATAATTGCCAGATGCTGGAAAGAACCCAGGTATCCCTCAACAGAAGAGTGGATGCAAAAAATGTGGTAAATGTACACAATGGCGTACTATTCAGCCATTAGAAACAATGAATTCATGAAATTCTTAGACAAATGGATGGAGTTGGAGAACATCATACTAAGTGAGGTAACCCAGACTCAAAAGGTGAATCATGGTATGCACTCACTAATAAGTGGTTATTAACCTAGAAAACTGGAATACCCAAAACGTAATCCACACATCAAATGAGGAACAAGAAGAAAGGAGGAGTGGCCCCTGGTTCTGGAAAGACTCAGTGAAACAGTATTCGGCAAAACCAGAACAGGGAAGTGGGAAGGGGTGGGTGGGAAAACAGGGGGAGGGAAGGGGACTGATGGGACTTTCGGAGAGTGGGGGTCCAGAAAAGGGGATTTCATTTGAAATGTAAATAAATTATATCGAATAAAAAAAATTAAAAAAAAAAGAGTTGTTTCTGTGTTGTATAAAAAAAAAAGAGAGAGAGAAGCTTCCATAGCTTTGTTAAGTCAACTCAAATGAGGCTTTTAGGTCATTGACCATTTAGACATAAGCATGTGGAGTCTTCATTTGTCTAACAGTTTGATTCTTAGGTACATCAAACCTTAGTAAGTGGTGGTAGGGGGGTCACCTATTTCTTGGTCATTGACTAAGAACCGTGTATGAGTTTGAAATCCAAGTGAAATGAATGCGTGTACTTGGATGGTTAGCGATGTTCTATGGCATAAAACAGTCGGATTTAGTTAAATTTTAAGAACCTTTCTGGATGCCACACATTTCTTACATTGGCCATATCTTTTTGCGTGAGTGTATATGTGTGTGTGTCTTTGTGGTATGCGTGCATGAGTGCTGTGTGTTGCATGTTTACATGTATGCATCTGGAGATCAGGGAGTGTTTATGGCCATGTGGGTGCATATGGAGACTGGTGGTTGACATTGGGATATCTTCCTCAATTTATTTTTAAGTTGCTAAATAAGTTTAAAATTCACCCTGTTGGCTACACTGGGCAGCCAGAGATCCCTTGAGATCCTTCTGGTTCTGTCCCTAGTCCTGGGATTGCAGGCATTCATGACCATTCCTGACTTTTATAGGGTGCTGGTATCTGAACTCTGATCCTCAGTGCTTACAAATAAGTAATTTACACACTGAAGCATCTCCAGGCCCCTCGCAGGGGATCTCAAGTGGCAATTATCCAGGTGTAAACTGCTAGGGATAAGCAACATCAGCATCCACTGGAAGGGGATAGGAAGGCTCTAGTATCTTAGCTGTCATAGTGTTTTTTTTTTCTTCAGACACCCAGAATTTTGCAGTACACATTGCTCTTTATCCATCATCATATTAAGTCTTATCTTATTGTTTCATAAATGAAACTGAGATTTTGAGTCTACTGGGATTTCTTTTGGAAACAATAGTTAAGTATCAAGATGGGATTTCTGCTGTGACTCTAATCCTAATTTCAGACCTATTATTCTTCTGCTAGTCTTAGGTCTTTTGGAATTGGCTTATTTCAATTGATGTATCTTACTTTCCCCTTTAAATGAAATGAAAACTTTTTTTTTTTTTTGTTTTTTTCGGGGAAGGGTTTCTCTATATAGTCCTGGCTGCCCTGGAACTCAGTCTGTAGACCAGGCTGGCCTCAAACTCAGAAATCTGCCTGCCTCTGCCTCCCAAGTGCTGGCATTAAAGGCATGCGCCACCACTGCCCGGCAAAATGAAAACTTTTAAAGAAAGGAAAATAATCTTAAGCTACAGAGATCACAGAAAATAAGGGCTCTCATAAAGAATTATTTGATTAAAATTAAAATTAAAGTGGTAATGCTTGTCTTTATTCCTAGCACTTGAGTAGCAGAGACAAGCAGATCTCTGTATATTTGAGGCCAGCCTAATAATTTATATTGAAAGTTCCAGACCAGCCAGAGCTAACTAAATAACTAATTAAACAAATAAAACAAACAAACAAAAAAACAATGAGAAGAAGCTAAAGAATAACCTTTCATTTCAGCATCCTCAACAAAACAAGTTTTGTTTGTTTGTTTGTTTGGGTTTTTGGGGGGGTTGGTCTTTTTTGGGGGGGTCTTCTTTTTAAGAGGTGGGATGTTTGACTGGGACAGGCTTGTTAGGAAAATAGGAGGCAAACCCATAAAATAAACAAGATTTAAAACCCAGATGTGTCTTAAAACTTGAGTAGCCATCTTGACACCTTAGAAAGAACTAAGTATATTGCAACCAGAGTATAAACGATGCCGACTAATGCTTTGGCACTGCATTGCTAAGGCACATGCTTATCAGGAGATCAGTATGGAAGTACTATTTCTGACCATGTTGTATATGACCATTAGTTAGCTCTGGCTGGCCTGGTACTCTCAACGTAGATTATTAGGCTGGCCTCTAACATACAGAGATCTGCTTGTCTCTGCTAGGAATAAAGACAAGCATCACCACTTTTTTAATTTTAATTTTAATCAAACCATCCTTTATGAGAGCTCTTAATTTTTGTGATTTCTGCAGCATAGGTTTATTTTCTTTTCTTTAAAGGTTTTCATTTCATTTAAAGAGAAAAGTAAGATTCATAAAAGTAACATATTCTCAGGTAACAGTTTGAACTGCATTATCCTCCTGAGTGGAAAAAAAAACACAGAAATACATTGCCATATCAGAAATCATTAGAAAGCTATTCTCTAAACTGCTTTATACAGATTGTTAACCTTGCGGCACAGACCTGTGCTTTTTCTGTACAAAGTAGTGTGTGATCAATCCTTGTTTGCCCCAGCTTATTTACTTCAATTATAGACTCCCTTTTCCTCTAAATTCAGTGCCTTTGACAACTTTATATATCACTTGATTATTAACCTAACACAGAGGATGTAGCAGAAAGATGCCGGTCTCTGTATCATTTGTTAATTTCTACTGTGCAGTTTGGCTATATTTAAATCCTCTCCAGAGGAGTCTTCTTGTTCTCAGTGTCACTCAGATAATTTAGTGAGAATATAAAAACTTTTAGGGGGTCAGAGCACAAGGATGTCAGAAGATAACACACTGTCCCAAATGCCTTAAATCATCATCTGCTTAGCTTTGTAAAAAGGACTGTTCCTTTACACATACCAAAGTGCTGATGATCTCACACAGTAACATTAATATTTAGAATCTTACTTTCACTTCAGGAGGCCTGACCTAGACAAGATAGAACTTCACATCATATAGCTTTAGTTGTATATGCCATGGGGAATTACACTTTCTGTGTTGATTCATCACCACAAGAGGCGAGCACTTTCAGTGGCTTTCCTATATGATAAAAGTTTATTCATTTCAAATTCACAAATAATTCATGAAGCCTCATGAATATGCATACCCTATCTTATGGGTATAACATTATTAATTAGCTTCTGCTTGGAGTAATTGTCTAAATAATATGAGATGTAGGAAGGATGATGAATTATAAAGTTTGGGATTTACAAAAAGTAATATCCATCTTTTTGGGTTATTTTAGAAAATGTGCTCCAATTGTCCAAAGCAAAGGTCGTTTCTCTACTGTTTGGTACAGCAGATGTTGTTATTCATCGCTTTCTCACTAATATATGTTGTTCTGTGTAAATAACAGAACTGAAGCTATAAAAAGTACAAATAATTAAGCCTAAGAGACGAATGTACATTGAAAGTATGCTATTATTTATACATATGCTTGTATTGTCTAAAGCATCCTCCTGTCTTCTTAAAGGAACTATATTTTCTATAAAATCAATGTGCTTGTTTATATGAAATACAGACCTGGGACTAAAAATTATATTCTTATAATTGTGAAGGGGATCTTCCCCAATAGTAGCTACATTGTATCTAAGGATACAACTTACTTAGGATTAAAGTTGTAATACTTTTTGGTAAAGAGAAAAATAGTTTGTCTCTTGTACCTGATTAGAAATGAGAGTAGTAGTAGATAGATGTGATTTTTATTATTTTGATTACTATTAATGTAGGATATACAGAAATACAGATTCTTGAACATGAACATCTGTATCAATTACATTGTCATATGTTGCACTTTGGTGATCTTGAGAATGAGAAATATTTTTATTGGGCCTTAGGTTCATAACCTTAATCGTAACCTTTTCAAGCACCACTTCACTATCAGCTTTTATCCTGTAGTAAGGCAGTACTGTCATGTTATTAATTTTTTTAACATCCAATACCAATTTGCATCTTAGTTCAACTGTCATTCACTAGCTGACTAGAGCAAAACTGGATGACAACTCACTTGTCATGGTAATGAGAATTTACTAACTTGAGGTGTTTGGCACTTCTACTTGTTTTTAAGAGGCAAAGAACCTTCTCCCAGAGTGGAACTTTCTTGCTTCAATAACTAAAAATCTGAAGCAAAACTAGTTTCTGACAACTTCACAAGGCTGAAACTCTTAGGATTCTTAAAAGAGTATCATCAATAGAACCATTTGAATTTTGTTAAGGTAACTAGAGAAATAAGGATCCTTTGGGGATAAATACATACATATAACTTTCTTTGACTTCATTCATTTCTCTCTCCCTTTCAGTCCTTCTTTGTAAATATCTCAAGAAATTATTAAAGGGTTTACACCTAAGAAGTTATTGCTTAATAGAAATCCTCCACAGTCTAGGACACGGGCAATTAGATTAGCAAGTAGATATCATTTTTAGAAAATTTCTATAAACGCTTTTTCATAGAACATTTTTAAACCTGTGGTGACTCTCTATAAAATCTGCCTGAAATCCCGAGTTTGAAAAGGTGGATAAATAGCTTTGATGACTACATTTAAAATACAAAATGGAGATATACCAGGTAACATGTTTTCAGACAGTTCTTTGGGTCTGGGGGAGAGAGCAATATCACTGATAAGCAAAAATATGAGTTCTTATTATTAGAGAGGTGTAAATGTAAATGTCACTTTTATTTCCTCAGAGGAAGTGATAAGATGAGTTCTGTATCAAAGCTTTATGAATACATGACTTGGACTGAGCCCAGAACATTTCTAACTATCCCTAAGCTTAGGCCTGGAATTTTCTAGCCTCCATAAAATCTAGTCTTCTGAAAGCCAGGACCTTGACGGCTTCAGCCCCCAGCATCCATCTGCTAACCTGGATCTAGAATGTTTCAGCATCCTAGGCTTACTGCTGAATAAACTCACCATTTCTAGCTCTTTCCGAACTCTAGCTAGCTGGCTCAACTCTGCTGCTCTGGTTCAAACTCCTCTCCAAGCTGACTGATTCAAACTGGCTTCTCTCAGCTTCAGACTGAATTGCTCTGCTTGGAAAGATTGCCTCTGAATTCTACGACCTGAACTGCTCCAAACTCACCTGAAATGAGCACAACTGCACTCAACTGAACTGAATTAAATTTCATTGGTCTTTCTCTCACTGCTCTTTAAGTAGCCTCTCTTTCCTGTCCATTCTACTATGAATTGGGTATATTCTATCTCTGACTCATAATGTTGAATCTTTCTCTGATTCTCATCACTTTGACTGCCCCTCAATTAGAGGTCACTTGCAAATGCGGTTGCTTCTTTTTACAAACTAACCTTACCTATATTGTTTAGGACTTAAAGGTGTGTACTAAGGGTGTATTTATATTCCAGCCAGAGGGATTAAAGGTGTTTCACTTGAGCTGGATCACACAGACCTAGAAGGATTTTGGATGTGATTCCTTGCCAGAGCATCTATGTTGCTGAATTAAAATTTCTCTACAAGGAACTTTCTATTAAACATATACAATAGAACAATAGTAGAATTGTTCAACTAAATAGGACATTAAAGGCAACTTGGCCCTTAATTCTGTTACTTGGACTAGATACACTACTGTGGTTGGGTAGTAAATTATTGAATTGTTTGCTTAAGGGAAAAGTTACCTAGTATCTTATTGTTTTGTACTGGTACCTCAAAACTGTAACACCAGAAGTCTGAAATTCTCCCATGAAATGTTCTGATCAACAGAAGAAATATAGCATGAATTGAAGCTGAACAAATCGTTTATAAAACATCTCTTGTCTTTAAAATAAGTTGAAAAAAGGTTTTAATGTTTTATATTCTTAGAGATGAGTTGTACAAAATATAAGTTATTTGCTTATTCATTGCTTGCTAACTCTTACTGATCAGTAAGCAGTGACTTCTAGTGTATCCCCTCTCTATTCTCATTTAGGGGAGGAAGAATGTGGGTTTTTTCTTTAAATATGTTCAGGAACAAAGGGTGTATTTTGGATTCTAGCTCTAGCCCACCACTCTTACAGAAGATTATATTACCTATTCCAACACTGGGGCCAATAAAACTGAAGTTTTCCAAAATCAACTGATACCTCTAGAAGAGTCTCTTTGTGATTTTGCTAAATTGATTTATGTTCCTTAAGAACTGGCTTTAATTTTGTTTAAGCACAACTTGATGTTTAAATAGAGGTTTCTGGAATAGTTTAGACTAGTATAATTTTTTGCAACAAAGAAACTTCTGGAATATACATTCATTTTCCAGAACTTGTCCTGCCTAAGCTAAATTTCTACTTTCTGTGTTACCATAGCACCCTAAAAAATCTGCTGCTGGGCCTAACTCTATTTCTTTCTTTTTATGTTTTCAAAATTCTGGATTTTATTTTGTGTTATTATACAATTAACTAATTAAAGATGATGAAATTTGAATACATTTTTATGTTGTTTTGGTTTTTGCAATTTTCTTTGATTATGAAAAAAATCATGGGTCTGAGCTTGTGCCCTGAGCAGACCTTGGGTGCTGGCTCTACACCCAGTCCCTCAACATCCAAAGGAAGCTCGACCAACAGGTGCTCTAACACGCCCAGGATCACAAGAGAGGAAGCCACAACATCTGTTCCAACACCTAGAGTAACTGGGATCCAGGGATGCAGGAACATCCACCTAGCCAGTGGCACAGGTTTCCTCCAGTTTGAACCTTTACCTGGAACAGACCTGGACTCCCAGGTGCTCTGAAATGCCCAGGATTACAGGATCACAGGATCACAGAGGAAGCTCAACTCTCAGGAGATCAGACTCACCCATGAGCACTGGAGCTCCGACATATTCACGATCACAGCTGAGGTCAAAACATCTTTCCAACATCCAGCATAACTGGGACCTTCACATGAACCAGGAAAACACAAACCTCTGCCCAGCCAGAGGCAAGGATTCATTCTAGCTTCATCTGTGCCCAGAGCAAACACAGGGTTCTGGCTCCCCACCAACCCCTGCAACACCCAGAGAAAGCTTGACTCCTAGGAGCTCTGACACAACAGGATATGAAAAGCTTGGTCACACCAGGATTTCAGGATTCCAGAGGCAGCTTGCCTCCCAGGAGCTCTAACATGGCCAGGATCTCAGGATCCAAGGATCCCAGAATCACAGGATCACAGAGACAGCTGGACTCTGAGGAGTTCTGACACAACTAGGATCACAGGAGGGATAGGATCCATCAGACATAGCAGGGGCAAGTAGCACTAGAGATAACCAGATGACTAAAGGCAAGCAGAAGAACATAAGCAACAGAAACCAAGGCTACTTGGATTCATCAGAACCCAGTTCTACCACTACAGCAAGTCCTGGATACCTCATCACATCGGAAAAGCAAAATTTGGATTTAAAATCACATCTCATGATGATGATAGTGGACTTTAAGAAGGACATAAAAAACTCCCTTAAAGAAATACAGGAGAACACAGGTAAACAGGTAGGAGTCCTTAAAGAGTAAACACAGAAACGTCCTTAAAGAATTACAGGAAAACACAACCAAACAGGTGAAGGAATTGAACAAAACCATCCAGGGTCTAAAAATGGAAATAGAAAGAATAAAGAAATCAAAAAGGGAGACAACCCTGGAGATAAAAAATCCTAGGAAAAAGATCAAGAGCCATAGATAGAAGCATCAACAACAGAATAAAATAGATAGAAGAGAGAATCTCCAATGCAGAAGATACCATAGGAAACATTCACACAACAGTCAAAGAAAATGCAAAATGCAAACAGCTCCTAACCCAAAAAGCATACTGGAAAGCCAGGATACAATGAGGAGACCAAACCTAACAATGATAGAGATAGAAGCGAGCGAAGATTGCCAACTTAAAGGCAAGTAAATATCTTCAACAAAATTATAGAAGAAAACTTTTCTAACCTAAAGAAAGAGATACCCATGGAAATACAATAAATCTACAGAACTCCAAATAGATTAGACCAGAAAAGAAATTCCTCCCATCACATAATAATCAAAACACCAAATGCACAAAGCAAAGAAAGAATATTAATAGCACTAATGGAAAAAGGTCAAGTGACATATAAAGGCAGACCTATCAGAATTATACCAGACTCTTTTCCAGAGACTATGAAAGCCAGAAGATCCTGGGCAGATGTTATAGAGACCCTAAGAGAACACAAATGCAAGCCAAGGCTACTACACCCAGAAAAACTCTCAATTACCAGATGGAGAAACCAAGATATTCCATAACAAAAACAAATTCACACAATATCTTTCCATATATTCATCCCTTCAAAGGATAATAAATGGAAAACTCCAATGCAAGAAACTCCTAGAAAAAAAGCAAGAAAATAATCTTCCATTAACAAACCAAAAAGAAGATAGCCACATAAACGTAATTCCACCTCATAAATAACAAGAAGCAACAATCACTTTTCCTTACTATCTCTTAATATCAACAGACTCAATTCCTTCAAAGTAAAAGGCTTGAAAAAAATTTCCAAGCAATTGGTCCCAAGAAACAAGCTGGTGTAGCCATTTTAATATCAAATAAAATTGACTTTCAACCTAAGTTATCAAAAAAAGTTATGGAAAGACAATTTATACACATCAAAGGAAAATCTACAAAGAAAAACTCTTGATTCTAAACATCTATGCTCCAAATGCAAGGGCACCCACATTCATAAAAGAAACTTTACTAAAACTCAAAGCACATATTGAACCTCACACAATAATAGTGGGAGACTTCAACACTCCATTCTCATCAATGGACAGAACATAGAAAGAGAAACTAAACAGAGACACAATGAAACTAACAGAAATTGTGAACCAAACCGATTTAACAGATATCTATAGGACATTTTATCCTAAACAAAAGAATATACCTTCTTCTCAGCACCTCACAGCACCTTCTCCAATTAGTTCTATGAAGCCACAATAATTCTGATATCTAAACCACACAAAGACCTAACCAAAAAGGAGAACTTCATACCCAATTTCCCACTTGAGTATTGATGTGAGAATATTCAATAAAATTCTTGCAAAGCAAATCTAAGAACACATAATAGCGATTATTCACCATGGTCAAGTAGGATTCATTCCAGGGATGCAGGGATTGTTCAATATATGAAAACCCATCAATGTAATCTACTATATAAACAAACTTAAAGTGAAAAAAGACACATGATCATCTCATCAGATGCTGAGAAAGCATTTGAAAAAAAATCTAACACCCTTTATGATAAAAGCCTTGGAAAGATCAGGAATTCAATGCCCATACCTAAACATGGTAAAAGCAATATACAGCAAACCAGTAGCCAGCATCAAACTAAATGGAGAGAAACTTGAATCAATCCCACTAAAATCAGGGACCAGACAAGGCTACCCACTATTTCCATAACTATTCAATATAATACTTGAAGCCCTAGCCACAGCAATTAGACAACAAAAGGAGGCCAAAGGGATAGACAGTGGAAAGGAAGAACTCAAAATATCACTATTTACAGATGATATAATAGTATATTTAAACGATGCCAAAAATTCCACTAGAGAACTCCTACGGCTGATAAACAACTTCAGCAAAGAGGCTGGATATAAAATTAAGTCAAACAAAACAGTGGCCTTCCTCTACTCAAGGGATAAACAGGCTAAGAAAGAATTTAGGGAAACAAAATTCCTCACATTAGTTACAAATAATATAAAATACCTTGGTGTGACTCTAACCAAACAAGTTAAAAATCTGTATGACAAGAACTTCAAGTCTCTGTAGAAAGAAATCTAAGAAGATCTCCGAAGATGGAAAGGTCTCCCATGCTCATGGATTGGCAGAATTAATATAGTAAAAATGGCCATCTTGCTGAAAGAAATCATAGATTCAATGAAATCCCCTATCAAAATTCCAGCTCAATTCTTCATAGAGTTAGAAAGAGCAATTTGCAAGTTCATCTGGAATAACAAAAATCATAAGAAAGCTAAAACTCTTCACATTAAAAGAACTTCTGACAGAATCACCATCCCTGACCTCAAGCTGTACTACAGAGCAATCATGATAAAAACTGCGTGGTATTGGTACAATGACAGGCAGGTAGATCAACGAATTGAAGACCCAGAAATGAACCCACACACCTATGATCACTTGATCTTTGACAAAGGAGCTAAAACCATTCAGTGGAAAAATGAGCATTTTCAACAAATGGCGCTGGTTCAACTGGTGGTTAGCATGTAGAAGTATGAAAATCAATCCATTCTTATCTCCTTATACTAAACTCAAGTCCAAGTGAATCAATGACCTCCACAGAAAACCAGATACACTGAAACTAATAGAAGAGAAAGTGGGGAAGAGCATCAAACACATGGGCACAGGGGGAAATATTCTGAACAGAACACCAATGGCTTATGCTCTAAGATCAAGAATTGACAAATGAGACCTCAAAAAATGCAGTTTCTGTACAGCAAAGGACACTGTCAATAGGACAAAACAGCAACCAATAGATTGGGAAATGATCTTTACCAAGTACATCTGATAGATGGCTAATATCTAACATATACAAACAACTCAAGAGTTAGACTCCAGAAAATCAAATAACCCTATTAAAATGGGGTGCAGAGCTCAAGAAAACATTCTCTACTGAGGAATATTGAATGGTCTAGAAGCACCTAAAGAAATGTTCAACATTCTTAGCCATCAGGGAAATGAAAATCAAAACAATCCTGAGATTCCTCCTCACACCAGTCAGAATGGCTAAGATCAAAACCTCAGGTGACAGCAGATGCTGGTGAGAATGTGGAGAAAGAGGAACACTCCTCCATTGTTGTTGGGATTGCAAGCTGGTACAACCACTCTGGAAAATTGGACATAGTATTACCCAAGGACCTAGCTATACCACTCCTGGCATATATACAAAAGATGCTCCAACATGTAACAAAGACACATGCTCCTCTATGTTCATAGCAGCCTTATAATATCCAGAAGCTTCAAATAACCCAGATGTCTTCCAAAAGAGGAATGGATACAGAAAATGTGGTACATTTATACAATGGAGAACTACTCAGTTATTAAAAACAATGACTTCATGAAATTATTAGGAAAAAGGATGGAACTAGAAAATGTCATCCTGAGTGAGGTAAACCAATTACAAAAGAACACACATGGTATGCATTCACTGATAAGTGGATATTAGCCCCAAAGCTAGTAATACCCAAGATACAATTCATAGACCACTTGAAGCTCAAGAAGGAAGACCAAAGTGTGGATGTTTCAGTCCTTCTTAGAAGGGGAAATCAAATTCTCAGAGGAGGAAAACAGAGACAAAGTGTAGAGCAGAGACTGAGGAAAGGCCATCCAGAGACTGCCCCACCTGCAGATCCATCCCAAATACAGTCACCAAACCCAGACATTATTGTATATGCCAAGAAGTGCATGCTGACAGGAGCCTGATATAGCTCTCTTGAGAGGCTCTGTCAGAGCCCAACAAGTACAGAGCTGAATGCTCGCAGCCAACCATTGGACTGAGCACGTAGTCCGCAATGGAGGAGTTAAAGACAGGAATGAAGGAGCTGAAGGGGTTTGCAAACCTATATGATGAACAATAATATCAACCAACCAGACCCTCCCCAGAGCTCCCAGGTACTAAACCACCAACCAAACAGTACACATGGAGGACCCATGGCTCCAACTGCATACATAGCAGAGGGTGGTCTTGTTGGGCATCAGTGGGTAGAGAGGCCCTTGGTCCTGTGAAGGCTCGATGCCCCAGTATAGAGGAATGCCAGGGGAGGCAGAAATGGGTGGGTGGGTAGGTCGGTGTCTGGGTGGGGGAACCCCATCATAGAAGCAGAGGAAGGAGTGATGGGATATAGGGTTTGTGGGGGCGGGCAGAAAGGGGATAACATCTGAAATGTAAATAAAGAAAATATCCAATAAATAAAATGCATAAATAAGTAGGAAAAATATCATGGTTCCTCTGAAAGACTGCATATAAGATGGCTAAGTGATAACTGCAGCATCTGTCAGATCTCAGTGATGAGGATATCCATCAGTATTTAGCCCATGAATCTCTTTCTCCTGACTCCTTGATTAGGATACAGGTCGGCTCCTAAGAGATACAGCAGACTAAAGAGACTATCAAGTTTGTGTTTCTTATCATTTTGCCTGGTTATTTGGGCTCGTCCCTATTCCTATTCTCCCATTCAGCCAGTTCATTTATCCTCTGGTCCACTCTGTTCATTTAATCTTTCTCAAGCCTGTCGGCAAGAATTTTAGAAAGACATGAAAACCCACCATCTGCATCCAAGCGAATAATGAAACAATATCTGCTTTGGCAGGATAACTAAAAGTGTTGAACAACTTAAAAAGAAAATAGTCACATCTAACAATAGCCAGAGAGTTTTTAACTGACCTAAGTTAATGGCCCTGGAGGATATCATGTATCCTTTGGTACCTAACCAAATCTTTGGATTATTACATTAAATATTATGGGGTAAGAGGGTAGAAAAGAAATAATCTTGTTGTATATCCTCTACCTTGTCATAAAGCTGCTACTTCCTATGTGCTATAATCCTGGTACAAGTGAGAATTGTAAAGAGTTTAGGAACCTATCTTCATCATTATACCTAAAACATTGGAATTCCACCTCCACACTCCTGTACAGATTCCTAAGTGTGGGCCGTGAATCTATTTTGTGTGGATTTAAATGGTTGGGTTGTCCTAATCAGAGTCGTGTATACCTACCCAGAGAATCAGTCATGAAAATCTGCCTCACCTTTGTGCTTCCTCCTCACATAAAGCTTCTTACCTAGAACCCTCTTCACCTACAGAAAACATATAACCTCCTCTTACCTGTCAAAAATTTGTGCTCATATTTACATACTAGTATACAATTTCAAATTACAAGTCCACATACAAGAGCACTACCCTTTTCAAGCTAATCTTTGCTTGACTGTTGCTAGGAAGTTGCTAGGGAGTATCTCTGGGGTATGGGTCAAGGACAAGCCATGGGGTACTTCCTGGTTCTTGGGTGTAGCCTGAGTTCAGTTATAGCTCAAGTTTCTCTTAAGATGGAGGCCGGTCCCAAGAGGTAGTAGATCTGCCCTCTCACATGCATACACACATACATAAAATAAACATAAAATAAATGAAAAAGGGCGACTCCTAATGTTGATCTCAGGCTTCCATGAACTATATACACACTCTGTACACATGTGAATAGATTTTGTACACATTTGAATAGAATATATCGTAGCCACAGTACTAGAAGGGGAAAATCAAATGCTATATTTATTTTTAATTTTTACAAAGTATTACCATATTAGATCACAGAAGCTCTGTAAACAACTCAAGTTTTACTTCATCTTCTGAAGCCATTATTATGTTCAAACTATCAGTTACTTTATGTTTTATATTTTATATGTATTTTATGTTATTTGTAACTATTGTGAAGGATTTTGTTTCCCTAATTTCTTTCTTTAAATGTGTGTTTGTTCTGTGGTAGCAAAATGGTAAATCAGTGTAAATTTCATTTATGTTTCCCTGATTACCAGTGAGTTTTAACACTTATTTTTTAATTATTTTACCATTTATTTACTTAGTGTGTTTGTGTGTATGTCTCTGTGTGTATATGTATGTATGTGTGCATGAGCCCTGTGTGTGCATGCATATATGCATGCATGTGTGCATGTAGGCACATGTTCATGGGAATCAGCTCATCTGTTCTTTCCTTCTACCTTGTGAAATCCAATTGAGGTCTTGAGGCTTGGCAGAATTATCTTTACCCACTGCGCCATAATGCAAGCCTCAAGAATGCATTTTTTGATCTTAGAATTTATTTAAAAGGAATTTCTTTTCTCAAATATCTTGCCCTTTTATTGGATTACTGTATATTTTCTGCCAATATTTAAAAACAATTTAATTTTAAATGAAACATATAAACATTGAAAATGCTCAGTTTTCAAAACAGATTTATTTGGAGGTCATTCACAACATTTTTTTTCCTGCCTGTTTCTTTGCAAACAGATTTTATGTAATAGAAATAAACACTACTCAAGTTGTTTTTAAATGTAGTTTGCATTTGTGTGGGTGAATATGTGCACATGTGTATGTGGATATGAGTGTGTGTTTGTGTCTATAGAGCCCAGATATCAAGCATGGGTTCTGTTCTTCAGTCACTGTCCATCTTGATTCTTTGAGACAAAGTCTCTCACTGGGATCTTGAACTCACTGATCAGGATAGGCGAGCTGACTGGATAGCACTAGATTTCTGCCTCCCCAGGGATGATATTACAAACACATTCTACCATGTTTCAACCCCTTTTCTAGTGATTCTGGGGATCAAACTCAGGTCCCTATGCTTTCCTTGCAAGAATTCTACCAAACCTATCTCCAAGCCAAATTCTTAAATTTTAAGTCAAAACGTAAAGACAAATTCATAAGAAATTAACTGTTGTCTTAACTACCTTATCTCAAACTCTGTATTTAGATCCTAAAGAAACAGTTTATATTAAACTGTGTTAACTTAAACAACACTGTTCCATGATGTTGTTTAAGAATTATTTCTTAAATATAAATTCAATATAGAATATAGGAAATTGTTTTATTGTTTAAAATTTTCTTTTTCAATTTTACAAAGTTTTTTCTATCCATTTTATTAAAGAGTTAGTTCCAAACTTGTACTTTATCTATGTTTCTTACTAACATATGGAGCTTTGAAGTACATTATAAATGAAATGTGTATTATATTTTATTTATATACACTGACTTGTAATCTTGTTAAGAAAATTCATATCACTTCATCACAAAAGTAATACTTTTCTTCTAAATTTATTTTGTCTTGTAAATTTGAATCATACATATATGAATATATCAGTTATTATGCATGCTTGCATTGATAGATGATTTTGTACATTTTTACATCTTTTTTGATGAATAACCAATTTCCTAAATTCTTTATAACATTTTTTCAATAAATATAATTTCTAATGTTAGTGTGCTTACTATTATCATATATGCCATTAAATCCCATTTCTTTACGCTCTTATTTTATCTAAATCATACATGTGGTTTAGTGCAATGGCACATTAACCCAATTCCAGGGGTTTGCCTAGCCTCTGATATATATTAAGGCATTATGACCACTGTTCTTTCCTTTGGTCTTACCCTTAACTAGTATTTTTCAAGTGAACTTTAAAATCTACTTAAAAATTTTAACTTGATTCCATGCTGGCCTTCCAATTAGAATTGCATGTCATTTATATTAATTTAGGAAGAATAGTGTTTTATAAGAACCACTCTTATAAATCCTCTCAGTAAGAGGATAAAATGTGTTTGCATTTGTTCAGATTCCATTTTATGCTCTACAATAAACATTTTTGCTGTTGTTTTGTTTTGTGGTTCCCATTTCTTCCTTGCTGCATTAATTCCAAGTGTTTTGTAGTTTTTAGTGTAGATTAAGTAGCCTGCTTCTCATTTGCATTTTTAGATTCATGCTTGCTTTGTTTCTGATTTATTTATGTGTCTTGGATAATTTGTGGATCTCACACATTTGCTTCATTGTGAAAAATATGAGAGGAGAAACGAAAGAAGACATTTTGATTCTAAAAGCACACATGTTGATATGAATGGTACATTTTATCTTCACACTAAAAGACAGATTAAAATCTTAAAATGTAGATGAAAACATGATAAAAATTTTTAATATGCAAACTGCACACTTTCCTCACATACATACAATGCCTTTAATCTTTTTATTATGTGTATGGGAACACATAAATTTATGTGTGTATACCATGTGCAACCTGATGCCCATGGAGGTCAGAAGATGACATAGGATCCCTTGGAACGCCAAGTCCTGTTCCTCTTGTCTATCTCCATAAAGCCCCTGTCTGCTGGGCTTCAAGCCTTTCAGTTGGTGAATGTCATAGGAAAAAGAATCACAAAAGTCAGGTGATTTCAAAAACTTTAATCTGTGAAATTAGTTCCTAAAGTCTTGACTAACTTTATAAATCTGAAATCTTCAAAGGGCCATTCTTTTTTTTTTTCCTCTCTCCCACCCCTACCTCTGCTTCTTGCAGAGGTATATTGATTCCAAAAAGATGGGAAACTCTACACTTGATTCTTTAACAGTGCCTAACCTCTTTCTGCACTGTATGTTACTCTAGCATAGGCAGCAAGCCTGCTGGAGGGCAGAGGCAGTCTTGGCAAAGTACATTATTCACTGAGGACAAAAGATCAGATTTCTTAGGCTAGAGACAATTAGAAGATAACGTAGGACCTCAAATAGATCTATGGTATCAGAGAAGGGTGGAGTTGGGCAGGTTAGACAGACAGCAACATGGAGGGGAGTCTGATATAGGAGAGACAAGGTAAGAAAGAATAATATAGGTGAGGACCTTCTTTTGTCAATGGCAGCAAAGCAGTTAGTGATGGCATCATTACACCTGATGTCAATCAGGCCCTTGGGGTGGCACATGATGTGATGACACAACTGAAGCATTTATGTGCATTTCAAGGAAAGGAGAAGTGCCATGCAACTTGCTATAATATAACAAGCAATTCCCTTCCCGAGGCTAGCCCTGTTGTGTTCCTCCTCATCAGTGTATGTCAGGAATTTTTCTGGGGAATCTTAATTTGCGTCCTATGTGACATTTCTCATGCAACAGCATACTAGCAATCGCTCTCCTGCTTACAATGATGCACTGTTTCACAGTTTGAAATATTACATTGCTCTTCATTTTTTAAGGTCATCTGTCTTGGGGAGACATACACTGAAATAACAAAAACAAAAGGCTCCTCTAACTCTCAGCAAAATACTTCTTAAAACGCTTCCAATGGTCGGGTGAAGATATGAGGCTTTTCTGTATTTCGCACCTGGACTTCAGGCTCTTGTGAGCAGACTGCCCAGCAAAGACTACTGCAAAAATCCCAAGTCCATGTGACTCCCAAAGCCAGAGCGGGCAGCAAGCAAAGAGTACAAGATGTGGCAGAAACGAAGTAGGTCAGAGCATCCTTTGAAGACCTGTGCATTCTGCAACAGGCCTCATCGTATCTAGAAAGTGTTTCTGCAGCCCTGTGGGGGGAAAAGCCCCTGCTGGGATTTAGTAGATTGCTTAACAAATGCAATTTGGATTTATTTTCCTTAGAACTGCTTTGGAAGAGCCTTCCTTCTCTTCCTCCAAACACAATATGTATTTTAAAGCATCACGTAATTAGATCCATGTATTAATCATTTAGCACTCGGCGAGTTTGGTATATTTTTCTCTGGGTTTTACTAAATTGACTACAGAGGGCAAGGGAAAGAGGACGTGATTGTGAGCCCCCTGCCAGCACAGCTCAGCTAGGTCCATTAGGACTGGAGAGTAATGGAGCCTCAGAAAAAAATGTCATTAAAGTAAAAGAACTAGAATACGTAATGATGCTGATTTAAAAAAAAAAAAGTCAATGCAGCAAAGTTTATCTGGGTGACCAATTACAGTGTGAAAACACAATAATCCCAGAAAAAGTAAACAAATATTAAATTTTAAGGACACAACTGTGCTAACAATTGAGCAATTCCTCTATCCTGATGTTCACCCAAAGGAATTAACAGCCTTAGAGCAGAAAAGAACTCTAACCAAGGGAATGAGACCTCAAGTCAGTGATTGCTTTGTAGTTCTGTAACCAACTTTCCTTTACTGTTAAAGGTTCAGTTTCCAGGAGTCTCTATTTACCACTTGGCTAGATTGTTGAATTAAAATCTAGATAGCCCAAGTCTTTCCTAGCCATTGGCTCTTGCAATCTGCCCACCCACTCTTCTAGGGTGGTCCTTAAGCTTTGTGGACAGGAGCTCTTATTGCCTGTACAAGACTTGCAGGAGATGAAGCCAATCAGCATTCCAGCATAGATGGGATGTAGCTCAGGAGTCCCACCCAAGGTGAAGAGGTATTGATGGTTGATGCCTTCTAGGGAAGGGAGGGTTCAATTTTCTTTAAGAGTGTGACTTCTGGTGTATCCACCATGATACAGGGAATAGCTTCATACACATTTTGACTTTGGGAAAGGGTGAGGTAGAGGCAGATCTAAGAGGAGTTGGGTTTGGGGGGAGAAGAATGGATGAATATGCCCAAAATACATGTGAGTAACTATGAAGTTCTAAGGCAATAAAAAACATTGTGTAGAAATTGTTTGTACCATGCTATACAATGAAAAATCAAAAATGTTTCTACTTTCACCAATTAGATGGGTTAGCTGAGTTTTTAACTTGAGACTTGTAGGGAGTCTCGAGGAGGAATTGTCTAGGTGAGGTTGACTTGCAGGCATAGCAGGCCTACCTGTGAATGATTTTCTTGACTGAAGTAACTGTGGTGGGAAGCACCTTGGATGTGGATCTCAAGAATTCATTGGAGGGAAGCTAAACTGAATGGAAATGGGCGGGGAGGGGGGACCTACAGTTGAGCTTGCATTCATTAATTCTTTCCTCTTTGCTCTTGACTGTAGATACAACACAGCTAGCCACTTCTACTTCCTGCTACTTTGACTGCCCTGCAATGACAGACTGTATCTTGGAACCTGTGAGCCAAATAAATCCTTTCTCATGTATATTGCTCCTATAGGGGTATTTTAAACACAGCAGCAATAGATGAAACCAAGCACCTTCCCTTCCTTAGTAGTTTGAATCACAGTGGCTTTTTGTTAGAGAAGGATTAGGAGTGGCTGGAGGATTGGAGGAGCTGTGTCCCAGGGGCCAGCTTTGAGGTCTCCTTCCCCGCCCCCCCAAACACAGAGACACAGACACATGCTCTCACATGCACATGATTGTAGATCAAGATGTGGCTCTTAGCTGTTCCTTCACTCTGCCATCCCAGACTTTAGCCCTCTGAAATCATAAGCCAAATTAATTTCTTTTATAAGTTACTATGGTCATGGTGTTTTCTCACAGCAATATAAAACTAAGATACCTACTATACTCTCTCTCTCTCTCTCTCTCTCTCTCTCTCTCTCTCTCTCTCTCTCTCTCCCTTTCTTTGTCTCTCTCTTTCTCTGTCTCTCTCTGTTTCTGTTTCTCTGTCTCTCTGTCTTTTCCTCTCCCTCCCCCCCCCCATGTATGTGTGTGTTCCTTTTGAGTATACAAAATGCCTAAATGCTTTTTTTAAAAAAAAATCAGGAAATGGTTATAGCAGTGAATTGGTATAACAGTGAATGGTTATACCAGGGAATTGGTGAAGTCTTAATTAAAGTTTGGAAGAGACATCTCCAGCATAGGTTCATGTCTCTGAACATTTGATTCCAAGCTTGCCATAAGGATTTTGAACCCCTGAGACAAAAATGAGTCACTTCTGGAAGTGCAGCTGGAATGTGATGTCTGCTTCTGATTCCAGCCTGAGATCATTACTTTCTGAAGCACTAAGACCCTGACCACATGCCATTGTAATGATTGCAGCCAGAGGTAGGATTTGGTCTCTATATATACTCAATCAGCTTGTTTTGACAACTGTGAGAAGGAAGCAGTACAGGTCAGAATAAAACCAAACAGCTGGCTTAAGGGGGGGCCATTATTTTTAATTTTCACAGACAAAAGTAACTTCACGAGCAAAGTCAACAAAGGAGTTTAAAGAGACAGAAAATCAGTCTTTCTTCTTTTCTGTGGCATTTGACCATCTAAGGAGGTTTATATTAGTTCACTGACTACAGAGATTAGAGGCTGTAGTGATGACACAGGACAAGGAATGTAGTTTTGCAAACACTTTAGCAGCCTGGGAATTACAGCTCAGTTGATAAAACACTTAGCTACCATGCAGGAGAAACTGGCTCCAATCTTTAGCAACATACACATACCCCACACACAATGCAACATACATAGACATACTACACACATGCCATACATAGACACATCACACACACATACATACACCACATACACACACACACATATATATATATCATACATATAAGCACATCACACCCCACACTTCCACATGCCTGAGCCATACATACACACCATACACACATACCACACATAGACACAGTACACAAACCCACATACCATAAGCACACACATTTGGAAAGATCTTAAAAATTTTTATTTTCCACGCACTTACAGCTTAAAAGAGTAAGAATCAAATTTTCAGAATGAACTTACATTTAGTATTCAAAATATCTACTTTTCAATCAAATATTATGAGGCACACAAGAAAACAAGAACATATTCACTGTAAAGAAAGTAAAGAAACAAGGGGAACCACAGGAGAAGCTAGACTTGGTGTTTATAAACAAAGGCTTGAAATGAACTATTTAAAATTCTTAGGCAGCTGATGTAAACTAGAAACAAAACTATGAATTATCCAGAGAATGCTTTGAGTAAACCAAGATTTATTAATAAGGAGATTAATAAAAGGAAGTAAGCAGAATTTCAAGAACAGAAAAGTGTAATGGTTTAGTTTCTTCTTTCTTTTTATCGCTAGCAGGTACAAGCATGCTTGCTTGAATTGAGTAACAGCATAAGAATCAGGAAACTTAAAGATTGGGCACTTGAACTTACCCAGTCAGAAGAGCAGACATGAAATATTGAAGCACAAACAAGTGCCCCTGCTCTTCTGCTGATTTCATTTGTGTTGTGACAAGAGGCTCTGAGTGAAAGCAGCTTCGGGGAGGGAGAACTGCTGGGCTCACAGTTTCAGAAACAGGGGCGGGAATTTAAAGTATCACACCCAAGTCAAGAGAGAGAATAAAGCATTCTTGCTTCCTTCTTTGACCAGTATGCCCCGCCCACATTGATCAACCATTCCCCCTTGACCAGTGTGATCCTCCCACATTGAACATCGACCTGTTTTTCCTAGGCACACTCACAGGCCGGCTGGATCCAGAAAATCCTTGAACTAGGAATCCCTTTCCAAAATTCTAGGTTGTGGCAAATTGACAACTAAAAATTCACCTTACAGCTCTTATGGGACATTATCAGCACCAGACAGAGAATAGAAAGAAAATGGTTAAAAAGAATAACTGAAGGAATTATGACTGACCTTCTAAATTTGGTGAAAGTTACGATTTATACAGCCAGGAAAGCTCAAGAAAGCTCAAGTGGGAGCTGTACTTCCAGCAGAACTACCAGGAGATACATTCTAATTGAACTGTCAAAATCTACAGAGAAAGAGTCCTGAAAAGAGGAACAAAGAATTGACTTTTTCATAAACAAGAATTTCCCTTCAAATTAAATCAGTTTGTTATTGTTAGCAACAATAATAAATTTGTGTTTATCAATAGCTAGTGTGTGCCCTGTTCATCTTTTTTATAATAGCCATTGTAACGAGGGAGGTGATAGCTCATCATGGTTTTAATTGGCATTTGTCTGATGAATAGTAATGTTGACTCTGATTTCATGTATCTTTTGTCTTCTTTTGAGAAATGTCTATTGAGGTTTTTTTTTTTTGCTTATTTTTAATTGGGTTATTTGTTTCTACATTATTGAGCTATTTGAGTTTCTTATGTAGTGTTATGAACTACTTTACAAATAAATGATGAGACAATACTTTCTCTATCATTGGTTGTTCTCTTTACTGCACAGAATCTTTTTGTATGAAGGGTATATATTCATGTCCGTGTATTTAGTGTATATGTGTACATGCTTATACATGCGTGTGCATGCTTATATGTTTGTGGAGTATATGTGAGTACATGCTTATTTATGTGTATGGAGGCCAGAGATCAATGTTGGGAGTCTTCTTTAGTCATTCTCAATCATATCCTTTATTTTTTCAGATGGTACATAATGCACTTTAATGGTAAAATTCTTGACAATACAATGAATATCTAAGGCTTCTATTCAAGCCTCCACCAAGCCACCTGAGACAGAAAGGTGCACTCAGTTCACTCCATGGCCACTTGTTACAGGAGCCCTTGAAAATTCCGAGGGAAGAATCTGAAAATTTAAAAAAAAAATCATTAGTTCAGGTTACTTATCTTCATTACATTTTACACTATTCTTTGAGTCTTCAGTTCTGTTTACTAGTCTCCAGGGGCTTACTTCAATTCTCTTGCCAAGAGGCCTGAGAATTTTTCACAATAAAATTGTACTACTGGGTTAAGTAACACAGAACATGAAATCTTAGCATTAAGCCTTGTTCTCATAACCACTAGGACTCTAATATTACAGAATTAATGGAAAACTCTTTCAAAAGGATAAAACATTACACTCAATCTTATTCTTTAAGACAGGATCTGGCACTAACCTGGAGCCCACTGATTGACTACACTGGCTGGCCAACATTTCCCCAGAATCTTTTTGGATCTTTCTGCCAAGTCCTAAAATTTCAGTTATTCTTGGGCAAATTTAGCTTTTATGTGGGGCTGAGGATCCAAACGCATGTCCCCTGGTTACGCTGAAAGCACTTTGCCAACTGAGTTATTTCTTCACCTTACCTCACCCGGAACCTTTACTTCTTTGATATAGTCTTTACTTTTAGAATACAATGAGTTTGCATTTCATCACGGGTTTGTTTGTAGCACAGTGCTGTTTTTAAATAACACTTTGGAAACAATCACACACATCAGAAACTTATTCCAAGAGAAATCAGCTGGCTTTTAGTATGTATGGCTTACTACATAAAGAGTTGGCTTTATCGGGTGCTTCGACTTGTTTGTTGTAATATTGGGATGGAACACCTGCTCAGCACACACCCCACCAGTCAGCTACATCCCCTGTCCCTCACTTGCCTTTATTTCCATCAGTATAAGAAGCCTTTCAAATCATTTGATAGAAAATAGCAATACTAATGAAATCCCTTGTGTCTACACTGTGCTCTTACAAGCAAGTCACACACACCGAGCAAACAGTTCAGGTTGGAATGTGACACTATATATTTATACTATCAGCAGGTCTGAACAAGGTGTTCCTTTCAAGATACCTTGGTAATTTTATCCTGCTAGAGGGTTACCTATTCCTGCTTAGGAAATATCATCTCTGCTATTACAGTCTGCTTATATAAAAGTTTAAACACATGGCTAGAAATGTGATCACTGAATACCTTTCATTGTAGTGTTGTATGAAGTGAAGAAGTCAATAAACACAATTTTTTTACTTTCTAGTGATGACTTCAGAGTTTTACAAAATAATATAATATTTGACTGTTCAAATTTTATTTTGCCAGATCGCAATGAGCATATACGCACATAGATATATGTATTTGTATTTCTATATACATAACATGTTTAAGTAGTTACAAGTAACACAATACAAATATATTCTCTTTATCCGATAAGTGTATAATACAACAGTTAATTAAATGTAATATAATACCTATATGCATTGTTTTCTTTTCCTAATACTCCATGAATGAAAAAGGGGTATTCAAGTGCTGGTGCTTCGGCAATCAAAAACACAACAAAACAAAAACCCCAAAAAACTAAAAACAAAAAACCTGATTGTGCAGGTTCAGCTTTTATTCTTTGTATAGACATAAGAAATCTAAGGCTTTGTGAGAAAAAAATCAAAACCAGGAATATTTAAACATTTTGGTTCCTTAAGGCACCACAGTGATAGCGGTCAAGCATAGATGGTAGCTGTGAATACTCTGCTTAGTCCGTGTTCAATGCAAGAACTTCTCCCAGACAATTCACTGAGATCTTGTCCCAACAAAGAGATTCCTGTAAGAACCCCAAGTCAGCCACTCTCTCCTTCAAAGAAGGGAATTCACATAGGCTTATTACAAATTGCTGGCCATTAAATCCTGAGATTTGGCATTAGCATGGCTAAGAAGATCCTTAGATATCTTGGTTGGAAACACCCACTCTTGGTTCTGGTGATGGCAGTAATCTGTCCTCACTTTTCATAAGTACTTTCTTAGCCTGCTCAGACATAATTGAGAATCTTCTCTAACCAGTCAGAAGGTCTAAGTATGCCTTGACTGATTTTCACTGGGACTATGTAAGCTGCAGTTATAGAAAAATTACAAAGCTGTGGAGCTTTGGGGTTTATGACATTCAAGATGCCAAGAAAATTGAAAGAGGATACCTAGAAATACTTCTGACCCTAAAGTTAGAAGAACAGGTTTTGTTAGAGCATCACAGGAACATAGGGATGGGCACTTAGTAGAGAATGAAATTATTGTATTGTATATATGTCCTTCTGCTATACTTAGGTAACTGATATACTGATATAACTGATCAATAACAGTTCTTTATTTGAAAGTGAATAGATGCTTAATCTTTTGGTTTGGTCACTTTAGAAAAGAAGTACCCACTTTTGAAGATAGTTGTTCAGTGTGTACATTTTATCCTTTTGGACAACGCTTTTCCTTGAAATGGGATACTCCTTACCAAAATTAAGCTGGCAGGGCCCATGGAGGTATTAAGATGCTTACGATGTAGAAAATTGTTTTTAAAAACCCTACAAGTTCGACTGAAATGTACTTTTCTTTTTTTTTTCTGTATTCCATTTTTTTTATATTTTTATTTTCTATGTTCTTTGTTTACATTGCAAATTATTTCCCCTTTCCCGGATCCCCCTCCCCTCCCCGTATGTCTCATAAACCTTCTTCTCTCCATCCATTCTCCAATCACCTCCCTCCTTTTTTTTCTCTGTCCTTATATTCCCCTCCAATGCTAGATCAATCCTTTCCAGGATCAGGACCTTAATACACATGGAATGCAATCTCTGATAAGTGGATATTAATTAGCCAAGAAGCCCTGAATGCCCAAGGCACAAATCGCATAACAAATAACTCCCATGAAATGTACTTTTCAAATCCTATTTGTGTTATCCTGTTGATTGCTACCCTAAAGCCCATGGGTATCATGAAGCTAGCAAAGTCTTCACATTTCTCTCCATCTGGCTGGCATGGGCTTTTTCCAAGGTAATTTAGAGAATCTTGGTAGTGGTAAAACTTACCTGTTAAGTACTGATGCAAATTAATAGGGAAATGTTTGAAATTAATAGTAATAATATCTTGTCATACATTTACCATTCTTGTGTTTAATCTACAACTGGAGATATTTTCTTTTCTTTTTTCAAAATGATCAGGCTTATTTATAAATTATCTCATATGAACTCTGTACTACTCATACATTGAAGTATCCTTTTGCTTGTTATAAGTAAAAGATATACACTTAATTTTACCATGACCTAAAATAAGTGTTAGCAATAAAACACATAAACAAACCTAGGTCTCTTCCAGGAAGGTGCTGATGATGTATTCAACCAATGTGTGTGTGTGTGTGTGTGTGTGTGTGTGTGTGTGATGTATATCATATATGTGTACATTAAAATTATTTATGTATATAAAACAAAGGATATGACATCCTAAAATATGTCAAATAGCCATATTTATCATAGAAATAAGATTTATAATTTTATAATCTATGAACCCAGTAGTTGGAATAAGCAATGTGGCTAAGCTGTTAGTAAAGTTTGCTCTATCTATATGAGTCTAAATATAAAGGTCAGTCCATTATCATCAAGGCAGGAGCATGGCAGCATCCAGGCAGGCATGGTGCAGGATCGGCTAAGAGTGCTACATCTTTATCTGAAGGCTGCTAACAGAATACTGGCTTCCAGGCAGCTAGGATAAGGGTCTTAAAGCCCACACCAACTCCAATAGGGCTACACTTCCTAATAGTGCCACTCCCTGGGCCAACCATATGTAAACCATCACACCAGATTTTAATACTATTTTTACAAAGAATTTTCAAATTTTCCTGCACAGTTACCCACACAGGAGATTTTTATGACAAACATTTGAAGTTCCAGTTTGGCTTCTCCTGCCCAGTTCCCAGTGGACAAATGACCAAGGCTTTCCCACTATCTGCAACGTGCACATGGTATATATTAGGACTGAAATTCTGACATGGCTTGAGGAGTGAGGGTGAAAGTAAATACATGGAAATGAGAAGCCATGTGTGTACCTGGAAAGAATATTCGAAACAGTAATATAATGGAAAAGAAGGTGTTTGCCTTTATAATGCAAATTAAAAAGTGAACTTCCCCGTGAGTAATTGCAGCTGGTAGTCACGCTTACAAAAAGGGTTGAGAAAGCATTTGAAATAGACAGAATAAGATGCATGTTAGTCACCTCAAATGCTCTTCTGTGTGCTTGCTTGTAATTTATAGCATCATTTTGGCACACGTTTGCATATGTAACTCCACTCTTCGAGAGAAACCATACATTTCTTCTACCCAAATATACATTTTAAGAGTCTATGAGTAAGATTGAGTAGACACAGGCTGTTCTGTGTCTCTTGGTAAATCCAAGTAGGAAAGAAATCAGGATGAAAGAATGCAACAGCCTCTTGATAGTTCTCATGTGTCAGTGATACCAGCTGACTGGGTTGAAAACATCATAATGCAAGGGACCACACACTGAAGAATGAATGGTTAGCATCCTTTTCATTCACATCTCTTGCAGCTTATTCATAGACCTGGCTTCACTGCAGCTAGGGAATAGTGCAAATGTATCTTTTGTTCTCCCAAGGTCAGCTCTGAGGCTTATTGACTTAGTATACTAACCTAGACCTAGTCCTGGAAGCCTCCAACCCCTGTACAATCTAATCTAGGCCTAAAATGTTTATAGCTTCTGAGATTTGCTGCTGAATAAGATCACCCCTTCCTAGTTCTTCCTGAGCTCTGGCTAGACAATTTAGTTCAGCTGTTCTGTCTCAAACTAATCTCCCAGTTGACTGATTCAATCTGTCTTCTCATTCTTGGCCTTTCTTGAATTGCTCTGTTTTGCCTTATGCTAATCTTGGCAATATGTTCTAATCTTCAGGCTCATTCTGATTCTCTCATTAATTGTCTCTTCATCCATGTGTGGTTTGTTCTCTCTCTGCAACTGTTTTGGTAAAATTGTCTCTTTTTTTCTCTCTATGCACTATCTTAAGTAGCTTCTCTTTCCTCTCTTATTTCTTGAGACTAGAGCATATTCTATTCTGTGAAATCTTTCTCTGACTTGTCACTTTGTCTGCCACTTAATTAGGCATTGCTTTTAAATGTAGGTGTTTCCCCAGGGATGTGAGAGGCTCCCATGACCCAATGGGGAAGGCGTTAACTGAAGTGCTCAACAGATAGTTGGGGAGATAGAATCTGAAGAGACAACCTCAAGCAGATAGACATGACCCCAAGTTGAGGGATGGGGTCACCTACCCATCTCAAAATTTTTAGCCCAGACTAGTTTCTGTGTTCTCTGATGGTCTTTGGGGCTGTGAACCCATAGGCTGAGAACCACTGAATTAAAGCTTCACACATTTGAGGCTAATTCTATTAAGCACCTCAGCAGCACTGCAATTCAAATGTGAGATTTGTTTGCTTGATTGTTTGCTTTTCTAGATCCTAGTGGAGCGTCTCTTTGGGCAACATGCACAGAACAGATCCAACAACCTTAAAAGGACTTAAAGGACTTGACACTGAGCTGAGATTAAGGTTATAACTCTCAGATGACTCAATCTTCAGACTTTGATGAAACTTATGAGAGCAAATGACTATTGAAAAAATACACACACACACACACACACACACATATATAACAAGAGTAATAATTTTATAATTGTCAACATGTTCAAGATATCTTATCAAATTCATTTCATCAAAGCCAAAACCAAACCAACCAACCAACCAAACAAACAAAAATCCCAAGAAACTCAAGGTGTATAAGCAATGTCTGCCAATGACTATATCCCAAAGCTGAAATGTTAAAGATGTTGAAATTATTCTACAGTTAAAGATGTTTGAATTATTCTACAGAAACATCAAATTTTTGTAATAATGCTCCAAAAAATCTAAAAGTCTTGAAAAGAAGGGAAATAACAAAACATAAATGAGAAAGTAGAAATTAAACAAACATTTCAGAAATGAGAGATGAAATTATAAGAAAAAAAGGTAGTGATGGATTCCTTAGCAGAACGAAGACAAGGAGAGGGAGAGTCAGTTGGAAAATAGATCAATATAAATTACTCTATTAGGATGCCAAAGTGGTAATCCTTTAGGAATATAGACAGATCCCCAGATTTTGCTGGAATGTTACAAAAAGCTTAAGATTTGGATTGTTAGATTTTGGGGAAAACTTTTAAATAATAGAGCTGGACACTCCACAAATTTGTCAAGAGGATCTGAAAGGAAGGGCAGAGAGAGAAGGGGAGCACCCTTACTGTTAATGTGCCTTTTCATCTCTCCAGCTGCTAACCAGTAAGTCCTAAGGAAGCATCCCTTGCTAGACATTGAGAATTTTATTGCATAACAAACATCTTCTGGGAAGATCGCTATCCCTGACTGCATTGTACCCTGGCTCAATCACTACCTTTTGTATTTTTAAATTACATTTTAAAATCCATTTACAAGCTAGTGGGTTTCCAAAAGGCATTTTCATACGCCTCCATTTTTGTTAACTAGCTCCCCAGCCCTGCTTTTCCCATCTTCTTACCCACACAACCACTCAAATCTCTAACCCTGACAGCCCCACTCTTCGTTCAAATCATTTGTGTTGTACTAACCTTTCCAGTTATTTCTCATTTAGATTGCAAGACAATATATCTTCACATGGCCTTTTCATATCCTCCTATTTGGGCTAGTTTGTCCTCTTCCTCATCATTTCCCTGTTCGTCACCCATCTCTGTTTGAATTCTGCCCCCTAGTATTCATGCCTCTACCTGCATTTGATGCTGCCACACCCCTAGGCATCTAAGCAACACTAGTTGGACTCTGTGTTATATTTTACATTGAGGACATGAATTTAGGAGGGGGAAGTGGGAGGGTGTGAAGATGGATATGACTAAAATAAATTAAATAAATATGTTTTTATAAAGATTTATAAATTTATAAAACTATATACATTTATCAATGAATAAATAAACTAGCATTTTAGGAAAAAAGAGGAGGGTGCTTGAGGGAGTGGTTAAGAGCACTGGCTACTCTTCCAGAGGTCCTGAGTTCAGTTCCCGGCAACCACATGGTGACTCACAACTATCTATAATGGGATCTGATAGCCTCTTCTGCTATGTCTGAAGACAGCAACACTGCTTTCACATGTATAAAATAAATAACAAACCTGAAAAAGAAAAGAGAAAAGAAGAGAAAGGGGAGGAGGGAGGGAAGAGAAGAAACCTGTGTGCAGTCAATCAAACTTCAAAAAGTGTAAGAAAAACAAAAAAATTTAGACAGCAACAAATCAGTATATGGGGATCAATGATGGAAATATCAGTTTTTACATAAAAATTGCAGAGGCCAGAAAGACCTGACACAAAGATTATAAATATTTCAATGTGTCACTTAAAATAGTAAGATAACTATTCAAAAATGTCCATACCATAAACCTTAGAACAGCTATTGTAAAATGATACAAACTTATAGGATTTTTGAAACACAATAAATAACTGACCAGTATTAGAGTTTTAGAACACATTCAAATAACACAAAATGTGGCCAGAACTGAACAGGGAAGGAAGAAGAGAGAACAAGCCAATCTTTGCAACCCTGTGTTAGAAGAGCAATGCTTAGAGACAATGTGTGTTTGTGGTGCCTCAACCTCTACAGCAACCTTACAAACATGTAACAGAGAAAGCAGAGTGACTCTCAGCAGCACAGGCAAAGCTCCTCATCAGAATATTTAAGAACTCAAGCTAGAAGCTGTAAGACTACTACTCATCACATATGACTGGGATTCATAATACAAATGCAACATATAAAGCAATTTGATTAGTTTTGTTTGAAATAGTAATGGGCAAAATACAGTGCTGTCAACAGTCAAGAAAAATGTCCATCAGGTGAGGGGACAGGTGTGGTGGCATGCCTATGGTCCTGACACATAGCAAGCTGAGACAGCTGTATCTCAAGTTGGAAGCTAGACTGAGCTGTCCTGTAACAGGGTCTCATAGAAAGTAAAAACAAACAAACAAAAAACAAAAAACAAAAAACAAACAAACCCACAAACAAAACATACATACACACACATACACACACACACACACACACACACACACACACACATACCCACACACCCTCCATATTCCAAACATTTGTTTAGAGAGAAATAATTAAAATTGTCTTTATATAGAAGACTTAGCTGTGCATAAGGAAATTTCACAAAGAAACTCAAAATAAAAAAGCTGCCAGAATGCTGGTCAGTGGTGGCGCATGCCTTTGATCCCAGCACTTGGGAGGCAGAGGCAGGCAGATTTCTGAGTTCAAGGCCAGCCTGATCAACAGACTGAGTTCCAGGACAGCCAGAGCTACACAGAGAAACCCTGTCTCAAAAAAACCAAAAAAAACAATTAAAAAAAAATCTACCAGACCAAATGATTTTAGCAAACTATAGAAAATTAATTTATACTTGTCAGTTCTAGATACTAGTGATGACCATTTGGAATTCCAACTGCTCTTTAAACATAGAATCATAACCAACACAGTTGTGGTGTGGTCTGACAAACATGTGCAAGGTCTACAGGCTGAAAACTCCAGCACACAAGGCGCATAGTGAAAAGGGATAGACCAAGTGAAGAGAGAGACTTTGTCGCTGGATTAGAAGGCTAAACCAAGATGCCTTTAATTTATCTAAAAAGACAATGCATTTCTCTTCAAAATTGCATCAATGTGCATTCTTGTCTCTTCTGTGGAAATGAATTGATTCTAAAGCTACCATAGATAAAGTAATTTAGGAAATAATCTACAAAGCTGGAGGACTCACTTTGCCTCAGCCCAAGAAAGATTGCAAATGTGTATTGATACAGACAGTGGACTACTGGCAAAGGCAGACCAAGATAGACATACCCAGAAAAGGAAGAGAGAATTGAGAAATTGGGCCACACAGATAAGATGCAATTGGTGTTAGAGGCATAAAGCTAATACAGTAATGGAAGAATAGTATAATGAATGACCCTGAGGCAACTGGACATCCAGAGAGAGACAATAAAGAACTAACAATAATCCTCATATACTGAAAAGAAAAAGATAGAAATATAAATTAGGCAAAATGGTTCACTGAAGAGAATAAAAACTAACAATGGCAAACTTTTAGAAAAATACAAGAAAAGATACTTGGTTTAGGAGTGGATTTTTAAGACATGACACAAACACAATAAGTTTATTGAATTTTCTTCTATGTAATTCATAGAAGAAAATTCAATAAACTTATCCTCAGTACCATGAAAAAACATTGGCCTTTCAACAGATACTGCTTTGAGAAGAAAGAGACAAGTTGGAACCTGGGAGAAAAACACTAGTTAACACATATTTAACAAAAGATGTGTATTAGAATATGGAAGTGAAAGAAAATCAACCCAATTTACCAATAGGCAAAAGATGTGAGGAGACACGACAACAAACATGGCATATGAAATCACTCACACACACAGGAGCATGATACTGCCTGAGCCATTCTGGGAACACAGTTAAGCCATTGCAATGAGAACTTACAATATCAAGTCCTGGAAATGTGGACTACCTGAACTGTCCTACATCAAAGGCCGGGATGTGAATTCTTCTCCTTTTGGAAACAGCGTGGCATTTTCTTAAAAAATACACATCATGGCCCCCTCCTAAGTATTTACCAAAGGGAAGTAAAACCATACGCTCACATGGAGTTTACACACAACATTTACAGTATGTCTGTTCAAACTTAACCCAAACTAAAAGGTACAGGAATGCCGCTGTTCAGCTCAGCAGACAGTGTCAACATTATATGACCACTGAATACTACTCGGTAATAAAAACAAGCAAGGGATTAATGTCCAAGATGACACAGGTGACCTTCTAATGTTTTGTGTTAGATGAAAGAAACCTTGACTGCTCAGTAAATAGAGTTTAATTTATATGGCATTCTCAATACACCAGATGGACGTAGTTTAGTGGGTGACAGGCCCAGCATGGTTATGATGAAGAAACTAGAGACAAACAGTGTCTGAGGGTGGGCATGGGGATGTGATTGTTCTAGTGTCTGTTTGTTTGTCATTTTGCTGTTTTTTTAATTTAATTCATATGTGAGGATGCTTGCCTGCATATTTGTATGTGCATCATGTGCATGTGTGATGCCTGCAGAGGCCAGAAGTAGGCATTAGATCTCTTGAAACTAGTTTTGTGTGTGTGTGTGTGTGTGTGTGTGTGTGTGTGTGTTCTCTCACAGTGGGGATGCTTTCTTCTTTTTTTATTTTTTATTATTTTATTTTCTAAATTCTTTGTTTACATTCCAAATGCTTTCCCCTTTCCCGGTTCCCCCTCCCCATATGTCCCATAGGCCCTCTTCTCTACCCATTCTCCAATCACCCCCTCCCTTTTCTCTGTCCTGATACTCCCCTACAGTGCTGGATCAAGCCTATTCAGGATCCGGGACCTCTCCTTACTTCTTCATGGAAGTCATTTGATATGCTGTGTCTTTGGGTATTCAGGACTTCTGGGCTAATTAATATCCACTTATCAATGAATGCATTCCATGTGTATTCTTTTGTGATTGGGTTACCTCACTTAGGATGATATTTTCCAGTTCCAACCATTTGCTTAAAAATTTCATGAATTCATTGTTTTTAATTGCTGAGTAGTATTCCATTGTGTAAATATACCACATTTTCTGTATCCATTCTTCCATTGAGGGACATCTGGGTTCTTTCCAACTTCTGGCTATTGAAACTAGTTGCAGATGACTTTGCCATGCCATTTGGGTGCTGGTAAGCAAAACCAGATCCTCTGCAAGAACACCCAGTACTCCCAGCCATTGCATCATCTCTCCAGCCCTGGTATATCTGCCTGACAACTGATCTCTATAGTAGTTGCAGAACTTCATGTGTTTACTGAATGAAGTATACTCTGATTGCAATATTAACTTTAAATTCTGCCTCAACAAAATTATCTACTGTTAAAACAACTTGTGCCGTCTGAAATATCCTCACAATACAGAATATAGAAAGACAAAGGAAATCATCTCTTTTCCTTCCAGAAAGTCCTCTTGCCTAACTTACGGACATCACTGTGTCGGCAGGGCTAGTCTCTCTCTGAGAAGGGCTTGGGTGCACGCTTTTGGCTATGTCACCATTGTCTGTTGTCAGGACCCCTACCATTTTCTGGAAAGAAAAAAAATTTTCTCCTCACCTCTGCCTACTTTCTCCTCATAAGCCCAGGATATATCTCTATTCTATATTTTAATGTTAAAAGTTGTCTTGACAGGAAGAATGGGCCCGTGTTCTCAGTCGTCTTTATCATCATTATCATCATCGTCATCATCATCATCTTCTAATGTATGTGTAGGGGCTGTGTCTGCTGCATGTATATTTATGCACCACATAAAGTCAGTGCTTCCAGTGCTTATATGCCATGTTTGTGAGCAACATTTTCTAGCAAGAGGAAAAGATTGTTGGACAGGAAATTGTGTTTCATCACTCACCTCTAAGATCTGGCATTCTAAATGGTCCAGCCTTCTGCAAGAAGACATCACTATGTTCTAAGGGATCAGTATAGTGAGAGAAACTCTATGCTCCCTGCCAGATATTTGTCTTGTTTTATGAAGATTTGAATCAGACAGCCTTATATTTACCTATCATGTTTCTGTCAACCAATTCACTCTATAATGCACTGGACACATAAAAAAGAGAGACATACGGGAAATAAAACAAGAAATATTTTGGCCAAAGAAGCATACATTTCTTCATAATTAACAATATAATTTTATTCATATTTATTATTTGGGGGCCAAATGGTTCCACATGATTGTGATTTGAAAGACCATCAAAAATAAAATGTAATTGATTGAATGAGCTGGAAATGGGACAAGATAGCTTGGTAATAAATCTCATAAAGCAAGAATCTGCTACATTTCTCACAGAAGCCAACATGCTTGTGTGTTTTCTCAAGTAAAATTTCATTCTGAAGGCATATTTCTAAAAGTGACAATGATTGAGTCCTGTCTATTCTTTTAACTGGTGTTAATGAAAACAAAAGATACTATTAATATCTTTAAAAACTTTACATGATGTTCCCCTCAACACCCAAGAGGCATAGGTAGGTGGATCTCTCTGAGTTCAAGGTTAGCTTGGTGTACACAGTGAGTTCCAGGCCAACTAGAGCTATACAATGAGACCCGCTTTCACAATTTTTTAAATATGCTTTTAATTGAAATGGAAGTGTGTCACTTAACCTCTTCATTTTTCCTCTCTAGAACTTTTTCCATGTGTCCAATCTCAACTGATAGCTTCATTTCTTTTATTTTATTCTATTACTGTAACATACATGTGGATATATGTATGTATGTTTACATATGTATATAAATACAATGTGCTGAGTTCATTTTTTGTTGACAGAGTGTGTATGGTTTCAAGGCTGACAATTCTGCTTTGGAAAAATAGGGGGTGGTTCATGATATAATATTCCTAAGGACTGGAATTCACATCTTTAGCATTGATCCTATACTAAATTGTCCATCACAATCTACAATCATCTATTTTAATTCTTCATAGCATGAAACCCTGGGGGCGGGGGCACAGACTTCAACTCATGTGTAGGACATTGAAAAACACATGAAGGATTTAATCCCAAGGGAAGAGAGCTGAATACTCCCATAAAATACTGCTCTGTCTCACTCAGTCCCCAGCTGCCAAAGATGGCAACTCAAGAAAGTTAAAAGGTACAAAACGAGATTTTCTGGATTGTGTATAAGCAAAGGTATAATTGAATGCTTCAGACTCTCTAAAACATACAATACTCAGCAAACATGGGCTATTTGACTGACATGCTGAAGTTTTAATTAACCAAACCCGAAATACTCTCATTTCTCTTTCTGATTTACCCCTAGAACACAGACATAGGACCCAGGTCTGGATTTAAAAAGTTATTTTGAAATGCTTCCATGTTTTCTTGTACTAATGAAGCTCACAACAGCAAGATTCTTAAAAATCATTTCTGAGTAAGTGCCCAGTTTTGTGCAATGTGGTATGGATTCAGAAAATATTTCCTAAAGGTCACTCCTAAAATGTTGCCTAGAAAGTCACAAGGAAGGAAGGCTTTCATAAGAATGTTTAATCATTTCCATATTTTAAAAGAAACTTCTGAAACCCAATTTGATATAGATGTCAGTTAGAATAAGGAATGTCACTGTGGATCATCAGGGGATAACATGTCTGTGTTTTACAGGAGAAGGCATGGCTACCAAATGTTTATATCAGCATACACTCACAATGATGTGTTGTTTTCTCTCTTGTGGTATATCTGAAAACATATTAATAGAGAATGCACAGGTAGGGTCCTGAATGAACACCATCCTCTTTCAGCCATGGAAAGTGTGTTGCAATTTACTATTGCTTAGACCTCAATTAACTTCAGTCCTATAGAGGAGGAGACACTGGTAGAAAGATGATGTTGACATTTTGAAAAAGAATAAAATATCTAAAGCTACTATAGATGGATCAAAATGGAGTCAGAACAAAGGGACAAAAATTAGATATACATCTAAAAGAAAATTAAAATATATATTAACTCTGAGTGTCCTATAGATGGCAGCCATATGCAAAAAAGGTGATTACTGGATATTTTCAAACTGCTATCACAGTCAAGCAATGTTTGTCACCACATGTAAAGAGAACTTGAAATCACAGACAAGACTTTACCTTAATGACTGTTGTTTTTAAAGAATGTACAATAAATTATGTAGAACATGTTAAATTTATGATTCTCTAAGATCTTATTACCCACAATGGGTAACCAATGAAAAGATGAGTTTCTATATCTCTGAAAACCTAGAATACATATCAGTAGCAAGAGCTACTGATATTTTCTGATTTTGGAGCCAGAAGGTTAATTTATAATCTACCTGATGGACTTTAACTGAATGTAGAATTAATAATGTAATTTAGATAATCATTTGAAGGAGTAAGTATATTTCCTTTACCTGTCATGTGGAGAGTAGAGACTGATGTCTGGTGGGTAGAGCATAGGTGACTGATTCAGTAACTAGTTGTTTGGTTAATTGGTTATTTGATTTTTGAGACAGGATCTTACTTGGTAACTGCAGCTAGCCTTGAACTCAAGATTATTTGCTTTGCCTTCTGAATGTTGGGATTCTAAGAATGTGAATTCACACACAGAAAACATAGGTTAAAAAAAAAACTCACAAGAGAGGAAGTGCCTAGCCTTAAAGAGACTTGAAGTGCCAGGGTGAGGGATATATATGTGTGTGTGTGTGTGTGTATACACACACACACACACACACATATATACACATATATATACACACATATATATACACATATATATACACAGACATATATATACATTTAAATGAAACAAAACAAACAAAGAACAACAAGCAAACAAACAAACAAAAGAGAAAACCACCAAAGGGTGTGTATGGTGGTTTGAATATGCTTGGTCTAGGGAGTGGTACTATTTGGAGATATGTCCTTGTGGGAGGAAGAGTGTCATTGTGGGTCTGGGCTTTAAGACTCTTATCCTAGCTCCTTGGAAGTCAGTCTTCTCCTACCTGCCTTTGGATGAAGATGCAGAACTCTCAGTTCATTTCTGAGATCCTATCATGCTCTCACCTTAATGATAATGGACCGAACTTTTGAACCTGTAATCTGGCCCCAATTAAATTTTTTCCTTTATAAGATTGGCTGCCATGGTCGTAGTATCTGTTCACAGCAGTAAAACCCTAACCAAGACAGAAGAGGGGGTGGGGAGAGGAAATGAATCATTTGTTCTTCATTACATTTTGTCAAGTAATTTTCAAATTCCCATGCTAATGATTAGCCATTCCTGCTTTAATCTTTCTCTCATTGACTCAACAAGCATCTATTAAATACTTAGATCACCCAACAAGAATATGGTGATGTCAATAGTATAAGATTTATTGTTAAAGGTAGGATCTTTTCTCTGCAGAAACCATTCACCGAAGTAGACCAGCTGAAGAGTGTGTGTGGGAATACCAGTCTTCCAGTCTTACTTGCTCATGGCTACAGTAAGATTACAATTGTTCCTTCCCATCTTCCATGAGACCCTGATATACTGTCTCTTTCTCTTTCAGTCTTTTATTTCCGTCTGACTATAGCTGTTCACTGAATATGAAAGTTCCTGCCCCATGCCCCCCTCTGCTGTAGACAGGAAGAGAACTCAAGGGATAGGAAATTGTGCTCCAGATATCTTTCTCCGAGAAGCCTCATTCTTCTCTTATTTAGTGCACATCACTGAGGGTGCATAGTAACTATTTATAATATTTTGCTAAGAGTCAAGGATAATGGAGAGACCCTACAACACGGAATAACTTCTACATATGGGCAAAGACATTCTGGAATACTTTCTTGGCTACTCTAGCCTATCATGGAATATAAATTGTAACCCAACCACTTGTCTAATCTGCTATTGAGTTTAGTTCAAAATCCAAATGACATCAAGCTCCAGCCTCCAGTGGAAGAATTTTCCAGAACTTACATATATGTGACCTATTTTATTCCACTTTTTTTTCTTGGTCCCGATGATCTTTTCTCAATATGTTAGCACCCACTCTTTACATGTTGGAGACACTCACTTATGCATGCATCAAAGGAGTCTCAATAGAATGCTGCAGAAGAGCTCACAGAACTTCCTAGCTGACTGTTAGTTAGAGAGTCTAAAGGTATGGATATCATTCTACTTATACTTAAGGGATATCCTGCTACGTTTGTTAACAGTAATGAGTGAGAAAAGGAGGTATGATAAACAGGAATGTGGTATGGGAGAGGAATACCCGTTCTGAGTTCTTAGAAGTAGATATGCCAAAATAAGCAAATTAGGTTGTGTAGTCAGTTGGATTTAGTGTAACAACAGCAAACAAAGGTGATTTAAACATTCTCACTAGAATATAAATTTTCAGATTGTGACATATAGACATCACACACACACACACACACACACACACACACACACACACACACACACACATGCAATCAAGCCTTAAGCTTAAGACCTGCTACTTTTTATATGGTCCCTATCTTCATAAAGAGTAACTGTGTGTTCTGTGAGTGGAAGTGTCATACCACTCATACTTAGAAGAGGATAGGGTATGAGAGTCCCTAGAACTAAGTGACAGATGGCTGTGCACAGGCATGTCGATCCTGGGAAGCAGAGGTAGGTCATCTGAGAAAGCAGAAAGTACTCTTAACTGGTGAACCATATATCCAGCTCCCATATGCATAATTAAAAAATAAATATTCAAAATAAAACACCAAACTGAGCCACCAGCAAGATGGTTCAGTCGGTAAAGGCACTGACCCTCCCCACTCCACACCCAACAAAAATGATAAAGAGAAATGATGGTCTTATGAATGACTTGAAGAAAACCATTAGTACTGGAGATAGAAAAGAGGGGAACAGATTTACTTGACTTGAAGGTTAAGGCTACAGTTTTCAGTTTATAAGGAGTTTTAGGAAAAGCAAGACAATAAAGAATGGCTCTGAAAGTTGTCTGAGCAGAAATACTGAGTGAAAAAAAAATAAATTTAGGTGTATTGGAAGGAAATACTTTTACACTCACCACTGAGGTGTTTGTGGATTCCCTGGGTAAAGAGGTCAGTGCAGGGCATATATTATTAACACATGTGGGGTCATGGAAGAAGAGCTAACTCTGAGAAGTATTTTGGAGTCACTGCCAGGGTATCAACTGACGCTGTGCCCACAGACAATATGGAGAAAGGATAACTTCCTGCCCAAAAGATGAGAGGCATAAGGTGTATTTCAACAAATCAAAAGCAACAATGTAAGAGGGAGCGATGCTCACTCAGAATAGCCCATAGACTGAGATGAGCTGTGTAGTTTGTTCATCTCTGGTGGGTTCATTCATCAGATGAGGTTGCAAGTTTCCCATCAAAATGGTTCGGCTGCTTGTGTTCCTCACAGGAAATGGAACTGGGCTCTGTACATTCCTAATGTAGGATATACTTATTTGTTAATTAATAGCAGCTGATCACTTTGCAATGGGGTTTAATTGGTCTGCATTGGTGTCATCAGTCTTCCTGATGATCCGGCCTTGACTTTAAAGTGGTAACAAATATCCAAATGGTTGTGAAGGATCAGCCCTTAATATAACAGAAACATTTGCCATGTTACAAAGCAAGAAGTAGAAAATAATCTCCCCCAAATATGGAAGGATCCAGAGGAGTCTTAATATGCAATAGGGGAAAGTGTGCTACAACTGACAACCAGGTCATGGTAGCCCAGTTTCCTGGCTAATCAGCAGTTCCTATCAAAAGTTATTCAGACTTTTGAGAGATCACCATGATCTCCTGGGGGAAATGAAAGAAATTGTATAAATGTATGCCTATGTAGAAACTCCCTAAATCTAAACAAAACCAAAGTACTTTTCCTTATTTAGTATTTAAATGTTTTGGAATAGTATAAAAATGGTCAATGAGAAAATTATACTAGTGTTTATTTCTAAAGGTCTGACATGGAGGTAAAAGCCTTTATTTCTGACTCTCAAGAGGTTTTGGCAGGAAGATTATTCATTTGAATACAGCCTGGGTTCCATGGCAAGATCTTATCTAAGGCAATTGAAGATCAAGCATGATCTTGGCCTACTGATGCTGGTAATGGTTGCTAAGTATCACAGATTCTTCACAGGAGTAAGCCATATTTTTGTATCTACATTAAAATTCATGTTCTTAGTTGTTGGAAGCCAGCTTGGATAGGGTATTCAGTGGACTACAAGGACGGGATATGGGGTCAGAGATTAATATAAAGCAGGCATGGCCGGGCAGTGGTGGCGCATGCCTGTAATCCCAGCACTTGGGAGGCAGAGGCAGGTGGATTTCTGAGTTCGAGGCCAGCCTGGTCTACAGAGTGAGTTCCAGGACAGCCAGGGCTATACAGAAAAACCTTGTCTCAAAATACCAAATATATATATATATATATATATATATATATATATATATATATATATATATATATTTAAAGCAGGCATACATTTATACACACACACACACACATACACACATACACACACAGAGAGATAGAGACAGAGAGAGGGAGGGAGAGAAAAAGAGCAAGCGAGGGAGAAGGCAGGAGGGAGGGACAGAGGGAGGGAGGATGGGAAGAAGGGAGGGAGGGAAGGAGGGAGAGAGGAAGGGAGGGAAGGAGGGAGAGAAAATGGAGAGAGAGAATGAGAGATTTGGTGGATGAAGCAAGGCTCCAGTATTATTTTTTTTTCTTCCATAGCTTGTATCTCCCAGCAAAATCTCTCAAGTAGTATAAACATTACAATGTGGTTACAGTCTATTTTTCTTTAAGTGAATGATTACAATGAGTATAAGTTAAAAAATAAAACAACATATAAAAACCCCAGCATGTTTTCCAATACCCTTACATGATTAAACATCTTATGTATTATAGGTGAGAAACAAATTATTTCCAAGAACCCACATACATTCATGTCTTAGCAACTTGTTATAGATTAACAAAATGGAAGCAAGAAACATTTTTTTCTCTCAGCCAGTTTTCTTATTGGCAGGCTGCAATTTGTGGTTACAAAGAAAGGATCCATCATCCTATTATTTATTTTAAAAAGTAATCTTTAAAAAAATCTTCTAAAAAAATCACAATTTAAGGTTATATATAAAAACAATCAGTCATCTCTACTTTAAATCTTCAAGGTGCATGCCCACTCACCAACAGATATTTTTATCAAGCCAAACCAGAAAGCTGAGGGCAAAAAAAAAAAAAAATGGGTAGAAGAAAAAAAAATCATCTAGACCATCAGCCAAGCTTTAACAAGAAAGCACACACGCTAGCACCAGCCTGGCTGCCACTGCTCTTGTTCTCTGACCTCAGAAATCCATTTCTCAAGTATCAAGAGTATGCCTTTATGAACTTTAAATTGTGACCCAGGATTTTCTAGGTGAGAGCCACTAGCAAAAACATTTTAATCTAACTTTACTAAAAATCTACGTCTCTGTGATTGGTCTGAACAATATGTACGTAGAGAAGGTACAAACTGCAGGAGACAAAGGGTGTGTGAGATGCCTAACTAACTGAAGATTATAGTTTAAGTTGCTATTTTATGTGTTGTCCTTCCTTTTAGAATGCTATATCTGCTCTCTCTCTCTCTCTCTCTCTCTCTCTCTCTCTCTGTGTGTGTAGGGGTGTGAACATGTGAACTGAAATCAGATGACTTAGGTTTTATCCTATTTTCTGTCATGTATTTAAGGTATGACATTAAATATAACAGTCAGCCTGAGGGATGAGCATTTAATTTAATAATATCTTCTTGGTGAGAATAACAGTTCATAGCACCAAAGCACCCCAGAATGAAAAGGAGAACAATCTGTTGTTGATGCCATAAACCCATATTATGGAGATGTTAAGTATGTCTTCATAGGTATTCATAATTTATTAAATAATGGTCACAACAGTTAACAAAACATTCAAGGTGGTCTCTGGCATTTTAGTGCTTTCTATCTATCATCTATTTGTCATCTATATATTATCATCTATATATTACCTATGTATCTATCAATATACTATCTACCTAAGTATGCAGATATCTAGCTATCTAGCTATTATCTATTGATAGTCATTAGATATATAATATTTGCACAATCCTTATGATATCTTACCATTTGAGCATTGTTTCATTTCTTCTTTCACTTGCAAGCAGATTAAAGATGATTGAAAACTGTTCAAATGCCAGAAATCTGATGTAAAACCTATGTTCCTAGGTGTCTGTTATAAATTCACATATGAGGAGTTATAAGAGTACCTGTTGATAATGTGTCAATTATAGCTTACTTTTGCATACTATAGCATGAGTTACAAATCTTTAGCCATCACATGAGTTATAAATATGGCTGAAAACTTCAATATACTACAAACAGATAAATTAGTCTTGAGTATAATTTCAGTTGAAACATTTAGGATTAGTCTAAAATTAATTGAAAAACATGTTTTTCAATACAAACTTAAACACGATATTTGTTCACTACTCTCTCAAGTTAGCTTGCATCATAGTGCTGTAAATGATTTAGGAGGAAGATTACAAGAACAAACATAAGTGTAGATAAATATTTTGATAAGTAATTATTTAATAGGCAACAACTGACTTGAATGGGGGCAAGATTTATTAAGCATTGATTAAAATCTATTTCAGACTTTATTGATGATAACCAATAGAGCTTAAGTTGAACTTAAGTCTACTCAACCAGAGGAATCATGCTTAGTCCTGGAAATATACTGTGTTTTTTGAGATACAGTCAGGGAGTTTCAGTTATAATGGCTGTTGAATAGTCTCTGCTTCCCAATCACTAGAGTTATTGCTGTATGCAGCTGGCTCTGGATTTTATGTTGGTACTGGTACTCACAATTCAGGTTCCCATGCTCTATGTCAAGCACATTACTGATTTTGCTACCTTTCAAGTCTCTGAAAAACATGTTGAGTGGCAAAAATATCCTATTCTACTGCACATTTACCTATTTATTTTTCATGTACCAAATGTTTACCAAACACTTTTCCAGAGAGCTTTACCCTTCAGCATGTACAATGTATATCATTCTATTAGTGTGAGGGAGAAATAAAGGTTATGTTGCTCTGTTGTATGGATGATACAATATGCTACTGAACACATAGAAACAAGGGTTCATCTAGCCACTCGTGATGTGAGTCAGGGAGATTTTTTTCTGAGAACATAATCCTTAATTTGAAAAGAAAGACACTCATCAACAGTTGCTATCCTTCCTCCCTCCCTCCCTCCCTCAATCCCTCCCTCCCTCCCTCCTTCCCTCTTTCCCTCCCTCCTTCCCTCCTTCCCTTTCTCCCTCCCTCCCTCTCTCCTTCTCTGCCTCCCTCCTTTCCTTCCTTCCTACATTCCTTCCTTCCTTCCTTCCTTCCTTCCTTCCTTCCTTCCTTCCTTCCTTCCTCCCTTTCTTCCTTTCGCTCTTCCCCCTCTTCTTTTTTTCTCCTCCCCTTCCTCCTCCTTCCTTTTCTTCTTTGCCAGTAAGAGTTTGTTGTGAGTCTACCAAAGTCATTTGAGTATTTCTAAAAAAAGAGATGGATGTTGAAGGTCCTGGATAAATCATAAAACACCAGAGGAAAGCTCTGGTTTATAAATTGCCTTTTGTTTTGTTTTTGTTTTTTGTTTTTTCTTTATTATTATTAGTTAGATTTTCTCTTTTTCTGTTTAATGTTTCTTTGTTGAGGTACTGACTATCTTAACCCTTCCCACATTTCACATACATCGATCGCACTCTTGTTCTATAGGAGCTGACTGGCTTCCAGCTGAGTTTTCTACCATACATGATAGACTGCTGCCTAGATAGTCCCCTGCTGGAAATAATTATACAGATCATTCATTTAAGTTTACTAAATTGAGCTCAAAATATTAAATTGTATATTAAAAAATTAAAACTCTTGCATTTTTATGGGATATCTTTCTGTACAGAATTTATTTAGCCAATATAGTCTCTCTAGAGACCTGGTGACCCAGTTAACAAGAAGTTCAAATTGTCTGAGCCAAATGTACTAGTTCACCTTCTGTTTTCTTTCTTAATATGTTGAAATTAAAGTGTCCTTTACTGAGTGTCCTATCGACAAGGGGTCAATTCAGATATGTTTTTCCTTATTGACTCTGTGAGATAAGGATTCAGTCAAAAAGAGTCCCTGACTGTTTTTCAGGCCACTGTCTTAAGCAGGATAGCAAATACTGAGAATCATTGTTTTCTTCCTCAAATCCATTGGTCTGTGCTTTGATTTGTAAATTTAGGGTTCAACCACTTGTATGTTTTTTTAAAGAAAGCTTTACTGCAACCCAATTGTGTATGTTTGTTTATAGCTTTTTTTCTAGCTAAATGACAGCCCTCAATAGTTTTTATCAAAGACTGTATCTTTCCTTAAGCTGAAAATATTTACTATCTGATCCATTAGTCAAAGTGTATTCGTTGATGAATATATGAAAAGAACTTTAATCAATGAGAGTTTTTCCACTTGTAAAATTATCTTGACTTTGTATCTTCCTCAAAACGTAGAGCTAAATAACTTAATTATGACATTAGAAAGAATTTACTTTTAAAATGTTAGATTGCAAGGCGGCATTAGAGAACATAAGAACTTTGTCGGTCTAGATGATTTTTCTAGATTGAGATCAGTGAGCATTGCCATGGATATAAGAACTGTGGGTTTGCTTATGAGCCCTTTTGTATGTCCATCAGTCCTGTGAATATCAAATCTGGTATGTATTCAGATCAGGTTCAAGGTCAAATACACTGGATATTTTGAAAGAAAGGTGATCCTTTAGAATATTACAACTTTGGCAGCTGCAATGATTATAATGTAGTATGTCTAAAAATGATCCTATCCAAAGTATATAATGATAGATTATATCTGAGAATGGGCTTACCCAGAAAGATCATAGAGCAATATGCCTGAAGTGTGGGCATATTGAACTTTCTCTCGTGTCTTAGTCACTGTCCTATTACTGTGAAGAGACACTGTGACTAAGGCAACACTTATAAAGAAAGCATTTAATTAGAGCTTATGTAGAGTTTCAGGAATTTTGGTCCATTCTCAACATGGCTAGGAGCTTGGTACCATACATGGCACTGGAGCTGTAACTGAGACCAACATTCTGATTCAAAGACTCGGTAGAAAAAATGTAGTTCAGCAACATGGCTGCTCTGGCAGGAGATCACATCTGAAAATATGATCCAGCTGGAATATAGTAAAGATAAGATTAGTTTGTAGAAGGAAGCAAACACGTCGAAAGTGAAGTCTAATTGAGGGGCAGACAAAGTGACTCATAACAGAAGGATTAGACAAAATGAGTGAGAGATAGGATACACCCAATCACAAGAGAACAGAGGAAGAGAGGCTGTAAGAGCAGTGAAAGAAAAACAAAGGGGGTGTATGTGGAAATTTTTACTGGGATAGTTCTAAAGAGACAGGTGCCAGAGAGAACATGCTAGACACAGGTGAAGACAGAACTGGCTGTAGAATCAGAATGAGTTAGATGATTAGAACATATTGCCAAAATTCATATGAGGCCAGGCAGAGGAATTCAGTCAGAAGCTGAAAAGGGCTGTATTAAATCAGTCAGTTTAGGTGATTAGATTGTGAGAAGAATAGAAGCTTCTACACTTAGGCCTAGGGATAGTTAGCACAGAGGCAGAATCAGAGATGGCCGTGTATTTGCACAGCTTGGGTACCGCTCTCATCTCATCACTTCATTTGAAGAAATGAAAGTGACATTTACAGGATCAGAGAGGCACTGAGTCTTTGAAACCTCAAAGCCCACTCCCATTAAGATACTTCCTTCAACAGGGCCACAACAACTCCAACAAGCACACATCTATTCCTTTCCAATTAGTGCCACTTCCTGATGAGTAAACATTCCAATGTAAGAGCCTAGGGGCCACTCTTGTTCAAACCATCATACCGTGTTTTAAGACTGAGTGGCATTGTCCCATTAACTTTTAAGAAATGTTGATGCTGACAGGAAGAAGAACAGAAAGGGGAGAAAGACACAAGCTAGGAGCATGTGGAGAGAGAGAGAGAGAAAGAGAGAGAGAGAGAGAGAGAGAAAATGAGAACTGGGGTGACAAGCAGTCCTTTTGTATGTGGCCAATAGCTTGTAGCAGGTAATGGTGACAGATGTGAAGTAAGCCTTCGCTATGTTTCTGGAATCGCCTGTAAGCCAACTATCAACAGTTTTGGTTAACTCTGCTATAGAGGAAGACATGACAAATCAGTTAACCTTCCTTCCTTGGTATCAGACAACTGGTTTCATGCAGCCAGATTTGATCCTCCAATTTGAGGCATATCTATTCTCCTTATTCGAATAACCTGCAGACAATAAGCTCTTTAAATGCCAGGTGCTTCTTGTTGTGTATTGTCTCATCTTTCCTCTTCTAGCCAGTGGTTATCTGCAATGGACATTTTATTGTCTGTATCCTGAATCACTCTCAGATTTCGAGGAACTCAAGCTGCAGCATCAGTATCCCTCTGCAAAAAAGGAAACTATTCCTGCCATATTGATTTTGTATGAATGTGTGTGTGAAGAGTATTAACATGTTAGTGTGTTTGAAATATGTCTAGCACGTAGCTATGACTAGGTACATGGTAGCGATTAGCATCACCAAGAACATACGATGGGCAATGGGAGGTTTATTGATGATGGTTTTAGCGTTACACAATCTCCAGATTTAAATATAGCGTTAGTCCCTGTCTACTCTGCAGCTTCTGCCCTCTATACACTGGCCCTGATATTATATTGAGATCTCGTGGGTCAGTTTTATATGTACCAGGGTCTTTGTAATTCTGAAAAGGAATCTCTCCCTAATTTCTTAGATACACTAACACTACTTCCTCTTAAGACTTCCTTTCTAAGTCTTTTTATGCGACAGTGTTTCCTAGACTGAAACATATGTTTCCAAACAGGCTAGATAAAACAATGTTGGGCAGTTTTTGTCTTCATTGCAAACTCCCGCCAGCTTTAGAGAATAAAGGCTAGTTGCAGTCTTAGTGTTTTGTATAGAGTTGGGACCCAATAAATATGTATTGAATTACTGCATTGAAATATAGGATGCCCTGTACACTGTTAAATATACTTGCCAATTTCATAGACCTTAAAATTAATTTGTTATCCAAAGACAACTTGTGGCAAATTCAGAAAAACTTACCTGTACCTGAGCTCGCATTCTTTTGGTTGCGTCTCCTGTTATTCTCTTATCGAATCAGAATTACTATCAAGAATCTAATATGTCAAGAATAGAAAAGAAAACCTTTTACTCTGTATTATTATTTTAAAAGATACTTATTTCATTTTTTGTTTCATTCTGGGTACAGAATGTTCTTTAAATCCAATCTTTTTAGTCATACACATCCTCTCAAAAATACTTCAGCATTTCTGATAGTGACCTTTTTAAATGTTGAGGAAAAAACATTTCATTTTAATAATTACACGTTTCTTTTGTGAGTTTGATAAGATGTATTAATGGGCTGAATGAAAAAAGGAGATTGTTTTTTTTTTTTCTATATGAAGTGGAATTTCAGAGAACTAGTTCTAATTTAAAAAGAATAGATAAAATGTTAATATACTGAGGAGATCCACCCAGAAATCAAAATTTTATCTCTTTATGATAAATAAAATTCACATACGGCGACATCTGTTTCTTTATCCAGTGCTTCGGGATTGAGTTTTCCTCCCATGCCAGGTAATACACGCAGGTGGGTAGGTTATGGCTGTAAATCAGAGATGAACTTAAAACTTGTCTGTTAGAGGACAGACAAGTAAACATTAATTAGGCTTCAGGCTGACAAGTGCTCAGAGATAAGTATTAGGTGCCACCCATGGATAGTAGAGCACAATGCCCCTTGTCATGGGGGACGAGGAGAAGGAAGGCATGGGAGGGAAGGATGGCATTTCCAAGTGCTGTGCCTCAGCTGTCATCTGTACTCATTTTTAAACTTCTTTCTCTTAAACCACTGATCACTTTCTTCACACAGGCCTGTGCTTTAAACACACAGTCAGTTCACTAACGAAGTTTTTGGTTTGTTTTTCCCCTTTAAATTACCGGCAGTTCTGAAGTCTCTGTATACACTGGGTGCTCAATAAACAGCACCACCAGTCACTAATTGGTAATCATCTCTTGCCCAAGCTTCTCCTGAGCCTTGTTTCACAAATGAAGCAGGTGCCTTCCTTCCGGTTTACAAGCCAAGCTGTCTAGGAGAGCACTCTGGGAGCCTTTTAGGAGCTGCACAAACCCTCTCATTGTTTGGGAGATTTACAGGGCTCATCTGCCTGGAATGGTGCAGAAACTCCGCCATTAAAAGAAAAAGGGCAATACCTTCAGAACAGAACAAAGTCAACTGTTTTTAATCTTCTAAGACATTAACATGATAATGTCACTGTTCCTCCAAGGGTGACTAGCCTGCTAATAAATATGCAGATGCCATTCAGAGAGACACAAGGGGCAGGCTATTAGGAGAAATGTTTATAGTCTGTTGCTCCTGGAAAAAAATGGGCCTTCTCCTTTGACCTTTTCTTTTTTTTTTATTTTTTCCTATAGCTACATTTTCATTGAGACATCTATGGACAAGAATTCAGGCAAAACATGGAGACATCATCATTATCATCACCATCACCATCATCATCATCATCATCACCACCAACACCACCACCACCATCATCACCACCATCACCATCATCATCAACATCATCATTATTGATTTTTTTTCCAGGTAATAATATGTGGTTTCAGACACATCTAGAAATAGGATACTTGGAAAGGTACTTTTAAGTACTGTGCAACTGAAAGATTTGCTCTCATCACAATCCTGGCCAGAGAATTTCAACTTTTCTATAGATAATGTAGAATTTTCTGAAGACTTTTAAGCTGAGGAGAGTTATAGGTATGTTTCAGGAAAAATTATTTAGAATGAATGTGTTTAAATAATTATAGGTATTGACCATAATAATAATTTGAATTTTTCTCTAAAAACTAACTTTAGATCACCATAAGTCAGATCATTTAAATCTCGTCAGAGTTCTTTATCACTAGACCAGATGTGTGTGGTAGTCATAAAAAGTGATTCCTGATTCGAGATGAGCGGCAGAGGCAGCGGCGGCAGTGCAGCAGTGGCTGGTCCAGCTGAAGGGCCATCAGCAGTGGAACCAAGGCGAAACAGGGCCCAGTTAGGCCCTGCGCCCACGACCACTGACCTTCGCTGACCAGCCGGACAGCAAGCAGCTGCGGTTTTGCGGTGCCTTTCGCTGCACAGAAGCCACTTCAGAACTCCGCCTCCCGCCAGTCAGGAGAGGCTCACCTCCATCGTGGTTTCGGACTCCAGAGACATCGTACAGAGACATCGTACAGACTGAGGTACACAAACATAATCCGAGGCCAACACCGCGGGGGTCTGAGCCCGACGGGCATTGGCCTGCACCCAGGCCCTGGGCTGTTCGGGGGGCAATCGGGGCGCCAACCCAGCCAGGAGGTTTTTGCCCGGGCCTGTGCGCGCCACCGCCATTTTGCCTGCAGGACGACAGAGAGCTCTGGCAGGCAGAGCCTAACGAGCATAGCCTAAGGCTAACAAAGCGGGGTCTAGGCCCCAAAAAGCCCAGGACTGACCCCAAGAACTGGGCGGCTTGGTGGGCCATCTGTGAGTCAACCCGCCCAGGAGGTTGTTAGCACAGCGACAACCTGGCACTTTCGGGGAGCACGGGCGCGCACGCCTGCCTTCCTGGTCACCTGGCGGACCCAATTAGCAGTCATAGCCCTAGGGGAACTTGGCTCAGACCTTGGCCTCCCAGGCTTCTGCCTGGACTCAGGGCCTGGGCAGCCAGGCTAACCTTGTGTGCGCCAGCCCGGTTGGGGTATCGGCTGCCCAGTGGAGTGAGCAGAACACAGGGGAGGTCCGGCAGCATACACCATCGGCGCTCCCTGGGGGTGCACACGGGCTCCATCTGGTCCACAGACACAATCTGGGGCAAGGCCTCAGGCGGGAGCCCTCAGCTCAACTCTATCCACTTCCGGATCCAGATCAGCCTGGGTGGCCGCACCACATCTCCAGGTCCTGCAAGAGGCTAGAGGGGCTTCTGGGCGGCCAGTTGGGAGAAGTCGGTGTGCTCCAGTGAATACAGCGGGCCCCAGCGGGAGCCTTCGGGTGCCTGCTTCGGGATCTGAACAGCCTGGGCAGCAGCACCCTGTCTACAGGCAGTGCAGGGGGTAAGCTGTGCACCAGAGGCCAACTGGGAAAGGGCAGCTTGCACTGGTGAGTCCAGCACTGACAAGACAAACTAACACCAGTGAGAACTAGATGGCAAAAGGCAAACGCAGGAACGACACTAACAGAAATCAAGGCAATATGGCAACATCTGAACCCAATTCTCCTCTACGAGCATGTCCTGGATACCCCATCACACCAGTAAAACAAGATTTGGATTTAAAATCACTGGTCATGATGCTGGTACAGGAACACATGAAGGACATAATTAAAGACATTCAGGAGAAAATGGATCAAAAGTTAGAAGCCCTTGCAAGGGAAACACAAAAATCATTGAAAGAAATCCAGGAGAATACAAAAGCCAACAATGAAGAAACGCAAAAAACACTTAAAGAAATACAGGAGAACTTTGGTCAACAGGCTGAGGTCATGAAAAAGGAAACACAAAAATCTCTTAAAGAATTACAGGAAAGCACAAACAAGCAAGTGAAGGAGCTAAGCAAAACCATCCTGGATCTAAAATCAGAAGTAGAAACAACTAAGAAAACTCAAAGGGAGACAACTTTGGAGATAGAAAGCCTTGGGAAGAAATCAGGGGACAGAGATGCAAATATCAACAACAGAATACAAGAGATAGAAGAAAGAATCTCAGATGCTGAAGATTCCATAGAAAACCATGGACACAACAGTTAAAGAAAATGCAAAATGCAAAAAGCTTGTAACCCAAAATATCCAGGAAATCCAGGACACAATGAGAAGACCAAACCTAAGGATTATAGACATAGATGAGAGTGAAGATTTACAACTTAAAGGGCCAGCAAATATCTTCAATAAAATTATGGAAGAAAACTTCCCTAACCTAAAGAGAGAGATGCCCATGAATATACAAGAAGCCTACAGAACTCCAAACAGACTGGACCAGAACAGAAATACTTCCCGTCACATAATAATCAAAACACCAAATGTTCTAAACAAAGAAAGAATATTAAAGGCAGTAAGAGAAAAAGGCCAAGTAACATATAAAGGAAGACCTATCAGAATCATAGCAGAATTTTCACCTGAGACTATGAAGGCTAGAAGGTCCTGGGCAGATCTCATGCAGACTCTTAAGAGAACGCAAATGCCAACAAAAACTACTATATCCAGCAAAACTCTCAATCACCATAGATGGAGAAACTAAGATATTTCATGACAAAACCAAGTTTACCCAATATCTATCCACAAACCCAGCCCTACAAAGGATAATAGGAGGACAACACCAATACAAGGAGGGAAACTTCACCCTGGAAAAAGCAAGATAGTAACCTTTCATCAAACCCAAAAGAAGTTAACCAATCAAATTTAAAAAATAACGTCAAAAATGATAGGAAGTAACAATCACTATTCCTTAATATCTCTTAACATCAATGGACTTAATGCCCCAATAAAAAGACACAGACTAACTGACTGGATACGTAAACAGGACCCTACATTTTGCTGCTTACAGGAAACACACCTCAGGGTCAAAGACAAACACTACCTTAGAGTAAAAGGCTGGAGGACAATTTTACAAGCAAAAGGTCTCAGGAAACAAGCTGGAGTAGCCATTTTAATATCAGATAAAATTGACTTTCAACCCAAAGTCATCAAAAGAGTCTCTGAGGGACACGTCTTGCTGGTCAAAGGAAAAACACAACAAGAAGAACTCTCAATCCTGAACATCTATGCCCCAAATGCAAGGGCACCCTCTTTCGTAAAAGAAACTTTATTAAAACTCAAAGTACACATTGCACCTAACACAATAATTGTGGGTGACTTCAACACTGCACTTTCCTCAATGGACCGATCAGGAAAACAGAAAATAAACAGGGACATAATGAAACTAATTGAAGCTTTGGACCAATTAGATTTAACAAATATATATAGAACATTCTATCCTAAAACAAAAGAATATACCTTTTTCTCAGCACCTCATGGTACCTTCTCCAAAATCGACCATATAATTGGTCACAAGACAGACCTCAACAAATATAAGAAGATCGAACTAATCCCATGCCTCCTATCTGATCACTATGGAGTAAAAGTGGTCTTCAATAGCAATAGAAACAACAGAAAACCCACATACACGTGGAAACTGAACAATACTCTACTCAATGATACATTGGTCAAGGAAGAAATAAAGAAAGAAATTAAAGACTTTTTAGAACACAATGAAAAGGAAAATACAACATACCCAAATCTATGGGACACAATGAAAGCAGTGCTAAGAGGAAAACTCATAGCCCTGAGTGCCTCCAAAAAGAAAATGGAGAGAGCATACATTACCAGCTTAATGACACACCTGAAAGCCCTGAAACAAAAACAAGCTATTTCACCCAGGAGGAGTAGAAGGCAGGAAATCATCAAACTCAGGGCCGAAATCAATCAAGTAAAAACTAAGAGAACCATACAAAAAAATCAACAAAACTAGGAGCTGGTTCTTTGAGAAAATCAACAAGATAGATAAACCCTTAGCCAGACTGACCAAAGGGCACAGAGAAAGTATCCAAATTAACAAACTTAGAAATGAAAAGGGAGATATAACAACAGAAACTGAGGAAATCCAAAAAATCATCAGATCCTACTACAAGAGCCTGTACTCAACACAACTGAAGAATCTGGAGGAAATGGACAATTTCCTTGACAGATACCAAATACCAAAATTAAATCAGGACCACCTAGACCATCTAAACAGTCCCATAATGCCTAAAGAAATAGAAGGAGTCATAGAAAGTCTTCCAACCAAAAAAAAGCACAGGACCAGATGGTTTCAGGGCAGAATTCTGTCAGACCTTCAAAGACGAGTTAACACCAATACTCTTCAAACTATTCCACAAAATAGAAACAGAAGGAACACTACCCAATTCCTTCTACGAAGCCACAATTACGCTGATACCAAAGCCACACAAAGATCCAACAAAGAAAGAGAACTTCAGACCAATTTCCCTTATGAACATCGATGCAAAAATACTCAATGAAATTCTTGCCAACCGAATCCAAGAACACATCAAAATGATCATCCACCATGATCAAGTAGGCTTTATCCTGGGAATGCAGGGTTGGTTCAATATATGGAAATCCATCAATGCAATCCACTACATCAACAAACTCAAAGAACAAAACCACAGGGTCATTTCATTGGATGCTGAAAAAGCATTTGACAAAATTCAGCATCCTTTCATGCTTAAAGTCTTGGAGAGAACAGGAATTCAAGGCCCATACCTAAACATAGTAAAAGCAATATACAGCAAACCGGTAGCCAGCATCAAACTAACTGGAGAGAAACTTGAAGCAATCCCACTGAAATCAGGGACCAGACAAGGCTGCCCCCTTTCTCCTTATCTTTTCAATATTGTACTTGAGGTACTAGCTCGGGCAATTCGACAACATAAGGAGGTCAAAGGGATACAAATTGGAAAGGAAGAAGTCAAACTATCATTATTTGCAGACGACATGATAGTCTACCTAAGTGACCCAAAAACTCCACTAGAGAACTCCTACAGCTGATAAACAACTTCAGCAAAGTGGCAGGTTATAACATCAACTCAAGCAAATCAGTGGCCTTCCTATACTCAAAGGATAAGCAGGCTGAGAAAGAAATTAGGGAAATGACCCCCTTCACAATAGCCACAAACAGTATAAAATATCTTGGGGTGACTCTTACCAAACATGTGAAAGATCTGTATGACAAGAACTTCAAGACTCTGAAGAAGGAAATGGAAGAAGACCTCAAAAAATGGGGAAACCTCCCATGCTCATGGATCGGTAGAATCAATATAGTTAAAATGGCCATTTTGCCAAAAGCAATCTACAGATTCAATGTAATACCCATCAAAATCCCAACTCAATTCTTCACAGAGTTAGAAAGAGCAATTTTCAAATTCATCTGGAACAACAAAAAACCCAGGATAGCTAAAACTATTCTCAGCAACAAAAGAAAATCTGGGGGAATCAGTATCCCTGACCTCAAGCAATACTACAGAGCAATAGTGTTAAAAACTGCATGGTATTGGTACAGTGACAGGCAGGAGGATCAATGGAACAGGATTGAAGATCCAGAAATGAATCCACACACCTATGGCCACTTGATCCTCGACAAAGGAGCTGAAAACATCCAATGGAAAAAAGATAGCCTTTTCAACAAATGGTGTTGGTTCAGCTTGAGGTCAGCATGCAGAAGAATGAGAATTGATCTATCCTTGTCTCCTTGTACTAAGCTCAAATCCAAATGGATCAAGGACCTCCACATAAAGCCAGACCCTCTGAAGCTAATAGAAAAGAAACTGGGGAAGACCCTTGAGGACATAGGTACAGGGAGAAAGTTTCTGAACAGAACACCAATAGCGTATGCTCTAAGAGCAAGAATTGACAAATGGGACCTCATAAAATTACAAAATTTCTGTAAGGCAAAGGACACCATCAAGAGGATAAATCGGCAACCAACAAATTGGGAAAAGATCTTCACCAATCCTACATCAGATAGAGGGCTAATATCCAATATATATAAAGAACTCAAGAAGTTAGACTCCAGAAAACCGAACAACCCTATTAAAAAATGGGGTACAGAGTTAAACAAAGAATTCTCACCTGAAGAACTTCGGATGGCAGAGAAACATCTTAAAAAATGCTCAACTTCATTAGTCATTAGGGAAATGTAAATCAAAACAACCCTAAGATTTCATCTTACACTAGTCAGAATGGCTAAGATTAAAAATTCAGGAGACAGCAGGTGTTGGAGAGGGTGTGGAGAAAGAGGAACACTCCTCCACTGCTGGTGGGTTGCAAATTGGTACAACCACTCTGGAAATCAGTCTGGCGGTTCCTCCGAAAACTGGGTACCTCACTTCCAGAAGATCCTGCTATACCACTCCTGGGCATATACCCAGAGGATTCCCCACCATGTAATAAGGATACATGCTCTACTATGTTCATAGCAGCCCTATTTATAATTGCCAGATGCTGGAAAGAACCCAGGTATCCCTCAACAGAAGAGTGGATGCAAAAAATGTGGTATATCTACACAATGGAGTACTATTCAGCTATTAGAAACAATGAATTCATGAAATTCTTAGGCAAATGGATAGAGCTAGAGAACATCATACTAAGTGAGGTAACCCAGACTCAAAAGGTGAATCATGGTATGCACTCACTAATAAGTGGTTATTAACCTAGAAAACTGGAATACCCTAAACATAATCCACACATCAAATGAGGTACAAGAAGAAAGGAGGAGTGGCCCCTGGTTCTGGAAAGACTCAGTGAAACAGTATTCGGCAAAACCAGAACGGGGAAGTGGCAAGGGGTGGGTGGGAGGACAGGGAAAGAGAAGGGGGCTTACGGGACTTTCAGGGAGTGGGGGGCCAGAAAAGGGGAAATCATTTGAAATGTAAATAAATTATATCGAATAAAAAAAATTAAAAAAAATTAAAAAAAATAAAACAAAACAAAACAAATAAACAAAAAAAAACAAAACAAAAAAAAAAACCAAAAAAAAAACAAAAAAAAAAAAACCCAAAAAAACCAAGAAAAAAAAAACCCAAAAAAAAAAGTGATTCCTTTGCAGGTTGTAACAGTGTATCAAAAGACAAGCTGAAAGACCACACACTTTATTTCCAGCAGGAGTAGGGCAGCTGTGTAGATCTGTGTGCTGGGTGGTGATGGGGCACGTCTGTAATCCCAGCACTCTGGGAGGCATAGGCAGGTGGATTTCTGAATTCCAGGCCAGCCTAGTTTACAGAGTTCCAGGCCAGCCAGGGCTATAAAAAAAAAAAAAAAAACAAAAACAAAAACAAAACAAAAAAAAAAACTCAGCAGCTAGGGCTCTGTTCAAAATGCAAATTTTTCAGCCAGATCATTGTATTTAAGTCAAGTTGTATGACCATATGTGCAGTAATCTAATGAATACCTCTTCACTAAAAATCCTGGGAAAATGCTGAGCCAATATATCCTCAACAAGAGACATTAAAACACAGGGCAAGACACACGCCGCTCCAAGAGTATCCTCCCCAATGTCTATGCTCCTTTCAGGACCAACAAGGCACTGAGAAGGCCACTTGGTCTTTTCAGACTTTGGTTCCTTATGTGATCATTTCTTCAAGAAATCGGATGCCCAGCCCTTACACACACCATCTATTTCCAGGTAGGCCAGCATATGTGTGCCTGAGTCTCTCAGTCTTTGTCTTCTGACTTTCCCCTCTCCTAGCTTAAATCTTTCTCCCCCTTACTGGATTAACTGTCTCTACAAACCATTCTCTCTTTGCAAAGAACCCTTCCTTTCATCTCAGCTGTGCCATTGACAAAATTCTCATTAATAATAATAAAAAACCCCTAATATCAACAACTAAAAGTATGTAGAAGTTTACAGTGCCCAAAATATGCATCTTATTTCATTTGATGACTGCAATATTTTGTTTTGAGTTTCAGTTTTGTGCTTTTTTTTTTTTAAGGTCAAGAAATATCATCAGGGAAAAATAGCTTAAACTTATTTGTCTGGTACTTGGTGGGCAAATATGAATGATAATCCAAGCTCTCTTACTTCCTTCATTCCTAGTTTTTTGACTATCAGAGCCTAACTAGGTTTCAAGTTTTAATGGCTAAGACCTTTGTTTTACATGTTGATCTTATATTGTGCCTAAATTTATTTATTTATTTATTTATTTATGTATTTATTTAAGGGGATAATAAATGGATTAAATAAAAGAATGAAAAATATGATCCTCACACTTATTATTAGTCTTGGATTCAGAAAGAGAGAGATTTATGAACATCAGACAATACAATTAATGTCCCTTCCTTTTATTTGTATAAAATGGTATATATGGAGTTTATATCTTGAAAATTAGGATTTGGAAAAGTAGAGGGATATAGGGATCACATGAGAGCAGAACTCTGGAACTTGAGCTCTCCTCCCTATCACAAGTGATATATTTTCTTTAATATTAACATATAAAGATAAACAAACCTCTAAACACTGAACTGATGAGTTGGCAGTGAGCCAATATGCACTAGAGTTTTATCATCCACGCCTGTAATCAGAATAATCTAGGAGGCAGCTGTCAGGTTTAGTGCTATAATCTCTGATAGACTTTGAACTTTGGGCCTTCTCAGTTAAATTTAATTTGGCACTCAGTTTTAAATCTGGGATACAGCATGGCAGAATTCTGACTAAAAGTTATAAGGGAATGGTCATTCTGTTGAACAGGGTTTTCCTTTGCAAGTCTTATCCATAATCAAGAACATTTAATTGGGGGCAGGAGAGATGGTTCAGTGGTTAAGGACACTGACTACTCTTCCAGAGGTCCTGAGTTCAATTCCCAGCAACCACATATTGGCTCACAACCATGTAATGCGATCTATAATGGGATCTGATGCCCTCTTCTGGTGTCTGAAGACAGCAATAGTGTACTCACATACATAAGATAAATAAATATATATATATTTTTAAAAAGAACATTTAATTGATACTTTATAGATTTAACACCTTCTAGAACTAACAAGAAGTCTTAGAAATGCTGAAGGGGCAAAGAACATCTGAAATTCTTGTATCATTAAAGGAATAAACGTCTTACCTGGTTATTGGAGAACATGTGTGTAACAACCAGAGTCCAGTGTTCAGAGTAATACAGGATGATGTGTTATTTAGAACTCTGCAGCTGTATTGCTGGGGGAAACTAGGTATAATAAATAATAATTTAAGGTTCAAATTATCTACCTTTAAAATGAAAATACCCATCTCATAAGATACAGTTAAAATTCCACAAATGTACACACAAAATTTGTTTTGGATATAATGAGCCTTGAAAATTTTTGGACTAGAAAGATGGTTCAGTGGGTAAAGTCCTTACAGCACAAAACCAGTACAAAATCAGATGTGGCATTACGTGTCTGTAACCCCAGCTCTTGCAGTATGATGAAGACAGGAAATAGAATATAACCAGGTAGTTCTAGGGAAAGGGACCCAAAAAAGTAGTTATAAGATTTCTGTCCTTGGCCAACAATCACAAATGTCCTTGGTTCTGTTCTGAGCAGGAATACCATGGAGTAGTTTGGGTTTCTTTTATTCTGTACTTCCTCTAGTATTGTACTAAATACCTATCCCACCTAGAAGCTGCACATGTGAATGTGACCAGAACTCCAACACAGATAATGCTATTTCTTTTGGTAAACAGCTTTAGAATTAGGTCTCTGGATTTTCATAGTGAAAATGGGTTATATCTAGTTATGTCTATTTTAATCTTAATAATCTATTCATTTTTAGATACCATGTACTCAAAAACTGTCTCTTCTTGTTCACAGTTGATCTATTCTCAGGGTTTTACTGCAATCTAAATCTATCTGTTTCGGTCCCCTTTATATTCCCATCTTCCAACGCCTAAGGGCCAACAAGAGTAGAGATGCTAAACCCTTTCACACTCCTAAACAATTTTGTGTCAACTCTTGAAGGGAGAAAGTTCCAGAGATTAGCAGGCTACAAGACTATTCAGGAGGAATCATTCTTTCATGGTCCACTTTTGGACTCTACTTCCCATTCCCTTGATAACCCTAGAAAAGAAAACATTTCCATATACAAGATGGGAATGTAAGAACTTTTATCAGGTCCATTCAGAGAAAGCTACTTCTACCTGGTCAAAAGCAGGGAATGTACCACTAGCTCTGAGTCTTATGACATTGTAAACTGCTCCAAAGATTAAGACATAGCATAGTACTGCCTCCTTGCTTAAGACTTAGTTCAGCTGGGCCCATCAATCACTTGGTCAGGCCACTCCTCAGGAAAGCTGATTCCCTTAAAGAAAAGCTAAGGAAATGGGAAGAATAACTATACTGTTAATGATACAACACTTACAGAACTCCTAGCATATGCAAAGGTCCAGCTTTTCTATGTTAAAACTAAGACAAATGAACAAACAAAATCAAAATGTAACATTGTGTGCATGTGTGTTGAGGGTTGTTGGGGGGGGGGGGATTCAAGACAGGATTTATCTCTGTAGTTCTGTTTGTCCTGGAATTCCCTATGCAGACCAGGGTGGCCTCAATCTCAGAGATCTACCTGCCTCTGCTCCAGAAGTGCTGGAATTTAATTTATAAGCCACACTGGCAACATCATCTATCTATCTATCTATCTATCTATCTATCTATCTATCTATCTATCTATCTACCTACCTGTCTGTCTGTCTGTCTGTCTGTCTGTCTGTCTGTCTATCTATCTATCTATCTATCTCTATCTTATTTTAAATACTGGTTAAAGGCAAGAGCATGCTTTCCTTGATACTGCCAGCCTTCTCACTATTTTCTGACACTCCTTATTCTTCCTCCATGCCCCTACTTTCCAATCTCCATTGATGAATATATCAGTTCTTTTAGACTGTAAATTACAAGGTATGATGGACTCTCTTCCCATTTTCCATCTAACCCCAACAAAAGCTGCTAGGATCATCACCTCACTTGCCTATTGTTTTTCTCTTCAACTTAAAAAAAAATGGAGTCCTCAAGTTTTCTTCTGAGTCTACTTTAAATTATTTCATTAATAAGACTAAGCATTCCAAAGGTCCTTGATTCCACTTTGTTGGGACTGGACATGGAGACTGTTGAGTACCTGGAGGCTTAATGTCATACACAGCAATAAACAAGACACCCTATTTCCAACAAGGCTGGCAGCAAGAACTGACGAGTGAGGTCATCCTCGGACCTCCATGTTGACATAGTGATCTGTAGGTGCCTGTGCTCATGCACAAGCACAAGCACATGCAAACCTACACGTATACACACATACCATACACTTAATGCAAACAGAGATTTTAAAAAAATGTATAAATTGAAAAACACCCTTGGCTCACACTATTTATGCACACTTTTGCAAAACATCTGGTGCACTAGATTGAAATGACTTGCCCAATGGCATAGATAGGGAGTCCTATACTAGCCTGACATTTTGAGTTATCTCAGAACAGACACTAGAATGCCCTTAGAAGTGAAAAAGATTTATTGATCCGGGCAAACCTCACAGGATGGTAAAGCAGACCTGCAATCTATAAAAATGAAAGAACAGCAGAAGTGACTGAGATCGGGTCGGGAAGAGCCTCAGCTTCAAATGCTGGTCGGGTGGCTGAGGACTTCCTGGGAAGTGAGTGAGCTACACTCAGGTAGTTCCTACATATGCCAATAACTAAAGGCCACCAACTAACTTCATTTGTTGCAATTGAATGACGAGTTCTTTCTTGAAGGAAGATCTAAGGGCCTACCTCAAACTTGTTACATCTAGTAAAGGTATTCTACTGGATCAAAAAGTAGTGACAACCTTTAAAGGTTCATACCATTCAAAGCTAAGACACTTGATAATTCAAAGATAAAACTTTTAAAATGAAATGAAAACTTTGATGTATGTGTTCAAAATGCATTCAGAACTGTATAAGTGAAGACGCCTCCTAGTCCCAAATGACAAGGTTCTGAGGCTCCAAAGAATCATATGGTACATACATAACATATATATATACATACATAATACATGCTTACATATGTACATATATATGGTATGTTATATATACATAATTTTTTTCTGTAAATATAGATACATGTTGAGAATATGTACATTCTATATTCTTGATTTGGGACAGATATATTTTGAATTCTTGGTTCTATTACTTTCTAGGCTTTCTAAGGCAGATTAGCCAGCCTCTAACAGAAAGTTAATTTCTAACATATTAAATTATTAATTCATCGAACATTTAGTGAATAATTTCTATATTTAATATTACAAATGTTAGTCTTCCATGTCAAACATAGAAAATACAGATCCTCATACTAAACATACAGTAGCATAAGTCTCATTATAAAGCATGATCATTACACTAAAATCCTTATAATACAGAATATTTCACAAGAGTAGAATGAAGGTGAGTGAGTGTAAGTGCGCACAGTGAAACCTCCACTGGACCACTCTGTGGGGAGAAAGAAAAGCTTATTTGGAGAATAAGCTTCTTGTCAGTATACAGGAATAGAGGACACAACTCAGCCAGAAAGCAAGTGCATGTTTTATAGTTGGCAAGATGGGGTCTTTGAGCTGATGCAGGCTGTTAGGGTTAATCAGGAACTAGATGGCCTTGCTTAAGGTGGTTGAGAGTTGGAGCAGATGAAGAAGGTTTCTGGTAAACAGAATCCTACCTTAAGAGATTCTCAAGGAATTTGGGCGCTTCTGTTTACCCAATAACAAACCTTCCTTCTGTTCATTCGCTCAGAATCCTGTTAGGACATTGTTACCAGCACTACCATTTGGAGGGACAGCTTTGGTGGTAAAAGTTAGGTGCTAGGATAGAGGAGGGGGTGGCAAAAGGTTTTGTTTGTACAAATGGCATCCTCCAGACAAGGATGATCCTGTTAGAAACAACAAAAATATGTAGAATTTAGATTTCCAACAAACAAACAAACAAACAAACAAACAGTATTGCCGTTGTGTAGATGTGAAGATGCGAAGTCAAAAGGAAGAAGCCATAACCTTAGCTATGAATGATAAACAGTAAAGAAGAGGTACAGGGTCTGGAGTAACAGGGAAGGGAATCTGAGTGATGATAAGAAAACAGTGGGTTTTGTTTTGTTTTGTTTATTCCAGATAGGTTATATTTCTCAGGGAAATGCAAGATGAGTTCACTGGCTAAAAGAGGCTATTAAGTTATTGTAGGAGAGAGACGCGTTTAGTAACCAGGGGAGACTAAATTTACTGGGGACATATAGGAAGACACTTGGGAGACATTTTGTGGCCTGTAGAATCTACGGTGACTAAATTACAGCACTGCCCAGTGCCTAAGTGGCACTGACTCTGCCGTACTGAGCAGTTTAATTGAAACCTAAGAAATTCAGCAACAGAGTCGACTAACAGTGAAAATAGCCTAATTTCCTGTTTCCTTGTTAGTCCATTCTAGTATAAAGAACACTTTCTTATTTCTGTTCTAAACCATGCTGAGACTGTCGGTGGTGCGGGACAGGAGCACAACTCAGGGATGTCACTTTTAGCAGCCTGAGTCGCAAGCCCGCAAAACTCGCAGCTGCCATGCAGAAATGAATTATAGAACAGACCAATTTATGAATCGGGATTTGGGTTTTATTAAAGATATTTTGAAATAGATTTTTAGCAAGAGGGTTTGTGAAAAGAGAGATGTCCGGAAAGGAAAATGTGATTTATGGGTGTCAGCTTCTCAAAGCTGTCACTCTTCATTATTTTACAATAGTCACATGTAGGGCAAGTGGGCTGTGTTACCAGACAAGAACTGGTATGGTTGGATGAGCTCAGAGCCAGGGAATCTCAGAGACTGGAAATCTGCATGAGTTGAACCTCTCCCTACCCATTTCTGTACCCGCTCTGGAATGTGTAACCATGATACTCCATTGAGAGGAACATGGGCAGTCAGTCACATAAGGAAACACCCGGAGTCCTTCCCTCATGCAAATAGAGCATCACTAACATCTCTAACTGAGCCAATTGGAAACACCAGCCCCTAAATTCCACCCTGCTCCTTAATGTTTATATAGTTCCTGTCCACATGGAATAAAGCGCACAAATTATTTCTCCGGGGATCGTTCGCTCGTGCTGCTCCACCCTCTGCCTCTGGCACAGTCGCTGCTGTGCTAGCTGAGGAGAGTCCCGGGACCTCAGCTACCTTGCTCTGAGCTAGCCACCCAAATCTCCTTGCTTTGATTCAAGAGCTGTAATACGCCTGGAATTTCCGGCTGGATCAGAGCCCCGAGGAACCCATTTGTTTCAGCTTGGCTTTGCCCTCTGTGCAGACAGCAGATGATGGTCACATGCATTCCTATAGAACTCAGCCATTTTAGCTACATGGGTCTCTTTGGCCCAAGCCATTGACTGCCTGGAGTCGATTTTATTCCACCAGGGCCACTTTTCTATTCTTATAACTTAACGTTAATGGACAACTAAGAATTTAATTGAAAATTAGACCAATGTTACCGGCTAAGCTCAACTCTGTTAGTTTTGTGTGCATTCGGCTGAGACAATTGAGGTCGCTCTTAGCATGTGCAAAAGTCATTCTTCTTATTTAAGTCTCACCTCTGATTTCAGCCTTTTCCTTCGCTCCCAGACTCCACAATTCTCGAACACAGAGGGGGTCAGGAGGGCATTTTTCCTCTGTAGAGAGGCTGTGGGGAATATCCTCCAGAGCATTAGAGTCACAATTTCAATTACAAAGGCCGATTTGAATAGAGGCAATCTGGGATTAGGTGAGAGTGAATGTCAGCAAAGCCTTTAACCCTCTCCACCTTCCCTAGAGACTAACCTATTTATTGGGAGGGATCAATATGGCTTTCCCACCTGGTCTACAGGCAGCTGCCTCTCTGCAGCCACAGTGGAAGTCTCCGTGAGAATAGCACTGTCTTCCTTCATCTGTATTTTTTATTAACTGTAGAGGATACGTTTCCTGAGTGTAAGCCTTTGGCTATGCCAATAGCATCACACCATTTGTGCTGCAGAAATACAGAGGCAGCATTTTGTCTCAAAATGTCTTGTTAGCATTCTGTCTAAACTCCATCCCACAGTTACCTGGCAACAGCCAGGTATGCTCCACCCCACAGTTGCTTGGCAACAGCCAGGTAGGCCTGACCCAGTATAAAAGGGGCTTCTTGCCCCCTCCTCTGTCTCTCTTACTCTTGACTCTCTCTCTTGCCTCTTGCCCCCTTCCTCCCCACCCCCCTTCCTGTTTCCCCCCCCCTCCATGTGGTCATGGCCAGCCTCTACTTCTCTACTCTCTCCCTCACTCTGCCTTTCTCAGCCTCAACTACCCTCTTAACCCCCCTCCCCATTCCCTGAATAAACTCTATTCTATACCATACCTTCCTGTGGATGGTCCCTCAGGGGGAAGGGATGTGTTGGCATGGGCACACTGAGGCACTCCCTTCCCCCACACCTCATCACACCCCCATAGAACATATTCTTATACCTCCTTTATCTTTTTATAAACACATTAGATTTTCTATTTTAAAAAGACAGAGGGACTTTTTTTCTTTAAAGATTTATTTATTTATTATATGTAATTACACTGTAGCTGTCTTCAGACACACCAGATGAGGGCATCAGATCCCATTACAGATGGTTGTGAGCCACCATGTGTTTGCTGGGATTTGAACTCAGGACCTTCAGAAGAGCAGTCAGTGCTCTTAACTGCTGAGCCACTCTCCAGCCAGGCAGAGGGATTTTTATGATACTTTCACTGGCACAGAAGTAAGAGGGGGCCATAGGTGTGTGGGTTCATTTCTAGATCTTCAATCCTGTTCCATTGATCGGCCTGCCTGTCACTGTACCAATACCATGCAGTTTTTAACACTATTGCTCTATAATATTGCTTGAGGTCAGGGATACTGATTCCCCCAGAATTCTTTTGTTGCTGAGAATAGTTTTAGCTATCCTGGGTTTTTTGTTATTCCAGATGAATTTGATAATTGCTCTTTCTAACTCTGTGAAGAATTGAGTTGGGATTTTGATGGGTATTGCATTGAATCTGTATATTGCTTTTGACAAAATGGCCATTTTAACTATATTGATCCTGCCGATCCATGAGCATGGGAGGTTTTCCCATTTTTTGAGGTCTTCTTCCATTTCCTTCTTCAGGGTCTTGAAGTTCTTGTCATACAGATCTTTCACATGTTTGGTAAGAGTTACCCCAAGATACTTTATACTGTTTGTGGCTGTTGTGAAGGGATTTATAATTGCCAGAAGTTGGAAAGAACCCAGGTATCCCTCAACAGAAGAGTAGATGCAAAAAATGTGGTATATATACACAATGGAGTACTATTCAGCCATTAGAAACAATGAATTCATGAAATTCTTGGGCAAATGGATGGAGTTGGAGAACATCATACTAAGTGAGGTAACCCAGACTCAAAAGATGAATCATGGTATGCACTCACTAATAAGTGGATATTAACCTAGAAAACTGGAATACCCAAAACATAATCCACACATCAAATGAGGTACAAGAAGAACAGAGGAGTGGCCCCTTGTTCTGGAAAGACTCAGCGAAGCAGTATAGAACAAAATCAGAACAGGGAAGTGGGAAGGGTTGGGTGGGAAAACAGGGGGAGGGAAGGGGACTGGTGGGACTTTCGGGGAGTGGGGGTCCAGAAAAGGGGAAATCATTTGAAATGTAAATAAATATATCAATAAATTAAAAAAAAAGAATATCTCGTCAGCATGGAGCACTCAGCATGGCTATGCACATGCCCATCTCTTAATAATGCACCTAGCAGCCTGTTAGCAGCCCAGAACCCTACCTAGGTAGACTTAGAGTATTCTTGCCTTTAACAATGGAAGTAACTCCTTTTAGGAACTCATTGGTACCTGCCTCTTTGTATTCAAACACATCCTGGATATAACCCCAAACTACAGGACAATGGACATATTTCTCTAGACTTATTGGGGTGCCTGGGCAATAAGACAAACCCTCTCTTCAAAGTGAAATTTTGTAACGAATCTTCTATTTGCCATTTTATGTCTAAGCATTACTGGTCATGTATATGATTAAAATCAGATGCATTATGGGGCCATGAATGTGGTATGCAAAAGATTATAAAATACAAGCCTTCCAGCCAAAATAGAAATCTCCCTAAAATCAGGTCCCTAGTAAACAAATTCCTCTTTCTCTTGAACCCATTAAAAAGATGCTCCAAACAATAATCAAGGCCCACGAGCACTTTAGGTCATGGGGCCTGCTGTTAATCTCAATAGTATATTCCTTTCTAATCCGAGCTCTCCCTTTGCTTTGATTAAAAATGTTCCCTTAGTCTTCAAAAAAAAAAAAATTCTAAGACACATTGAATTGTGTTCTCTCTCTCTCATACATACATATACATACATACATACATGTGTGTGTGTGTGTGTGTGTGTGTGTGTGCGTGTGTTTGTGTGTGTGCTGGATAGTTTTATGTCAATGTGACACATACAAAATTCATTTGCGTGGAGGAAACCTCAATTAAGGTGACCTCATATTGGGTTGTAGGCAAGCCTATAGGGCATTTTTTAAATTAGTGATTGATGGGAGGACAACACAGTTCTTTGTGGGTGGTGCTAGACTTAGGTCAGTGGTCCTTATGATAAAGAAGGTTGAACAAGCCATGAGGAACATCCAGCAACCAGCACTCCTTTGTGGTGTCTTCATCAACTCCTACCTTCAGGTTTTTGCCTTATATGGGTTGCTTCTTTCATGATGAACTGCGATATGGATGTTTAAGCCAATAAACCCTTTGCTTCCTAAGTTACTTTTGTCACAGTGCTTCATCACAGCATTAGTAACCCTAACTAAAACAGTGTGCATGCATGTGTCTAAAAATGCATTGAAAATGCTCTTGAGGCACACACATTGAACTCTTAGAAGTGTTTTAGCTTCTTTTGAAGGGGGCCTAGAATTGGTAGTAGTGTTCAGATGCAAATTTTATTTTATTTGCATACTATATTAAAAAAGCAGAATTGGAATATTTATGTAATACATGTAAGATTAGCATAGAAAAACCTGGAAACTCAATTATACTAATAATACTTTTAATATTTTATTAAGTGAATCTTCTAACTTAAAATTTATTACAAAAGGACATAGATTCATTTTCTATATTGCTGTACTGTAAGTGTAGTTAATGTTTCTAAAATAATTGTGTATGTTTTAATTTTTAAAATATAGATATAAGAAATTGACTTATATAGATATAAGAAATTTTACATGAATAAGCTATAATGCCCTCCCCTTCAAGGAAAATATTTGCAGAGAGAAGCTATATAACTTATTCTATTTATTTTTGAATAGCTGAATAGTTTAATAATTCCAGAAAGCCAAGTGGAAAGTCCCTTTCTTCTACTTCCTATATAAAGCAGGGAAGCTCTAAGATGACCCAAATAACCCTGGCCTCTGCAGTATGTGGTCTACTGAAACCATTACCCCTTCTATGTGAACTATGCTACTGAATGATTTTCAATAAACATAACACAAAGCAGTGATGTAATGATATTTCTATGAGTGGAGCATAAAGACATGTGTCTGCATTTCAAGTAATCTCTCCTGATTTCTTTTACATGACTTACCCTGGAGGAAGTCAGATATCCTTTTGGAAAATTGGTCCAAGAGGTGAAAGGCTAATTCTGGCCAAAAAAAAATCACATAAATCGATGACTGCAGATGAGATCAAATTTCATTGATCAATTTAACTGCACACCTTAGATAGAAACAAACAGCTGAGCCACACCTAGACCCCTGACAGGAATGTCATGAGATTATATATACCAGACGATTTAAGTTGTCTGTTCTTAAGTTGCATTAGTAGTTCACAACCTTTTTAGTGCCATAACACTTAAATTCAGTTCCTTATGGTGTGGTGTGGTGACTCCCTGACCATAAAAATCATTTCATTGCTACTTCATATCTATAATTTCGCTACTGTTATGAGTCAAAATATAAATCTGATATAAAAGCTATTTGATATGTGACTCCTAGTGGGATTGTAACCCATAGTTTCAGAACCAGTTTGACTAAAGTGTCTGTATCCAAGACACTTTATTCTCTTCTATTCAAACCTTAACTGAAAGCATGGTGGTGATAATGTAACAGTTGCTGTTCTTCGAACTGCATATGCATATTAACTTACATAATCTATTACAAATTCATAACATGGTATATGGGTTTATGGGTTTCTATATAGACTAACCAACAAATTATTATAAACTGTGTGACTTAAAACAAGGAAGGGAACTGGCTCATAATTTTGGTGCCTGGCCTTTGACGTCTGGAAGTTCAGTCCCGTGCTTCCTCTGGGAATCTAGGTAGCACCTTTCTCAACATCTACCTGTACCACACAGTCTTGGCTTCCTTCATCTAACATCAGTATAGTATCTACCTCTGAATCCACACTGCTTGCTCTCTTCTGTGTGTGTGCATGTGCTTGGCTGTGTATCTAAAGTTCTTTTTATAAAATCAGTCATGCTAGATAAAGGGCACTTTCAGGACCTCATTTTAACTTTAGTATTATGAAAACAGCATTATCTGAGTAAGACCATCTTGCAACATAGTAGGGTTTTGTTTTTTTTTGTTTTTTTTTTTTTGTCTTTTATATAAATTATGTATGTCAGCATCTTGGTGAGGAAAAAAATCAGCTAAAAATAGTTAAGTGTTTTGATTATTATTGTTCTCATTAAACAGGGAGTATAACTAGTTGGCTTGTATTACAATTAGTGCCATGTGAAAGATTTGAAACTAGGCCATCGGTCTCCAAAATCCATACTGACAACAATGTCCTTACATCCCTATAGTATCCAGTTCCTTCAAGTTTGTGTTTCTAAAGAAGCATCTAGTTAACCATTAGTATAATGTATCTGATATATACTCAAGACAAATTAGTTTACCTTAAATGTCAGTCAACTTTGAGATGAGTTTTAAACCATAGAATCGATCTGTAGGATGACAAACGTAGGGTGAGACGCTCGTTTCAAGCTCTTATTCAAGTTCAATTTGAATAGAGTTGGAAGATAATATATACAGTACATATAAGTCGACCTGCCTGCAGAGAATATGTGAAGAACATCTTCAAATATGTAAGGTACTTTGGGCATTCACATACTATGCAATAGCTGCTTTAGAAACTATCTGAATGGAAAGTAATACATAAAGGAACTATAAAGTGTTAAAACATAATAACTAGAAAGACATTCTGAAGATTTGTCTCCTCCATTCTTTTTCTCAACTGTGAGTGACAGAATCTTTTACTGCATTGGCTGGCCCTGTCTCCTTCTCAACCATGAGTGATAGAATTTTCTAATGTCTCGGCTGGCCATGTATGTGACAACTACCAGAAACGGAACTGGGACTTTACAGGTTTACCCAAATGATGACCCCATTGTAATACAGGTGAGTCAATTCATGTTTCCCTGAGACAGCATTGTTTCTCAATTACAGTTACATTAGCAAGTTCCCTTCAGAGCCCGGGTTATTAAACAATTAAATAAATGTCGCCCATCTGTGCACCAGCAATTCCAATGACTTATTGTACACTTAATCAGTAATGCTTAATCAGCATGTCAATGGTTAGCCACTTGGCTTAGGAACACAGGCAGTTTATTTGTGCTGGGAATTGCAGAAATGAAATTGCATGAAATAATTTCACCTTGGGAGCAGTGGAAGCCAAGACTGAAGCATTTTGTTGCCTGTGCAAATGTGAAGAAAATGTAAGATTTTACCCCCACCCCAAAGTTTGCCTTGCCCTAAACCACAGCATCCAAAATGTGCATGCCAAACATCTGGATGCTTTCAGGTCTTCTCAGCATCCCATTTGACTGTCTATAAAAAAATTACTTTTCACTTATATTATACATTTATCTAATGAGACCAAGAAAATAAAAATACTAGTTCTTATACAAACCTAGCATTGGCGGTAAACTCTTCATTGGTAAGAACAACAGAAGGCTTCATTAGTGCTGACTGGTTGTCTGAAGTTCCATTTCCATTGCTCTGAAAACATCAGGGATTTTCTGACAGTAATAGCATCATGCAGTCCAGTTCTCTTCAAAATGCCAAAATATTAGTGCTTAAACACCCTGATGGTGTGCTCAGGTATTTATCTCCCCATAAGGATGTACAGGAAACTAAGCTAGATGACCGTTCTCTAAACTAAATGACTGAGTTTAAACTATTTAATCAACAGCCATTGCTCTCCATCAAAGAGCCCCTTATCAAGACATTGATGTTAACAATATAGTAAAAGGGGAAGAGAGGAGGAAGTAGAGTGGTGAAGTGGAAGGGAAGTAGAATGGAGGGTAGGGTATGTATTTCCTGGTATTGTAAGCAATCTCGATGGATGGATTAGAAGAAATTGCAAAGACATTTTTAGAAAAACCCAAATCACTTGGATGTGAGGTAAAGCTGAGAGCTTATTTATTATCCACATGAACATTGGGAGCTATGGGGTGTTGTGTTATAATTTAGACCTCAAATATTTTCCAAAACTCATACACTGAACAGTTGGTGGGCAGGCAATTGAGAGGGGGGTGGAAACTGTGAGGAAAGACATAGGTGGAGACAACAGGAAGTAGGTGGCATGTTTTTGCATGGCATGTTTTGTTGTGGTCTCAGTCACCACAGGGTGAGCAGTGTCGCTCTGCCTTGTACTCTTTGCCATGATGCTGGGTCTCACCTCAGGTTCAAATAGCTAACTACGAGTAGAAAGCATGAGTAGGTCAATCCAATCAATCTTCCTTCCCCTTAGAATTTTCAATTCAGGACTTTGTCACAGTGAGGGGAAGCTGAGTAACATGCAGTCCAGGGATGATATGTAATGGTGGTTCAACTAAATTCTCAAGCACTTGAGGCTATGTTGTTTAGTGCATAACTGTGACCTGTGTTTAAAGCTTAGTTATCGATGTTTTAGTTGATAGGAGAGAGAAATGCTTGCAGGAAAGCAATGAGAAGTACACTTAGATGCTTTACTTAAAGATTCATTTCTATGTTTGATATGTGAATGTGTGCTCACCTATGTATGTGTGGGTGTGCGTACAAGAGTGCAGATAACTCTGGATGACAGACGGTGTCATTGGCTCATCCTGAGCTAGAGTTAGGCAGTCCTGAGTTACTCAACATAGGTGCTGGGAATGCAACTCTTCTTCCGGAATAATATGTGTCATGATTAACTACTGAGAAGGCTTTCTTGTCACTTCTAAATATCTCTTAATGATACATTCTGAAAGACGTTACCTTTCATGCATCTATTCTTCTGACCAGAACCTAGTAACATTATGACTGTACTTCACTGTAAAAGAAACTGAATAATGAAGTCTATTGAAATGACTATTATTATTAAGAAATAAATATTCAATAATCTATTCCCATAAAATATTTTAAAAATGGAATATGAGATAACTCATCACCATTCCACTTTTTACCACTGCATCTAGAAGCTATAAGTGTGATCCAAAGTGATATCTTATTTCTTCCTTCACCATTTTATAAAGCTTTCCCTAACAAAGAAATCCAATTAGGAACTTCTGATTAATTTCTATTTAAAATGTTCCAAAAAAGAACCACAATCTGAATGCCCATGTAAATGCTAAAAATGGTCAGGGCATTCTATGGAACCAGTCCTCTCAAAAGAGGTCCTTAAGAGACTAAAGGTGGCCATATATTCTTTGACCCTCCTCCCACAGAGAAATGAGTGATTCCTTGCCTTGGATATTGGCATATTTTAACAAGAAAAATATAGTGAAAATGTTACTGCATTGATCTCATTCTTTTCACAGAGAGATTCTCTCTGGAAGACATAAGACGATAACTACAATATAAGCTAAAATATAAGATTATTATTTCAACAATCACAAAGCCATGCCAAAGCCCAGCCTAACTACGGATAAAACTCCATGGAAAAGAGAGATCCCAAGGGGCCTCTAACTAATGCAACCATCCTAGTTTATGTGTAAGACATAGGAATGACATAACCATTCATACACAGTCCACATGCAGCAGACTCAGCATGCAAAAGCACCAAAGAAACTTGTTGGAAGATGGAAATGAAGCTTGAGTTGTCACATGGTCCCAGTCACGCTGTCCAGTGAGGCACCACGTAGTCACGTTTTCAGCCAGACTGCAGCAGAGACATGCTTCTCTTTGCATGTTTTTCTTAAATTTCTTAAATACACATACATGCACACACACACACACACACACACCATTTGTCTTGTTAATCCACAATATAGGATGGGATCTGTTACTCAATGACAGATAGCTAGAATAAGTCCTATGAGGCAGGGCTTTTGTTTATGATAAATACCTTGAGTATTTGATTAGTGGCATGAAATATAAACCCACCTCTCTCCTTGTCTCTCTGGAGAAAGCCACTGAAAGCCAGAAAGCCACTTTCTGGAGCTAAGGAAGGAAAATTTTCCCTTCCATCCACTGAAGCCTGTTATATTTATAGTCTAATAGTGCATAAGATTTATATTTAGTTTATCAATCAGTGGATTAAAATATTACTTCATTTATAACATGTTAAATGATATGTAACTGTAATACAATGTAAATGAAATATGATAAACTGTAGAAATGTATATACAAATTTGATTCAATATGTTCGCAATTCCTTTTGCCCTCTGTCAGTGCGAATGCCTCTGCATAATCCATGTCTCTAATTATCCCTTCTTCTGTTTTGCATATAAATAGCTAATTAGATAGTGTCCCTGTCAGCTATGAAGTATATAATATCCAAAGACATACTCCTGTAGAAATTTAATTTAGGATAACAGATTGTTCTAACCAATTGAAAGAGCTCAAGATTCCAGCTTAGTGAATAATTTGATGTTTTAATTTGAAGTCAGAAATGTCACATGTGAATCAAAATATTAGCCCAAGTAATTTACTTATTTTGGAATATTCTACTTTATCCTGAAGTCATTCCATTTTTCTTCTCCCTTTACATCTTCCCAACATGTGGTATAACAAAGACAGTGAGTCTTTTACTTAAGGAGACAGCATTAAGGAAACCATTGTCCTGGGTCCAACCTCCTGCTGGTTGTAGTTGCCTTTGCTGCTTCTCTCCTCCTTTATCAGGATCCTTATAGTCCTCTCAGCTGTGTCATCAGCTTCTGCCTTCCCCTTTAATCCTCAGCATGGGATCACAGGTATGCTCTAGCATGCAGATACAGAGGAAGACAACAACAGTTCCTGGACTGGTACTGAGGCCCTGAATAAGGGGAAACATAAGGAGGAGAGACTGGAAGAGAAGTCCCTGAGAGGGAATCCTACTGAGGAAAATGAGAGCCTGATGCCGACCAGACCATGAGGTAGACAGTGAGATAGATGACCAAGAGGAAGAGGGTGGGGAGGAAGAAAGGTTGCACAGCAGTAAAGGAAAAGTTTTAACATAAAAGGCCTTTGTGACCTTTGCCCCTCCTACTCATTTCAGATCTAAATACATTCACCTTATAGAGAGATGGCTCTCAGTGGGCAGTGCCATCCCACATGACACAAACTCTTGACCACCTTGCTGAACCCACAATGTGAATTGTCGAGAGGAGAGGAGAAATGAAGTCTTTCTCTTTTGAAGTCTTTCTCTTTTCTATAAAGTACTTTAAAAGGGTGTCCCCACCCCAGGTATCCCCCAACCCTGGCACTTCAAGTCTCTGTGAAGCTAGGTGCTTCCTCCTCCATTGAGGCCAGACAAGGCAGGCCAGCTAGAAGAAGATATCCCACTTACAGGCAACAGCTTTCGGGATAGCCCTGCCCCCACTAGTTGTTTGGGATCCTCATGAAGACCAAGCCACACATCAGCTACACATTTGCAGGGAGGCCTAAGTTCAGCCTATGTATGTTCTTTGATTGGTGGTTCAGACTCTGAGAGCTGCAAGGGTTCAGGTTAGTTGACTCTGTTGGTGTTCCTATGGAGTTCCTATCCACTTTGGCCCATAATCCTTCCTCCTTTTCTTCCATAATTGTCCCCAAGCTCCATCCACTATTTGGGGGATGGTGGAAGGATTACGGGAGGGGGTCACTGGGAGGGGGCAATGTGTAGGGTGTAAAGTTAATAAGTAAAAAAAATAAAAAACCATCAAATTTACAAAGTACTTTAAAAGAAATATTTTTGTTTTTCAGCAATTGCTAGAAGCCAGCCAGTTTTTAATGATATTGGGTGACCAAGTGAGCCATTATCTTCTCTTTCCTGCTTCTTACTTTCTATGTGGTTCACCCATGCTCACTATAATGTCAAAAGAGAACAACCACATAAATACCTTGTAATAAGAGAACTGTCAAGTTAAAAGGAAGAAAAGGAGGGCTTTACTTTTCTTGTTTCTGTAGCAAAAATCCCTGACAGAAGCCACTTCAGGGAGGAGGGATTGATTTCTGCTCACAGTTTCAGAGAGCTTCGGGTGCATCTTCTCATATCTTGTCCGGTCACAGGTAGAACAGGTTCACACCAGACATGGATACCTCCTTCAAGGCCTGACCCTCCTATGCACTCCACACCCCTACCAGTGACCCACGTCTGTTAGCTTGGCTTCCCTCACTTCCTAAAGCAATACCTTCAGTTGACATCCTCAAGCACATGAGCCTGATGACCTTGCAAATACCTTCTGGTAGCTGGGGTCCAACTGAACAAACACAAGGGCATGTGAGCAACACTGCACATTCAGACCTTAACAGGGAGTGACTAAGGTCAGCCTCTCAGGAGTCAGCGCTAGAGCACCTAATTGTTAACAAGACTGTGTGAGCACTCATAGAGTAACAGGTTTTCCCTAGGTGATGTTCTTTTATAGGCCAAAACCCATGGTCCAATCAGTGTTTGGAGAAGAAAACACTGGAGTATCAGTGAGCTCTGCTCAGGAATAGTCTCATGGGAAAACCTCTAGATGTTTAAAAAGCAAAATGGCATAAGTCCAAAATGGCAGTGCCCAGCGAGATCACAGCCCTCAGGAGGATGAGGCAGGATAGTCACTATGAGGTTGAAGCCAGTCTGCCCTACATAGGGATTTCCAGGTTAACCCCTGACTATATAATAACACCATATCTGCAAACAATGAAGTCTTGGGGAAAAAGATAAGTGACTCACTTTAAAGAGTACCCTAGCTTTGAAGCCCGCTAGATCTAGCTACAATCCAGAGTTACTAGTGTATTATTAGGTGCAGATATCACAAGTTTAATTTTTTTAAGCATAAATTGGATTAATGGGAATGGTTTGTGGGGAGTGCTCATATTGGAAATCGAGTGAAGCTTAAGTTGGAGCCAAGAGATATAAAATAAAGACATGCCCCAATATTTTGCTTAGGAAAATAGTTTTTGAACTGTAATATCAGGGCACGTTTTGCTCCCTATCAAAATTGACAACCATGAACACTCATTGTCATTCACTCTTGACCTTGGATAAGCTCCATTTCAGTCCTTGCTTCAATTCTCCAGTATTCAACATGAACATGGACCAGTTCATTAAAACCACTGAACCAGATTTTAACTACAGGGTAAGATGGGACATATCAATTCTTCCATCTTTAGGACCTCAACTCTGATCATGGAGATTGAGCATAGACCCTGGGCATTTAAATTTAATGAAACAGACATATATTTGAATAAGAGCAAGCCCCAAATGGAGACGTCAGACTTGTCCCTCTACCATCCAACATTGATTGAAATCAAGAGCACAATCTGACCTCTCCAGGAATTTAGTTCCTCGTTTTGATTAATGGGGAATCCAGCTCCAAGTGAATTATTCTTCCAAGACACTGGGGTTAACAGCCAATTCCCCCAGATGTTCAACCAGGATTAACTGACAAGATGCTAACACAGCCCCCTGAATGTTCAGTCCTGTGTTCTTACAGTTTTAACTTCATTGAAACACTCGTCTGTGAGGATTCTATCACACCTCATGGTGGACTCAACCCTGTATTCATTCTCAACTTTCACCTTACAATCTTTGATACCTCATAATTCAAAACTGTACTTGAGCCATATGTCTCCCTTCTTTCTGTCTTTCATTCGTGACCTGAAACCTTTCTGTTGCCATCAGCAGCTAAGTCCTCAGCCACATGTTCAAGAAATGAGCCCCAAATAGAACTCCAAGACCAGAAAGCTAACTGCAAAAGCTACCACAAATAATGGATGACCCTGCTATGAAAATGTAGCAATCAGTCATTACAGTAAATTGTTCTTGACTCTAACAGTATTAGGGGAATAATGGATCAAGAGTACTGTGCCTGGGGCACAGCAGGATACTTGTTATTACTGTGGAAATGGAAAAAAATCAAGCAAACACAAGATTAGTATAGTGGTATAAAGCAAGAAGAATGGAAGGTAAGAAGAAGGAGAGAAAGCATCAAGGACAGGAGGTGATAAAGCAGAATCTACCACAGGGAGTAACAAAAGGAAAAGGGAAATAAGGAAAATAGCAGACAATTTATCAATAAAAGTAAAGAGTTACTCATGAGGAAAAATTAATAGGGAGGAAGAAGAGAGCGAAAGTATAACTGAACAAATGACAAAAATAAAATTTAAAGTCGGCGAAGGAAGAAGGTAAAAGAGAAAGAATGTTAAATGTTAAATATGAAGATGCTGGAGATAATAGCTCAATGTTTAACAGTATAGAGCTTGCTCTTGCTGAAGTCCTGGGTTAAATTCCTGGCACCTAGGTTGCTCATAGATACCAATTGTAATTTCAGTTATGGGGACCTAATGGTTTCTGGGGGCTCCTGCATGCATATAACACAAACGAACTCATATAAGCACACACTGATACAGAACAATTAGTAGCAATAACAATATTTTAAAATGGTTCTAAACACTGAAATCTGAATGTAGCAGTTCACACTTGAAGTCCAGCATTCAGGATAGAGTAGTAAGACAGGGATGTGCTGTGCCCTAGTGTCTACTGAGTAAAGAAGAAGAAGAAGAAAAAAAAGGAACAGGATATGGTAAATTCATTCCATAAAATTAATTATTAAGTAAGAGATGTGTAGAAGCAAAGGAGAAGACCAGGAGAGGAGAGAATTTCTAAGTGATTGAACATCTCAATCTGACTTAAGCAGTTTGGCTTAAATAGACTCTTTAAAAAAAGGCATATAATCAGAAACAAGAATAAAGACACAAAAGTTCAAACAGAGGAATGAAATAATGATAGAAAAATATTAATTTAAAAGATAAACAATTACTGTAAAACACAAAATAAAAATTGGCAGAAGGAAAAATGAGGACCAGTTTCCCACTGTAGGAGAGGTCATCAATGGGGCAAAGGCACAGAGTTGTCATTTCCTAGCTCCTTGACACTTCACGGTGAAAACATTGCGTTAGTGAGAGCTGATACTCTCTACTCATCTCTGTTGTTTGTGCAGCAACCAAGGAGCATTGTCTGTGGCAGGTGATCATACTTTCACTCTGTATGGATTTCCTGTCCTAGGTACTAGGTGGAACTCATGGAAACCTTTTCTTTAGTGGGCTTAGATCCATGTTTCTAGAATCATAAGTTCTGGACTTGAGACAGAAGTCTGTCAAGCTTTACTCTCTTGTGAGTTCATTTGCCACCTTATATCGACATTCATCCTCATGAAATTCTGGTAGATATTGTTTCGCTTTTGTTCCATGATGAGAAAGTAAATCCTGCTCTATTCTAGGGCTTAGACCAGAAGTCCAGGATGTGGGGATCTCTGCAGTTCTGACGCAGTTGTTGTTGTTGTTGCTGCGTTTGTTGTTGTTTGGCCTCCATCTAAAGAATTTCTGAAGGCTAGCTAGTCTATTCACTGGACATTTGTCCTGTGTTCTGAGAATGGGCAATTTGGGAAGGATCTTTGCCTTGATGGGGGGGCCCAGTTACTATCTCAGCAGTGTTTTCAAAATGGCTTCCTGCCCGCCATTGCTCAGGATGAAAGCTGAATATCTGGATGAGAGAGGATTTTCCTGTAGTTCTGTACTACCTGGTTGCCAGGAATTCTGTTTGGTTGGACTGAAAATTCACTCAGCGATAGAGGACAGTGTGAACTGGGTTTTCTGAGTCTTTGTCTTTCTGTGGCCTTTGTTCTTCCCTCAGATACATTATATCCTCTTCTTAATCCCTCTGTCCTCCCCCCCTACCCCAAGCTTCACCCACATTGGAGAACATACTCCCCATGCATATACTGGAAACCCAGGCAGGCAATGTGTGGGTATCATCTACCATCTTCTCTGGCTATCTTTTTATCTCTTTTTTATATGATCGATGACCAGTACATAATGTTGAAGGTATAAATAATCCTAACTTTTCTCCTGAATATTTTTTCCTGGAATTTTTATGACTCTTCAGTTAATACTAATCAGCTAATCAATCTAGAATTCATCTCTTTAATATGCAGAAATATAACTCAAAATCTTTTTCCAATACAGTAGATGATTATCACAGCCACATTTCTTGAACTGCCCGCATTTTGTCATTGATTTTTAAATGTCAAAGTTGTCACACTCTACTAAATCTTAGTGTGAATAAATGCAATTGATCTATTTCAGTTGTTTTCCTTTACACTGACTTAATTACTGGGTACTCCACTATAAACAGACCAAAGAAGTAACTAATATTAGTGGTTTGCTCTTTAGTCGAATAAATGAATATGTGTTTTGCAATTGGCAATTCATGTTTCCTTATCTGCTTTTTAGATTCCCTTTAAATTAGCTTGAAAAGATTTTTTAAAATTGTACCAGAATTGTCGTTGACACTAACTAATCCACTTTAACACATTTGGGAGAAATTTTCACTCATCAATTTCATCGGTGCGTAGCTATTGTTTGGCTTCTGGCATGGAAACAGAACTGGATAGATGAGAGCTATTTCTATCATCTACATTATCTGAGTATCATCGTATTTAAAATATAAAGAGAAGCAGATAAGATTAATTTATCAATGTTCTATTTATGCAACATGTTTAAAATATGGCCAATATGCAGTTAATGTAAAAACTAACACCAAAATCTAGGATTATGTGAGTCTATGAAGCTTGAAGAGAGTAGATTAAGTCCTGCCCTCCCTTACCAAGCCCTCACCTATGAAGTAAAACTTCATATCCATTTAGAACAAGTCTTTGTTTAACCCTCTCTGTAATGTGCATGTTTTTTTTTTTTTTTTCCGGGAACCTCTTTGTCAGGCATTGGTAAATTTTCTGGGGCTTGTTGTCCTGTTAACTGATATAACACTAAGGGCGCTATATTTCAAATCACTTTCCAAATTCCTTTTCAGTATTACATACTTATGTCTTCTTAAGTTTTGAAGTTTGTTATAGAATGATAACAAGTATCTGATTAAGATACAATATCTGATTAAGATACTTTTCTGGTTCTCCCTAGATCAATAATATTTAATAGAATGTTTCAACTCTAGGACCACATGTTTTAAAAGTGAATTGAATACTAGGTATAAGCTTGAGGCGTTTTCATTCGTGGGCTCAGCTTTAAGATGTTTTCCATTTTGCTGCAAAATCCTCAATTGCTACAATTTGTCTCTTCCCTTCAGGATTATTCATCTGTACAGAAGTACCGCATCAAATATTCATCACTGTCTTCGGGTGTTAAATGCCTGTTGCTATTAGCCTGTTCATCTTTGGGAATCAGATCTGACTATGCATTAGGTAAACATCTATTCGTCACCTATCAGATTTAAAAAAAAAAAAAACAAAAATAACAGTTTTGAGACTTTGCTACCCAAACTTTCCAGAGGAAGAGCTGTCTGTGATCTAGAGAGGTACAATCCTACCAGATATAATTTCCAGTAAAACTTATGGCTCCTTTTTAGTCTTTTCATATGAAATGTCAATGTTTCCTTCAGATTTGGAACTTAAAACATTTTCACTACTCTTTTATTAGCTATTTATTTTTGGTTTAGCTTTCATATTGTTGGTTGAAAAAACACACCTCTCAACTCAAAGGTGATAAAATATAGTTTACTCTGGAGCCAAACTTGAGGGACTATGGCCTATGAACCCAGATTTATGCTACATCAAATGCTTCATTCCAGAGTATTAATAGTTTGTTGCAGGTTTATAGTGTCAGCCAAGATAGAGATCAAGGTACCTTTCAAGTATACTGGTAGAAAAATCCAGTAGGCAGGTAGCAGTAAAGTGGGGAAATCTCTGCTCTAGGCCTCAGATGCTATCCAACAATACTCCTGGCCTTTTGGTTGGGGGAAGCTATTGCATTCCTAAAGAACTTTTAAAGATGGCCTAAGATAAATGGTAGAGATTGAACGTGCAATGGTGTATCCTCTCCATAGTCATGGAAATTTTAATCAGTCTATCATCCTTGTGGAAGGTTGGCTGGAGGGTGTGAGTCTTTGCAGGAACAATTGTTCACAGCATCTATGGTTCATTCTTCAGAAAACTCCTTGCCCTGACCTCCCAGCTTATTGTTTAATATTCAATCCATGTTATCCTGTCATTTCATCTTAAGTTGTGTCTCTAGTTGCTTTTCCTCTGCTTTTCATCCACCTGTATGAGTGACCTATCACTTTATAACAAATGTTCCAAAAGTGGTTTCAAAAAAGGAAAGATTACCATGTTGTGATGTTTGAACCAAGAACGTAAATAAGTGTGGTCTAACTAGGTTCTTCTGTCAAAAGACCTCTCATGGGGCAGCTAAAATGGTTTGGATTTGAAGTGTTCTTCAAAAGCTACATGCTAAGGGCTTGGTTTCTAGCTAGTGGTGTTACTGGGAGATGGTAGAAACTTTGTGAGACAGAACCTAATTGTAGAGATTAGGTCATTGTAGTGTTACTCTAGAAGGTAATGTATGCACACCTCCTTCTTTTCTATCTCATTCTCTACTTGCCTTATGTCAGAGATCCAGTTGCCCATGGGAAAAAACTTCAAACTATGAGTCAAAATAAAACTTTCCTCCTCTTAGCCTTTTCCAATATTTTGTTGCAGTGACAGAAATCAGATTAATCAGATTAAATCAGAATAATCCAATGCCAATAACAAATGATGGCCAGGCTAAAGTCTTAGCTGAATTTGCAGTTGAAGAAATATTTTTATTTAAAGTCAGCATGTGACCATAGGAAAGATTCAGTTATTCCCTGGCTATTGGACAGAAGTCTTCAATTCCTGACTAAAAGTGAGCTGTCGGGCTGTATAATTTCCTTGCCCCATGGGCTTCTTCGGGGAGCAATCTCCAACATGGAAAGTGGAGTCATCGAGAAAACAAGGGAGCAAGGGAGAGATTACATGAGGATCACATGATATAAGCATTAGCCTCTTTGTTATATAAGGGTAGGAAGGCTACCTGTCACTTTGGTTATATCCTATTTATTAGAAGAGAAATACTATATCCAGAGAATACTCAATGGTAAGAAATTAAACTAAGACAGAAATACCAGAAAGTGAGAATCACCAAGAGCAACCTTATCTGGGACTTCCGGTGGCGGCGGCGGCGGCGGCGGCAGTGCAGCAGTGGCTGGTCCAGCTGAAGGGCCATCAGCAGTGGAACCAAGGCGACACAGGGTCCAGTTAGGCCCTGCGCCCATGACCACTGACCTTCACTGACCAGCCGGGCGGCAAGCAGCTGCAGTTGTGCGGCGCCTTTCCTGCGCGGAAGCCACTTCAGAACTTGGCCTCCCACCAGTCAGGAGAGGTGCATCCATCTTGGTCTCGGACTCCAGGGATCGGACAGACTGAGGTACACAAACATAATCCGAGGCCAACACTGCGGTGGTCTGAGCCCGATGGGCGTTGGCCTGCACCCAGGCCCTGGGCTGGTCGGGGGGCCATCGGGGTGCCAACCCAGCCAGGAGGTTTTTTGCCCAGGCCTGCGCGCGTGCCGCCATTTTGCCTGCAGGACGACAGAGAGCCTAGCGGGCAGACCTGTAACAGGCACAGCCTGAGGCTAACAAAGCAGGGGTCTAGGCCCAAAAAGGCACAGGACTGACCCCAAGAACTGGGCGGCTTGGTGGGCCATCTGTGAGTCAACCCACCCAGGAGGTTGTTAGCACAGCAGACTCTCCCGGCGCTTTCAGGGAGCGCGGGCTTGCACGCCCACCATCCTAGTCACCTGGCAGACCCAATTAACAGTCATAGCCCTAGGGGAACTTTGCTCGGACCTTGGCCTCCTAGGCTTTTGCCTGGACTCAGGGACTGGGCGGCCAGGCTAACCTTGTGTGCGCCAGCCCAGTTGGAGGATCTGCTGCCCAGCGGAGTGAGCGGAACACAGGGGAGGTCACAGCAGCATACACCGTCGGCACTCCCTGGGGGTGCACACGGGCTCCATCTGGTCCACAGACACAATCTGGGGCAAGGCCTCAGGCGGAAGCCCTCAGCTCAACTCTCTCCGCTTCCAGATCGAGATCAGCCTGGGCGGCCGCACCACATCTCCAAGTCCTGCAAGAGGCTAGCTGGGCTTCCGGGCGGCCAGCTGGGAGAAGTCAATGTGCTCCAGTGAATCCAGCGGGCCCCAGCAGGAGCCTTCGGGTGCCTGCTTTGGGATCTGAACAGCCTGGGCAGCAGCACCATGTCTACAAGCAGTGCAGGAGGTAAGCTGTGCACCAGAGGCCAACTGGGAAGGGGCAGCTTGCACTGGTGAGTCCAGCACAGACAAGACGAACTAACACCAGTGAGAACTAGATGGCAAAAGGCAAACGCAGGAACGTCACTAACAGAAATCAAGGCAATATGGCAGCATCTGAACCCAATTCTCCTCTACCAACATGTCCTGGATACCCCATCACACCAGTAAAACAAGATTTGAATTTAAAATCACTGGTCATGATGCTGGTACAGGAACACATGAAGGACATACTTAAAGAAATTCAGGAGAAAATGGATCAAAAGTTAGAAGCCCTTGCAAGGGAAACACAAAAATCATTGAAAGAAATCCAGGAGAATACAAAAGCCAACAAGGAGGAAATGCAAAAAACACTTAAAGAAATACAGGAGAACTTTGGTCAACAGGCTGAGGTCATGAAAGAGGAAACACAAAAATCTCTTAAAGAAATACAGGAGAACTTTGGTCAACAGGCTGAGGTCATGAAAGAGGAAACACAAAAATCTCTTAAAGAATTACAGGAAAGCACAAACAAGCAAGTGAAGGAGCTAAGCAAAACCATCCAGGATCTAAAATCAGAAGTAGAAACAACTAAGAAAACTCAAAGGGAGACAACTTTGGAGATAGAAAGCCTTGGGAAGAAATCAGTGGACATAGATGCAAATATCAACAACAGAATACAAGAGATAGAAGAAAGAATCTCAGATGCTGAAGATTCCATAGAAACCATGGACTCAACAGTTAAAGAAAATGCAAAATGAAAAAAGCTTGTAACCCAAAATATCCAGGAAATCCAGGACACAATGAGAAGACCAAACCTAAGGATTATAGGCATAGATGAGAGTGAAGATTTACAACTTAAAGGGCCAGCAAATATCTTCAATAAAATTATGGAAGAAAACTTCCCTAACCTAAAGAGAGAGATGCCCATGAATATACAAGAAGCCTACAGAACTCCAAACAGACTGGACCAGAACAGAAATACTTCCCGTCACATAATAATCAAAACACCAAATGTTCTAAACAAAGAAAGAATACTAAAGGCAGTAAGAGAAAAAGGACAAGTAACATATAAAGGAAGACCTATCAGAATCACAGCAGACTTTTCACCTGAGACTATGAAGGCTAGAAGGTCCTGGGCAGATCTCATGCAGACTCTAAGAGAACACAAATGCCAACCAAAACTACTATATCCAGCAAAACTCTCAATCACCATAGATGGAGAAACTAAGATATTTCATGACAAAACCAAGTTTACCCAATATTTATCCACAAACCCAGCCCTAAAAAGGATAATAGGAGGACAAGACCAATACAAGGAGGGAAACTTCACCCTGGAAAAAGCAAGATAGTAACCTTTCATCAAACCCAAAAGAAGTTAAGCATTCAAATTTAAAAAATAACATCAAAAATGATAGGAAGTAACAATCACTATTCCTTAATATCTCTTAACATCAATGGACTTAATGCCCCAATAAAAAGACACAGACTAACTGAATGGATACGTAAACAGGACCCTACATTTTGCTGCTTACAGGAAACACACCTCAGGGTCAAAGACAAACACTACCTTAGAGTAAAAGGCTGGAAGACAATTTTACAAGCAAATGGTCTCAGGAAACAAGCTGGAGTAGCCATTTTAATATCAGATAAAATTGACTTTCAACCCAAAGTCATCAAAAGAGACCCTGAGGGACACTTCTTGCTGGTCAAAGGAAAAATACAAAGAGAAGAACTGTCAATCCTGAACATCTATGCCCCAAATGCAAGGGCACCCTCTTTCGTAAAAGAAACTTTATTAAAACTAAAAGCACACATTGCACCTAACACAATAATTGTGGGTGACTTCAACACTGCACTTTCCTCAATGGACCGATCAGGAAAACAGAAACTAAACAGGGACACAATGAAACTAATTGAAGCTTTGGACCAATTAGATTTAACAGATATATATAGAACATTCTATCCTAAAACAAAAGAATATACCTTTTTCTCAGCACCTCATGGTACCTTCTCCAAAATCGACCATATAATTGGTCACAAGACAGACCTCAACAAATATAAGAAGATAGAACTAATCCCATGCCTCCTATCTGATCACTATGGAGTAAAAGTGGTCTTCAATAGCAACAGAAACAACAGAAAACCCACATACACGTGGAAACTGAACAATACTCTACTTAATGATACCTTGGTCAAGGAAGAAATAAAGAAAGAAATTAAAGACTTTTTAGAACACAACGAAAATGAAAACACAACATACCCAAATCTATGGGACACAATGAAAGCAGTGCTAAGAGGAAAACTCATAGCCCTGAGTGCCTCCAAAAAGAACATGGAGAGAGCATACATTACCAGCTTAATGACACACCTGAAAGCCCTGGAACAAAAAGAAGCTATTTCACCCAGGAGGAGTAGAAGGCAGGAAATCATCAAACTCAGGGCCGAAATCAATCAAGTAGAAACAAAGAGAACCATACAAAAAATCAACAAAACCAGGAGCTGGTTCTTTGAGAAAATCAACAAGATAGATAAACCCTTAGCCAGACTGACCAAAGGGCACAGAGAAAGCATCCAAATTAACAAACTTAGAAATGAAAAGGGAGATATAACAATGGAAACTGAGGAAATCCAAAAAATCATCAGATCCTACTACAAGAGCCTGTACTCAACACAACTGGAGAATCTGGAGGAAATGAACAATTTCCTTGACAGATACCAAATACCAAAATTAAATCAGGACCAACTAGACCATCTAAACAGTCCCATAATGCCTAAAGAAATAGAAGGAGTCATAGAAAGTCTTCCAACCAAAAAAAGCACAGGACCAGATGGCTTCAGTGCAGAATTCTACCAGACCTTCAAAGAAGAGTTAACACCAATACTCTTCAAACTATTCCACAAAATAGAAACAGAAGGAACACTACCCAATTCCTTCTACGAAGCCACAATTACGCTGATACCAAAGCCACACAAAGATCCAACAAAGAAAGAGAACTTCAGACCAATTTCCCTTATGAACATCGATGCAAAAATACTCAATAAAATTCTTGCCAACCGAATCCAAGAGCACATCAAAACGATCATCCACCATGATCAAGTAGGCTTTATCCCGGGAATGCAGGGTTGGTTCAATATACGGAAATCCATCAATACAATCCACTACATAAACAAACTCAAAGAACAAAACCACATGGTCATGTCATTGGATGCTGAAAAAGCATTTGACAAAATTCAGCATCCTTTCATGCTTAAAGTCTTGGAGAGAACAGGAATTCAAGGCACATACCTAAACATAGTAAAAGCAATATACAGCAAACCGGTAGCCAGCATCAAACTAAATGGAGAGAAACTTGAAGCAATCCCACTGAAATCAGGGACCAGACAAGGCTGCCCCCTTTCTCCTTATCTTTTCAATATTGTACTTGAGGTACTAGCTCGGGCAATTCGACAACATAAGGAGGTCAAAGGGATACAAATTGGAAAGGAAGAAGTCAAACTATCATTATTTGCAGAGGACATGATAGTCTACCTAAGTGACCCAAAAAACTCCACTAGAGAGCTCCTACAGCTGATAAACAACTTCAGCAAAGTGGTAGGTTATAAAATCAACTCAAGCAAATCAGTGGCCTTCCTATACTCAAAGGATAAGCAGGCTGAGAAAGAAATTAGGGAAATGACCCCCTTCACAATAGCCACAAACAGTATAAAGTATCTTGGGGTGACTCTTACCAAACATGTGAAAGATCTGTATGACAAGAACTTCATGACTCTGAAGAAGGAAATGGAAGAAGACCTCAAAAAATGGGAAAACCTCTCATGCTCATGGATCGGTAGAATCAATATAGTTAAAATGGCCATTTTGCCTAAAGCAATATACAGATTCAATGCAATACCCATCAAAATCCCAACTCAATTCTTCACAGAGTTAGAAAGAGCAATTATCAAATTCATCTGGAACAACAAAAAACCCAGTATAGCTAAAACTATTCTCAGCAACAAAAGAAAATCTGGGGGAATCAGTATCCCTGACCTCAAGCAATACTACAGAGCAATAGTGTTAAAAACTGCATGGTATTGGTACAGTGACAGGCAGGAGGATCAATGGAACAGGATTGAAGATCCAGAAATGAACCCACACACCTATGGCCACTTGATCCTCAACAAAGAGGCTGAAAACATCCAATGGAAAAAAGATAGCCTTTTCAACAAATGGTGCTGGTTCAACTGGAGGTCAGCATGCAGAAGAATGGGAATTGATCCATCCTTGTCTCCTTGTACTAAGCTCAACTCCAAATGGATCAAGGCCCTCCACATAAAGCCAGACACTCTGAAGCTAATAGAAAAGAAACTGGGGAAGACCCTTGAGGACATCGGTACAGGGAGAAAGTTTCTGAACAGAACACCAATAGCATATGCTCTAAGAGCAAGAATTGACAAATGGGACCTCATAAGGTTACAGAGTTTCTGTAAAGCAAAGGACACCATCAAGAGGACAGATCGGCAACCAACAAATTGGGAAAAGATCTTCACCAATCCTACATCAGATAGAGGGCTAATATCCAATATATATAAAGAACTCAAGAAATTAGACTCCAGAAAACCAAACAACCCTATTAAAAAATGGGGTATAGAGTTAAACAAAGAATTTTCACCTGAAGAACTTCGGATGGCGGAGAAGCATCTTAAAAAATGCTCAACTTCATTAGTCATTAGGGAAATGCAAATCAAAACAACCCTAAGATTTCATCTTACACCAGTCAGAATGGCTAAGATTAAAAATTCAGGAGACAGCAGGTGTTGGAGAGGGTGTGGAGAAAGAGGAACACTCCTCCACTGCTGGTGGGGTTGCAAATTGGCACAACCACTCTGGAAAGCAGTCTGGCGGTTCCTCCGAAAACTGGGCACCTCACTTCCAGAAGATCCTGCTATACCACTCCTGGGCATATATCCAGAGGATTCCCCACCATGTAATAAGGATACATGCTCTACTACGTTCATAGCAGCCCTATTTATAATTGCCAGATGCTGGAAAGAACCCAGGTATCCCTCAACAGAAGAGTGGATGCAAAAAATGTGGTATATCTACACAATGGAGTACTATTCAGCCATTAGAAACAATGAATTCATGAAATTCTTAGGCAAATGGATGGAGCTAGAGAACATCATACTACGTGAGGTAACCCAGGCTCAAAAGGTGAATCATGGTATGCACTCACTAATAAGTGGTTATTAACCTAGAAAGCTGGAATACTCAAAACATAATCCACACATCAAATGAGATACAAGAAGAAAGGAGGAGTGGCCCCTGGTTCTGGAAAGACTCAGTGAAACAGTATTCGGCAAAACCAGAATGGGGAAGTGGGAAGGGGTGGGAGGGAGGACAGGGGAAGAGAAGGGCGCTTACGGGATTTTCGGGGAGTGGGGGGGGCTAGAAAAGGGGAAATCATTTGAAATGTAAATAAATTATATCGAATAAAAAAAATTAAAAAAAAAAAGAGCCACCTTATCTACTGTGCTGTTTTTAATACTTCAAGAATCAGAATTGCTTTCGAATTTGGAGAGTAAACATTAACAAACATTAGCTTGTTTTCAATATCTCAGAAGAAGTTGATGTTAATCAGGATTAATTTGAGCATCTTTTCTTATTCTTGTTGTAACTGTTTTATTCAGTGGTCAAACCTCTTTTTGTTTGCTTGCTATAACCATTTAATGTTACTATTCAGCTTTGCATATCCATAAGCAAAATGAATAACTTGAGTAGCATTGCAGTAATCTGACATAAAAAGAAAACTTGTGTTATGTTGGCAGTGAATACAGAATATAACCAGGCAGGGGCTGTGTGACGGTGCACAGCATTTGTTCAGAGTGCAGTCTAGAGGTCCTTTGAGAAACTGTCTTCTTCAGACACAACTCATATTAGGTACAATCTATGCCCCCTCTGCTCTTCCTCCTGCCTCATCTTCCTTTCACTTCAGAAAAGGGCAGGCATCCCAGGGATATCAATCAAACATGGCATATGAAGTTGGAATAAGACAACCCAGTAGGAGGAAAAGGGTCCCAGAAGCAAGCTAAAGTGTCAGAGAAATCCCCTCCCACTGTTAGGAGTCTCACCAGAAGACCAAACTGCACAGTCATAGTATATATGCAGAGATCTAGGTCTAACCCAAGCAGACTTCCTGACTGCCACCAGTTGGGTCTCTGTGAGCCCCTATGCAGGCTCTGTGAGCCAGGTTAGTTGATTCTGTAGGTTTTCTTTTAGTGTTTTTGACCCCTCTAGCTCCTTCATGTCACAGTTCTTAAACAGTTTTGTCTCTAGTATTTTCTGGTGAGATTTGCTTCTATCAGTTAGAATTTCTATAAATGTTGGTCTCTTTTTTTGTTCAATTAAAATACAATTATATAATTTTTCCTTTCCTCTTGCTGCTTCCTGTCACTCACATATCTTTTCCTCTTCTTCCTTAACCATTGATATTAAATTTACATTTAAATGAATCAACAAATAAATACAACCTGCAGAGTTCTTCCAATGCTACCCATATGTGTGTGTGTGAGTGTGTGTGTGTGTGTGTGTGTCTAGGGATGAATACATAGAGTTGGATAACTAATCTGGGAGCGCATCCATGTGTAAGATTAATTCTGCCCTGCTCAGTAGTTGTTAATTACCTATAACTCTTCATCTAGGGGTGAAACCATGTGAGATATTCCCCATCTACAGTGGGATGCCAACTGTTGTTGGCCTTTTTTAGGTCCTTTTTAGGAGTAGTCATGTTGTTAGGATTTTATAAATATAGCTTCTGTCATAACTAGAAGACACAAGCTCCTATCAGATGTCCTGGTGCTCTGACTCTTCTGTCCTGACCACTTCCCCCTTCTTCTGTGTTCCAGAACCTTGGATGCAAGAGCTGTGTTAAAAATATATGACTTGGTAATGCGTGCTTCACACTCAGTTGCTTCTTGCATTTTGGCTACTTGTGCTTTTCTGTATTTATTTTTCTTATTCTGTAAAGATGATGTTTCTCTGCTGAGGGGTGAGAACTACAATTGCCGTGGGTATGTAGTTAAGCACTTAGAATACAGTTAGGATTTATACTGGTTTAGGAAATGGTGAGAGCATTCCTCCTCTAAGATCCATGGTCTCACTTAACTAATAGTAGCCTGCTGGGTTAATAGCACCAGACATGATTTTCCCCCTGTCAAGCGGGCCTTGAGTCCAATTAGATAGCTGTTCGTTACCAACAAGATTTAAATGTCGTTATTGTGGCTTTAAGGGTATCTTGCCGTGCTGGTTACTGAGACTTAGAGATTTTTGACTGTCTAGTGTTGAGGATGCTGTTAACATTGACAGGCCCTGGATTTCTTTCTGCCTTTGAACATCTTCTTTGGAAGACATACATTTCTTCTCAACCCCTTTGAGATTTAAATTTCCCTCCAAGCACTTATCAGTCTTAAAACCCAGGAATAGCTTTCTTAAGATCCTACCATCCATGGAAAGATAACCACAGAAAGGAGGAGTGATTTACTCTGTCCTGAGGAAGAGTTGGGGTTTAGCTTCAGTATCTGCTGGCAAGCACAAAGGCTTTTTCATGCTGCCTACCTGCCCAGTACCTACCTGTCCTTGTCTGTTTTAACCCCATACAGTGTAACTCTCTTTGGTACCAGAGCTGTCTCAGAGTTATACTTAGTTTTCCAAGTCTATTCTGTCAACGCAGAGAAATATTGCTTGAGTCAGAAATTACTGTTCCTGGCACACTTACCTACATTGCCAGACTAATAGGCTTATTTACTTAAAAATTCATTTGTCAATAATCAGCCAACTACTAATGCTTTCATTTTATGCAGAAACCAAATTCTCTAAATATATTCATTGTTTAATTACAGTACTTATATTTTTCCAAAGAAAAACATGTAATAATGTATTGTGTGTCTTATAGAATTTTTTGTGGTTCTTATTTAAAAATTGAAGTAATATTGAGACTATCTAAATTTAAGTATCATATGATACACCTTTTTATGAGTCTTTGTAGCCTGCTAAATCTCCCTTTCCTAAAAGATGAATTTCCCTTTTCTTATTTTATATGTATAAGTCCACTTAGTTTGACCAAGTTATTTCCATATATTTCAAATGGAAAAGTTTATTAAGTGTATTGAGGAAACACTTCTACTGTGTTTAAAGTAAATGGAGAAGGAATGGCTAGCTAAAATACGTGAGTAGAAGGAAAGATAAAAATTGGAGTTGTGAAGACTTTTGATTACAATTTTCTAATAATGTATGTGTTTATGACAATTTAAAACCAGATCCTCTCAGTTTCAAATCATTATGTTTGTTGTTTGATAAGTTCTACATGTAGTTTGATAAAGGAGATGTATCATTCTATTTGTAGTTTGACGATACTGTGAATTTGGCTCAAGTCTCCTGTCATGTCCCGCATGTGTTGCAAGTTATTTCCTATCGAATGACATTGAGGCAGTGAAAGGCTGACTATTGGAGAGGAAAGAGGAGGCAGAGCTAAGGGTTGGGAGGTCAGAGGCAGATGCATGAGAGGGGGAGAGAGGTGCTGGAGATCTGAAGGAGCTATGTCAGCAGAGGTTAATTTATCCAAAGGTTAGAAAATTGGGATAAGACTTTAATCATTGTAAATTGACATCTTGTAATAGGGAGTTTCATATACATAAATACAATTGGTTAACTATTTAAGTTTAAGAGTCATGCTTTTCCGGGTATTTGGAATGAGTGGGCCCTGGGTAGAAGATAAACATGCAGCAACACCACCTCCACTGGGGATTCAGCCAGGGGGGGCCTGACTACCGGGAGTTTGGGTCCCACAAAGCAGGATCCAGAATCGGATGTAGTGACTGGCAAGGCCATGGAGAGTTGGCAAGGATATTCTTTTTAAATATTTCCTGCTACATGCATGTATTCACCTGAAACTTAATTTTTTAAAGATGTATTTATTATTATATCTAAGTATACCAACTAAAACTTTCTTGACAATATTCACCACTTCTTGGGAGTTTCTTATGAGAACTTGACTTTTGGAGCTTTGGTTTCATATCTCTCATTCCTGTTTTTCAACTACCTTTTAATCCAGACGTAGGTCTCATTGGCTTTCTTTTGGATACCTTTCACACTCCAATACCCTACTCCAGACTACATGATACTGATATTTATTTTTAAGCAATCACTGCTAAAGACTTCTAACACAGAATAATTTTACATTGAGTCTAAAAAGCTAAAGTGAAATTTCTTGTTAGGTCTCTGCTTCCACAAAAGTCTCCAGAATACTCAAAGACACAACCATCCCTAAAATACCTGTATCTACAACTGCACTATGCTGTCATATTGTTTCTCTATACCCTGTCTCAGCATCTTCTTACAGTACTTTTTTTCTGTCTAGTTGGGGTTCTCCTTGATTGTCAGTAGAGAGAAAATTTTCCCATACATCATGCCCTTCCACAAACAATTCTGCAAAGTTGGGATACTGGGATCTCTCAATATAGGGTAGCATTAGTTCAATAACTTGCCATTTTGGAACCTCAGAAGGATTGATAAAGGCTTGGGAATTCTGGTTTTCCATTCTAGTTTTGAAAGCAAACAGCTATGATGGGTTTACATTATAAATGTTATTTCACTATTATACAACAAAAACTACCTCAATATTCCTTTTAAGATTCTACCATTGAAAATATCATACTATTGGTGAGATCAATGTAACAGAAAAATCTACAGAATCACTTTTTTAAAATTGTGATTGTTCTTGGTTCTTCTTTTGTAAAGATAATGCCTATTTTTCTTGGCTAAGCTATTTCTACATAATTTTGAAATGGAAAAATATATTAAATGTGTTTATACCAATTCAAGCTTTCATCCTTAAAATAAGTAGGTGATAATTCAGTGGCTACAACAAGAAGCAACATTTCTTCCCAGCTGAAACAGAAAACACTGAACATAAATGAATTAAGCATTTACTTTAAAAAATTAAGCTGTGCAAAAAGAAAACTAAGAGAAGAAAAGAAACAGAACACTATAAAACACACAAAATAGTAAGAAAAATGCCTTAATATATAAATTAATGAACTGATTTTATTAGAAGCATACAACTGATATAGGATGAATTATTTTAATCAAAAAATGAGAGAAAACCCAGATACATGCACATAGTCAGATATATGAATGGGAATTTACAAATTATAAGTGTTCTTTTACACAAGAATAAACAAATCACTTAAAATCCTCATAGGCAGTTTTACAGAAAAAGTTTTTTTTTCATACTTTTGGGCTATGGAGGGTGTTTCACATAAAGAAAAAAATCCCTAGATCTGAAAGGACAAATACCAATGGACTGTTTTACTTAAAACTTTTTGAATAGTTAAAAAACATGAGTTAAAACCAGTGAACAAGATTAATGATCAATTTCAGTAAAAGTCCTGGGTACCAAAAGGAAGAATGTACAAGTAAATACACAAAACGTACCCCCCACTGCCTTCCATGAACGAAGAACTCATATAATCAATGAGAGAAAGAATATCAATCTAATAAACAAATGGAAAGAATATAACATCCAGCAGTGTACCCTACATACAGAAAAAAAATGGCTAGTAAGAGTGAAATCAGTCTGTGACAAAGAGAGTGACTGCAACCTATTTTTTTCACTTACCAAACAGACAAATTAAAAACAGTGCTTGACAAATCACATTTGGAGAGGATTCAGAAAGGAGGAACATTAAAGAAATGTGCATGTAAAGTCTCAGACCCCAATGTAATTTTTGATATTTATCAACAGAAAATGCACATAGCACTTGACACAAAGAACACTGTTTCTAATGAGCTAGCTTCACCTCAGAGATATTGACATATATGAACAATAGAACCTGGAGGAGGTAGTTCAGGGTTGTATAATGGTAAAATCATCTGTCATGGTGGTGTTTATTTTAAATAAAGAATGGTATTTTCAAATAGGAAGTATTGAAGCAGTCTAACATTCTGAGGAGATTTATAAGAATTGCAAATTATCTGTTTGTCTAATTCTCCCGTATTTTCAGAAAAAACATGTCTACAAAACATAGTTTTCATATAAACAAAATGATTTTGGAAAGATACAGGAAACATTAGGACAACATGCACATTGAAAGAAGACTATCCAAGACTTAAGAGAAGAGGCAGAATTGAATTTTCATCATAATTCTCTTGGTCTTTTAATGTTCCCCAATTTGCATATAAAACCTATACATGTTGTTCTTAGAGAATTTCATAATGTACATAATGCATAATTACTGCCTTCAAGTCCCATGTTCTACAATCTTGCTACCTCGCCTACCTACTCCTTTTCCTCCCTACAATTTCTTTATATTCATAGATATTCAGTTTGTTTTATGACTCAGAACTCAGAGTTCAGCCAAGGCTGTCTGACCTGAATCTGCTCCAAATATATCGGATGGAGCATTTTGGGCCCAACAATGGTTGCCTAACGAGTGATTGAGATTCCTTTTCCTTCCAGAACTGGTTTTTAAACAAGATTGCTTAACATAATAAATCTAGAATAAAAGTGGCATTATGAAGGTAGGGAACAATTTGACAGTGAGATTCCCTCATACTGTTTAACACCATGGCCTCCCTTTTCTTTAAAAACCTTAGTTCAGAAACTGTTTCTAGACTCTTTTTCTGTATTTACTAGCTTTACTCAATATATTTCCAAGTAACTCCTTCTTAAAGATTCTTAGAGAGTCACATACCTTGAAAATTTTAGAGGAGACATCCTGTCATCTTTTTCCTCTCAGAATACATCTTACCTTAGAAATTCGTCATTCCTAGGCAATATCCCTGGGTGGGTATGTCATTATATTTTAAGTTTCAATTTGTGTGGTCTTGTTTATTAGCTCACGTGAAATTTTAGATCTGTTGGTGAGCAACATGTAAAATTTATTAAAATAATTTCATTTCATATGAAAATTACAACTGGGGAACATTTTGGGACTGGAATACTTAACTTCATTCATTTGGGTGCAAATGGAGTCTTCATCCCATATAAGATATACTAATAATTTTAGTCCCTATGAGTCTGAAGTATACTCTGAATTAGCCTTAGGCAAAATTGTGATGCATAGTGTCTGTCCTCTGCACTTTGTTTAGCATGTTTTTCACATTGCTGTTTGTGTGTTTACTGAAAGTATGCAAATCTCCTAGCTAATTCTCCTAGTGTTTTCCTTTCACTAAAACACACTCTCTCTTGCACTTTCTATCATCTATCTATCTATCTATCTATCTATCTATCTATCTATCTATCTATCTATCTATCTGCTCAGTTTTAGTTCATTGTAATCATGATACAGAACAACTAGAGAGCAGTATAATTCATGCCATGGGTAGTGCTGGGTATCTTATTACATTTCTCAACTTAATTATAGCAAGAGTCCTATTTCTTGCTATAGAATGATGTGAATAAATCCTTGTGGTCATTTGGGCAGTTCTATGTTAAGCACCATTTGTCCCTTTATCTTACATCATATGAACTCTTGATTTTGCTTTTCCTTAACATGTGTTAAAGTCATCCAGAGATTCTATGACCCATTGGTCAATCAGTTTGATTGTTATCTGATGTCATGCTGGAACAGATTATTTTATTTTCTGTCTCTTAAGGTTATGTCACTGTTCTAAGATCTGCCATGATGGGGATTGAGATTTGCTTCATTGAATCGCTTACTAGATGTCAAGGAATTTTTCTCTCCTGTAAGTAGTCTTTGCTTTCATTTCAAGTGGATCCTCTACTGTCAAGATCATGCATATCCTGTCCAATGTCTAATAACAAGCTTGTTCATCTTAGCAAGCATCCCAAAATTTAGGTATTTTGTGTTATGGATTTCAATTTTCTACCCTGTTTTGTGACTCTTAAGAAATAAAAGTAATTACCACTGAATAAGGTAAGGAAGGGATTATGTATTATTTGAAATTTATAAATTTATAAAGTGAGACATGAATGATTTTCCCTGTTTGTGTTTTTATTAATTGGAGTAATATACTGTGGGGTTCTAAAAGCATGGAACTTGAAACATGGTAGACCAAGAATTAAAAGTTCCAGTTTGTACTGGCTGGTTCTCTGTGTCATCCTGACACAAGCTGGAGTTATCGCAGAGAAAGGAGCTTCAGTTGAGGAAAGGCCTCCATGAGATCCAGCTGTAAAGCATTTTCTCAATTAGTGATCAAGGGGGCAGGGTCCATTTTGGGTGGTGCCAAACCCTGGGCTGGTAGTCTTGGGTTCTATAAGAAAGCAAGCTGAGTGTCTGGCTTTATGTGGAGGTCCTTGATCCATTTGGATTTGAGCTTAGTACAAGGAGACAAGGATGGATCAATTCCCATTCTTCTGCATGCTGACCTCTAGTTGAACCAGCACCATTGGTTGAAAAGGCTATCTTTTTTACATTGGATGTTTTCAGCCTCTTTGTCGAGGATCAAGTGGCCATAGGTGTGTGGGTTCATTTCTGGATCTTCAATCCTGTTCCATTGATCCTCCTGCCTGTCACTGTACCAATACCATGCAGTTTTTAACACTATTGCTCTGTAGTATTGCTTGAGGTCAGGGATACTGATTCCCCCAGAATTTCTTTTGTTGCTGAGAACAGGTTTAGCTATCCTGGGTTTTTTGTTGTTCCAGATGAATTTGATAATTGCTCTTTCTAACTCTGTGAAGAATTGAGTTGGGATTTTGATGGGTATTGCATTGAATCTGCATATTGTGAAAAGAAACTGGGGAAGACCCTTGAGGACATCTGTACAGGGAGAAAGTTTATGAACAGAACACCAATAGCGTATGCTCTAAGAGCAAGAATTGACAAATGGGACCTCATAAAATTACAAAGTTTCTGTAAGGCAAAGGACACCATCAAGAGGACAAATCGGCAACCAACAAATTGGGAAAAGATCTTCACCAATCCTACATCAGATAGAGGGCTAATATCCAATATATATAAAGAACTCAAGAAGTTAGACTCCAGAAAACCAATCAACCCTATTAAAAAATGGGGTACAGAGTTAAACAAAGAATTCTCACCTGAAGAACTTCAGATGGCTGAGAAGCATCTTAAAAAATGCTCAACTTCATTAGTCATTAGGGAAATGCAAATCAAAACAACCCTGAGATTTCATCTTACACCAGTCAGAATGGCTAAGATTAAAAATTCAGGAGACAGCAGGTGTTGGAGAGGGTGTGGAGAAAGAGGAACACTCCTCCACTGCTGGTGGGGTTGCAAATTGGTACAACCACTCTGGAAATCAGTCTGGCGGTTCCTCTGAAAACTGGGCACCTCACTTCCAGAAGATCCTGCTATACCACTCCTGGGCATATACCCAGAGGATTCCCCACCATGTAATAAGGATACATGCTCTACTATGTTCATAGCAGCCCTATTTATAATTGCCAGATGCTGGAAAGAACCCAGGTATCCCTCAACAGAAGAGTGGATGCAAAAAATGTGGTATATCTACACAATGGAGTACTATTCAGCCATTAGAAACAATGAATTCATGAAATTCTTAGGCAAATGGATGGAGCTAGAGAACATCATACTAAGTGAGGTAACCCAGACTCAAAAGGTGAATCATGGTATGCAGTCACTAATAAGTGGTTATTAACCTAGAAAACTGGAATACCCAAAACATAATCCACACATCAAATGAGGTACAAGAAGAAAGGAGGAGTGGCCCCTGGTTCTGGAAAGACTCAGTGAAACAGTATTCGGCAAAACCAGAACGGGGAAGTGGGAAGAGGTGGGTGGGAGGACAGGGGAAGAGAAGGGGCTTACGGGACTTTCGGGGAGTGGGGGGGCTAGAAAAGGGTAAATCATTTGAAATGTAAATAAATTATATCGAATAAAAAAAATTAAAAAAAAAAAAGAAAGCAAGCTGAGCAAACCTGGGGAAGCAAGCCAGTAGGAAACATCCCTCCATAGGTTCTGCATCACCTCTTCCTTCCTGACCTGCTTGAGTTCCAGTCCTGATTTCCTTTGGTGATGAACAGCTGTGTGGAAACACAAGCTGAATAAACCCTTTCCTCCCCAACTTGCTTCTTGGTTATGATGTGTGTGCAGGAATAGAAACCCTGATTCAGACAATTTTTGTCTCTGATCTCTGTTAATCTTAGTTTCCTCATCTGTTAATGGTGATAATTTTTAGTCCGTATTATGTGAGGAAAGATTGACTAATATATGAATTTTACTATTGTAGATGACAATGTTTTTTTAAAGACTCAGAGTCTAATAGAATTGGATCAAATGACACCAAAATGCTAGGCCTCCTGCTTTTATGATGACAGGGCCAGCTCTTCCAGGTACAGCAGCTGGCAAGGGGAGAAGGTCAAGGGCATCACCCCAACATCCAGGCCACCTCATGTCAGATGAGTGGTAGGGTCAGATCTCCTATGCTCTCACCCTTGGGGCTAGTTCACCTGTGCCAGCTCGACCAGGACCAGCCAGCTCAACCAGAGCCAGCTCTACCATGCTTCCCTGGCAAGGTTCAAGTCTTGTTCTCTCAAGTGGAGAGTTGCAACCATCAAGGCAGGGCTAGCTTACTTGTTCTCATAACCTCAGGGCCCATTCTCCTGACTGTTGCATATGGTGAACAGAAAGGGGGGGGCATAACTCCCACACCCACTACCACCTCATTGCAGAGGAGTTGCAGGGTCAGCTCTCCAGCACTCTTGCCGTTAACGGCTGACTGGCTCACCTCAGCTCCTGCCACCAGGGTCAGCTCTGCTGTGCTATCCAGACAAGGCTCAGGGCTTTCTCACTAGTGTTTCACTAGTGCATAGTGCATAGTGCATAGTCCCTGACTGAACTTACCATGGGGACATCTACATGGTCCTGGTGGTATAGCCATAGACTCAGTCATGCCTCAATAGCAGCTTGGGCTGGTACCTTACCATGGTCCCAGGTGGTGGGGCTGACTACTCAACAAAATTCTACTCCTCTCTACCCTCAAGTCTCTAGTTCCATCTTTCAAGGTGCCCCACCTCTCTTTCTCTCCCATCTGACTACCACATATTCACACATTGTGGCGACATCCACTGCAGGCAAGCATCATGGCTGGAGGGCCCCTGGATGACATCCTTCATTTATGCTGCTTGGGATGGTGGCAAACAGTTGTCTATGGCCTGCCTATGCTGTGCACTGGAGGGCAGGTGTGTTGGTGGCATGGTGGTCTACCAGTCTATATCTGTCTTCATCCTCTCATGCGGTGCTGCCTGGATACTATTTAATTTGATTTTTTTGAGTCCTAGGCATAAGACAGCTTTGGCCATCAAGCCAAACATCAAGGTAGGACGAACAAAGGACTGCTGTTTTCTCTATCCCTGACTGATATAAGAACACCACCAACAAAGTATCTCTTTGCCCATTCCTGGGGTTGGGAGGTGGCAGTCCATGTATTTTTAAAAAGAAATTTTATGTTTAAGAAGGGGTTCAGCCAAAGTTCTTCTCTGTAAATCTTAAGCAGTATTATACACTAGGTTAATTTTACTTAAATTGTAACAGGGACCATTCCATTCTGGTATCTACTGAGGTTCCTATATTGTGCACAATTGCTTCTCTTGTATACCACATTTGTTGTTAGGATGGAGTTCACAATTCTGATAAGAAACTGAAGGAAGCAAGATGTCTAACTCTTTGGCTCTGTATAATTCTGGGCAACTTCGTATTTTTAAATGTAACTTAATAGATGATTGGACAACTTCAAGACAAACTATGATGCTGAAGAGTGGTGAATTCAGAGTAGAGTAAAATTATAATTTGATTCAACTTGTTTTAAATTGTGCAATGGTATGTCAAGAAAAGAAATGAAAAAAATAAGACCTCAAGATATGAATGTGATAGACACTCTTCTTTCTACTGTTGAAGATTGTAGTTGATTAATATAGAATGTAGAGTATGATAATAATCAGGATGCAGAAAATGGCATGGAAATAAAGGAGCTGGTAGACTATCTCATAAGATTTGGTATAAAATCTCTGACTGTTTCTTTCTTCTGTTTCTAGGCATATTATCTACCTGTATTATGGAGTCCTTCATTATAATACAATATATCTGGAGTAAACTTATTTTTGTTTTTATTTTTATCTTTGCAAAAGGGTTTATTTTGCTCACACTTGTTAAGGTTGGAGGTCTACATAACATGACTCAGGCTGTGAGGAGAGCCTCATCTTGATGCATCATGTTTCCATAAGAATGTAGATTGTGTGTATATCTTCCTATGTGTGTGGCTTTACTCCTTTTAATGCTTCTGTAACTAATTATAGGAATTTTACACAAATGCCCCATGCTAATTAAATGGTACAAAGACCTGACTTCTAACCATCATAATTGGGTTAAGTTACTAGTCCTGTAGGACCATTAACATAGGACTGTAGAGATTAAATGAAAGAGTTTAGGTGAAGGAAAACAACATTAAAACACATTATTTCTCTTCTCTGCCCTCTCTGTGTTTTGGAGGCTGATGTCTAAACCTGTCTTTCTTGCTCTCCCATGGTGCAGTGTTTAATGGATACTAGTCTCTTTTATTTTCTCCTTCCCCTTTCACTTGTTTTTCATTGTCAAGAAATAATGTATTGTTTTCAACAAGTCAATAATCTCCTGAGAAAAGAGTCATAAGAGCTCAAAACTGAAAACCTAAAAATGTGTCTATAACTCAGTCATTCACTAAGTTCCACATCTGGGTTGTCACATACACATTGCAGGTTGAGTGAACATTTATTTTGTAGGTTAATGAACGGCTTGTCATTTCAATTTTAATGGGCTCTGTCGTGTTTTAATGACAGGGGATCCAGTAAGCTGCCCCCCTCTCTAGAAAGTGAACAGCGAATAACTTATATCCGGAGCCATATGGCAAAGAAAACATTTCTTCATAAAAGCTTGTCATGATGTGAATTGCCTTGTTACCCAGTGAAGCTACATTCTAGCTTAATGTTGTAACTTCACATCTTTCAGATACATCTGTTCAGTGATACCCGTGATTCCTCAAATAATGAGAAACGGTGCTTTGACAACATAGATTTTCAGCAAGCATAGTCATACACATGCATTCTTAGATGTCTTAGTGTTCGTCACTATAATAAATGTCTTAGGTAATCAAGTTACAAAGAGAAAAAGGTTATTTTTAGAATTTTTGAGAGGTTTAATAATACATAAGAAATTGCTCAATGATTTGGAGTGAGACAGTGGATTATAGCACTCATTTATGCAAACTTGCTTATTCTGTGTCCATGGGACAAAACAGGCTGTAAGAAGATTCCTAGGGCCCCATTTGTTCCATGCAGATGCTGATAAACCAACCCTTAATCATTAGGGACCAAGAGTTGACTAGATTTAAATCAAGACTTGGCACATGAAAAAAAGGTAATGCTCTAGGGGGCAACTTATGTAGTATGTAGATATTTTCTTTGGAATGGAGAAATCAGAGAGCTTTAAATGAAAAAATGATTGATGCATTTTGACACATAATCCAAGGACCCCTCTGTTATACACTATGTTAAAAAAATAAGAAATAGCAACATCTTTCAAACCTTTGAGATGGTAAGTATAGAATAAAGTATTGAAAGGAATGAACCTTTCCTCAGTTTTAGAATACTTGGTCTATATGGTTATAAAAATATTGAATTTATCTTTGAGCTACCAAGTCATTGAAGTCTGCAACAGCTTTCAAATACAAAAGAACTCGAGACAACATTTGATTGTAATACTTTCTGAGAGCTGTCTTTGCAGAGTTATCCAACTTATTTTCCTGGTGTGTCTTACAGAGCTATGTTAATGTGCAGCTGTTCTGGGACACCTCTTAAAAAGATGTGAAAGGAAAGTCTATTCATCCAAAATAGGGAACCAGTGATAGCTCACAGTAAAGCTACTACCAAAGGCCAACTTAGAAAGCCAATTGTGTAACTGGGGTTGCTTACAGGAGTATGGTTGGGAGGCTACTTGCGGGAGAAGAAATGATGCAAAGACATCTGTATGACTAACAGCCCAGCCTAGATTCCATATCATGAAATCTGGAAACCTAGAGCACACCCCACAACTTATGGGTAACACTAGTTGGAGACTTCTTTACATGTAGTTAAGTTGATTTGAGCCTCTTCCAAGTACTTAGGCTGGTCTGAAAGTATCTCTCTGTGTTCCTAATTGCTTGTCTATTTCCTGAACTTTCAAGTTGTTTACTTCCTGAGTCTTAAGGAGAGTCCTTTCATAACACCGTGAATCATAAGGAATTTTCATGCAGGAAGGACTGTCTTGTCAGGGAGGAATCTATTGCAAAATAGACCCACTATAAATACAAATATTATATAAGTATTTATGTAATATTTATATAAAAATATAAATATTAACCAAATCTAGAAACTTTTGTTTGCTGCTTGGTTGTTACCCCGAAGCTTTCTAACATTTTAGTTCAGGCTACATATAAGAGAAACCTTTGGAAATTGTAATAAAATCAAATTGTCTCCACTTAAAGTGTAAAATAGGGATAAACAAAACAAATAAAACAAACAAAACAAAAACAATTTTGGGATGCCCTGTTTCTGCAATGGAAAGAATGAGGTTTGATTTCTCCTGTGGAGACAATTAATCCTACTCAGGTCTATGTATGGGGTCAATGAGTTCATGGCAATGTGATGCCTAGTGCTAACTGTCAACAGGAAAAAACCAGGAATAACCTGGGAGATGCGTCTCTGGGCATTTGGAGGATTATATTGATTGTGTAATTGATATGGACACAGGGCTATTCACTTTGCAAGGGATCCTGGATTGTAAAGGATGAAGAAAGTGGGCTGAACGTTAAGAAGCACTGGACACTCTGTGTTTCCTGATTATAGATGTATTGTGATTAGCTTTTACTGCATTGACTTCCTGCTATGAGGGACTGTCCCATAAACTGTGAGAGAGATAAATGCCTTATTCCTTCAGTTGCTTCTGTCAAGATATTTATTATAGCATCAAGAAGAGAGATTCGGACATGGGGTTACTTAGAGAAGCTTACTGAAAGTATCAGGGGCACTGAAAAGGCCAGCTTGATATGTGTGATGACCATGGAAGCTTTAGTCCCAACCATTGCTTACCCCAGGGCGTGGCACTATGAAGCCTGCAACTTTTTCATCCTCCTAAATCTTAGGAGTCTCCCTTCTCCCATTAGGAGAGAATCTTTTAGTTCGGCAGAAATATCTAACCAACAAATAAACACGTGGACATGCCCAGAAAATTTAATCTTATTGAAATTTAGTTTTAAAAGAGCCCATTTCATGGTCTGTTTAACTGTATCACAGGAATAATCGAACAAGATAGGAACTGGAAGGAATTGCTATATTCGCATCTTGCTTTATACCATAGAATGTGACATTTAAAGCTAAAAGAACTTCAAGTTTTCCAATTATTAAATACTGAGCTGGGAAAAGGACATCTGTTCTTAATCAGCATTTGGACTTGTGAGCATAGGCAGGCGTGTGCATGTGTGTGTGTGTGTGTGTGTGTGTATGAGTGTGTGTGTGTACCAGAAAACAGATCTTTGTACTTGTAAAACTGTTGTCATTGTAATAACAATAAATAGACAATAGGCTATGAATTACTAGATCATTAATGCAGGCTTCTTGATTAAAGTCAATTTGGTTCTATCATTATGACTTATCACATACCCCAGGCATGCATTAAGACTTCAAAGCACACATGCCTAGACTTGTTTTATTGTTTAATTATTTATAAGTAGTATTGCTTGCAACAAAGCTATCTTAATAAAAATTAATAGAAATTTACTATTTTGTTGATGTGAAATTGTTCTTTCACCTATCCTAGTCAACTGCTGGCTTTGTGCCTCTCACCAACTTGTACTCTCACAAACAAGCTTCGTTAGAGAAGAAAACATGGTTATAAAGCCTTTCCTATTATATGCTCACTCAGTCTCAAAGCAATTTACAAGCATTGATTAATTATGTTTTAATAGAGCTCCCCTGGGTTATGTGGCTGCTATTTTTTTTCCATCTGTCAAGTAGGATGCATAAAACTTATTTACACAAACTTTTAATTCTAAATTTGCCTTTGGCTATTTAAAGTCCACAGTCCTGTGTATTTATCAGGGGTTAAGGAGATCATGTTTAATAAGAGAGCAGGAGGTATCTGTATATAGTTACACAGCAAAAGTTCAGTGAGCACACATGCACACACACACACTCACACTCACACTCACAGTCAAATGCACGCACACATTTTCAAGTGCTGGGAGCACCTTTATTTAAAAACCCCTTTAAAAACTATGTTGGAGATGAAGTGAGTGGTACTGCTTAGCACATATTCAGCTGTGGTTCAAAGGCTAAGGGGTGAAGAAATAAAAGGAAGGAAGGAAGGAAGGAAGGAAGGAAGGAAGGAAGGAAGGAAGGAAGGAAGGAAGGAAGGAAGGAAGAAAGGGAGGGAGGGAGGGAGGGAGGGAGGGAGGGAGGGAGGGAGGGAGGGAGGAAGGAAGGGATGGCCCTTCTTTCTACCTGTGATTTCTGTTTTTGTTGCCTTTTTGGATTTAACGCCTCACTCCAACCTCTGTTAACTCAATCTTTTAGACCAATTTATTATTCCTCACTAAACTTTTCTTTTACCTCTCCCCCTTTGCACAGAATAACACTGCTTTAATGTAATACATATATGTATGTCAATCAATATCCAGTCTTGAAAATAGATGCAAAGAGTGAATTGATTTCAGCAACTGGCCTTGAAAGCACCAAAGAAACAGATGATTCTGCCCCAGAACCTGTCTACTGTGCTCCCCAGCCTGCCTTTCCTGTTACCCCGGAGCTGTCATGCAGATGCTATAGGAAGAGTCTCACTATCATGAAACAGGAATTAGCCCATGCTGGAGTCTACCGTCCTCTCAGATCCTTTTTCTCTCTGCGGTAGGAGCCAGATGCTAGGGATATTTATTCTTCCTACCACTCATCTTATCCCCACAGTGACTTTTATTGGCATACCTAGTAATAAACCTAGAAAACTCGGTTTAAAATGCAGTATTAATTTATTCAACTCAGCATCAGAATGGAGTATTTAGGCAGTATGAGGCTAATAGGCAATGAACAAAACACTGTGTTCTACCTGCTTATAGTTTAGGTACAATATTCATGCTGCTTGCAACTGATAATTTACTGAAAGAAGGAATTTCTGGAGTAATTTTGCTTATAGGCAAGGGAATTTAATTACTTTAAAGTAGTAGAAAGTTCTTTTGAGGGGTCTATATTTGTATGGTGTGGTATATATACTTGTTAGTTTGGCATATATAGATGTTCATGTTGCTATGTGTGCATGTGCTGATGGAGACCGAGGTGGATGGGTTTTTTTCATTTACTCTACACTCTTATTTTTTGACATAGTGTCTTTCAGTTGAAAGTCATTGATTTGGCTAGGCCTGTGGACAGATCTGCTTGTCCTCTCTTCCTAATGCTGGTGTTACGGTGACACACTACATGTTCTGCTTTTTGCTTTGTTTCTGAGGATTCAAACTCAGGCACTCACTGATTAAGATTATTATTTTTAAATTATGTATTGTGTATATACATGCACATATTTTAGTGAGGGCAAAACAAATATATGTTTAGTGAGTACATCTGTGGAGTTCAAAAGAGGGCTTCAGATACCATGGCTATGTAGTTACAGATGGTTGTGAGTTGTCAGACTTAGGTAGAAGGAACAAAACGTGGGTCCTATATAAGAGTGACATATTCTCTTTACTGCTGAGCAATCTCTCTATCCACAGGTCTGGCAATACAAGTAGCTTATCAACTGAGCCATCTACCCAACCCTCAATGTGAAGATTCCTAGAAAGTGATAAGATCTTATATCTATTTGAAGAAAGAATAGAAGTTTCTTATTGCTCAAATGCTGACCTAAGAGAAAAATGATAGTGTAATACATTCCTGCATTCACCTGAGATCCAGAATGTTCAAGCAGAAGTGATTGGATGAAGCAGACTGTGTTGGTCTTGAACTCAGAGCTGGATGTGGTATAGTCCAAAGTCTCCCTTAGTAGAAATATTGAGTCCAGGAGAGAAATGCATTGCAAAAGAAACACTTAAACAGACCAACATCACCCTCATAGAAGCCAGCATCAAGAATGATTTCAGGAACTTGGGTATTGGCAGGTTAGTGTGATGATGCAACATCCACTATATGATGAAAGAAAAGAACTCAGAACCGGAAGAAGGAAGGATGAGAAGGTGACTGCATAACGGGGGATGAAGCATGGGGAAAGCATGAAGAAGTTGGAAAGTTGCTTGGATACATGACAAACTAGGTCAAATACTACATGTGCAATGTCAGTTAAGAATTTAACTTCATTCAAAAATGACAGATGGCAAAGCCAAGATCTGAACCTGAGAACTATGACTCAGTGAGCCACACACTTCAACACTTCACCATGATATTAGATTTTAATATCCATCTCCAGCTTCAGGAAAAACACGTGAGTTGAGACAGCTACATTTTCTTGGGAGCATGTATAATAAAAAAGTATATTATAAGTAAAGAAAATTCAAGCTACACATGTGCCTCAGAGGGCCTCAGGAAGGCAGTCCTTGCCTTCCACCTTGTGGGAAGCATGGTTGTTGTTGTTGTTGTTGTTGTTGATATAGTGCTGCATATGACAGACATGCTGGCATGCAAGCTTCTGGGAATTCATGTGTCTCTGCTTCCATTCTTTCCACAGAGTGCTGTATTTATAGATGCTTGCACTACACAACTAGGATTTACATGGGTTCTGGGGATTTGAACTCACAAATGCTTGAGTGACAAGCGATTTTATTCACTGAACTTTTTCTCCAGCCTTTATAATAACTTGATGCACTTTCAAAGATCTGAGTGGGCCCCAGGAATCCTTATGTCTCTGCTTCCACAGTTCTGAGATTATAGATATGCATTCCTGGAATTATGAGCATACCTCACTGTGCACAGCTGGGTGATGGGAAGTAAGTTCAGATATTCGCACATGTATGACAAGTATTTCCCCAACTACACTATCCTTCTACCTGCTGCAATATCTTTACATAAGAGTCCTAGTAAATAATGCAATAATTCACAGTACTGATAAGCTATAAAAGTTTTATAACTTAAGTAATAGCAATTTTCTGCCTTCTCCTTTATTTAAATGATATTTGTCATAATATTTGGATTATCATTTCCTAGCTATAAACTTTTCAAGACAAAGCACACTATTGTTATCATTCTTGGACCTTTGGCAATATATCAGATAATTATGAAGGTTGGAGGAAAAGTTCAGAGAATAAAATTGCTTGTCACTCAAGCATTTGTATTTGAGTTCAAATCCCCAGAACTCATGCTGCTTGGGGCTAACACTGATGTCTCTGTGCTAATCCTTCCTAGCACCGAGGCAGCACATTAATGAATATTCATAATTGTGTGTCTCAGCCACGAGATCTGAAAACAGTTTTGTAATCCTGCTTAATTAACATATTTGTGGATACTTGGTAAATCCTACTCTGTTGGAGACATATATTTCCTTAAATGAATAATCAAGAAACTTAATCAATGATATATAATGAGAATCCTTGATTAGCATTTAAACTATAGTGACACAAATCATGCCTTTGAGAAACCATCTAACAGACTTAAAATCAATAATATACAAATTCATTTTGAAAGTATTTTGTCAACTTGGAAGCATCTATCAATGCAGATTTTACTATGGTTTCACTGACTAGTCACTTGCTTCAATCTTGCCTTTCCTGATTTCATTAGATTAGTTGTTACATAATAAGCAAATAATGCCTGGAATGAAAATACCCAGGAACAAGGTGAATGGTATCAAATCCTAGGAACGGGCCTGACTCTGAACACTTGTACACCAATATGGCAGGTAATTCCTTGAAGGCTGGAAATGCCTTCCCTGACTAACTCACAAGTTTCAGGAGCTTTAAGAGAGCAACTGTGAAATTTCCTTGTAAACTAAAAAGAGAGCTTTATGTGAATGTGAGAAATTATAATGTTGCCATTTTAATCATTGTAGTAACTATTGTTCACACTTTGGGTTGTTGACAGAGCAATATTACAAAATGCGAAGATAGCATAGAACAAGATTCGTATGTAAAGAAGATCTATATGTAAAGAAGATCTATAGCCTTCGTTGATTCCATGATGCTAATAAGTATAGTCTGTGATGGTTGTGGTTTTCCTGGTGGCATCTTTATATGGCTTGACTGACTCCTTTACCAAGATTTATATCTGCTTGAGCAGGTGCCCTGTACCACAATCATTGTCTCCATCAATCTCCAGCATATTTATTATGGCAGTATAACATCCTTCTCAGTCTACAGAGGACCACTGAGATGCTCTGCTTCCTTTGTCTGTGAGAGATTTCTTCCTGTTTTGCTATGTTTGCAGGAAGACTGGAGGTTTTGGGGGTGGGGTGGGTTAGTTGAGCAGCACTGTATTAATGTCAATCCCAGTGCAGACGTCTTTAAAAGCCAAATACTTTTTCACGATGATTGCTTGCACAATGGAGACGAACAAAAGTCAAAGGCTGCTTCCTCTCCTGTCTATGGCTTCGGGTCCCTAAAGTCACATTAAACCGTGAAAGTCATTCAGCACTTGCTGTGAAAAGTTTAGCCCCTTCAGGAAGTGTTGAATCAAGAAAACCTTTCCACTATATAGAATCATAATGGGAGGGGGGGGGTGGACAATCAGTAAAATCTCAGCCTTGAATCTAAGTTTTGGATAAAACCCAAATGGACCTTCTGAATTTTATTACTGATAGGTGAGCCCCGAGAGTTAGTGTGATAACTTGCTCCCTGAAAATATTTTTTCTAAGGATTATATTTCAAATTTGTTAATTGTATGATTCTAGCCAACCTTTCTAGGTGTGTGTGTGTGTGTGTGTGTGTGTGTGTGTGTGTGTTTGTGAGTGTGAGTGTGTGTGTGTGTGTGTGTGTATGTGTGAAAGCACATACTGAGAGCAAATTCAGTTTTTCACATGCAAGGCAATAATTTGAATACTAAAATTCACCCTTGACTCATCCACTCCATTTTTAAACTAGGCACTGTAAAATGCTGCACACTGGTGGCAAATAATTACTTAATATCTTATAAATATATCATGAAATACCTTGCCTCCATCCCTTAAGAAGGCAAGTATTTTCTCTCTATATGGGATGTTTCATGCTTGTACATAGTAAGTAATCTTATTTATGTCTATAATCTAACTTAAATATCATATTTGCCAATTTTTTACATAAAGAAAACAGCTTCAAAAGTCAGAGAGACACCATGAAAAGGTCTTCTTAAGTTTCCAGGTCATTAGTTTGATTGTTCAGTGACCCAGAGAGGGCTAAGGTTATTGGTTCTCATTCAAGGAGAACTGGTTGGTTGTTCTTAGTTCTAGGCTTCTAGTTGGTTCTGAGCCCCTGATGAAAAAAACAGGAACTTTCCATTGACTGTTATACTGGAATGCAAGGAGAACCCAAAAATCATAAATTTGCGTTGTGTTCCTTTTAATATTACATCCTGTGGTAGTTTGTATATTCTTGGCCCAGGGATATTAGAAGATATGGCCTTGTTGGCTAGAGTAGGTGCGTGTTGGAGGAAATGTGGCACTATGGGGGTTGGGTTTTGAGACTCTCCTCTTAGCCACATGTGAGCCAGTCTTCTGTCTGCCTTATGATCGACATGTAGAACTTTCAGCTCCCCCAGTGCCACATCTATCTGGATCTTGCCATGATCCCCTCTTGATGATAATGGACTGAACCTCTGAAACTAATTCAATCCCAATGAAATGTTTTCCTTTATAAGAGTTACCTTGGTTATGGTGTGTCTTCACAGCAATAGAAATCCCAAGACACATCTATTCACATTCCTTGTTGGAGAACATGTTACACAACAAGGTTATGTAATAATGGATAGTATGTGTAAAAACCCTGTGGTATGCCACTGTGTTGTATGTAATTATACCCCAGTGAAGTCAGATGAAGACAACTATTTATCCAAATATGAAGTCTTTGTTAATGCCTCTAAGCAGAATCAATGCTGTCTTCTACATTAAGTCACTTTGACATGCTCCCTACTTGATATTATCCTTATTTAATCTTCAAAGCACACAGAATATTACAGAATTTTCTAATTACTATTTTTCTATTTATAAAATTCTTATTTGCTTATAATAGAGGATGAATATATTTGAATAGATGACGGAATGAGCCATACAGCAGGCTCTCACATACAAAATCTCCTAATTATACTCCTCTAATATTCGAAACAGATTCTAAGCAATACAGTTGACCCTTAACCTATGATGGAATATTATTCCAATAAACCCACCTTAAGTCAAAAGTATTCTAAATAAAAATATACATTCAATAAATCTAACCTACTAAGCATTACAGCTTAGGCTAGGCCACTGAAATGTGTATAGAGCATTATACTGGCCAATGGCTGTGAAAAAAATCATTTAACAAAAACTTACTATATGATGACGCAATGCCCAGATCTTCATGATCTATTGAATTCCGGTGTCCAAACAACCGGGCACTGTCAAAACTTAGACTATGAGTAGTTTGCCCTACTGTTCTCACAGATGTCCAGGAGTTGTGGTTTGCTCATTTTGTATCACACTAAGAGAAATGATTTAACTATACATTTCTATCCTTGGGAGATTTTTTTAAAGTACAAGTTCTCTAAATACCTATTACCTTTGCAGTACTCTTAAGCACAAAACTTAATTCAAGCCCTTTTAAATTTCCAACTATGTGAAAGACAACCCAAATATAAAAATCTCATATTGTGTTAGATAATTCTTTTCCTTCTCTTTTAGAGATTGGATCTCTGGTCTCACCACGAATAATTTAGGCTGCTGTCTGGGTCATTTCAGGTGGGAACAGATGACCTTGCTTTTCTAGTCTGTGCCTCAGTATTTTAACTGTACGACAAATTCTCCTATTCCTTTAGTCAGCTAGGAATGCAGTTCTAGTGTTAAGATAGACTGAATGGTTAATATTTAGCCATATACTTCATGTCTGAGTCCATAAAACATCATATCTTCAGGTTAGTTTTAAGCCAATGAAGAAAGGTAGCACAAAATGAGAAACTACTTTCCAGGGCAATTTAGAGTAAATTAACAGTGACAGTAATAGTATTTTTGTTGGCAAAGCATCTCTTCATCTTTTTTTTTTTTGTCAACAGCTTCCTAAGATTTTGAAGTTTAAACTAATTTTGAGTCTTTTATAGAAGGACGAGGTTGAATAAATGTGTTTTTCCCCTTTGAGTTTTCAACTTCAGGGGAAGAACAAAAGAAACATTTTTATATTTTACTAAAATGCCCAACTTTCTGCAATGCTGTCAATGAAAATGACAGCATATATATTATGTCTATATTAAAGCTAGAATTGTTTACCTTCAATAAAGCAAGGAAGCCAATTTACAATGCTTCTAATCCCTCTTGAGGGAAAATCTTGGAATAAGAGAATCTAATTCACGGTTCTCTAACAAGATTAGAAGAAGCTAAAAAGCAAAGCATCTGCCATATTAATTAATCGGATGTTGGGAATTGCTGTTACAAAGTGGGTTTGTGAATGTGTTTGTCTGATTTAATTTTTAAAAAGCAAGCGATGTCATTTTTTTTTAACTAAAGAGCATGGTGTTTGCATTCCAAGTGAGATATTGTGTCCCAAGCTCTATAACATTCTCCTTTAATCTTACTCCTACTCCCTCATGCACAAGGATGACCCAGGTGATTGCCTTTTAGAATCCTTTAACTGCAGCCATATTGGAGCCTTTCTGGCTCTGGGGAATGTTTCTATGCCTGCAAACGAGGAGATTTGTTTGGCTTTGGTGATCTGGAAAACCATTCTCTCTACTCCAGCTCAACTATTTCCAACCACGATTCCAGGTCTCCTGAGTGGTATGCGTGCTCTGCTTCCTGTTCCCCTTGGCTTTCATCTTTTCATGTACATCCATTCAGAACTTATGGGGAGGATTTTAGCCTCTGTGCATGTCTATCACTGAAAACAAACCCAGTTACTGCACAAGATTCAAATGTACCTAGTCCACAGATTTACACAAGGCCATTTTTGAATAAGAATTCATTAGAAAACAGCCATGGTTCTGGAAAGACTCAGTGTAGCAGTATAAGGCAAAACCAGAACAGGGAAGTGGGAAGGGGTGGGTGGGAGAACAGGGGGAGGGAAGGGGGCTTATGTGACTTTCGGGGAGTGGGGGACCAGAAAAGGGGAAATCATTTGAAATGTAAATAAAAACTATACCGAATAAAATAAAAATACATCAGGAAAAAAAAAAAGAAAACAGCCATGGGATGAGCTACACACTTTTTATATTTTACTAAAATGCCCAACTTTCTGCAATGCTGTCAATGAAAATGACAGCATATATTTTTAGACTGTGGCTACAACAGTCTAAAAATAAAACAAACAAACAAACAAACAAAAAATCAGTGATATCCATCAGCTGCATTGCTCTAATTTTCCCCTTAATACTTTTGCTAATGGTAAATTTTCTTGATTCTGTTTATTAACTTGAAGAACCCGGTCTGCAGTGAAGCCTCTGCTTGTCTTTAGTTAAGTAAGCATGGCGAGATTTTCCATAATTAGTGCTTGTAAAACACCACAAGGTGCTCAGATGAATTAAGGTGTGAAATCTTATTACAAGCTGCATATTGGTAGAGTAACAAACAGACATGGCAAATTATACCAGTTCTTTGTTGCTAATACATTTAAGGAGGAACGGATTCATAATTACCCATAAGCACAGACTTGATTTCCTCTCAGTATCTCTATTGCCAGTTTAGCCCCCTTTCTTCCATGTACTGGGTTGGTTTCAGGATGTTAGGGAAAGTACTTTCTTCTAAATAATGTTAAATTTCATATCCACAAATCTCTCTGCAAAAGTCCCTAAAATGATTGTGCCCTTGAGAACAGCATAGTTTAAAATCACACAGAATCATTTTATTGGAGAGCAGATGCAGTTTACACAGCAACAGATATTTTATGTTGTTTTCTAATCTCTGAAGGGAGGGCCAGTTTTAACCTCCAAAGAACATACTTTCCACATCAAAACTCTACACCATTCAAGTACTTTGTATAGTGGTAATAGAAAAATGAATTATGAACCTCCTCAGTTCTATCATTCTATCTGTGAGTGGGTGGATGTAGGAATGTCTAGCAATCCATTTGACCTTATATTCCAACCAACCAAGAAAAATGCAGCGGCTTTAGCTATATAAAGTCTCAACTGGAATTTCATGCTGTGGGGAACAATAAGGAGAGAAAGAAAAGATATACACCTAACAGCAATAATGGATAAATTAATTTAGTAATTACTGTGCTTCACATCTAACTCATAATGATTAATCACCTTCAAGACTTTTGTTTCCCTTTTAGCTACCTATGTCAACAAATCTGTTTAACAGATATTTTTTCCAATGAACAGAGTTTCTTGGATTTCTTCTTCTTCTTAGTATTTACTTATTGACTCCCAGTAGGTGTCATTAATATAATAAGACCCCCATTATAAAATCATTAGTGTGAATAAAAATGAATGCCCTCAGCAATCTTTCCATCACTTGAAATGTCATACTGCATTAAGTAGAACATTGATAATGTACGATAGGAAAGTCTCCGTGTCCAAATTTGAAGGTGGGAGTTTTAAGCTGTTATCTAGTGCAACGGGGCTCTAAAAATTAATTTCTTTTTTGAAGCTTTGAACATTTTGGAGGCTAAAGACCTCATTAACTTATCTGTAAGAGCCTTGGGTCCCAAGCAGACCTTTTTGGCCTTTCTCATCTTCCTAATTGTATCTCCCAAGCCTCACCCATCTTTTTGGCTTTACTTTTAAAAACTTTTCCATATTGGAAGATAGCTGTTTGGAAGGGGTTTTTAAAGATAACTTTTTAATGTGCTAAAATAGTTCAAACTTGAGAGTGTATTTCTAATATAGTAATTTTTAATAGCCTGGATTTTTGGAGCAGATGAAGAAGGGCTATTTCAAATATAAGGATGCTGGGAAAGGTAACCTTATGAATCTTACCACAATATTTTGTATGCAGTAAGGGCTATGATGAGTATGATAAAGCTATCAATATGGTGAACCTTATCTAATACCTAAGTTGTAAAGCATATTGCAGCGCTACTTTGGATATTACCAACTTGACCACTAGTGTGAGTCATCAAACATTGATCATTAATGGTCAGTAAAATGTGTTCATTGCAAGTTATTATTTATTATTTATTGGAAATTGTTTGATTTATCTGTGAAGAAATGAAAAAGTCTCTGTCTCTGTGTGTGTATGTGTGTGTGTATGTGTGTGTGTATGTGTGTGTGTGTGTGCCTATTCATGTGTGATCACAGCCTTGTCTCCCACTTTGTTTGAGACAGGTTTTCATACTATTTTCCTGAATTGAATCAGCTAACTGGCCCATGTGCTTTCAGGAATTCTCCTGTCTCTTTTTCCCATGTCACCATAGAAACGCTGCAATTGTGCATGTCCAACCTTTTCATGTGTTCTTGCTATCTGAACTGGGTCCTCATGTTTCAGTAGCAAAGTCTTTATGTACGGAGCATTTGCCTCGATCAAGAAGCTTTAAAGAGCTGAGTTAAATGAGAAAGAAAGGAAAGAAAAATAATACTGCTATGTGTTGTACAATTTTCTAGTTTATAGCTACTTTGCTTTTTGTTTCAATTAATTTGCAATTTTAGTAAGTATCAAAAAAACTCTCAGTACTAATTACTATTCTAGTCCATAGAATTGTTTCTGTGAAGTGCAGTTGATCATTGTCTTTCTTCTTTTGAATTCTATGGTAACAGTAACTATGTCCAGGATTCCTTATGTGACTGTGTGTGTGTGCTAATTTGAATCCTCATGGTTTTTGAAAGTAAGTTTGTTCTTTGACAATTTCATATACATTTAAATGCATTCTGATTGCTCTCACCTCCCACACTATTTTGTTTCCTACCCTCCTCTTTCTGTTCCTTGTCCTCCCTAAAATTTCCTTTCTCAAGAATTCTCTCTTTGCTTTGTTCCAACAAGCCATTGGTTCAGTCACTAATTAAAGAACTACATAGAGTGTACAATAATAATATATTTTAATGTTATATTTTATGTTGCTACCAGTTTTGTGAAGGTATTAAGAAGCAATACTTTAACCTTGTCTCCCCAGTGGAGAATACCCCTTGAAACATCCTAATAATACTTCAGAGTCTTTAAATGCCCCTCTTCTCTCCTATTGGGCCTCTGTAGAAAACCCCTGCTATCAGGGAGTTTCATCTATCAATTTCTCCCTGGTATTTTCATGTTTATAAAAGTCAATAGGCACCAGAAAGCTCAAGGAAATACTTTGAATGATTGCACCACATTAGGCTGCTGTACAGGATTTAGAGATGGGCTAATATGGCCTATGGTCTCACCATAGGCTTGTTGCTGGAATTTTAGATTTTAGCAACCAGGGCTTTATTCATTGTTCCCTGCCCTCCCCACCCCCCCACCCCCAGGTTCAATGGTGCTGACAGCAGAGATAGCAGAAGTCTGAAAAGAAGATCCAAACACCCATCTGGAGCCTGCCACTTCCTTTTGTTTTGTTGCTGTTAGAGTCTGCATATTTGCTCATCTGACCCAGCAGTCTCTAAAATTCTTGCAGCTCTTTTGTTCGAGGAGAGGACCCATAGAAATCGACTCCCCTCAAATGTGAAAAGGGGCAGTTTTTCAAAGGATTCATAAATAAAATTAAAATATTTATTTTAAAATTAAAATAGTTAACTTCCTTTCCAGATATTCTCTTGACCTGTGCATGCAGGTCTTCATAAGGAATGGATGGTGACATGAAGTAAACCATGAAGCCATGAGCAGATACAGACTTATGACGGCGGGCTTCATATTGGGAACGATATGTAGAGATTGTTATCTATGTGATAAACTATACTTGAGGATAGGGGTACAATTACTTTTTTTCATTTAGCATAAAGGTCAGGATTGGCACCTCTGTAGCAAGAGGCACGCAAAAATCAGAGAAGAAAATGAATATATTTGATCACAGTTCTTCCTGCTACGAGGCCTTCGGGCTGAGGACACAAAAGCTCAAGGTAAATTACCCATATTTATTTTTAAGTGCATTGAAGGAAGTACATGTACTATGGAGTGTTCTTGGATTAAAAAGGTGTAGTGCAATGAAAATCAGTGGAGTAGAGAAGACCACTGAGTCCTGTTTGTACAGCATCATCTCAATACTGTACATGTATCATTTCTTCTTACTTGATACTGGATGGGACCCTTCTGGAATGACTCATTACTGCTTGATGGCCACTTCTTACACAGAAGAGAGGTGACATAGCAATAGCTTAAATTTTATGATTATGTTTCAAAGAAAGGCATGCTCTGCCCTAGGAAAAAAGACACCTAATATTTGTGCATTATCCCTTGTCAAAAAGACTAGAAATACAAGCAACACAGTAAGGGAAAAGAGAGGCATAAGGTTCCTTTAGAGCATCACATTTGGAGGGCCAGCCAAAAGAATTCAATAAGAACATTACACTTTGAATTAATTCTACAAAGACATTAGACTTCAGGTTGAGAATTAAGAATTGAAAATACTAGATGGCAAGAGAAATATAGTCTCTTATTTTTGGTCCTCTGACTGACAACATGTTTAAGTATCTACATGTGTTCATGGAGGTGAGTTATGAGGAAATAAGGAAGATGGACAATTACATTGGTGAGCGCCAACTAAAAGAATTCCTTCCTAGAAAATAGCTATGGAGCAGATGGGCAGAATCCTGTAATTTGCAAGCTCAGTAGTTTAAAGTTCTTAGAGTCATTGTACTTATTTCACTTTTGTAAATCCCTTAGTGCTTGGAGAAGACTTTTTTAAAAATCCCCAACTGACTATAGCCATACTAAGAGGAATTATGAGAAAGACTTGGCTTGGATTCAATCAAAGTATTAACGGGATTGAAGTAAACCCTGACGCCACAATTCATTGGCAGTTGGAGAGGGAAGCAGAAAACCTCAAGGAATGGAGAAAGTGGGGATGCTAGATAGAGTAAGTGCCTGATGGCTTGTCATTTGTCACATCTAAGTTTTTCCTAATAATGAGTTTATTCTATCAAGGGGACTTTTATCAACTATCTCTTTTGTCAGAAGGAAACTATGGAGGGGAAGAGTCAAAGACATATATAATGGTCTAGAATTCATGAACTGTTTGTACCATATTTTTACAGTTTTTCTTCTTTAATATATATGTATGTGATTTACCTGTGTGTGTGTGTGTGTGTGTGTGTGTGTGTATTTGTATGTGTTCATAAGCATGTGAATGTGGGGATCTGAAGTTGGTGGAACTTTTTCTTGAATTCTCCTCCACCTCAACCTTTTAGATTTAGGGTCTCTGAGTCAAACCCATAGCTCAACAACATTGTTAGTCACGATCATCAATTTTTTTCTGGGGATACTCTGTCCATATCTGTGACCTCCCCCTGCCCACTGCTCTCAAGAATAGCAGCCAGCAACCTGACCACCCACCTCCTGAAGAACAAGAACCGGATCCTTCAGGGGAGGGGCTTGGTCTGCCTTTGTTGCTGGGGAGAGAGGCATCATTAAAGATGGAGACTTAAACCAAAAGCCATGTGTTTTTGTGTCTCTCCATGTGATTTCTCTTGCAGCCTGTTCCTTACCCATCTCTTCTTCCAGAAAACCCACGGTTAAGATGTGTGAGCTGGACTCTACACATATCTTCTGAGAATTACAGGGAAGCGACCACATTTACCTGACTGCTTCATGAGTTCTGGGATTCTTAATTCTGGTGTTGGTTCTTTTTCTTGCATGAGATAGTCTTTAACTGCTGAGTGATCTCCCCAGCCTTATCACAAAATGTTTTATAAAGAGATCATTGTACTTATTTCACTTTTGTAAATCTCTTATATAAGGGTCAAATATTACACGTTGACCCACATTGAGTGTGTTACTTTTGAAACACACATGAAAGCATGTCTGAAAATGAATATATGAACCATGGTGCTATTCTTGGACAGTAGAGGTTACTGTTAAAACACAGCAGCAGATTCTATAGGGAACTGGGATTTTAGATGTTGATGGTCTTTGAAGATATAGATTATGCCCATAGAAGTATCTTCTTTGAATGGGGGAGGAAGAGACAGGGGAATTAAATAAGAGAGATAAAAGTGGGCAAAGAAAGAGAGGGGAGAAAGACAGGAAGAAAAAGAGAAAGAAGAAATAAATAGAATTGAAGAACCAGAAATAAAACCACATACTTAAAGACACTTGATTTTTGACAAAGAAGCCAAAACCATACAATGAAATAAAGAGAGCATCTTAAACACATGGTGCTAGTCTAACTGGTTGTCTGCATATAGGAGAATGCAAATAGATCCATATTTACTTTTTTTATTTGCTATATTCTTTATTTACATTTCAAATTATTTACCCTGTCCTGGGTCTCCCATCCACAAAAGTCCCATAAGTCCTCTTCCCTCCCCCTGTTCCCCAATCTGCCCCTTCCCCCTTCCCTGTCCTGGTATTCCCCTACACTACTGCACTGAGCCTTTCCAGGACCAGGGTCCACTCCTTCCTTCCTTCTTGGGCATCATTTGATATGTGAATTGTGTCTTGAGTATTCCAAGATTCTAGGTTAATATCTGTTCATCAGTGAGTGCATACCATGAATGTTCTTTTGAGACTGGGTTACCTCAGGATGATATTCTCCAGTTATATCCATTTGCCTAAAAATTTCATGAATTCATTGTTTCTAATGGCTGAATAGTACTCCATTGTGTATATATATCACATTTTCTGTATCCATTCCTCCGTTGAGAGACATCTGGGTTCTTTCCAGCTTCTGGCTATTATAAATAGGGCTGCTATGAACATAGTAGAGCATATATCCTTATTACATGCTGGGGAATCCTCTGGGTATATGCCCAGGAGTGGTATAGCGAGGTCCTCCGGTAGATCCATATTTAATACCCTGCATAAAACTCAAAATCAGGTAGATCATAGATGGCTATAAGATTCTACCTTATACCTTACAGAATGGCTAAGATAAACAAACAAACAAACAAAACAAAACAAAAACTCAAGTGACAGCACGTGCTAGCAAGGATGTGGAGCAAGGGGAATACTCCTCCAAAGACCTCGACATAAAATCAGGCACACTAAATCCAATAGAAGTGAATGTGGGGAACTGCCTTGAACACGTTGTCACATAAAACAATTCCTGAACTGAACACCAGTAGTTCAGACACGGAGATCAATAACTAATAAATGGGACCTCATGAAACTGGTAAGTTTTTGTGAGGCTAATGATAGCATCAATAGGAAAAACATCAGCCTAAAGAATGTGTAAAGATCTTCACTAACCCTACATTTCACAGAAGACTAATATCCAAAATATATAAAGAGCTCACAAAGTTAGACACCACCAAACCAAATAACCCAATTAAGAAATGGGATACAGAACTAAACAGAGAATTCTCAACAGAAGAATCTCAAATGTCCGAGAAGCATTTAAAGAAATCTTCAATGTCATCAGGGTAATACAAATCAAAATGACTATGAGATTCTACCTTACACCTTACAGAATGGCTAAGACAAACAAACAAACAAACAAACAAAACAAAACAAAAACTCAAGTGATAGCACGTGCTAGCAAGGATGTGGAGCAAGGGGAATACTCCTCCATTGCTGGTGGGAGTCCAAACTTGTACAACCACATTGGAAATCAATTTTATGGATTCTCAGAAAACTGGAAATAGTTCTTCCTTAAGACCCAGCTATACCACTTCCTGGGCATATACCCAAAAGATGCTCTGTCTTACCGTAAGACCACTTGCTCTACTATGTTCATAGCATCTTTATTTGTAATAGTAGAAAACTAGAAATAATCTTGATGTCTCTCAACCAAAGAATGGATAAAGCAAATGTGATTCATTTACACAATAGAATATTATTCCTCTATTAAAAACAAGGATACCATTAATTCTTCAGGAAAATAGATGGAACTAGAAAAGATCATCCTGAGTGAGGTAACCCAGACCCAGAAAGACAGGCATAGTATGTACTCATAAGTGGGTATTTGTTGTAAAGATAACCATGCTACAAACCAAAGACCCAAAGAAACCAATTAACAAGGAGGGCCCAAAGTCGAATGCTTGAATCTCACTCAGAAGCAGAAATAAAATTTACTTTGAGGTGGCTGAAGGAAGGGAAGAGGGTGGTAGAGAGGGTGAGGAAAACAGAGGTGGGGATCACATATGGGGGAAAGCAAGACGGCTGGTAGAGAGAATAGGAATCTGTGGGTATCATCTCTGGGGCAAGCTGCATACATGGGGTGGGGGAGGTTCCTAAGAGTCTATGTGGCCATCCTAGCTGAGGATCCTAGCATCTGTGCATATGGAGATTACATTGACTGCCTCCTGTAGCCAGGCAGGACTTAGAGTGATGGGAATGGGACAATAATTCACTAAAAATCCTTCCACCCAAAATTTGTCCTGCCTACCAGATATGCAGTCATACAGATGTAACAGAGATTGAGGGAATGGTCCACCAACAACTGGCCCAACTTGAGACCCACATGGGAGAGAACCAACCACTGACACTATTAATGCTACTCTGTTATGCCTGCAGACACAGAATAACTGTTTCCTGAGAGGCTTCATCCAGCAGCTGATGGAAACAGATGCAGAGACCCACAGCTAAACATCAGGCAGAGATTGGGAGTCTTTTAGAACAGTGGAGGATAGGATTGAAGGAATCAGAAGGGTCAAGGGCACCACAAAGTCAACTAACCTGGGCCCATGGGGCTCACAGAGACTGAACCACCAACTGAAGAGCATGCAGAGACTGGGCCTAGGTCCCCTACATGTTCATAGTAGATGTGCAGCTTGGTCTTCGTGTGGGTTCCCTAACAAATGGAGTGGGGCTGTCTCTGACTCTATGGAATGGCAAATTGTTTAAATTTAGTAAATTTGTTTCTTGCTAATTCATCATGCAGAGATAAATTTTGTTATTAACCTTTAAGCATTTGTGAGAATTATTGGGTCATACTAACAAACACTATCACTGAGTGGTGAGGTCATAAATACTGCAATTTTTTTTTTTTTAAATCTCAAACACAGTTGGAATGTTTTAGAAGAAGTAAGATTATAGTGAAAGTAGAACTTCTCCATGAAATTATAGTGTTTGGGGTTTGAACTTTTATTAGACTTTTACTTTGTGTTTTCAGATTTGTAGGTGGGTTTCAGAAGCTAAGACTATATCTTAATCCAATATAAATGTCTGTGAATGGGGTTGCACAAGAAGGTTCAGCGTTTAAGATCATTGGCTGCTCTTGCAGTGAATTCGGGTTCAAATTCCAGTACCTACACAGTGGTCCACAATTTGTAACTCCAGGTCCAGTATGCCCTCTTCCAGCACTCTGTGGGCAATATATATATATATATGTATATATATATATATATATATATATATATATATATATATATATATATATATATATATATGGTGCAAAACACACACGCAGATAAACACTCATATATAGATAAAAATAAATAAGTCTTAAAATATAATCCATTTAGAATAACAAAAATAACTTTGGGAGCAGGTAGAAATTTCTCTCTCAGCTTTGTGGCTTATTAGCTAAGAGATTGTAGCAAAAATCTCTTTTCTTCTGGTTAGTTCTCTGGAACATAGATACAAAAATACATGCATTGCAAAGTTGTTACAAGTCTTCTTTTTTTTTTTTCTTTTTGAGTCATATTTTAAACTGTTCTTAGGAGAAATCTAAAATTCTACTTTCTTTCTATTGGGTTGGGTTGGTTGACGAGATTATTTGAAATTTACTGAAGATTTACTAAGCTCCATGGAGGCAAATTCTTTTAAAATAGAGGACTCTGAATTCTAAGAAAGAGAAGTATGTTTCCACAAAGCATTTCAGGGAACCACAGATTCCTCGAATTTAAATAGTTCCTGCAAATAGGTCTGGATGAAGTTTCATTTCCTCAAATAGATGGAACTCTACAATCAACTCTTACTTAGTACCTCTGTAGGCTCTTCTCTGCTTCACTGATCCCATTTATTCTCCCTGACTCAATCCTATTATGCTCCACAGAAGGCAGATTCCTGTAGAGTGTCACCCTTATGCTCTCAGTTGCCTTCTCCTGTACGAATTTGGACAATGGAAGACATCAGGTGAGACTGAAAGACGAGGTTAGTGCCGTTTTTGTTTCTCCTCTAACATGGTTCTGTCTCACTGTAGTGCTGATGGACAGGTGTGCTGAAATGTACAGGTGTGCTGAAATGTACAGGTGTGCTGAAATGGACAGGTGTGCTGAAATGGACAGGTGTGCTGAAATGGACAGGTGTGCTGAAATGTACAGGTGTGCTGAAATGGACAGGTGTGCTGAAATGGACAGGTGTGCTGAAATGTACAGGTGTGCTGAAATGGACAGGTGTGCTGAAATGGACAGGTGTGCTGAAATGGACAGGTGTGCTGAAATGGACAGGTGTGCTGAAATGGACAGGTGTGCTGAAATGGACAGGTGTGCTGAAATGGACAGGTGTGCTGAAATGGACAGGTGTGCTGAAATGGACAGGTGTGCTGAAATGGACAGGTGTGCTGAAATGGACAGGTGTGCTGAAATGGACAGGTGTGCTGAAATGGACAGGTGTGTTCCTCCAGCTCTTCTTCCTTCCCAGCTGCACTGCTTAGGTCAGGGAGCTCCCTTAAAGGTGAGTCACCCCTCCTTGTATTTATTTGGTTTTGGACCTAGAGGTGACAGATTTTCCCACTTGTGGTGGTGCTTCTAGGAATGTGAATTAGCATCCACCCTTCCTGCCTGTGCGGCTTTTTACCATCTCTTATGAAGTTCTCCTTTGATGCCTGTGGGAACTTGATTATATTTACTTTCCCTGACTTTTATAACACATTATTATAAAGTTAATCTTTAAAATAGAGAGGAATTCCCTTTCAGTGTAGGAAGGAAGAAATCCAAACTTAGGATTTTGTGGGGCAATGCTTTCCCCAAGGGACTAAGGAAGTTTTTCGCCATCTCATCTATAGCTGGATATTAATTTTGCCGGTGACTGTATCACTATAATTTCTGTATCCATGGTGTCTTTGTCAGGATTTCTATTCCTGCATAAACATCATGACCAAGAAGTAAGTTGGGGAGGAAAGGATTTATTCAGTTTACACTTCCACATTGCTGTTTATCACCAAAGAAGTCAAGACTGGAAGTCAAGCAGGTCAGGAAGCTGGAGCTGATGCAGAGGCCATGGTGGGATGTTCCTTACTGGCTTGCTTACCCTGACTTGCCCAGCTTGCTTTCTTATAGAACTCAAGACTACCAGCCCAGAGATGGTATAACTCACAAGGATCCCTCCCCTCTTGATCACTAATTGAGAAAACGCCTTACAGCTGGATCTCATGGAGGCATTTCCTCAAAGGAGGCTCCTTTCTCTGTGATAACTCCAGCTTGTGTCAAGTTGACACATGAAACCAGCCAGTACACATGGCCTCTTCGAGGAGGGTACTTGTTGATGGATTTAATGCCTATCAAAGGAATCCAAGATGGCGTCAAATTTACAAGCTTAACTTGGTTATGCCTGCAAACATTCTGTGTACAAATAAGGACACATTTACAGTTTCCAAGACATGGGTCTGGTTTTTCTTTGGGTGGGGATGGGTCTTTATTCAATATCCGACAGTGATACACACAAGCTGTTTGTACCTAATATAGGTGATTGCTATGTGCCCTTTACAAATTATGTCTATGATCAGCACCAACTAAGCTACTTTTCAACTGTGTTTGTGAAACCCAGAGACTAGAATATAGTGCCACAAGATTGGATAGTAGTAGGACATCTAGGCAGAGTATTTCCCTGGGTACTTGAGTAGCTGAGATTCTAGTCATAATTTTGGAGCCATGTCCTATACTACCAACATGATTAGACATTTGTGGCAAGGTGAAATATTATGATTAATGTCTCTTCATCTAGTCATTTTTTTTAAAAGCCACAGATAAGATAAACTAATATAGAAAATGTCTGTGAGCAGAATTACTGTCAAATCGAGAGTGTTAAATACATTACTTCCACTCTCACAGTTCTGAAAATTAAAGGAAATTGAAGTAAAGAATGTCAAAGCAACTTCTAAATTTGCTTTGGCAACAGACAGTGGGGATTTCCAAAGCTACAGGAAAGGAGTACCCTCTCTTTGTTTGCCGAAGCGATTCTTAGCATATGGTGCTTGCTATTGCCAGTGGGATTTCCATAACTTAACATCAGAGAGAACAGCAGTTTTTAAACTGTCAACTTGGCTCAGGTATGAGAAAGAATCGTTTCCACATCTGGCAAGATGTATCTGCAGTGAGGATGTGGGGGATGGCAGAGGCCTTTTATTCATCTCTCCTTAGTCTGGGATCCAGTAGCATCTCTTGAGGTTTCTCTTTCACAGAGTGTTTGAGCCCACTCTTTCTTAGATCATGGTCTACTAATCAAGGAAGAATGAATCTGCTTCTTTACCCATAGGAGTCGTCAAAACGTTTCTAATGAGTTCTGCCTCTTGATCGTCACTCAGTGCTTGGAGTTTGTACATTTTTGCATGTGTTAACAACCTATCCTGCAGTGTAAAAGGAAGAAAGGAAGCTACTCCTATAGAATGTAAGGAAGAGAAGAGAGCATTAAGCCTCAAATAGAATTTTTCAAGCAGGTCAGTGAGTATTAAGGATAGCATTTTTTTTGTGTTTCTGTTCCTCATAAACATACTGGAGACAGGGAGGGGGAGATTTACTTGATACGGTAATTTGTGTTTCTTTGAGTACTGCAAACCTCTGTTCTCACCTATGGGCTACTGTGATGATTTAGAAGGAAGTTATTTCTACTCTTGCGAAAGGTTTTTTTGTTTGTTTTAGGATGAATAATAAACAAATAATTGAGAAAGAGGAAAGTAAATCAGGTATGTTGTGACATTCTTGAAATTATAGAATTCAGGAGCATGAGACAGGAGAATCCCAAGTTCAAAGTTGGTCTGGGTTGACCAGGAAGGTTCAAGGCCTTCTGGGCTATAAAGTCCCAATGAGGGAAGAAGATAGGGGATAGATGAAAGAGAGATAGAGAGGTAGCTAGATGAATGGATGTATAGATAGGTGATAGATGAATAAATAGATTGATAGATATATAGATGATAGTAGGTAGATGACAAATAGATACATAGATATACATAAGCTTATATGTAAATATATAAAATACACAGATAGATAGACAGATAGATATATAGATAGATAGAACTTAACAAACAAAATAATTGTTTGGGAGCTGTTTGTGCTATGAGGTATCATTCAGTGTCACGTGAGTTAGTGATGGAAGCAAGGAAGAACTTGAAGCTCTTTGTAGCAGGCCCAGTGAATTCAGCCTTCCAGTGTATGCCACCAGGTGATTTTACCTGTTTCTACAAGAAGATCTACTCATAATCAACCCCACCCCCAATCAGAGAAGTGATCATATTTCCCTGGGACTCACCTGATTGTGGAACCAAAAATGTATGCAACATGTCTTACCCACCATGGCTGCTGATCACAGCATTACTTTATCTTAGCTTCCATCTTTTCTCTTTCTCAGCAAGTTTTAAGATTATTAGAAAGTAGATCTAAAAGCTCAGTTTTTTTTTTTCATATACAGAGAAGGAGTGTGTATTTTGTTCTCTGAGCAAATGAGTCTTTAAACTTCTCGCTACAAGCTTACTTACCTATTTGCCTAGGCAGATCATTTTTTAAACTGCAATTTGTGAACTGAACATTATTCCTTAAGAGGTCTAACATGGCCATGCATTTGCAGAAGAGCCAAACTAAAACAATGACAACAATTAAGCTGCTGCAATCAGCCTGCTCCCGGAATGTACGACTCCATGCTGATGAATGCTGCACATTTAATTAAAATATATTGATCATGCCCCATTTGTCTTTATCAGAGTGGCCATGCATCCTCTTTTGAGGGGTTATTGTTTATTGGTTTGAGAAACTAATGGGCAGCTTAAGGAATAGGTAGGCCTTTAAATTGTTTTCTGTCATCTAACTGGTTGCACATTGCTCTTAGTTAAATATGCCGTCTTGCATGCTTAAAGCATCTCTAGGAAGATATGTAGGCAGTAATAAACAGTAATTAGTGCATGTGATCATTCCACACACTGCTTTGAACGAATCCTCCTATTTTCTTTACAGATGCCAGCTCTGTAATGGAATGTCTGACAAGCAGGGATCACAGATGCATAAAGGATGTGTACTGAAAACAAAGTTATTATGTTTCTTGGGATCAATTCCCCTTCTGCTATGGGAAACCAATTTTAGGAGAAGCTACCTTAATTTAATATGTAAGAAGGGGTCACATGGAATGGAACTTACAGTGGCAAGTGGAGTATAGTTCATGTTAACTGGGAAGTGGCCAATAAAAAGAAAAGTGTGATTCTCTTTTAAAAATAATTTGGAAAAGTTCATGCCTAGTTTATTGTGTCAACACATGATCATATGGCATGTGTGTTCAAATGTCAAATGACATAGACATTTAATATCCATACTACATAGAATAAATTATATTTTGGGATGTATCAAACATGCAGAGGTCTATGAAACACCCAGAGTTTGCATTGTATAAAGTGCAAAAAAATAAAGTCTATTTTTGGGGGGTGGCTTTCTTCTCCTGATACAGGGTCTTGTGTATCCCAGATTGGCTTCACATTTGGTATGTATCTGAGGAGGACCTTGCACTTCTGCCTCCACAATACCTGGCTTATGTGGTTATGTGGTGCTGAAGACAAAATTCAAGACTCTGTGCATGCCCGATAAGCTCTCTACCAACAGAACTACATCATCAGTTAAAGACAGTCTTCTTATATGAATATAAATTCTGTAAGATTTATACTACATAATTAAGGAATAGCCCTGATATAAGGGACATTATAAGGAATGCAGATCTTGTTAGGAGAGATATATGGGAATGGCAAGGACTCTGGCACTACGGTGGTGTCAACATTTGCTTTGAATGATGGTGCCTCACAACACCTGTGCCATCTAACTTTCTATTTCGGATCTGTGCAGTATATAGCTATTGGATAATAGCTCAAAGCTATTTGGAACCCTTCTAAGGTCTTGCTGTTTCTTTCATTGAAGGGGAATATGTAGTTCTGAGCTATGGGACAATAGAAAGCATGGAATGGTTTGTTTTTCTCTTCCGTATTTTGTATTTCATTGGCAAAGCTCCCCTTGTAGGTTCCTGTTGAAGATACTAAATTATTTATTCACAGATTTACCTTAGTTTGAGTTTTCTTTATTAATATTGTTTCCACTTTTACATCTTGAATTGTTTTTCACTATTTGTTTGTGTTGTTACAAATTTCCTTAAGGGATTTGTTATTTTCTTTAAAGGACTTCTGTCATATTCATAAAAGGTATTAAAAGTTTTTTTTTTCATGCTTCAGCTATATTCCAATTCTCAGGGCCTACTGTGGTAGGATTGCCTGGCTTTAGTGGAGACATATTGTCCTGACTGTTACTGACTGTGTTCTTATGCTGGTGTCTAGGTATCCAGGACTTAGAAGATTGTAATTCTAGCTACTGATACCTGGTCTTGCATATGGTGGGTGTGTGTTTCATTCCTCAGTTTCTGCTGACCTCTTTGGTGACTGTGTGTTTTCTAGTAGTGAATTCTTCTAGGATTCTGATAGGTGTGGCTTATAGGGACTTTGGATAAAATGTATTTATAGGTGTTAGAGTTGACAGGACTAGGGAGGTAGGGCTGATGGAATCCATCAGAGGGAGGAAAGCAGGGTACTCCAGCAGGATATGCTTGGGCTCCTGGGACTGGGGGGAGAGAGTGAGGAGAAGCTAAACCAGATAGTCTGCTATAGAGTTGGAGATGGGACTGGGTGCAGAGTGGATTTCGAGGAGATGAGGCAGAGTGAAGCTTTATAGCTTGCCTACCCGATTCTTTAACATGCTTGTGTGGCACACTTGACTGGCTGCTTCCCTGGCCTGCTGGAGTTAGAACTGTGATAAATAGGGTGAGTGGGGAGGAAGGTTGGAGAAGAAATTCTGATTGATCCACTGGAAATGGGAGCAGAGGAGAGGGGAAGCACAGCAAATGGTCTGCTATGTAGTTGGAAGGTGGGACTGAGTTATTGGATTTACAGGGGAAGAGGGAAGGTAGAGAGAGGGGTGACAATTTGAAGTTAAACTACCTGCTTCCCTGGTCAGAGTGGCCTGCAGGTTTCCAGGAAATGCCTGCTGCACTGGGGATTGGGGTAATGGGATGAGTGGGAGACAGGAAGTTTGAAGAGGGATATCCTGGTCAATCAATGAGTTAGGGGCAGAGAGGAAGGGCAGGCGAATCAGGTAGTTTGCTGTAGAGCTGGGGATAAGACTGGAGGATTACACTTTGAGGGGAGGAAGGAGAAGTGGACATCAGTAGTTAACCTACTTCATCTGCTGGAGTGGCCTGCAGGTTTGCAGGGGATGCCTGCTGGAGTTTGGGCTGGGATAGAGTGGGCAAGTTATTTGTTTTCAAATCATAACAGGCCCATGGTGACTTGTTAGCTTGTTAGCTCCTTAGTGGGCAGTTATTCTGAATTTCTTCCAGCTGGGCTTAAACTTCCTCTTGCTTTTCCTATCTCCATCCTCAGATCCCGAGATGCTCTTTCTGCAGAGGCTACTTCGTTTTCATCCTTGCATCCATCCCGGTGTGATCAATAATTCCACGTATCTGTCTCAGGACATACCTCACGGAATTCGGTCACCGCATTAACCTGTGGACAGTGTTGTGACATGTGACACAAGTTGCTCACACTCTGGCAGGTTGTCCTGGGGTGACCTGAGATTCTATGCACTGTTTGCAGTCAGAAACTTCCAGGCAGCCTTCCATTGATCTCTACCTTTCAAAACTTCAAACTAAGGATACTGTTTGGCCCTCTGCCTCCTCCTGAACCATGTACAAGGGTAAAGTCAACTGTGTTATTGCATACTTTCTTAGCCACAGCCACAGCTATCTTTGATCCTGGTTGACCTGCAATGCTTCATCATGGAGATGGGAAGGGTAAGGAATGGAAGTCAGGCAGACAGAGGAGGCTTGCTAATATTATTTTTCCCTTGGCAAGGTTAACAGTGTTATTGTTCACTCCCCTGATCTTGATCATTCCCATGGCAACAGAGCTTTATCCATGTTGGATACTTCACTATTGTATCAAAAGGATTGGTATGGTTTTTTTGGTTATTTTTTTGAGGGCGACATTTATTTTAACCTTCCCTACAGATGTCAAATAGAAGGTAATAATGCAACTTTCTGATAGGAATGTAGATCTTTTCAACTCAACATTCTCTCTTGCTCATCAAACACAGTAAAAAAAAAAAAAAGTCCCTGCCTTTAAAGCTTAATTTTGAATCTTTTCTTTTCTCACATTCTGATGTGGTAAATGGCTGTCTTCTATTTCTATCAGCTTGACACAGCCAGTCAGCCTTCAGATCCCAAATGTGTTTGCAAAGCATCTGTTACATTTACCAACAGAGTGAAACATAGTATCTGGCTCTTGACAGTGTTTCAGATATTAACTTTGAAGCTTCCTGAATGTGCTCAAATCTGCTGCTCGCCTATCTACATTTCAGAAACTTGCTCAAAACCCCACCTGGAGATTATCACGATTTTCCTAAATGCCATCATTAGAATGCCAACCACAATCTCCAGCTAACTCCTCTCCTTTACCACACAGTGAGAAGGGAGCTAGGTTTGCACAGCCTGTATTCTGCTCTTCCAGAACACAGGCATATATAGGCATTCCAGTCAACCCTCCATGCTTAGACACCTGAACTGTGTGATTGGCCAGATAGTCATAACATGTGGATAGATGAACAGTATTAGAGAAGTAGATGATAAACAATGATTGGTAGTAAATTGGAGGTAGAGGTGATACTTCATGGTCACTTAGTAGATTGGTTGAAGTGGGCCAGAAAATGAAAAGGAGTAGAGTTTCAAAGTAAAACCTATCATCATTTTTATGACTATTTCTTTCCTCCAGAATCTAAGTGAGTAAAGCAAGGAACAAGGAAATTGTAGCACAGAGCAGCTGCCAGTCATGATGTCATTAACTGATGAGCAGTGTAACCTGTGTGCGGATCTCCGGTTTATTACTCCACTTACCCCACTTGTTGGTTGTTTTTAATAAACTAGAAACAGAGACACAAAATGCACTGCATCTAGAGATGAAGGTCTGGATCCATACAAGTTATGTTTTATTAAAAGTCACAGATGAAAGTAGGGTCACTCATTGGTTAATATACAATACAGCCCTCATACCTAAGGCTCAAGGAACCCTGTGGAAGATGGGGAGAACGAATGTCAGAGACCAAGGATGAAGACTTCTGCTGTCAGACAGCTCCTTCTATATATGTCACGAAGGCTGTACCCATGAAATCCCAATAATATGATTGCCCAAATAGAATCTGCATGATGATTACACCAGCTGACATGCCAGCATGGATGGTGGAGCATTCCCAAGGCCTAATTCCTAGAGGAAGAGCTACAGGGATTAATAGTGCTAAGAGGGGAAGAATCAGTCTTCTCTACAGATAAACTTCATCATAGTTTTCTCAATTCCAAGTAGTCATCTCTAAACATTACACATGAAATCAACACTAAATGGACTCATCAGGCTGTGCTCTCTCTCTCTCTCTCTCTCTCTCTCTCTCTCTCTCTCTCTCTCTTTCTCTCTCTCTCACACACACACATGCATGCACACACAACAACTCACATAGGCACACACTAAAAATAAGCAAATAATTTAATGGAATTCCAAAGAATTTAATAGAATTCTTCAACATAAGGAGAGCTTGAGGTTGAGTAAGAAGTATCTTGGTGTTTTGGGGAAGGTGGAAGTACCCAGGGGAGAGGTATTTTGATTATAAAAATATGATCAAGAAATTTTCTGAATACTAGATGTTTATTGTTAAAATTGGGAAAGTTATGGGCGAACCACAATCATGTCATCTTACACCAAAGGCACAAGGGCCAAGTTTAATATTCTTTGTACAGTACTTGAAACCATTACTGACCCTTTGGAATGACTGTGGTTTCTCAAGGGACATTGACATCTCAATCTGGGAAACTGAGGCTCCTAAAGTTGAAATATTTTGCCATAACTTTAATGGGGGAGTTCACTTGCCCGGCAGAGTGACATTCATCCTCACTGTGGTATCAAACCACATTTTACCTTCACACAGAACTACAGGGGAGGTACCTGGAGGAAACTTGGATCTCCAAACCTACAGCAAGGTTCTGCAATTTATCAAATGGAAGGAGCCATTTGTAGTGCTTGGCGTTCACATGGAAGCAAACGACATTAACTACTCATTGCCAGGTCTGAAAGAAATATCTGTGTTGCTATAAAGCCTTCTCACATTGACAGTTCACACTGTGAACAACAAATTAATTCCAGCCGCAGCCCCGATGCTCAGACTCTCATTTTTTACCTCTTTGTGTACTTTTGGTGTCAAAAGCTCAGCATTCTATTCCTGCTTTCCATCATAATGTGTGCTAGCCTAAGGGAACCTCAAAAAGTGTAGAGATCTGGCTTTACACAGAAAAGCTGGGCTCAAAAAATTGAATAGTTTAAGGTCTTTAATTCAACTGATGCTCTTAAAGGTATCATTTGATGAGATAAAGCAGAGAAAGAGGAATCCTAAATATTAATAATGATGATAATAATATAACTCTCATATTCTCCCTATCTGTGTGTATGTATGTGTATGAACTTGTTTTTATGAGGATGCTTGCATGTGAACCTGTGTGAATATCAAGTCCAGAAGGTAGTGCCTGATGCTCTCCTTTTCCGTGATGTCCCTATTCCTTTGAAGCAGCGTCTCTCCCTGAACTAGGGACTCCCTTTTTCTTATACAGACTGGAAGCCAGCAAGCTCTAGAGCTCCTTCTTCCTCTCCCCTTTTCAGACATACAGTAATCAGGTTGTTCCATCAGTGTTGAGATAGGAACTCTGTCTCTCAGGATTTTCCAGCAAACCCTTTTAACTACAACCATCTCATCCCTCCAATCCTGAAAGGATGAATCTTCCTAAACTCATTTAATGTGCAGCTCTTCTGATTGAGTCAGAAATACATTTTTTGAGATATTCTGTTGAGAAATTATTTCTAACTTATAAACAAATGACTTACATTTCTCAAGAAAACCCCCAACTAATTAATGTTAAATATGTAGAAGCATTGAGTTAAAAATGATTAAAGTGACATCATTGAAAAGGTCCTGTGAAGGGCTGGAGATATGCCTTAGTGGTGGTTCCTGTGCTTGTTGCCAAAGGACATACATTGAGTTCCCAGCACCCACATTAGAAATCTTGTATCCGCATTTAACTCCTGTTTCAGGGAATCCAATGCCTTCTTTTGGCCTCTGTCTTAGTCAGGGTTTCTATTCCTGCACAAACATCATGACCAAGAAACAAGTTGGGGAGGAAAGGGTTTATTGAGCTTACACTTCCACATGTCAGTTCATCACTAAAGGAAGTCAGGACTGGAACTCAAGCAGGTCAGGAAGCAGGAGCTGATGCAGAGACCATGGAGGGATGTTTCTTACTGGCTTGCTTCCCCTGGCTTGCTCAGCTTGCTCTCTTATAGAACCCAAGAGCACCAGCCCAAAGGTGATACCACCCACAAGGGGCCTTCCCCACTTGATCACTAATTGAGAAAATTCCCCACAACTGGATCTCATGGAGGCACTTCCCCAACTGAAACTCCCCTCTCTGTGATAACTCCAGCCTGTGTCAAGTTGACACACGAAACTAGCCAGTACAATTGACCCCTTGTCAACTTGACACACAAACACATCACTATTAAGCCTCAACCCTTACTTTCTTATTCATCCCCAAGATCTAAATTACTTTAAAAGTCCCACAGTCTTTACATATTAAAAGTTCAATCATCTTAAAATGTCCAATATCTTTAAAATTCAAAGTCTTTTAAAAAGTCAGTCTCTCAACTGTGGGCTCCACTAAAATACTTTCTTCCTTCAAGAGGGAAACATATCAGGGCACAGTCACAACCAAAAGCAAAACTCAAACTCCAATGGTTCAATGTCTGGGATCCAACTCACGATCTTCTGGGCTCCTCCAAGGGCTTCGGTCACTTCTTCAGCTCTGCCCTTTGTAGCACACAGCTTGTCTTCTAGGCTCCAGCTACCTGTACTCCACTGGTGCTGCTGTTCTTGGTGGTCATCACATGGTACTGGCATCTCCAAAGCACTGCTATCTTCCACTGTAATTAGGTTTCACCAATAGCTTCTCATAGGCTCTCATCAGGGTGACAAGCCTCTGCTCCTATGTATGACCCCTTCAAGTCCTGGGGCATCAATTGCAACTGAGGCTGCACCTTCACCAATGGCCTTCCGTGGCCCCTCACTGTGCCAAGAGTCTCAGCTGCTCTTCATGACCCCCTTCATGCCTTCAAAACCAGTACAATCTGGGTGACTCTTACACAGTACCAAGTCCAGCCACAGCACAAAATACAACTGTGGCTATCTCTGGAACACACTCTCTGTGCTCTCAGAAAACACTTCCAAGAAGATGAGATTTCATCTCAGTGATGCTGGTCTCTTCTTAATCACTGCTAATTTTTTAGCTCCAGCTAACCAGCATCAATAGTCCCAGTAACACAAAGGTTTGCTTTAGTGGTTCTGGTATCTTGTTACTCACAGCTGATTCTTCAGACCCAGCTAACCAAAACCACAGAATCTTCACAATCAAAACATGGCCACTGTAAGAGTCTTTAATCTTCCCTCTGAAATTTCACAAGCCAGACCTCCATCTTTTGCACTGTTCTTAACATTGTCTTCCAAGCTCCTACAGAACTTTCCACCGAGCTCTTAATATTCTAATGGTTTCTCTAGCTCAAAGTTCCAAAGTCCTTCCACAGTCCTCCCCCAAATATGGTCAGGTTGTCACAGGAATACCCCACTACGCTGGTACCAATTTGTCTTAGTCAGGGTTTCTATTCCTGCACAAACATCATGACCAAGAAACAAGTTGGGGAGGAAAGGGTTTATTGAGCTTACACTTCCACGTGGTGGTTCATCACTAAAGGAAGTCAGGACTGTAACTCAAGCAGGTCAGGAAGCAGGAGCTGATGCAGAGGCCATGGAGGGATATTTTTTACTGGCTTGCTTCCCCTGGCTTGCTCAGCTTGCTCTCTTATAGAACCCAAGAGCACCAGCCCTAAGGTGGTACCACCCACAAGGGACCCTCCCCACTTGATCACTAATTGAGAAAATTCCCCACAACTGGATCTCATGGAGGCACTTCCCCAACTGAAACTCCTCTCTCTGTGATAACTCCAGCCTGTGTCAAGTTGACACACGAAACTAGCCAGTACAGCCTCCACAGCTACCTGCACACCTGCAAGACACACACGCATACACACACACACACACATACACACACACAAATGAAAAAGTAAAATTAAATATTTAAAATCATTAGGGCCAAAGAGATGACTTAGTGATTAACAGCCCAGGCAGAGAACTTGGTTTCTGTTTCCAGCATCCATATGGTGGCTTATAAACATCTGTAAGTTCAGTTCCAATGTTCTTGTCTCTTTCTGCCCTCTGTGAGCACCAGTATGCACAGACATACAGAAGGGAACAAACATTCATATAAACAAAAATTAATAAATATTTAAGATAATATTAAACATACTTTTCAATCTCCCACCGTAAATTTCCCAAGACATACATGTAAATTTTTCCCAAATTAAAATAAATAATATGTTGCAGAGATAAATCACAGACATAACTATAAATGAAGAGAAAAACTGAAATTTGAACAGACCATGGATACTAACATAAAGTTTTCAATTCTTTCCAAATTTATGTAGAGGTTTGTTAAAACCCTGTTTGATATTTAGATACAGACAAGGTGATTTGACAACCCATTTGTAAATGCAAAGGACCTTAAATAGATAAATTAATTTTGATAAAGTAAAAGGCCGAGGCTAATGCTGATTTTGACATACATTGTCATGCTATGTAATCAAGGCCTGTATTGTCATCAGAGTGAGCACATTGATCACAAATCATAGAAACAGATCCCCTCCACAAATGTATCCAGCTGGTTTTTAGATTTATATTTTAAAAATCTTACATGTTTGGTTATCTTGCCTGCATGTATGTCTGTGTACACATAAGTGCCTGGTGCCACAGAGGTCAGAGAAGGAGGTTCACTGCCCTAGCAGTAGAGTTACAGTCCTCTAGATGAGCCATAGACCCAGCCCTCTAGCTGATTTTTGACATGGGGTAAACCTTCCTCTGTGGAGGAAAAAAAAAAAAGATGGCCTTTTGATCAAACATGGGAGTTTATAATATTCTTTTAAAACATGTAATTAAAGAAATAAGAGAAGCTGGAGAGATGGCACAGTGGTTAAGAACACTAACTGCAGGCACTTTACTGATGTCTGAGACCTATATTGCCACCAAAGACCATCTGAATGTCAGTGGTCTGGGCTACTGCCTGCCTAAGATGATGTTCGTGACCAAACTGATCGGGGTGGCCTGTGCCTCCACTTGCAGCCATGATGACAGCCTGACCTTGGCTGCCACTGATGGCCATGTCTGGGTCTGCCGGTCTTGCTGTAGCTGGGGTCTGTGTCGATGTCTGTGTCAAAGGCTATGCTGAGTGCTGTGGTCTGGGATGCCACCTGAGACCATGTGGGTGTGGTCTGTGCTGCTGCTGGACATACTGATCTGAGTGTCCTGTGCTGCCACCTGAAGCCATGGTGACATCTGGATCTATAATGCCATGAGGGGACTGGGGTCTGAGTTTATAGTCCTATTACAGCCAGGGTCTGTCTGTGTTGATGTCTGAATCCTGAGTTACCCGCTAAGGCCATGTGAATATACCTGGAATGAGCTGCTGCTAGAGGTCATGTTGATGTCTAGTACTGTGCTGAGCTGGCTCCATCTCTGTTCTGGGCAACACAGTAGAAGTAGCTAGCCCTGGTAAGCATGGTATGTGTGAGCTGGCCCTGCGGGTGTGAGAGTGGGAGAGCTGGCCCTGCCCCTCACCTACACAAAGTGGGAGAGCTGGTCCTAAAGGCATGGGCACAGAAAAGCTGTTGGGTGGTCTGACCTACTCAGATTCCACCCAGGCCCAGATCCAAACCCATTTTGAACTGCTAGAGTGTTTAAATGGGGCTGATACTGCTGATCCGAAGCCATAGGATCTCCTCGACCCAGGGCAACAACAGGATATCTGAGAGTAGCAGAAGCCAGAGACTCTGAACCACACCAGTGACATATTTCAATGGACATTTGCAAGTAAAGCTGTTTGGGCCAAAGGGTGATACTGTGGGACATACCGTGACATACTTCAGCTTCCATGGCAAGATTTTTTTTGGGGGGGAGGGAAAGAAGGTTACACCGGTAGAGGACAAATATGAAGAGACAAGGAGTTGATTTGGATTAGGGCGCATGTTGTGAGATCCACAAAGAATCAATAAAAAGTTAAAGCAAACAAACAAACAAACCACCACCACCAACAACACTGGCTGCTTGCCCGGGGGATCTGGGTTCAATTCCCAGAACCCCAATTACTTTTAACTCCAGTCCAAGGGAAGTTAGAGTCCTCTTCTGACCTTTGTGGACATGGCATGCACCCGGCACACATACAGGTATACAGGTAAAACATTCATATGCATAGAATAAAAAATAGAGGAACCTGTGTTTTCAGATGAACAGGAAGAGAATGTCCAGTCATGGCCATGTGAATCTTCCATCATGCGAGAATGATGACTGTTTCAGTTGATTGTTGCCAGAATATTCCAAATGCGTGTTTTACTTCTCTACTTGTGTTTACTTGTAGATAATATTAAGAGAAGATGGCTAGAGCTGGCAGGTGGCTGGGATATTTGTAAAGGTGGTGGCACCTGGATGTTTGATCAAAGAGGTATTTTGTAGGTATGGAGCTTGCGGGAGTTGACTTTGAGTACAGTACATTAGCCTCTTTCGTGTGGGTGGCCATAATATGGAAGACTGAGATCTCCTAAAAAAATAAAGGATTTTGCCTCGAGATTGTCTTTGGATCCAAGACTGAAAAGCTCAACTTTCCTGTTTCTCCTCCCTGCTGGAACCTCCCTGCAGGTTTTATTTGCTAGCATGACAGTGAATGAACTACTTCTTTCAAATGAATTTCTCTCCCCCTTCCTCTTTCTCCCTGTCTCATAAACACACTCTCACACTCAGTCTATTGATCTTGGGTTTTCTAGAGAACTCTGAGTAACACTGAAACCTATGGTGAAAATTTTGCAAAAATTAAATGCCTTGAATTTCATGCCTCATGCCTAATGTGCCTCTCTAATTGCATTGTCTGCTATTTCCTCAGAGGCTCCTAGCAGGTGTTCTATTTTTAATAGACATTAGCAGGAACATTTTATTTGGCTCAAAGAACAGGATTTGAGGGACCCGATCACTGCCGGTCCATCTATAATGGAGACATAGGCACGGACTGCTGTTATCAAAGTGTATTGATCTTTTGGTCAGCCTTTTAAAAACAGCTTTTGGAGCTCATCTAATTTTTTTTCCTTAGAAAGATAATAAATACTGTAAATAATCAGATAAATAAATAAATCAGATAAATAAATACTGTAAATTGTAGTAGTGAATGCTTTGGGGAGATGCAGGTCAGTCAGGTGGACTGGGGATAGCTGCTATAAACCAACAGAAATCCCCTACACTAATAACTCCAGGGACTTGTGTTCTTATGTTTACTAAAGATGGAGCTTTCTGAAGAGATACGTAATATACATAGCTCTGCAGAAAAGTCATTTTTAAAGTGAAGGACTCTCCCACTCTGGGAGGATAAACAAGCATACAGGACTATATAGGACCAAAAGCCAAGAGCTCCAACAAAGATAGATCACTGAAATGCTGAGGATTTCTCTTCCCTAGGAGGTGGCAAAAAGAGGTCATGTTTTCATCTCTATAAACAAAATGTTGCTAAGAAACATCTTGTTTCCAGAGCATCCTGCTAATTGGTTACTAGAAGAAAGAAAGACAGTTTGGAAGAATGGGAATGAGAACAAAACATAGGCATCTTATAAATGCACACTGCAAAAACATACATAGCCCTTGAATACTGTCCTTCAGGCTGGCTGCTTTGTGCATGGCAGTGAGGAGGAAGGAAAGAAATTGTTACAGAAAATATTTCTTGCCTTCTCTTTGGTAATTACATTCAGAGGCAGCTTGCAATCCACAAAGCATCTTGGTCACTTAATTTATTTGATGATGTGCTACAAAGGGCTTTCTGAATTTAACTTCAATGGTATTTTTTTCCTGTTCTGTAAAATGAGCCTAAAGCTAAGCTCAGTATAGCATAGTGACAGCCATGGGTAATAATCATAATTTGCATTTTGAAATGCTTACTTACATCAGACATGCTTTTTAACACTTTGGTATATAACTACAGTCCTGTGAAGGAAGCACCATTGATACTCTCCATTTAGGAACCTAAGAAGAACCAGGCTTTAAAGGGGGAAAGAAGGTTACATAAGAACACAACTCAGTGACTCCTAAAACCCAAAAGATGTTTCAGTTATCTCTGCCTCCTAAGTCAATGTTCCTTATCAGTATGTCATAGAATACATAGATAGAGCAATTGACCAGAAGAGCTATCTATCATGCCCTGTGAATATGCATGCACACTTGTATACAGACACGAATACACATGATATTCAAAGTTAATGGATGGCACACTCCTTCCTCTGACTCCTTTTAGTATGGAATGGTTGTTTACAGTTATGAAAACAAATAAGAGCTATGATCAAACTTGGGAAAATTGCTAGGTAATTAGTCAGAAAACAAGATTCTCAGGTAATCACGTCAGTATAAAGAGATGAACGTAGAGAAGTCAACTTGAATTTCTAGCCCCCTTCCTTTGCACACAAAGCCAAAGATGTCTTCTCTTTCACAAGTTCCTCTTACAGGAATTTGTCAAGGATAATAGGTCTCTGCTTTCAGTGGGTCAGTCTACTCCCTGGAGTATTTAATTGGTCCTTGCCAAATGTTAGAAGATTCAAGATGTAAGATTTCAGGGTAAAGAGAAGGAAGGAAATTCACAAAGTTACATCTTTCAGAAACCAGAGGCTTTATTTCATCTGTGACATGAGATAGTGATGCATGATGCATGGTCTGTGTTCTAGACACTGTCTGCAGAGATCTGTGGGGTTAGGCCAGGCTGAAGAGGGGCTGAAGAGTTGTGTTCTTGTGCCCTGCAGAGGGGAGAGGGGAGTCAGATCAAGACAGCCACTACTCTCGCTTGCTGCCTGCCACTGCTCCAGAGACCTTACAGCATGGCAACTGAAGGAGTGGGGGAGCAGATGTGTTGGCTACCTGGTGGGGGCAAACTCTCTCTTCCCAAAAGTATTACAGCTCTTACATGACAGATGCTATCAGATGGTCCTTGGTGAAATAATTCTCATGTGCCTTTAATCCTTGCAGGATGGATTGGGGTCTAAAAGCAGACACTTTCTATTGGCTTGGTCTGAGATGTTAGGGATGCCTCATCTGCATGTGGCGGGGCTTCAAGGGTACTTCCCCTACATGATTGATTGTCATAATCCTCTCCATGGCTTGCCATGATCATGTGACAGGGAATCAATCTGGTCAAGAATAAGTGAAATATCTACCATCCTCGGGCCTGAGGGTTCGGGGGTTTCTGAAACCACTCAACCTTACCAAGTTTCCTGGCACAGCCCATTGTCCCACAGTGGTAATCACATCTTGATTCAGTATAAGTTCACTATTTTCAGTTAAGGTGCTATGCATAGGACATAAAGATGGCATCCCTAGATCAGATACTGATACCTCTTCATATGGAAGAAACATCAGGCTATACCAAGATGCTACTGACTTTCCAAATGGCAGGTCATAGTTAACAGATATTTGAAATTGGTTATATCATTTTTGTGTGGCCACTGATTGGTCCTTGCCTGAGCTGTACCAGTTGTGAGATGTTTTCTATATATGTGAATCCGAATAATGCTTCTGTAGCCACACAGAGAACTAAGCCAGATGAGAGCTGACTACTGACTAGGAAGACACAGTTGAGCTATAAAATACAGTGACTTCTGATGGCCAGTGACTCCTGTTGACCTGTTCACTTCTGTTCTGCTAAAGGTGATAGAGGGATTAACTTAGATAAGAGAAATATCTGTTAATACTTACTGTCAAATGGAAAAAAGACAGCAGTTCATGAAAGCATAACCGCCGACCAGAAGAGTAGCAGACACAGCAGGAAAGGAAGACAACGAGTCCTGTGGTACATTGTAGGAGAACAAACAAACAAAAGAATTATGCAATGCCTGTAAACGTTTTGAAATCAAAATCATGAAGTTTTAGTGAGGAGTTTTTAGTTCTAGACTATTTGTGAATATTAGAATGCACATACCACATAATAATAATTCTATGGGCCTTTTATTGTAATAAAATTTATTTTTAAACAAGTATGGGTTAAATTGTGGATGCCACAGTCAGCTCAGTATATCCTGCAATGAATTATTATCTGAGCTGATATTACTTAAATAAATAAATATTCATAAGGAACCTACACCACTGCAACTTTATACTCAATGATTCCATAATCTATCAACCTGTTTTTCCTATGAACCTTGCCCTTGCTTGCTTTAAAAAATGAGAAAGGACAAGTCACATGACCAGGAGAACCTATCAATAATAGCTCTGCTTTGCCTCAGCCTCTGCCAAAATGACCCATAGTTTCTCTCCTGGTTTTGGTCAGTCTCTGACTTGGTTCCTCCTTTCCTCTCCTGTGTTATATTTTCTGTTTATATGTATAGCATTGTTAGTCTCTCACATTTATTATGGAAACCTAAGGTCTTGTTGAAACAACACTGAATGATTTATGAGGTCTACAGTACCTTCTTCACACCAGAACTGTTCTTAGTCTGGACGAATTGTGGAAGAAACCTGAGATATTGTCTAGTGGAGATCACACAGAGCAAGAGGAGAGTATGGGTAGATCTGGTTCTCTCAAATTTTATTGAATTTATGAAGCTGTAAATAAAATTATAAGACTGTAATGAGTGTAAAATAAGATGGTGCATGCAGGTGAGGTTCCAGAAGGCATGGATGCCACACAGCTGGAATTCACTGACTAAGACCTATATGGCTTCTTAAAAAAGCATCAAATCCTCATTTTCACATAGTTTCTTGGGAATTAATACTGATGCTCTAGCAAGCCACTTTGTATATTTGGGACTAATTCCTCATCTGTAGGAATGTGGCTGAATTAGACGATTCCAAGCATCTAGGGTTCTGTTATCTTGTAGTTATCTCCTTCTGGCAGTTACAGGATCAGTACTGGAAGGACTCCGCACACAAGAGAATTGTAAGATAGAAAGAATTTCCAGGCGAGACTGAGTTACTTTCTGGAGTATATTGAAGCCTGAAAATAAAAACTGACACTAAACTGCTTGTGATCAAAGGACTAAGCTGAGAGGACAAGAAAGCCTATAGGTTGCATGCAAAAATCAGCCTGTAGTTGCTTTCCCAGCTCTCTGCTTTCTGTTTGTAACCTCAGTTTGGCTGTCATAATTTCTAGATGTGGTTGTCAACACATCCTCACACGGGCCTTCCTACAAAAGCAAAGCATTTATAACTAACCCCTTAAACAAAAAGACCTTACATTCACTGATTCAACAAGGATAAATGAGTGACTATGTATTGATTAATAAGTATGTCAGGCACTATCCCAAATCTAGAGGACACTGGGGTAAATTATGTAACTACTGACTCAGTTTCATTCCTGTTTCAGAGGAGACCACAAACAATGGCAGTTCAGTGAAGTGCTGTGACCACAACTGAAGCATGTAGAAGCAGCACCTTGTCTACGTTGTATTTCAGGTTTATATCCCTTGGGAATTTGGTAACATAGTTTGTCACCTCTAGAGTCCTAGAATACTACCAGACTGTCACACAGACCATGTAACCATTGAGAAATGTTAATGGCGACAAGCAGAGAAGCCCTATATGAATATAATAGACCAAGTAATGACATATTGGGCAAACTAATAGTTAATTTGAGAGCTGATGAGCATGTGTTAATAATTCATAAAATTTAACAATATGGAAGGTGGTTGTGACTGTGGTAATGGAAATTCAAAAATGATTAAAAATGGAAAGTGAGAATACAAAGAATGTGTGGTGGGTATGGTGACACCCACCTTTAATCGCAGCATTTGGGATTAAAGGAATTAGAGGCAGGCCTATTTCTGTGAGTTCAAGGCCAACATGGTTACATAGCAAGTTCCAGGTCAGTCAGGGATAAATAGTGAAAGAATAAAGGAAAGAAAACAAGGTAAAACTGGAGTAGGGTGGAATGCTCGTGTTTTGTTTCTGTGTTTAATATGGAGCATTTGAATAAGTGAAATGCTGATGAGAGAGAGGGAGAAAGAGAGAGAAAGAGAGAGAGAGAAAGAGAGAGAAAATGTGCTATATTAGACTATTAAGGCTACTCAAATAGTGCTGGTCCAAGTTCTTCACTACTTGCCTTAATATTCTTAGTTCCTGAATGAAAGACACACACTCACACAACCCCCCCCCCGTCTTCTATTTTAATATTCCTTAAACGACTCAATGGTTGGGTCACTCCCAAACATCCACATTGCTAATACCTCCCCTCTGATCTCTTCAGTTATGACTTACTAAAATCTATATCTCATCCTAACGGCCCCAGACGCAGGCCTGCATCCCTCCAGGGCCACGATCCTACTTCTTACATGTTGGCTGCCTCTCTCTCCTGCTGCTCTCAAGCCTGGATCTTAGTCTTTTCCTGGCGATTCTCCTCCTTCTCTCAGTCTCCTTGCCCTTGAATTCTAAAGTCCCACCTCTCTCTCTCTGTCCAGCCGTTGGCTACCAGCAATGTTATTTACCAGTCAGAACCAACTAGAGGCAGGGACCCTTAGCCTGTTAACATGGGTGATACTCTTGTGATTTTAAGAATCCAATTAACAAAATAAGCACTAATCCAAATCCACAACAGAATAGAAGAGGAGAACTTGGCAAGATGGCTCAGTAGGTAAGGTAGTAAGATGTTGGCTAGTCAAGCTTGAAGACCTGAGTTCAGAATCTTAGAACACAGGTAAAGATGGTCTAGATAACTCATCCCCCGTAATCCTGGCATTCCTATGGTAAGATGGCAGCTATGACAGCCACAGATAAGGGAATCCTTAGAAACTCATAATGGCCCAGCTTACCTGGCACACCCAGTGACTAGGAAGAAATCCTGTTTCAAACAAGATGGACAGTTATCTTAAGATTGACTTTTGACATTCACAAACTTGTGGTGATGTTGGGATATTTGTGGTTACATACTATATAATTTCATGAACTGGAAATGTTCACCTGAAGGCAAATCTACGGATGCTAAATAGAAATGACTGGCAGGGGTGGGTGGGTGGAGTTATGGTGGTTCGGCAGCTTAGAGATATGAAGGGTGACTATTACTGGCCATGTCTAAACCTTGTAAACATTGCACAACTAACTTCATGACAAACATTTGTCTGTGTGCTGAGTTTAAATGAAGATTCTCTGAAAAATACAGTGAGGAGGTGGCGTTGGGGAAAGCATGACTCATCTAAGAGGTGGCATGGGATGCTTGGGTATGAAGAGCAAGAGCTTTGGATGACAGTAAAGGAAATGACTATCTGATAGATTCACTGAGGTTCAAGACACAGGAAGAGAAGGAGAGGCAGGACTAATGATTTGTTTTCTATTTGTAAAATAAAAACAAATGATGGATGATCAAGTGATCATGAAAGGGTGTGAGATGGAAGACATGGGGAGAGTGCCTATTACTTGGAAATAGGCAAAAGAGAGGTAGGTGATGGATAAAGATTCGATTTTCTTACTAATAACAGCCGGAGGCTAACGGCGTTTGGAGAATGTGACTGAACAGGGTCAATAAATTATCGGGCAGGTACTTCTACCAGCAGAACTGGCAGAGCCGCCATTCTGAGAACCAAGAGGAACTATGAACATATGGCGTCAGGTTTCTTCAGGAAAGATCCATTAGTGGACAGTGATAGGGAGGCGTGTGCAGAAGACAAGAGCAAGTTCAAAGTGTAGATCTAGGAACATAGAGGGCGAGAAGTGGAAAATGAAAGCTGAAATTCCAGTTGAAGATTAAGCCCCTTGCTTACAGCATCTTGGGCACCTGCACACAAAGTCTTGGCAGTTTAGATTTTCATCATGCATCACAGTACTGGAATATGTGTACATTCTGTTATTTAGTAAAGATGTCTTAGTCTATTGGGGGCTGCTCTAACAAAACACAATAAACTCCGTGACTTATAAGTAACACACCTTTATTGTTTTACATTTGTAGAGGATACATGTCCAACATCAAGGCTCTGGTGCTTTGGCCTAAATCACTGATTAAAACTTCTTGCTAGGTTCTCCTATGGTGGTAGGGACAAGAGAAATTCCTGAGGTGTTCTTTTTTTATCTTTTGTTTTTATTGGATATTTTAGTATTTACGTGTCAGGTGTTATCCCTTTCCCCTCTGGAAACCCTCTATCCCATCCTCCCTCCTCCTGTTTCTATGAGGATGCTTCCCTTCCCACCCAACCACTCTACCACACTGCCCTGGCATTCCCCACACTGGGGCATCAAGACTTCACAGGAACGAGGGCTTCTCCACCTATCAATGCCAGACAATGCCATCCTCTGCTACATATGCAGCTGGAGCCATGGGTCCCTCCATGTGTACTCTTTGGTTGGTGGTTTAGTCCCTGGAAGCTCAGAGGAGCCTGGTTGGTTAATATTGTTATTCTTCCAATGGGATTGCAAACCCCTTCAGCTCCTTCAGTCCTTTCTCTAACTCCTCTATGGGGGACACTATGCTAAGTCCAATGGTTGATTGTGAGCATCCGCTGCTGTATTTGTCAGGCTCTTTTTGAAGGTATTGTTGAGATGATACTGCAGACTCCTCATGGTCTCATGTCTGTGCACCACAATATTGTTGATTATGTTTCAACATATGCATTTTGAGCAAATGAACACTCAGCCAACAGCTAGTGATTTCAGTTGTTTTATCTATGCCATTGTTTATGCCCACAGCCCTTGTAAAATATAGAAAAGAGATCCCATCCCTTTATTCATGTGTATCCCCTCTCTTAACTCATATAATACACAGTATTGCCCTCAGTGAGCATTTAATAAATGAAATGCTAGTTTTCCTAAGCAGAGATGAATCAAGTCAGGAATTTGGTAGCAGATCACCTCTATCCAGTTAGCAATTTTATCTCTTTAGGTTGGATTGTATGAATTAGAGCAAATTATTTAATGACTCTTGAGCCTGACTCCTTAACCTTTCATGAAAAATATGCAACCTTTCCTGACATTCAAGTATTCATGGGTATTTCTTAGGATCGCTACTTGGAGGCCTGGGATGCTTGTGCTCTATTCTTCCCGACAGCTGTCTTTTCCCCAAACTGTCTGAACTGTAAGCTTTTCATTTGGGATGTACTGTTTGATTTTTTTTTAAAAACATTTTTAAACTTTTTTTTTTTTTTTTTTTTTTTTTTTTTTTTTTTTTTTTGCTTCTTAAAGCAAGCATAATGCCCTATCTCTCCTTGGTTTAAAATACAAATAATTAAAAGGCATTTGGTGAACATCAAATTTTTGTGAACATCAGGTGAACAACTTCCAGTTCAGTGCTTGATGGGTCACTAGACTCCCTCCCCTGACAAGGTCTTTATCTCTCTGTGCTAATTGACACACAGCTGCCCATGGCCCAGGACCAGGTCTTGAGGTTGCAGTTAAGAAAAGGAAATCAGAAGCTGAGACTGTGTAGACGAGGTAAGCTACTAAACTCTACATCCTTGTCTGGACTTAGCTGACTTGTTACACTGTTAGCATTGAATAGCATCTTTAGAGTTGGAAAGGAATAGCTCATCCTTGAGCAGATCGTGAAATCTATCAATTTTTGTAAATGTAGCATCATTTTTTCCTTCAGTCAATGGAAAGAAAAGCCGATTGCTGAATCCAGCTATAAGGAGGACTTGACACACGAAGTGGGGACAGGGATAGATAGATGAGGATTCTGTTGCCTGGGACAAATCTGCCACACTATTCTGCTCTCTTCAGACACACCAAGTACCAATCCATGCAGACATGCTTATGCCAATTTCCAAAAGAAAATCAGAGGATATATTGGAATCAAAGATAGCCAAGAAGGCAAAAATAACAGCGTGATATTTGTTATCTCGGAGGTGCCTTTCAAAATTCCTTCCACTAAACACTAGGCTTATTTCCTTACTTATGTAAGTTCACTGTTGGTACAATACAGCAATACAATAGATATAGTATGTCTTCTAGGCAGATAGATCTATGAGAGATGATGGATAAATGACATGCATTCACATGTGTGGGTTAGATGACAACTTTAGAGTGTAAGTTCTCTCCTTTTACTACTACAAATCTAACTCAGGTCCTCTGGCTTGTAGGGAAAATGCTTTGCCCTGGGACGCCATCTCGCTGCCCCTTTGCAGGCATTTAAAATAACTGATATTGGGCTGAAGAGATGGCTCAGTGTTTATGAGCACTGACTGCTCTTCTTGGGCACATGGGTTTCATTCCAAGGACCTCCATGATGCCTCACAACCACCTGTTTAACTTCAGTCCCAGGAAATCTGCCATACTATTCTGCTCTCTTCAGACACACCAAGTACCAAGTGCACACATGGTACACAGATATACATGCAGACAAAACATCTTTGCCTGTGAAATTGTTTTACAAATATTTATAATGACTGGTGATGCTTGTGTCTGCTTTTTGAAGTGTTTGCACATTAAAGTTTTTCTTATGGAACAAAGTATATAAATCTGATAGGTTTTGTTTCCACATGTAATGGGGCTTCCCTATGTAGCCATAGCTTGTCTTGAACTTGCTATGTAGATTCAGCTACATCTGCCTTCCTTAGTGTAGGGATTAATGGTGTACCCCACCATGTCTGACCAGACAGAACCCTTTGTGAGAGACATAGCAATGTAATTCTGTAAGGGATTATCAGTTTTTAATTGAAATGACTCTCTCAAGGCTTTCCTTTTGCTAAACCATCCTCTCTGTCCTTACGCTTAGCTAATTGTCCTAATCTTCTCTAATGTGTGAACTAATAATAGCTGGAGGTGAGATTTCTCCCTGGGGTGTCTAGATAGAAATTCTCATATTTATTTAATTATAATTATTATTCTTTTAAAATAATGAAAGTATTATATGCTCATTATAAAAGTTAAAAAAATAATAAAGAAAATAAAATTAGCAGTGATCCTTCTACTCAGAGATAAACATTTTTATGTCATTATTTGCAGCTCTTTATTGTAGACACTAAGATGTAAAATACTTTTCACACATTGTGATCATCCTACATATTAGTTTTGATATTGCTTTTTCATTTGAGATTGTATGATGAGAATTTTATCTTGTGATTAAGTGTCCTTTACAAACCACTTTTATGGTTTTGTAAGAGTTCATTATGGGGACATAAATCATATTAAATTTAATCATTGTATTCATGAATATTTTTATTGTCCTTACATTTCTTTAAATCTAATTAACATATTATTTTCACACAGCACTTGTTGATGTTTTCTTAAATTTCTATCTTTCTCTTTTAGGATCGTGCCTCCAAATAGCATTTTCAGCAAACTTGCTAAAGTGTTAAATTTTGAACAGTGGTCCTCAAAGGTAAATCAGAAAACACAGATATTTATAATATAATTCATAACAGTAGCAAAATCATAATTAAGTAGCAACAAGAATAATTTTATGATTGGGGCTCTCCACAACGTGAGGGACTGTATTGAAAGGTCACAACATTAGGAAGGCTGAGAACCACTTCTCATATGAAATAATTAATAAAAATATAAAAATTTACACATTGGGTGTAGATCAGGGGCAGAAAGGATGTGTGTTGATGAAACTCTCACATACCTGTCCATTCACATCCTACATATAGCAACAAGGCATAGCCTACATCTTTAGCAGCAGAATTAATTGTACATTTTGTACATTTCTCAGTGAACCTATTATTATCTTAGTGTGGCTTTGAGCTGGCCCAACCTGCAACCTCACATATCCAAAACAACACAAGGAAGTAGCTTGTTTTTCCACACACCACAGTGTCTTTCTAAGGCTTCCATCCTTGCACTTCTGAGGTCATATAAACTTGTGTTATTTCCTTCATGAACGTTGAGCTATACCCTTTCAGACTTATGATTCCTAAAGGTGACAGATGTGCCACTTACTATAAGTGTTTCTGGCTAGATTTAGAAGCAACGTTTCAACAGAATATGTGCATTTTTGAAGATTTCCCTTTGAGCATCATGTCTGTGTTTTAATATTATCTTTAGGGTTTTCAATTGTCCAAGGTTAAAATACTTAACCTCCCTGTGAATTCTCAAACCAGCCATGCCTCTCCCACATACTGAAAAAAACAAAACAAAACAACCATAAACCAAAGTAGCGAGGTGGGGAATAAGTATATTAGCATTTGACCTGTTATGTATTTTCAGATGACTCTGCATAAGGTTTTGTTGTATCTGGTTTTTCCTTTTCCAGGACTAGCACTCTTACTTGGTTATGCTCTAATTATTAATATGTAGGTAAAGACAGATTTATTGATGATTTGGGAGCTATATTGCTTATACAATTTAGTAGCAATTGTCTTCTCATGGGAAATGTTGCAAATAAATGAAAATTTCTATGCTTTTTTTTCTCTACTGTCTTAGCCGCAGCCTTGACATAGATTTTAAAAAGCATAAGAGTATTACATGTACTCTTAACAATCCTATTGTTTAAAAGTCTTACTTATTTTTTTAAGTATATGTGTATGTCTGTGTGCATACAAGTGCGGGTGCCAATGCAGGACATAAGAGTGTCAGGTCCCCCTGAAAATAGATTTATGGGTGGTTGTGAGCCACCATTTGGATGGTGGGAATTGAATGCTGCTCTTCTGGAAGAACAGCCAGTCCTCTTAACATCTGAGCAAACTCTTCCTATCTCCTAGCAGTTCTATCTTGTTTTATTCGGTAACAATGCTGTTTTATTGCTAGGCTTTCCGGTTGGTTTATTGGGATGCCAACCATGAATTTGGAACCATAGAAAGCCCAAATGGGTCAGTAGTGCATTCTGCTTCTGTGGATACACAGCAGAGTCTTTTCTCTATTCCTAGCCATTTTTGTAATCCAGGGAACTTTATTAAAGTTTCAATTTTGGGCCAGTATTAATGCTGAGAGTGTGGTAGGACAACAAGAGTCAGTCATGCTGAGGTCCAAGAATTATGTCTGAAACCACTGGGTGGCTCAGGTTAGTAATTGGGGAATTTTAAAGGAAACCTAAGTTTCATCGATGTGGTGAAACAGTTGGAGCAGGGCTACAGTGAGACACCAGCCAAATCAAAGGGAACAATGTGATAAATCTGAGCCAGGCAAGGGAGGGAAGGGGGAGAAAGGGGAAGGGGAGGAAGACGGGGGGAAGGAGGGTGAAATATATCATAGATAAAAGTAAAGTCTAATACGCAAAAGTTGAAATAAATATGCTAAAACTCTGAAGGGCCACTGGTTTATTCATAGCACTGTGGTGCCATTTATTTATCTATCTATCTATCTATCTATCTATCTATCTATCTATCTATCTATCTATTTATTTATTTATTTATTTATTTTTGCACGGACAAAAGTCTTTAAATTTTAACTTGCACTGTTATATGGAAGTTCTCATCTGGTTTCTGAGAAATTCTTAGCTCCTACACCCCACATTCCTGTGTATTTACATTCTTTCATCATATTGTTCATCTTTGATCCTGGCTGTAACCTGTGACTTTTTTTCCTCTATAAAACTGTTCTAAATGGAATAGTTTTGATGTATCATATATTGCTTTTGTTTGTTTGTTTGTTTGTTTCAAACTTTTCCTAGAAAGAGCCTGGAGAAAGGTTTGATAAAATATGTAAAGGCCAGGCAAGGTGTTTTACAAAGGTCTACTTTGTGAAATAGTTTTTGCCTTTTCAGTTCATACATTTACATAGAAACTACTCAAGCTTATCATTTTAGCATAAACCGAATGTAACTTGTTATGGGCAAATTTGGTCCCATGGTGGGATGAATTTGGCCCGTGGCCTACACTGCAATTTGATGACCCCTCTATTAGTGTATGGAAGATTTCCAAGAGAGATGTGCTAAAGAAGATGTGGGAATTTAGAAAGATGCCATAAACTTGGAGGCACTCCAGAAGACTCCAAATATATGGACCAAATGTCTCATGAGATAGTATCTCAATATTTCCTTTTATTAACAAAATCCATATTTCTTTAATAAGAGAAACTAAGGGGTAGCTTACAAGTGTATTCAGGAATCTGTGCAACCCTCTAGTTCCATAAGCTTCTAGCATTTTCCCTAGTGGGAAGCTCTCACGTGTGATCTGTCTCTTTGCTTCATTTTCATTCTCCTTGCATGATGTTTTCTTTCAATCTTTCATGCAACAACCATTTGACCCTTCTCTGTTGAAGTTATCCTGGAATCTACTTGGTTTAGGGATTTTGTGACAGTACCTATTGTCTACCTCATCTGTTACCTGAGAGTCTGTGAAGGCAGAACAATGTGGTTGGCTCACTATGGACAGCCATAATCCAACACAGTACCTGGCCTTTATAAGCACTTATTCAAATAGTTGCTATATGACTTTCTTGAAAATACCCTAGGGAGTGTTGAGTGTGGTTTGTGAGTTCAGAAGGAGTGAGTTACCAAGGAGTAATAGGTATGACCTTGAGGGTTGTTGTATGGAGGTGAGAGATAGTTGACACTGTAAAAGACCATCAGAGACAATGTAAAATTCTACACTGAGGACTTTGAGGAACCCAAGCACTGTACATAACTACTCTTGCTTCCATTTGTTTGTCTAATATATTAATAGAAATATAAATATATTCTATTATATTTTTCAAAGACATAGTTTTTCTTTAAACATAGTTTCAAAGAGCACCTAACAAGTTCCATTTTCTTTCCTGTTTTCATTCTAAAAGAGTAAACTCCCATGAAACATTAAATAAAATATACCTAATATGAATGAAATTATATTGTTAAGGGAGACTAAAATCCTCCTAGACAACTTTCATTCAACTATCAATATTGACCAACTGATATGAATATCTGCTCTAATGTCACCCTCTGAGAGTTTACAATGGGGAGAAGCTTGCAAACTTTGGGTGGAAAACCAGGTAATTAAAATGGGATGAGTGTGAGATGTGTGAGCACACAGAATAGTGCTGGGTTCTCTCTGAGGAGCTAGTTGGATATTCCAGGGTGGTTTTATCAAGAACCTGAGCCTCTGTTTAGGTGTTTGTTGGGATGCAGAGGGCGATAATTCACTTAGCTCCCCTGAAGTCTATTTCTTCATATGGGGAGTAAAGATAATAAGAATCCAGCCTTTAAAAACTGGACTGAGTATCAGATGAGTAAGAGAAGTAACCTGGTGAACACTAAGGTTCAAGGTAAAACTGACTGCAAGTGTCAAGGTAGATTTTATGAAACAAACTGTAAGTGGTAAGAAAGCTTATACAGTAGTATGGGGGGGGATCATTTTAGAATACTTGCATATCTATAGTACATTGTGACCACCACCTTGCAAACACTTGATTACAAATACACACAAAGCCTCAGTTAAGCAGGGACTTCAATGAAATGGAACCATTATCATGCTGATCTTTTAAGAATGAAGAAAATCAGAACAAAGCAAATGGCTAGTAAGGAATCAGACTATATTTTCCAAGAGGCACAGATGCAGATTAGGATCTCCTGGACGTTTCCCTTAGTTTCCTTGCTGGACACTTACTCTATTTAAGATGGCCTCCTTCCAGGCACAGAAATGCATCTTCAAAGGACATGTATTAGGTGTTCACTATGTATACAGTACAGCAGAGACAGGGAACTAGGTGGCTATTTTTAGCTCAGAAATTTGAATAACAAAGCTCGCTATAAATATTCCACCAATTTTATTTTTTTGAAAGTAAATGAACAAACAAAAGCAAAATCCCCAAACCTTTCAGAGATTGAACCACAAACCAAAGAACACAGATGGGCTGGCAACAGGCCTCTCTGCACATATGTAGCAGATGTGCAGCTTGGTCTTGATGTGAGTCCTGAACAACTGGAGGTAGGGCTATCCCAAAAGCTGATACCTGCACATAGGATATTCTTCTAGCTGGGCTGCCTTTTCTGGCTTTATTGGGAAAGGATACATCTAGCCTCACAGACAATTGATGTGCAAGGGTCGGGGGATACCCAGGCAACAGATTTAAGAACAGCCTTTGCTCCAGTTTTTAGGGAACCTGCATGAAGACTGAGCTGCATATCTTCTACATATGTGCAGGGGTTTGGGGGGGGGGAGGAGTTTGGTCCAGCCTGTGCACGCTTTTTTGTCTCATACACACACATTTGAATGTTACCTAAAATATCATTTAAATAAGTTGCCATTTACCTAGCATATTTAGATATTGTTAGACTGACCAATGAAAGATAAAGCAATCAGGTACCTGTGAATAATCTAGCTAAAAACTTTGGGTGATGTCTTCAGAACTCCCATGTTAACTCTTTATTGTTTCTTGCTAGGTTTGTGCCTTCTTTTGTAATGAGCCCTTGCCATTATATTTGAAAGTGAGTGTGCCCATTTGCCTGTGTGTGTGTGTGTGTGTGTGTGCGCCCTTGTGTGTGTGCACCCGTGTGTGCCCCTGTGTGTGTGTATGTGTGTGTGTGTGTGTATGTGTGTGATGTATAAGGTATATATTTATAGCGAAGAATCCCGAAGTTGACAACTTCATTATTGAGTTAATATTTACTGAATTTAATTTCGTGGAGACATGGGCAGCCGTCGCTCCAGCAGGTGGCTCCCTAGTACTACCTACTGATTTATGACTCTGTGTTTAAAGGGTTGTCAGCACACGTAATAAAAATTCAAATGTAGAATCGGAAATGTGCTGGGGTTCCCCTGCCTCTCCGTCTCCAGTGAAGCACAACCCCAATGCCAAGTTGCCACATGGCTTCATTGTTGACACAGGCTCTCCATTTATGAAGCAAACTACACAAAGAAGTCTGTTAACAATTCAACAAAATTAGAGTTAAATAGTTACCTCGGTGATTGTTCGAGGGAGACTTAATTGACATTACATGATGCATAAATAGGGATAATAAATGGCCTGGGGCTCGTTTCCCTCCTGGTTGTTTATTCAAGGAGCCGACTGTCTTCCACTGCTTTGTAGGCACGACTAGGAATCATTAGCTGGAAAGAGAAGTGAGGAGATTTGGTCTCTAGGAGAGAATGCTTTTGGTTTTTATCCTTTGATGAGCAATTTTCTGTCACTCTTTCAAGTCCTGTAATAAAGAAACCAGCGGATCATAGAACTCCCTTTTATTTTGGCAGTTTTCTCATTAGTCCGTGAGAGACCGTGTACCAGAATAGATAGTTAGAGAGACTGATAAACATTTCATTTCAGACCCAGCAATTATTCCTCGTATGACTTGGGGCAACCTACTGAATTGGGGGCTTCATCTGCAAAATGGAATCTGCAGAGGTCATCCTAGAGGATAGTGGGAGGTCTAAATGTTTCTATAACCTACTTGGGTATGTTAACTGCTTCACACTTTATAGTTATGATTCCATAAATGTTTAACTACGACCAGAATCCCATTGTTCTGCACACTATTGCTGTTTTATCTGGCTTTGGAATATGGAGAACCACGAATTATTCATTCCATTCATGGGTCGGGAAATTTCAGGAAACTTAAAAGACTTATAACGTCCATTATAAAGTATCACAGAGTTACTTTATAAAATTAGCTTTAGCTTGTGTGTGTGTGGGGGGGGGGGGTCAACTACTAACACATTAATTTCCTGGATGGAGAAAAAAATTTATAGAGACCTCTTTTTTTAATTGGCTAACATTATTTATCAGAACAGAAACCATTATTGAAAAATTTAGGTTGTGACAGAGTCTCTCTCTTAGAGTTCAGCAAATAGGCTGGTTTGGTTGGCCAGGAAGCACCAGGATGCACTGATCCCCCTTTCCCCAGCATTGGAATTAAAAGGAGTACCCACTATACCTGGCTGCTTACACTGGTCCTGGGAACTGAACTCAGATCCTCCTCTTTCTTGCAATACAGGCATGTTACTGAGTTACTGAGCAAACTGCCTCCCTCCCTCCCTTCCTCCCTCCCTCCCTCCCTCCCTGCCTTCCTCTCTCCCTCCCTGCCTCCCTCCCTCTCTCTCTCTCTCTCTCTCTCTCTCTCTCTCTCTCTCTCTCTCTCTCTCTCTCTTTCTCTCTCTTTCTCCCTCTGAGTTAGAGTTTCTCTTTGTAGCCTTGGCTGTTCTAGAACTTATTTTGTAGACCAAGCTGGCCTCAAACTCAGAGATCCATTTTTATCTGCCTCCTAAGTACTGGGATTAAAAGTATGCATGTACCAGCACTGCCCAGCCCTCCTTCCGCTTTTTTCTAAAAACCTTTTCAAAGAAATTTTAATCAGCAAGTTAAAGTTTGACATACCAAAGCAAATGTACTTTGGAAGATCTTTGACAATAGATCCAAGAGCTTTTCTGTCATGGGAGAATTAGAATCTATAAAAAAAAAAATTAGAAAGGGCAGGGCAGGGAAACATACCCATATGTCCCTTTTATATGTCTTTCAACAGCTTATCAAAATTCTATTTGTATTTAGTAAGTTTAAATTGGGTCATGCATACTTTTCTTATTGATAAATGTAATTCCATGTAGTGTTCAGCATATGACCAATGACCTCAGTGTCACTTAAAAGTTATATAACGTGCCCTCAGACTACTCTTAATCAATCTTTTGTGTCTCCTGTGACTCTTTTTCATAGTATATTGCCCCAAGCCTTAGATTTACCCAGAAGAGATAATTAAATGCTTTGTTTTCTATCAAAGTGATGAAACTGTGCCTATCTAGTTAATCCTATGCGTTCTGCTTCTTCAAATATCACAGGCTCCTTAGATGAAATGTTCTTTTACATGGAAAGACTGTATTGCTAATTCAATGTAATAATTTGTCTTTTCAGCAGGTAGTGTATTTTCTAAGGAAATATTCCATAGCTATTAGTTCATGCTGGATTGAAGCCACTTCTTGTGGGTAAAAATAATACTATACATAGGGGAATAATTTACATTATACGTTTCCCTCCCATTGTAGTTGGAATCAAGGATGACTGTGAGACAGCATGTGACTCCTGGGAATCAATCGAACTCAGGTTTTCTGCAAGAGCCACCAGTGCTCTTAACCACTGAGCCATCTCTCCAGCCCCCCACCCCCATTTCATTCTTCTTAATACTAACAAGTTTCTTCTGTCACTGAATGCTTTTTATTAAGACATTTACTTTCCCTGCTTCTTAGTTCTGAAGAGGAAAACAAAAGGAGACATTACCCCTTTCTGTAACTAGCTTTAATAATCACTGTTAACTCCTATGAAGGTAAAGAAGCATCAGGAGTTCAATTAGCATTGAGACTTAGTGCTGCTAGTTTCTCCTGGGTTCAGAATCTTCAGCCTTTGGGATGCCATTTTGACTCCATGGGCAGGGGACCTTATTCTTAATTACCTTATGATTCTCACAGTTCATCTACAGAGGGAAAAGTGAACTCTGGTGTGTGTGAGAGATGTTAAACTTAAGCAGATGAAGTACATTTCCAGACTGGAATTTTGGAGAGACTCAGTGATGGGGTATTAGGAATGAGTGTCATAAAGGGTATCTTCATTGTCTATGACTAAAAAAAAAGGTTAAATCCATAATCTACAAGGATGAAATCAAGGAGTTATGGATGTGACTTATGAGAGTGTGCTTAATGGATAGGTATAAGGACTGAAGTTTGAATTCCCAGAACCCATGCTAATATTGAGTGAAAATATTATGCCTATACTCTGGAGCTCAAAGGCAGAGGCAGGGAATCCAAGGAACAAGCAAACCAACCACATTAAGTAAACTGGGGAGTTATGGGTTCAAGAAAAATCCTTGTTTCAATTAATGAAGAAGTGGGACAGAGTGATATCACACGTGGTGATATCAGTTTCTGCTTCCATATGCACACACTCATGCATGGACACCCACATACACTGAAATACTTGCACACACACCCCCCACTCCAGAAGAAAGAAAAGGAAATCACAACATCGTTAAGACCAAAACAAAATCCACCAACAGCATCCTTAGAGTGGAAATGACAGAATTGGATACATTTTGTTTTAATTGAGTACTTGGATAATTTCTCCAGTAAGTTTGCTCCACTCAAAGATGACTTATATGAAACACATTATTAGTATTTGCTTCAAAGAAGTTATTTGTAGATCCATGCTGGATATTTTCTTCTTTGTGATGGAAGGTAGATGGTCAGAGCTCATGATTATGATGTATTTTTTATCCTTTCCTGATATCAAGTTGCATTTTAAATGTATTTACTTTTAAAAATTAAAATAGAATTGAATCTATTCCCGCCTTTTATTCTCCAACCCTCATATTCTCCCTTCAGTCCCCTTTAACTTCATGTCCTCTTTTTCTTTATTTGACATTGTAACACATGCATGTATATGTATACATAAATACACACAGCATACTGGGTCTACTAATTGTGATTTCATGTGATTTCAGGGGTGACCAGTTTGAATCTGATAACCAACTGAGTGACCTCATCCCTGACAAAGACTAATTCTTTTGCTTTTGGTCTTCTTCACTTGCCCCTTGACATTTTTCTTTTCACATTAGTGTGTCTATTGGTGTTGTCTTTGTTCATATTTCAAAAGTTTTAATTCTAGAGCCAACTATTAAAGGAATCCAAAGTAGCAAAATGAATAAATCCAAATCTCAATTATCATTTGCCTTCTGTCAAGAGGAACTTTGTGCATATTTATCACATAAATACATTTTATTTTCTATGTTTAATCTTGTTTTACAACATGCCATTTGATTTTTAACAATTTTATGTTGAAGTCCTCATTAGAAACTTTTCAGTGAGAAGGTAATGAAAGCCCTTGATGGAGCATCTAGATTTCTTCTTGAAAGTGTGTTGTGTTTCTTCAATGTCTGTATCCTCCAGATTCTACGATAGTTAATAGTCTGCAAAGTTATTATTGTAATTTAGAGACAGGAACATGTGTTTGGATGTTAAATGAGTAGTAAAATCTTTATGGAGTGTCTACTGTCAAATTCTGAGCTTCCTCATGTATAGAATTGATAGAAGAGAGTCTAATTCTGTAGATTATGTTAAGGATTGATTGACAGGACTCATTAGCAGTGTTCTGAGTTGGACGAGAGGATTTTTCTTGGAAGTATTGGAACTATCATATGGTCTCTGCTTTTGAAATTGTGACATATTTGTAGAAATGATTTCAAGTCATATATAATTAGGATTCAAGTAGATACACACTATAACATGTATATATAAATATATATATACACGTGTGTATACATAGTTATTCATCTTTCACACACATACACATATATATATATATCACACATTCACATGTATGTACATCACTCACGCATAGCACACATACCTTCACACATATGAATGTGATATTTCAAAAAATGAATAATGAGAATGCTGTGTTCATTCTAGAAATGAAGACATTTCTATTATTTTTTTATAGGCCAGAAGTGTCCACATGATGAATGGCAGATATTTCAGGAACATAATATATTAGATCATTTATTTTCATTATTTTTATATTCATAATTATTATCCTTTCTACTTCACTGTATGATAACACTTGCTTATAATATCTGGTGTCAATATTCTCCTTCTAGTTTTTGGCTTACTTAATGTAAGTTTTATGGCTGCTCTTTTCTGTACACTAGCTCTAAAACTGAATATACTGCAAAGCACATAGAGTATAGTTTTGGTTGTTTTGCTTTAGAAGCAATTTTCAAAGAATTACAAGTTTCAGGAGATACAAATTATGATCAGGAACTAGTGAGGGCATTTATTACTGCAAAGTCATTGTAGTTCCAGGCAAAAGCCTGGGAAGATCATAAATGCACTGGTAGAAATTAGAATTTCATCAATGGAGCTATTGACAAGTGATTATTAATCTTTAACCAGGGGGAACACAAAACTTTACAGAAGCAGAAAGAGCATATGCATCAGAATACACAAATGCAATCCTCTACTTTATTAAATCATTACTTTATTGAATTTGGAAATCTATTTGTTCTATTTACAAAGGTCTACTTTTTAGAACATTTTACTTAATTACTCAGTGTTAAAGTGCTTCAACTATGTTGTTTTAATTTGAATCACAATCTTATGTTCAGATTAAATTGTTGGTATACAAATGCAGTTTTAATTTTCTTTAAATATAGGACAAGTATAATTGACGAGATTGAAGAAATCTAAATTAAACTCTAGTTAGGATGCCAGGCGTAAGGGATAATATGCATATTTACAGTGGTATCCAAGGTGAAGTTTAATTACACCCCTTACTCATAACAGACTATGGTGGCAGTAATTTTCTTCCTGCACTCTAAATCCATCAGGTGTTCTCAGGGTGCCCATAACTAACAAAGCTAAAACACAGCTGTGAAAAAATCTATCAGTTCTTCTGGGGCCAAAACCAAGTTTTCAGCTTTACTCTTTTGCATCTTAAAGAGGAAGTACTTGGGAAACGTTTCCATTTCTAAAATACACTACATAATTTTATTCTATTTTGGGCAGAAAGAATGCTGCTATATATTCCAAGGTTATTCACATCATGGTAATACTATTTCTGCACCCATCCTATGGCAGTGACATTTTTAAACATCTCTGCATTCAGAGAGGACAGAACAATTTTATAGACAGTATGGTCAAAATCAGAAAAAAAATAAACCCATGAAACCACATAAAATGAGGAAATGTTATTCATTTTTGTTTTAAGCAAAATTGATTATAGAGAACAACTTAGGTGCCCTCAAAGCATGTAGGCACATCTTTACATGTATGAATTAGAATTACATTTTTTTCATGACTAGTTACTTGTAGGATTTTAAACTAATATGGCTGCTAATAATCAGTATAAGGGGATTTTAAGATCTGGGCATCTGGGAAGACTAAAAAAGTATTGCTTGAATACAGGAATTCTTGGTTGTTTTATACTGGCAAGATTTGAAACATTGAGAATTTGTATTCTAAATAGTCATTCCAATTGAAGAATAGTAACATGAAGGTAAATGTATGTATGTGCTAGTACGAAAACCATACAATTACACAGTAATATATGTACATGTAATATTTGAGACAAAGTTCAAATTTCTTAATAATGTAGGCACTAAATGTAGAGTCTTTATAGAATTTAGATTATTTTTGACTATAAGTGAAGAACTTTTCTAGCACCAGCAAATAACCCCAATCCATGTTTATTCATGCAACCTGAATAAATGCAGTGGGTCATTGATTTTTTTTACAAAGGCATGTATGTAGGGACACGAGGGAAGAAAGAGATTTGATAGATGAAAGAAGGAGAAAAGAGGGGATGATGAGAAAGACTGATTGAAAATTATAATATATACTATTGTATCATATGAGTTATGGCATGTATCACATATATATTATAAAAGAAAAAATACTATTCAAAGATACATACTGAAATATGTACACATGTAAAAACAATGACTTCCCAAATATCTGAAAATAATTACCTTGCTCCTTTCAAATCTAGGACTGATAGTTCATTTTTTTATTAGTTACTTTGCTGTTGTTGTAATAAAATACCCTGATAATTAAAGCAAGTTAAGAACAAATGAGTTTAATTTGACTACTAGCTTTGGAGGGATAGAATTTCATGGTGATGAAGGCATGTCAACCAACAGGAACATGAGGCTGCCTTGGCTGTTCTGAAGCATTGTGAACCACATTTGATCAGCACACAGGAAACAGAACCAAGAGGAAGTAGGGCAGCTATAAATCCTCAGAGCCCATCCCTAGTGACATACATTGTTCAGTAAGACTCTTCAACCTTCCCAAGGTCCTTCAACAACTAGAAACCAAGAAAGCATTCGAACAATGGGCCACTGATGGACATTTCTTATTAGAAAAAGAAAAACATAGTTTTCATGACCCTCATAGAACACAGACATGTTTTTGTCAGTTTATAGGATTTGTGTTCTTTAGTCCATTTCCTTGAAAAGTTCCCATTTCCCTTTGGGAACCCTTTTAAAAATTCTTATCTATCTATCTATCTATCTATCTATCTATCTATCTATCTATCTATCTATCATCTATCTATTCATCTGTCTATCATCTATTTACATCCCAAACACTGCTCTTCCCCCTGGTCTGTATTCTATGAACATCATAAAAAGTTGAGTGGGACTTGATTTAAAAGTGATTAAGTTATTTAGTGGGAGAAAATTCAAGACAGGGTACATCCAGGGTGTGGGCGATCATTATAGCTCACTGCACTTCATCTACTCTGTGGTAAGAAAGAGTAGAAAGATACAAAATCTGTGCAGTTGGTGAAGAAAGGAATGTGATCAAGTTAAAAAAAATGGACCAAGTAGGTGTACAGAAAATTGCTGTGACTGTTCTAAAGGTTTGTTTCCTTTAGGAAATACTTCAATCTCTTTATCTAGACAATAGGAAGGCTACTTCAGGACAAGGCTCTACCAGTTGAATTCTCAAATTTTTGAAAGTGAAATTCATTCAGAATAAGAGAGCTTAAATTCAGAATGCTGTAGAAGGTATTCTTTGCATAAACAAACACACAAACAACAACAAACTGAAACTATGCAGTATGTGTTTTCACGGGTATACCAACAAGGTATACAGAGGACTTTACAGTTGTGGAGAAAGGGGCCCGGATAGAACTGGCAGCCGAGACTGGCTTTCTAGGTAACAAAATGCAAGTGTTACAAGCTTGCATTAAAGTTCCAGAAAGCCACTGAGGCTAGGTACTATATGGCAGCATTGAGTTTCCTGCATGGAGGTCCTGGGATGTAATTGAACAAATCTGTGAAGGTGAAATGTAATTTTTTTTTCAATGTATTTTTACTTTATTTGATATATTTTTTATTTACATTTCAAATGATTTCCCCTTTTCTGGGCCCCACTCCCCAAAAGTCATATAAGTCCCCTTCCCTCCCCCTGTTCTCCCACCCACCCCTTCCCACTTCCCTGTTCTGGTTTTGCATTATACTGCTACACTGAGTCTTTCCAGAACCAGGGGCCACTCCTCCGTTCTTCTTGTACCTCATTTGATGTGTGGATTATGTTTTGGGTATTCCAGTTCTCCAGGCAAATATCCACTTATTAGTGAGTGCATACCATGATTGATCTTTTGAGACTGGGTTACCTCACTTAGTATGATGTTCTCCAGTTCCATCCATTTGCCTAAGAATTTCATGAATTCATTGTTTCTAGTGGCTGAATAGTACTCCATTGTGTATATATACCACATTTTTTGCATCCATTCTTCTATTGAAGGATACCTGGGTTCTTTCCAGCTTCTAGCTATTATAAATAGGGCTGCTATGAACATAGTGAAGCATGTATCCTTATTACATGCTAGGAAATCCTCTGGGTATATGCCCAGGAGTGGTATAGCAGAATCTTTCGGGAGTGACGTGCCCAGTTTTCTGAGGAACCACCAGACTGATTTCCAGAGTGGTTGTACCAATTTGCAACCCCACCAGCAGTGGAGGAGTATTCCTCTTTCTCCACATCCTCGCCAACACCTGCTGTCTCCTGAGTTTTTAATCTTAGCCATTCTGACTGGTGTAAGGTGAAATCTCAGGGTTGTTTTGATTTGCATTTCCCTGATGACTAATGAAGTTGAGCATTTTTAAAGATATTTCTCTGCCATCCGAAGTTCTTCAGGTGAGAATTCTTTATTTAACTCTGTACCCCATTTTTAATAGGGCTATTTGTTTTTCTGGGGTCTAACTTCTTGAGTTCTTTTTATATATTGGATATTAGCCCTCTATCTGATATAGGGTTGGTGAAGATCTTTTCCCAATTTGTTGGGTGCCGATTTGTCCTTTTGATGGTGTCCTTTGCTTTACAGAAACTTTGTAATTTTATGAGGTCCCATTTGTCAATTCTTGATCTTAGAGCATACGCTATCGGTGTTCTGTTTAGGAACTTTCTCCCTGTACCGATGTCCTCAAGGGTCTTCCCCAGTTTCTTTTCTATTAGCTTCAGAGTGTCTGGCTTTATGTGGAGGTCCTTGATCCATTTGGATTTGAGTTTAGTACAAGGAGACAAGGATGGATCAATTCCCATTCTTCTGCATGCTGACCTCCAGTTGAACCAGCACCATTTGTTGAAAAGGCTATCTTTTTTCCTTTGGATGTTTTCAGCCCCTTTGTAGAGGATCAAGTGGCCATAGGTGTGTGGGTTCATTTCTGGATCTTCAATCCTGTTCCATTGATCCACCTGCCTGTCACTCTACCAATACCATGCAGTTTTTAACACTATCGCTCAGTAGTATTGCTTTAGGTCAGGGATACTGATTCCCCCCGAATTTCTTTTGTTGTTGAGAATAGTTTTAGCTATCCTGAGGTTTTTGTTATTCCAGATTAATTTGAAAATTGCTCTTTTTAACTCTATGAAGAATTGAGTTGGGATTTTGATGGGTATTGCATTGAATCTGTATATTGCTTTTGGCAAAATGGCCATGTTAACTATATTAATCCTGCCGATCCATGAGCATAGGACGTTTTTCCATTTTTTGAGGTCTTCTTCCATTTCCTTCTTCAGAGTCTTGAAGTTCTTGTCATACAGATCTTTCACATGTTTGGTAAGAGTCACCCCAAGATCCTTTATACTGCTTGTGGCTATTGTGAAGGGGGTCATTTCCCTAATTTCTTTCTCAGCCTGCTTATCCTTTGAGTATAGGAAGGCCACTGATTTGCTCGAGTTGATTTTATAACGTGCCACTTTGCTGAAGTTGTTTATCAGCTGTAGGAGTTCTCTAGTGAAGTTTTTTGGGTCACTTAGGTAGACAATCATATCATGTTCAAATAATGATAGTTTGACTTCTTCGTTTCCAATTTGTATCCCTTTGACCTCCTTATGTTGTCGAATTGCCCGAGCTAGTACCTCAAGTACAATATTGAAAAGATAAGGAGAAAGGGGGCAGCCCTGTCTAGTCCCTGATATTAGTGGGATTGCTTCAAGTTTCTCTCCATTTCATTTGATGTTGGCTACTGGTTTGCTGTACATTGCTTTTGCTATGTTTAGGTGTGGGCCTTGAATTCCTGATCTTTCCAAGACTTTAAGCATGAAAGGATGCTGAATTTTGTCTAATGCTTTTTCAGCATTTAATGAAATGACCATGTGGTTTTTTTTCTTTGAGTTTGTTTATATAGTGGATTGCATTGATATATTTCCATATATTGAACCAACCCTGCATCCCTGGAATAAAGCCTACTTGATCATGGTGGACGATCGTTTTGATGTGTTCTTGGATTTGGTGGGCAAGAATTTATTGAGTATTCTTGCATCGATGTTCATTAGGGAAATTGGTCTGAAGTTCTCTTTCTTTGTAGGATCTTTGTGTGGTTTTGGTATCAGCGTAATTGTGGCTTCATAGAAGGAATTGGATAGTGTTCTTTCTGTTTCTATTTTGTGGAATAGTTTGAAGAGTGTTAGGTCTTCTTTGAAGGTCTGATAGAATTCTGCACTGAAGCCATTTGGTCCTGTGCTTTTTTTTTTTTTTTTGGTTGGAAGGCTTTCTATGACCACTTCTATTTCTTTAGGGTTATGGGACTGTTTAGATGATCTATTTGATCCTGTTTTAATTTTGGTATTTGTTATCTGTCTGGGAAATTGTCCATTTCCTCCAGAGTCTCCAGTTGTGTTGAGTATAGGCTTTTGCAGTAGGATCTGAGGATTTTTTTAATTTCCTCAGTTTCTGTTGTTATATCCCCCTTTTCATTTCTAATTTTGTTAATTTGGATACTTTTTCTCTGCCCTTTGGTCAGTCTGGCTAAGGGTTTATCTATCTTGTTGTTTTTCTGAAAAAAAAAAAAATCCCAGCTCCTGGATTCCTTGATTCTTTGTATGATTCTCTTTGTTTCCACTTGACTGATTTCAGCCCTGAGTTTGATGATTTCCTGTGTTGTACTCCTTCTGGGTGAATTGGCTTCTTTTTGTTCCAGGGCTTTCAGGTGTGTCATTAAGCTGCTAGTGTATGCACTCCCCATTTTCTTTTTGAAGGCACTCAGGGCTATGAGTTTTCCTCTTAGCACTGCTTTCATTGTGTTCCAACGATTTGGGTGTGTTGTGCCTTCATTTTCATTAAATTATAAAAAGTCTCTGATTTCTTTTTTTATTTCTTCTTTAGCCAAGGTGTCATTGAGTAGAATATTGTTCAGCCTCCATGTGTATGTGTGCCTTCTGTTGTTTTTGTTGCTATTGAAAACCACTCTTACTCCATAGTGATCTGATAGGAGGCATGGGATTAGTTCAATCTTTTTATATTTGTTGAGGTCTGTCTTGTGACCAATTATGGTCGATTTTGGAGAAGGTATCATGAGGTTCTGAGAAAAAGGTATATTCTTTTGTTTTATGGTGAAATTTTCTATAAATATCAGTCAAGTCCAATTGGTCCAAAGCTTCAATTAGCTTTATTGTGTCCCTATTTAGTTTCTGTTTTCCTGATTGGTCCATTGAGGAGAGTGGATTGTTGAAGTCACCCACAATTATTGTGTTAGGTGCAATGTGTGCTTTGAGCTTTAGTAAAGTTTCTTTTACGAATGAGGGTGCCCTTGCATTTGGTGCATAGATGTTCAGAACTGAAAGTTCTTCTTGGTGGATTTTTCCTTTGACCAGCAAGAATTGTCCTTCTATATCTCTTTTGATGACTGGAAAGTCAATTTTATCTGATATTAGAATGGCTACTCCGGCTCGTTTCCTGAAACCATTGGCTTGTGAAATTGTCTTCCAGCCTTTTACTCTAAGGTAGTTTTTGTTTTTGGCATTGAGGTGTGTTTCCTATATGCATCAAAATGTAGGGTCCTTTTTCCTTATCCAGTCTGTTAGTCTATGTCTTTTTATTGGGGAGTTGAGTCCATTGACGTTAAGATATATTAAGGAATAGTGATTATTACTTCCTGTCATTTTCAATGTTATTTTTATATTTGAATGGTTATCTTCTTTTGGGTTTGATGAAAGAAGGTAACTATCTTGCCTTTTCTAGGATGTAGTTTCCCTCCTTGTATTGGAGTTTTCCTCCTATTATTCTTTGCAGAGCTGGGTTTGTAGAAATATATTGTGTAAATTTGGTTTTGTCATGGAATATATTGGTTTCTCCATCTATGGTGATTGAGAGTTTTCCTGGGTATAGTAGTCTTGGCTGACATTTGTGTTCTCTTAGAGTCTGCATGAGATCTGCCCAGGATCTTCTAGCTTTCATGATCTCTGGTGAGAAGACTGGTATGATTTGATAGGTTTTCCTTTATATGTTACTTGGCCTTTTTCTCTTGCTGCCTTTAATATTCTTTCTTTGTTTAGTACATTTGGGGTTTTGATTATTATGTGACAAGAGGTATTTCTGCTCAGGTCCAGTCTGGTTGGAGTTCTGTAGGCTTCTTGTATATTCATGGGCATCTCTCTCTTTATGTTGGAAAAGTTTTCTTCCATAATTTTGTTGAAGATATTTGCTGACCCTTTCAGTTGTAAATCTTCCCTCTCTTCTATACCTATAATCCTTAGGTTTGGTCTTCTCATTGTGTCCTGGATTTCTTGGATGTTCTGGGATACAAGCTTTTTGCATTTTGCATTTTCTTTGACAGTTGAGTCAATGGTTTCTATGGTATCTTCGGCATCTGAAATTCTTTCTTCCATCTCTTGTATTCTGTTGTTGATAATTGCATCTAAGGCCCCTGATTTCTTCTCAAGGTTTTCTATCTCCAAAGTTTTCTCCCTTTGTGATTTCTTAGTTGTTTCTACTTCTAATTTTAGATCCTGGATGGTTTTGCTTAGCTCCTTCACTTGCTTGTTTGTGTTTTTCTGTAATTCTTTAAGAGATTTTTGTGTTTCCTCTTTCATGACTTCTGCTGTTTGACTCATTTTCTCCTGCATTTCTTTAAGTTTTGTGTGTGTGTGTGTGTATGTGTTTCTTCTTTATTGGCTTCTATCTCTTGAGCCTTATTCTCCTGAATTTCTTTAAGTGATTTTTGTGTTTCCATTATACAGGTTTCTAGCTTATTCATGTTCCCCTGTATTTCTTTAAGAGATTCATTTATGTCCTTTTTGTGTTCTTCTAGCAGCATACTGAACAGTGATTTTAAATCCAAATCTTCTTTTTCTGGTGTGTTTGTGTAACCAGGACTTGCTGATGTTGGAGAGTTTGGTTCAGACCCTACCATATTGCCTAGATTTCTGTTAGTAGCATTCCTGCATTTGCCCTTTGCCATCTTGTTATTTCTGGCATTAGTTGGTCTCTGGATGGTATTTGTGCCTCCTGTGAAGCTGTAGGGCTATTTCTGCAACACTGGATGGCTGGGTTTCCCCTGTTACAGATTGCTAATGTGCTGCCCTCCTCTTGGGTGCCCCTGCAACCTAGTGCCTTGCCCCAGGTTGTCTGTGTGAACCAGGTGGTGCCTGTTTGCTCCTTCAGTGAGTGCTGATGGTCTATGCTGCGGGACCTTTTCCGAGTGCTGGTCACTCTGCTGGGCAGGCGATCTCCCAACTGGGTTGATGCACACAAGGCTAGCCTAGCTGCTGAGGCCCTGAGTCTAGGCAAAAGCCTGGCACGCTAAGGCCTGACAAAGTTCCTCTCGGGCTATGACTCTTAATTGGTTCTGTTAGGTGGCCAGGATGGTGGAGTGTGTGTGCACTCCCTGAGAGTGCCGGGAGAGTCTGCTAGGCTAACAACCTCCTGGCAGGGTTGGCACACAGATGGCCCACCGAGCAGTCTAGGGCCTGGGGTCAGTCCAAGGCCTGTCTGTCTTAGACCCCTGCTATGTTAGCCTTGGGCTATGACTCTTAGCTGATTTTGCCTGCTAGAACTCTCTGGCATCCTGTAGTCAAAATGGCGGCGCACGTGCTGGGCTGGGCAAACAACCTCCTGGCCGGGTTGGCACACCGATGGTCCCCTGAACAGCCCTGGGCCTGGGTGCAGGCCAATGCCTGTCGGGCTTAGACCCCCGCGATGTTGGCCTTGGGTTATATTTGCGTACCTCAGTCTGTCTGATTTCTCTGGTGCCGGAGATCCAAGATGGGGGAGATACTCTCGTAACTGACTGGCAGGAGGCAGAGTTCTGGTGTAGCTTCTGTGGGGTGAAAGGTGCTGTAAATCTGCTACCGCTTGCAGCCCGGCTGGCCAGCCAAGCTCAGTGGTAGCGGGCACAAGGCCTGCCCGGACCCTGTCACCTTGGTTCCACTGCTGATGGCCCTTCAGCTGGACCAGCTGCTGCTAATGCTGCTGCTGCTGCTGCTGCTGCTGCTGCTGCTGCTGCTGCCACCTCTGTGGGCCGCCCAGGGAAATGTAGGTTTTGATGACACCTTTATAACATCAAGTATGCCATGATATGACCATGGGAAGTCTGCCAAGGAACGCTGCAAAAACAATGTGGAGCTGTTCCAAGATGGGGAAAACCTATGTGTACTTCATACAGCTTAACTGGAGAGTCAGCGCTGTCCAAGGATGTTATAGGACAGCTATGCCAAAAAAAAGAACCAACCACAGATGCTGAGACACAATGCTGAAGAAATTGGCATTTCCTTGCTGAGTCTTGGCCTTGCTTTGGTTTGGTCATTTTAGGCCATGTCTATTGATCCATTTTAGAATAGGAGCTTAATAGAATGAAAACTCTTATTGTATATTGGAAGAAAGAAAAGAAGAAATAAAAGACCACACATCTCTATGAATCATCCTTTATATTTACAACAACAAAATTTTTTTGAGTAGTAGTACACTATTCTTTCAATAAGACATTATACTCAAAGGTAGTCATAAAACTATGAAATTGTAACAGATGTTCTAAAATATATCATAAAAGAAAAACCCTATTTGTCCTAGTTAGGGTTACTGTTGCTGCAATGAAACACTATAACCACAAAGGAAGTTGAGGAGGAAAGGATATATTTGGCTTACATTCCCACAATGTAGTCCATCATGGACTGAAGCCAGGATAAGAACTTAAACATGGAATGAGGCAGGAGCTGGTGCAGAGGCCCATGGTCGGGGAGCTGCTTACTGGCTCATTATTGTTTGTTCAGCCTGCTTTCTAATAGAACTCCGGACCAGCTGCCCAGGGACAGCAGCACCCCCAATGGGCTGGACACTCTCTAATCAAACATAATTAAGAAAATGCCGTATAGACTTGTTTACAGCCCAGTCTTAATAGAAGATTTTTGCTTTGTTTTGTGTGTGTGTGTTGTTGGGTTTTTGTTTTTGTTTTTGGTTTGTTTTTGTTTTTGAGATGTGGTTTCTCTGTATAGCCTTGGCTATCTTGAAACTCTGTATACCAGAATGACCTCAAACTCATGGAGATCTGCATGCCTCTGCTACTACTGGCTATAAGCATCTTCTCCATTGAGAGTCTCTCCTCTCAAATGAGTTCAGCTGGTGTCAAGTTAACATAGGACTATCCAGCACACTATTTAAAGAAAATGGCCAAAGATTAAGACAGTCATCTATTGAGACAATCAGAAAGTCATTTCCAAATAAGGTGACATTTAGAAGTTGATAAACTAAATGGAGTGAGAGCCATGGCAACAGCGAGGAGGCACATTCAGAGGAGGCACATTTGGTGCAAGTTTCTCAGACAGAACTGGTAGGATTCTGAGTGGTGAAGGAAAGATGGCAGATGCATGGATGGTGACAGAATTGAATTAGCTATTTTGTGTATAGTAGTTTGAACAAAACATTTTCATTAGTGCTATTTTGAAAAGGAAAAGCATGGCATGTGATGCATTCAAAAGTTTAGACAAGACTCAGGGTAAAATTCTCTCCCCTACCCATAGGTACATCAGTTCTTATTTCCATAGTTAGAGGGTTTAAAACATTCATTTTGAAAAAAAGCTTTGTTAAAGTTAGTTGGCAGAGAATAACACACACAACCTAACACATGGTGACATATGCACACACCTAAGGACCTATTGCTATCCAGCGCAATCACTATAGAACTCACACTCAGTGATTTTCCTAGGAAACTTTGCTTGCATCTTCTCCTGGCTGCTTCTCCCTGTACCCCTCCCACAAGAAAGCAGCTCTTAATCTGCTTTCTTTAACTACAGATTAACTTTCACTTCATTTTTTAATTAGCAGAACCACATACAAAGCATTATTTATTTGGCTTTTCCTATGTGCCACAATCATTTTCAGATAATCCATATGGGGAACTGGAGAGATGGCTCAGGGCTTAAGGAAACTGGCTGCACTCTCAGAGGACCAGAGTTCAATTTCTTACACTCACATGGTAGTTCACAAGCACCTGTAACTCTAATTCCTGGGTATCTATCAGCTTCTGAGTTTTGCAGGTGCCAGGTACACACACAGTGCAGAGATGCCTACAGGCAAAACATCTATACAAATGAGCATAAAATAATATAACCACTTATACCACTGGATGCATAAGGTTTTAGCCTTTTAAAAATTTCTTAGTATGATCTTATGACTAGACCATAATTCTCTTGCACATTAACTCTTGACAGGTTCATGGCTCATTTCTCTCTTTGGACATTAAAAATATAGCTGCTGTAAGCAGCTCTAAACATATTTGTGTGAGTGTGTGTATATGTATATGGCTGTGTATGCATACATATGTGTACATATATGCATGTGCATGTATGTACATATGCATACAAGTGGTATGTGCATGTGTATGTATATGCATTCATATGTGTACATGTGAGTATATGATTTATTTACATTTGTACATGTGTACATGTGTGCATGGTGTGTGAATGTGTTTGTGCATTTGTGTACATATATGTCCATGTGTGCATGTGTGCATATATTTGTAAATCTATGTATGTGTCTGTGAACATTTTCTTTCATGTTTTATAATCATTTCATCAGTTGCTCAGTTTGTTCCTTTTAGTAAAGTACCTTATAGAACAACTTTAGGAAGGAAGGTCTTATTTTTGCCTCACAGCTCTTTGGTGCAGTAGATTTTGGTGTGGATGTCAAGACAGCAAGAATGTGACATGGCTGGTATTGATGTGTCCACAGTCAGGGAGGAAAAAGAGAAGAAGGCCTGTGCTTAGCCTCCTTTCTCTGTTCTTTAGTTTGGAATTTTAGCTTTTAGAATGACACTGTCCACATTCAGAATGGATCATACTACCTTAGTTAACCTACATTGGATAATCTCTCACAGATTTGTACAGAGGTTTCATAGACCTGTCCATGGTGACTCAAATCTGGTCAATTTGACAGTCATGATTACATAACTTATGAGCAGAAAAGTTAGGTTTGTTAGTGGTTTTATGCACGGTCTTTAAAGAATGTGTCAAGCATTACATTTCCTCTACCATGTCAGAGCCCCTTCGGCAGAGTGCAGAGCATCAATTGTCTTTGCCATATTCAACTGTTTTTATTGTATTCAATTTAATCATAATTGATGGTATTTCATGACTTTCTTGATTAATACTACTGGGTAACTTTTCATTTTTTTATAAGCTAAGGGAATATCTTCTTTGGTAAACTGTTACTAGCTTCTTTTGTCTTTTCCTCTTTGGATCTGGGTGCACTTAATGAGTTTTAAAGAGTTTTTTTTTTTAATCTTTAAAAAATATCAGCACTTCAAAGGGTTTTTTATTTTTAACTTTTTCTTGACTCTGTGAGATTTCCGTCATGCACTGTGGTCCTACTCATCTTCTGATCCTCTTGTATCTACCATTTGCCCTTGCAACCTCCTCCCCAAAACAAAACAAAGAAACCAACAAAATATAAACAAAACAAAACAAAGCATAGAAAACCTTTGGTTTTGGAATCTTATGTAAGTCACTGCGTGTCACACAGTATAACCCTCTGTCCATACAGTTTTACTCAAAAATGTTCCCAGCTATGTGATTTCAAATATTTTCTCCAACCATGTGGATTGTTTTAGAATTTTTCGATGCATTTTAAAGAGCACGTGACTAATTTGGAAGAAATACAACTTATTGATCTAAAGTACATCTTGCTTTTGGATATTTACCTGAGATGCCATGGCTTAATCAAATCTTCCTTGTGTTCTTTTAGAAGCTTTGTAGTCTCAGTTCCTCCAAATATGCGTATCAGACATTATGAGTAGCTTTAGGAAGGTATGGAGAGAATGGATGGGAATTTGGATCCTTTTTAGAATGTAGATTTCTGGAAGTTTAAGCAGTATGGGTTGAAACCTTATTTTTCTTCACTCACTGGAGGCAGCTGAACTCTATGGCAGTTTTGGGGGGATGATGTCGTTCTATATCACCAACACCATCAAGCTTCAAAATAACTCCAAAACTCAGAAACTTATCCTTCTAAGTTTCTTTCTCCAATGATGAAGTTTTTGGTCTGTCTTAAATCCCTTTTATTTCTACATCAGTTTACAATTAACTCTCCAAATATTTACAGACCAAAAAGAGAAAGAGCGATTTTCTGGAGTTTTGAATTCTGTGGCAAAGATCATTGGGGGAAAGACAGTGAAAGTGTGTCTTCTGTATTCACACCATTTTTTTTGTCCTTTTTAATTTTCCTCTCATTTCTCCCAACCCCATTGCCAGTGCTCAGGTCTTATGTCTTCTTTCCAAGATTTTCAGTATCCATGACAGTGGCCAGGAAATAATGTCTTTAAATTTTGCCATCATTCTGAAATACAGTTTGTCAAGGCTGGGATGCCTGGGCTCCTTTAAAGCTGCTCGATGAGTTCTTACATATTCCCAGCTTTTGCCCCTGCAAACCTGAACCTCCTTTTTCTGATGTTTGCACTTTTCATCCCTGCTTGAAAATATGTAGGCATGTAAGATGCCATAAATCTTGAAAGTGGAAATGCTGAACGGATGCTGGAGAGATCTTATTTTGAACTTTAATTTGGACTTTGGATTTCATAGGAAGCACAGGATTTGAAGAAGTGGAACATATTAAAAGTAGACATATTTCATATGTGAATTATGTGCAATTTTAAGTATCACAAGATAATCATGAAGGATGCTGAGAGTGGAGAAGCAGGATAAGCCTTTTGCTTTGATAAGTGGCTGTGAAATCAGGGAAGAGGTGTTAAGAACACGATGTTACAAGGCTAATGACAACTCTTAGAGCAGGAAATAGGCGCAGGAATGAACAGGAATTCATTTCCTCAATAGAGTTTTGCTAAATGAAAAGTTCCTTTGCATTTTGGACAATGTTCTCAAAACTCGAGGTTTTAAACAATGCCTGTTAGTTTTTCCTTGACAATGAAGTAACATATTGAATGTAACCCTTAAATCTACAAAGTTCCAAAGACTACAGGCAGCTCCAGATTAAAGCTACCTAAGTCATAGCAAAGAGCAGAAGTGCTTGTGCTTATGATAGTTATGTGCTCTTTAATTCATTGAATTATTTGCTGTCTTTGAAATAACATCTACAACGAGACTCTTTCTTTGCTTATTTGTGTCCTAAATATCATTAAAACTTATCTTTTAGTGCTGTGACTGAAGAGATAGCTCAGTGGTTAAGGGTGGCTGGTTGCTGCTCTTATGGAGACTTGAATCCAGTTCTTATATTCATAACTAACTGTAACTCTAGCTCCTGGGGATGGGATACCTCCTTCTGTCTTCTTCACACATCTGCACTCACCCATAACTAACTGTAATTCCAGCTCCTGGAGATCAGATACCTCCTTCTGTCCTATCCATATATCTCTTGTGCCCAACCTCCTGCAAATCTACAATTACTTAATATAATTTTTCAAAATAGAGTTATTTAACCTATTAATCAATAATTAACCTACCTGTGAAGGTGAAGGGTTAAAGAGTCAAATGTAAAAACCACAAGGATTATCTTTTAAGAAATGCTCATCTTCTTAGATCTTTTTTTTTGAATCGTGAACAAAAATTTATGCTAAGAATGAGAATTACATTTGCACTTGTTTTAAATGCTTTTCATTCTTATTTCCAAGAGAGTTTGGCCATACTAATGATATATATAAGAAAATTATCATATCAATCATAGATTATTTAAAAAGATGGTGAGAGTGCTAAACTTTAAGAATGACTGAAGATTCCTATAACTCACAGGCAAAAGCTTCAGACTTTAGTCAGTTTTCACCCAATATTAAAATGTGAAAGTATTTCAGACATCAGATGTCTAGTGTTCAGAATAGACTTATGTCAGGAGGAAACAAGACAGGGCTAGTGTTTCCCAAAGTGGAGGGAAATCCTCATTGTAAAGACAAAGAATAAACTTTGCTTACATTCACTGGCATTGATCATATGCTCTAAATGAATTCATGAGGGGTTACCCCCACCTGCTAATGTTGAATCAGACTACTTTTCCTGCCAGTATGAAGCCTCCTGCCTGGATCTTTCACTCGTCAGACTATGACCCTTTGGTTCACACTTAATGGAAAGATTGACCAGGCTGACTCTGTCAAATAACAAGAGCAAGAGAGCAACTTAACTCCCTAAAGTAGATAGTAAAAATTCAACCTGAAACTTGAGAGAAGAAATTGAAAGGTTCTTGGGAAAAGAAAACAACATTCTTCTAACATGTGAAAATTAAAAAAAAAAAAAAGACAGAAGCAAAGGGAAACCCAGAAGGAAGTATTCTTCTATACTATATCTATATCTTCTATACTGTATCTATAGATACAGTAGTTCTGTATCTATAATTCAGTTTAAAGCAGAGCATGAAATAAGAGGCAGAAAAGAAACTCACGCTATGACCGTTAGCATGTTATTGTTTGCTGAACTGTCCTAAGGAGCTTGTCACGTTGTGACAGATTTTTATTACAGACTGAACAATAATTCTGTCAATAAGAGAAGAAGAAAAAATCAGAACCAAGGAAGGTTGGCTGTTTCTGAATGCATCTTTCACTTGAACAGCAGTTTGTTTACAAAGTGCTTTGACATAAAACGTTGCCGCTCTTTACCCTGCCAGGAGCCTTCAGTAGCATTTCTCGTGCCCAAACACAAATGTGACTGTGCTCAAAAAGCCACAGATCTGAGGATCTGCTTATGCCAGCTTCTTTATTAAGATATAGATTTTTGTTTGCTACTCTCTGTTCCTTATGTTGAATTATTTTTGCCAGAAGTCAGCCGACATTTAGGTGGGAAGGCATTCTGAGATTTTAGTAAGGAAGCAGCGCAATATAATTCAGAGAGCCATCAGCATGTGGAATGTTCTTAATGGGCTTGGATGGAGGAGAGTGAGGAGATGAATTTCTAGGATTCCTAGAACTGTATCTCTGATACATGATGGGTGTGGTGAAGGAATGGATGAATGAATACATTGACATTCTGATTTTGACTCAGTGTTCTGATTTCTCCCATATGTCTTGGATTTAGATAACCTGTTTCCCCCTTTAGAATGTTGGGGTGATTTTTTTATAGTTCAATGTATTGCCTCGACTTTTGCTCAGTATTTCTCCACGTTGGTTGCTTTCTATTAGCTAAGATCCTGTGCTGACATGCTCAGCTCCGCTTTCCTTATATGATTATGCAGCACAGACACAGCCCTTTGCTTTTTACTTTCTGTGAGACATAACATCTTCGTCATTTTGTTTAGAAAAGTAAAGATAAAATAACAGACCGAGCTGGAGGAATGACAAGATGGAAATCTTACATCTCTGAAGAAACTAGACAAGAAACTAGCATGGAATGAACTAGGCTACGTACTGAGGATGCGGAGCATGAAAGCGAGCAGTTTTAGATGACCTCAAGAGATACAGGTCATGGGCTGGACCGTAGACTACTGGAAGAGGACTGCTACTGTAGCGGGAAGTATTAAAAAAGACCGCCCTGCCAACTCGACTGCCCCACCAGACCTCTATACCAAGTCCCAAGCAAGGTCCTGCTCAGCACTGTTCTTGCTGTTTTCACTGCTGCTGCTAAGCTAATCTCTCCCCGCTAGTTCCCACAGCATCCCGAATCCGTGTTTCTTCCCCGCCATAGACCCTGTAATCGAACCCAAGTTCCAATAACCTTGGGCTGCCAATTCTCCGTCATCGGTGGACTCACACACTATAGTAACCAAGTAAATAAAACACTTAATGCTTAGTTAGCCAATTAAATGCATGTATTTAAAACTCACAATTACAAGATGTCAATTTACAATGATAAAAGTCTTATTCCAACATTTCTAGCCTCTCAAAAACATCAGAAAAATGTCTGAAGTCATCTTGAATCCCTGACCTCCCATGTGCCTCTCCCTCAGGAGCACTCCTGTGTCCTTCTCTACAACTCCTATAGCTCCACCTCCTCGTTCCTGTCCAACCACAGGCCCTTCACTGTCTCAATGCGATTGGACAGGAAATACCCTGCAACAGCTACCAGTAAGTTAGTTATGGGTAGAAGACGGAGTGTTTGGCATGAAAGAATCTCCAGGAAAAGCAAGAAAGCAACCACACAAAATTGCTGCTGGTAATACATTCATTATACATTATCAAACAGCCTCTTCTGAGAAGACATGAGAGCATCTCACTATTCCCGCTTTCTCCCCGAAATTGCTAGAGTTTCTATTCAAAAAGCATGCCAGCAATTATAAAGCTGGACCAGCCAGCTCATACCTCCTGAGATTGAGGCATGAGAATTGTAGTTGATGTGAGGGAGCAACCTTGAGATACAGTGAGCTCCAGGCTAGCAGAATGAGACGCTATCTCAAAATCAACAAGTAAATAAATAAACATGCAAAACTTTACTATTTCAAGGTGACATTTAAAGTCCCACATAGTGTGGATTAACTTCCATTTCACTGTTTAAACTTTAAATTTGAGTCATATAAGTTCTCCCTTTTCTTCTTTCTCCAACCTGTTCTATATTTTTCATCCTGTAACTCATATTCATGAATACATGGTTTGGACACTCTTTTATATTGTTGTTCTCTCTCTCTCTCTCTCTCTCTCTCTCTCTCTCTCTCTCACTCTCTCTCTCTCTTTCTCTCTCTTACTTGTGTGTATATAATCCCAGGGGGGCTTTAACTTAGGGAAATCAATTTTCCTTTGTTGTTTCTAATTCTTTTTGGGGGGCGTTATGAACCCTGTAATATTTCATATATATATGTATATACACATATATATGTTTCTTAAAAGCAATAAGAATACTACAACCATACCTCTAATAAGACTGCACTGTAATTACATGTATTAGACAACCCCATTACATAGTGATGTTGTCATTTCACCGGAAAGTGAAATGAAGTCCTACATAGGGAATGTCCTAAAATCACAAAAATACTTTTCTTCAAGATCCACTCAAAAGGCTACCTGGAGGTATTATCAGAATACCTAAGAAAGTCCCACCTCTCTGTATTTGGGACAGTTTCTCCAGTGATTTTGAATATGTTGTGGAGACAGTGGGCCATATTGACCTTTCCTCTTGCTAATTCTCTTGTCAGAAATCCCTTCTAATGAGATAGTCTCCTGTTCTTTCCTTATTGACTGTCACTTGTTGAGCTGTTTCGTTAGCACTCAGTGTTATACTAATCTGGATTAGTGGGGTATGCTCTAACAGTATGTGTGTAAATGCTGCCAATAACAAACCTACTCTATTCATCCATTCTAGGCCATTTTTGGAACTGCATGTTATAAGGAAAACACAGCTGGTTTGAGAATCTAGATTATCTAGGATCTAGTCCCCACTAATCTTTTTGAGAGGTTGCAATTTTTTTTTGAGAGACCTCCTTTTCAATGACATAAAGAGGGAAAAGTCAGAGCTCTGTGGCCACCAAAAGATTCTTGTCCACTCATATATTGCTATATAGGAGCCAGTAACAGCTACTCAGCTTAAAAGGTTACTATTAAATTTTAGAATGCCAAATATTTATTATTGGCACTAAAACACTTTAAAAGCAAATTGGAAGTCAATATTATTGACTTTTCAAAAATCCTCACAGTCTAAGAATAAATGAAATCTGATGTATTTTAGTGATTGAACAGCTCCTGGTAAAACAGAATCCAAACTATGCTTTTAATAAGACATGTAAAATATTGGACTTTTAAACAGATGAGCTATGTTTTTAACACTATAGCCTCAGAGAACCTTAGTGTGTCATCTATGGAGCCATTTAAATCATGAGGGAGATTTCTAGAATTGCCTCAGAAGGCGACCATCAAATAACTCATGTGGTCCTGAAAGTTAATTTTGATTGGCTCAGCCAGGTTGCACATACATATATAATTACACAGCATGTGTGAAATTATAGTCCATAAGGCTATAATCTTTATGCACTATTTAGTTTTTCTAACTGCCACCAGGGTATTGTCCAATATGCTTGGCTCAGTTCATAATTATAGCAGAAAGTGAATATTATTAATTAAGCAGGAATCATAGCATAGTCATTAATAATTAGTTCACTTTGCAGATTCCAATGTCAGACAATCTGTGATCAAGATCTTTTTTTTTTATTACCTGTTCCAATAACTGTGATTACCCTACCCATGTTGGCTTCACATTTTCTATTTGCAAACAGTGGAATAATGCCTTTGCATGAGATCAGTATAGTGGTTAAACATTGTTACAAGGTAAATTCCTGGTAATCATTACTTGCTATTTTTGTCAATTACATGAGAATGTAGAGCCATGTGATTCTATTTCACTTCAATGAAAGTGAGAAGCTATGACATTGTAAATCATTGTTTGCAAACATAAAATATGTCTTGGTTCTCCAATTCTCAGAAATATTAATATTTTTTCATTTCTCATTAGAAAAGGAAAAAATATTGATAAAATGTTTGTTCTACAATAGTACGAATATGAATTTTAGCTATATTTTATACACATGGGAAAACATCATTGCTTAACTTAGCCCACTGTAAATATTTAAAAAAAGTTATTGATTTGGTAATAATCAATAACCTTAATGCACGTATCATGGTTTCCAAATACTATACTAGTAAAAGGAACCAGGCTTCTTTGGAAGTAAGGAAGAATAAATATAAAAGAACTTAGATTAATAAAGCAATGACAAGAATGCAGAAAGAAAATGATAGGCTGTTATGAGTGTAATTAAAAGATTTATTAAAGAGCTGAGATGCTATTCAATTGGTAGAATGCTTTCCCTATATGTATGAAGTCCAATGTTCAAAACCCAGCATTGTATAAATTAGGCACGGTATTTTTGAGATGCCTGACATGGTCCTGGGTACAAAACACTGGTCTTCTTTAAGAGCAGCAAACACTTTTAACTTCTGAGTCATCTCTCTCTTCTCTTCCATGACTCCTTCTCTTGTTCCCACCTCCGTATGTATCATTTCCCCAAATATATCTCTATCTATATATCTAAAGGTCAATATTTAAATTGTAATAAATTACAACTTAACCAACTAACCCTCCACCATTTTTCTTACCTCATACGTTTTAACATATGATATGTTTATCCTTTATGTTCACTATAATTCTTAGTGTCCAATTTCTAATCAATGGCCATTAGTATTCTCTATAGACTAGAATATTAGCATATATTCATCTAAAATAAAACAAATGAGCAGATGATATCATTTTCTTTGTTGATATGCTCTAGTTAATAAATGGAGAAGAAAGGGAGAATGAAAGGTGAAGTTAAAACCCTTTTCTTGGTGACTTATGGATCAAATAGATACAGTCTTTGTCAACAATTGTTACTATTAAAAATAAACATGTATCTTACACATATGATATATGTGTTAGAAAAAATAATATATGAAGCCAATGGATCTGCTGCATGTAGCTTATAGGAAGCATAGAATAGAACTTATGTTCAATACTGAAAGACCACAAGGATCTGTCAAGCAAATCCATAGATGAGAAACTGTATGTATCAAACACCTTGAATTATTCCACAAACTAGACAAGTAAGTGGAGAAGGAGAAAGGATGACAAAGGGGTAAAGGAAAGAGAAGGAGGAAGGAAAGCAGGGAGACATCTGTGGCATGGAGACACAATAATTAACCAATTAATAAGTCAAATTATTCCTCCTAGATGCTAAAAATGTGAAAAAAATCTTTTCATTTCTACCCCAGTCCAAGCCAGCTGTGCTAATCTTTAAAATGACCAGGTATGAAACAAAAGAATACATATGAAATTTACAAGAAAAGAAACAAAAATGTGTTTGACTTGTGCTTTGCTTCCTGTTGTGTATTTTTAGGGATGTGACTTGAAAGAGAAAGTTAACTGAACATGTCAATAGGTGAGACTCTTCACATACAATCTTTGAATTTCCAGGGGAGCTGAAGTGGTAGTTTATCCATTTCACAGTGGAGATAACGGTGGGCTTGAGATAAGCGTAACAGAATCATTAAGCTCAGTTCATATGTGGTGAGACAATCCATACTGTATTTTTTCCTTTTTTTATTATTATTAATCATTCCATGCATTTACATCTCCAATGATACACCACTTCTCGGTTACCCCTTCTAAACAACCCCCCATCCTATGTTACTCTGCTTCCTAGTTACCCTCCACCAGCCCCCCATCCCACATTTCCCCTCACACTCCCTTTTTGCTGTATGAGAGTGCTCCCCCATGCCCCCACCCACCCTCTCCTGCCCCACTGCTCCAGAACCTCCCTACTCTGGGGCATCAAACCTTCCAGTGACCAAGGGTCTCCCCTCCAGTTGCAGTGAGGCAAGTCCATCCTCTGCTATGTATGTATCTGGAGTCATGGATCCTTCTAGGTACACTCCTTGGGAGGTGATCTAGGCTCTGGGAGAACTGGGTGGTCAGACCAGCTTATTTTGTTCTTCCAGTGCGGTTGCAATCCCCCTCAGCTCCTCCAGTTCTCTACCAGCTCCCTAACCAGGTTCCATGAGGTCAATCAGATGGTTGGCTCCAAACATCCATCTCTGCATTGGTCAGTTGCTGGCTGGACTTTCCAGGAACTGCCACACTTGGTTCCTGTCTGCAAGTGCCTCTTGGCAACACCAATAGTGTTGGGTTTGGTGTCTGCAGATATGTTGTTTCCCCCAGGCAGAGCTGTTCTCCCTTTGGCCCTTGTTTCAGTCTCTGTTCCATTATTTGGTCCCTATTCTTTCTTTGGACAGGAACATTTCTGGGTTAAAAAAACTTTGAGATGGGTGGGTGGCCCCATTCCTCAAGCAGGGACTGTGCCTATCTACTGGAGGTGGTCTCCACAGTCTATTTCCCCCTTCTCTGCACTTTATAGCTAGTCAATCCCATTGGGTCCTGGGATCCTCATGTTTCTATGGTGTCTGGGAACCTCCAGTGGCTTTCCCCAGTTCCTCATCCCCCTTGCTACCTATTTTTATACAATTTTCTGACTCTCTGTATTTCTCTAACATCTCCTCTAGAGTCTGATACTGCCACCGTTATTTCTCCCTCCTTTCTCCCTCTTTTGTCCCTTTCTCCTTTCATCTTCCACAATTGTACTGTTCCCCCTCAATGTAGGACTGGAGAACTCGCCCCATGGTGTTCCTTCCTATTAAGCTCCATATGGTCTGTATGTTGTATCATGGGCATTATGAGCTTTTGGGCTGGGATCCAATTAGTAGTGAGTACATACCAGGTGTGTTCTTTTGTCTGGGTTACCTCACTCAGGATGATACCTTCTAGTTCCATCCATTTACCTGTGAATTTCATGAAGTCATTGTTTTTAATCGCTTGTACAATGTGCAGTACTCCATTGTGTATATATATATTGCATTTTCTGTATCTATTCTTCTGTCAAGGGACATCTCGTTGTTTCCAGCTTCTGGCTATTATAAATAAGGCTGCTATGAACATAGTGGAGCATCTTTTGGGTTTATTCCCAGGAGCAGTTTATCTGGGTCTTCAGGTAAAACTATTTCCAAATTTCTGAGGAACCGACACACTGATTTCCAAAGTAGTTTTACTAGCTTGCAGTTCCACCAGCAATGGAGAATGTTCCTCTTTCTCCAGCATCTGCTGTCACCTGCGTTTTTGATCTTAGCCATTCTGACTGGTGTGAAGTGAAATGTCAGGGTTGTTTTGATTTGCATTTCCCTGATGATTAAGGATGTTGAACATTTCCTTAAGTGTTTCTCAGCCATCGAGATTCCTCTGTTGACAATTCTCTATTTAGCTCTGTACTTCACTTTTTAATAGGGTTATTTGGTTCTCTGGAGTCTGCCTTCTTGAGTTCTTTGTATATTTTGGATATTAGCCCTCCATCAGATGTAGGGTTGGTAAATATCTTTTCCTAATCTGTGGGCTGCTGTTTTGTCCCATTGACAGTGTCCCTTGCTTTATAAAAGCTTTGTAATTTTATGAGGTCCCATTTGTCGATTACTGCTCTCAAAGCATAAGCCATTAGTATTTTGTTCTGGAAGTTTTTCCCCTATGCCCAAGAACTCGAGGCTCTTCCCCACTCTACTATTAGATTCAGTGTATCTGGTTTTATGTGGAGGTTCTTGATCCACTGAATCTAATGGTAGAGTCTAATACTTGGGCTTTGTGCAACAAGATAGGTATGGATCAATTTGCATTCTTCTATGCAGATCTCCAGTTGAACCAGCACCATTTCCACTGAAGGTCCTGCATACTTCTTCTGTCATAGAGAAGTACCCCGTAGACTAAGGTTAGCATTCAGTTTCAGTAACAAACTCATTGAAACTGTTGACAAAAAAAAAAAAAGAAAAAAAAAAAAAAAAAAAAAAAAAAAAAATAACTTCGAAATAAATGTATGGCAGGAGAATAAACAAGATTGGCTTGTGTTTCAAAAGACGAAAGTGGTTATTCATTTAGGTAACTTACAACCAGGTAGAGTATGGTGTCGTAGTTCTAAAGGCTATTTTATAAGTCACAGATCCAGGGGAAAGAAGAAAAGCATAACCTAAGTCTTTTGTGAAGACAAGGAAGGGGTAAATATTGATCCTTTAATGAAAATAGGCATACTGACCTCAAGAATGAACTAAAGCACAATTTTAAAAAGAAACCTATTTGAGGCTAGGGACATAGTCCATTGGGTAAGAACACTTGCTGAGCAAGCACAGAGGCCTGGCTTTGAAGCCCCAGCACACATGTCATCAGTCAGCAGGGGCTTCTTGTGCCTATAACCCTATAGCAGAGCAGAGCAAACACAGCAGAACCCAGGGGCTGGGCCAACCTAACTGAAATGTGAGCTTCCATTTCATTGAGAGACCTTGATGGAACGTGCTAGAATAAGACCCTAGTATCTTTCTCTGGCATCCAAGGGCATGTTTACATGAAGACTACCATGTATTTACCACATCATGATATCATGCCTTACATACAGCAATGCAACACACTGAAAATAACAAAAAAGGATACTTAAATACTTGCATTTTTCTAGCTAACATATGACCTAGTCAAAGGATAAGGAGTCTAGTCTCATCATTTCTTAGTTTGAATAACTAATATATTTATTAATAAAGAATTTTGAGGAACATTACACTGTATAATACATTCTCTTTGGCAGGACACTCCCTACCCTGAAAAAACAAAACAAAACAAAACAAAACAACTTCAGGTTGAGTCTTCCAAAGGCAATGCTATTGTTACAAAGATGTCTCTATAATAAACTCCTTTCATATTGTATAGCTCTATGGTTTATCTAAAGGCTTTATCCACACTGATTTTTGTTCTTTGTTCATTTCTCTGTGGTGCCATTAGAAAACTCGATATGATGGCCGTGTTTTGCTATTATGCTGTTTCCTTGCAAAGAAACATCCAAGAATCTTTTTTAATGTGTGCTTAAAGGTAACATTGTTAGCTGCTGAATGTCTCAGCTTGAGCAGAAAAAATATAGTTCATTGTACAATAAAAGCAATATTCTTAATTTAAATCTGGGGTCCCTGGGCCTGTGTGGTATTGTTCTCAGCTCTGGATGTAACTTTAAAGCTATTTTCCTTTTAAAAATGCATTGCTTCTTTGGTATATATCCAAAGATTTGATCTTCCAGAACAAAGCCTTGCCACATCATGATTCAAATGAGATAACACAGGCTGTGGAAAGCTTCATGATGAATAATTTGTAATCTCAGGTGTCATGTCCACAGAAGAGCCTCTATATGTTAACCTGTGCAATGAACTCTGTGGCTCTAGTAGAACTGTTCACAAGGATTACTAAGTTTTCAAAGAAAATGATGTCTAAAAAGGGGAGCAAACTAAGCTAATCCTAAGGGTTAATTTTGTAGCTACTAATTGAAGAGAGTTAATCTCTTAATTGTGAGAACTTGTTGGGTTTAAATTAAATATGTGATTATCTGTGTAAGTTTGACATCTTCTGAAAGCAACACTTTTCTTTTTTTATTTTATATTTTATTTTCTATATTCTTGGTTTACATTCCAAGTGATTTCCCCTTTCCCAGTTTCCCCCTCCCCATATGTCCCATAAACCTTCTTCTCTCTACCCATTCTCCAATCACCTCTCTCCTTTTTCTCTGTCCTGATACTCCCCTCCAATGCTAGATCAAGCCTTTCCAGGATCAGGACCCTCTCCTTACTTCTTCATGGGAGTCATTTGTTATGCTAATTGTGCCTTAGGTATTCAGAGCTTCCGGACTAATTAATATCCACTTATCAGAGATTGCATTCCATGTGTATTCTTTTGTGATTGGGTTACCTCACTTAGGATGATATTTTCCAGATCCAACCATTTGCCTAAAAATCTTGTGAATCCATTGTTTTTAATTGTTGAGTAGTATTCCATTGTTGTGTAAATATACCACATTTTCTGTATCCATTCCTCCACTGAGGGACATCTGCTTCTTTCCAGCTTCTGGCTATTATAAATAAGGCTGCTATGAACATAATGGAGCATGTGTCTTTATTGCATGCCGGGAAATCCTTTGGGTATATGCCCAGGAGAGGTATAGCAGGGTCCTCTGGAAGTAATGTCTCACTATCATCCCAGAATGGTCACACCTATAGAGATTCCATACGACGTACACCACCTCTGTGAGTATATCTTGAGCGAGTCAGATCACTTCTCTCATGTAAGTGTTACAGTTATTATGTCTGTCTCCATTGTGGTTTTCTCAAGATGTTTGTTATCAAGAACATTCCCCAAATTTCATTGTACTACTGATTTTCATGCACGTAGCACAAGAGGTCTTTTATTTTAACTAGCTTGCAATAAAATTTCTTTGAGGGTCAAGGGGTTGTGTTCCAAATTCCCTTTCCACCAAAAAAATGCAAATGACTCTGGGATTTGTATCTTGAAGAAAAAATTAAAAAAAAAAGGTAGTCTTGATTGATCTGACCTTGAGAATGAAATGGTGCTTGGAGAATAGAGCAAGACTAAGGGTGCTGTTCTACGTAGAAACCTACCATGCTAAATATCAGATCACCATTAGGTATTCAAGCAGCAATGTCAAACAGACAGTGGGTAAATGAACCTAGAGGTCAGGAGGAGACCTGAGCATAGGTGCAAGTTTAGTAGTACTATACAGAAGACACTTCCACTCTTGATGCTGAATGAGAACCCAAGGTGATACATAAACACAGACAGATGGGAATGAGCGAGCCGGTCAGGGAACAAATCCAGGCAAAGAGATGAAGAATTTTGAAATACACAAAAGTCAATATAAACAATAGTCATGAGAATGTAAGCATCTCAGAATAAAGAACTTAGCAAGGGTTGTGGAATCAAGAGAGAGGCTGGGAGGCTTAAGTCAAATCCCATAGTCAGGCAGTTTTATTTCATCTTTTAGCCCTGTGAGAACAAAACATGTATTCTTTGCTGGAGTTTCTGTTTTCCGCCCATGTGACTTCAATACAAGTAGGAGAAACACAAATTGTGTTAGTTATTGTGGCTGAAAGGAAGGCATGACTGTCAAAACTAGCCCTGATAAAATGCCCCGAATGCCAGACAATTCTTAGAATTTAAGCCATGGATTGTATTTTGATTAAAAAGACACAAATGTAATTAACTCAAAAAATAAATAATGCTAATTTGATAATGACTTGTAGTGGAGGTGGTCACATTAGTTTTGTATCATTTCCATTTCCCAGAGTTAAATGGCAAAGAAGGAGGTGGGGTTGTGCTGCTTCTTCCAATGTATGGTTCCTCCTAGGTTTTGAAATGTTACAGAAGTGATGAGGTATGGCTGGTTGTATTATATTTTGTCACCATTATTTTAGCATTAACTCAGAGCTTTCCAATTTATAATTCTTATGGGGAAAAGAATTGACTGTGATTTATACAAGTGAGGCAAATTAATCAATAATCCAACTCTTATTCAACTCCGGCAATTACATCATTTTAAACTAAATTTCTATTTTATTGCTCCAATTCATCTACAAGACCTTGTTACACTTCAGTTTAAGGAAGATAGACTAACGTATATTGGAATAGGGCAAATTTCTACATTAAATATGCAATATAAAAAAGCCTTTAGTGTTTGGAGATCAATATTCTTTTAGGCAGAGGGATAAATTAAAACTATCCTAGGGTAATCATAACTTAATCAATAAGACAGGCAAAATTATTCCCTTTGATTTATCAAGTACTCTCAACTTTAATTCACTTAAAATTTCACCTAATTGCCTAAAGGGAACATATCGCATTGATAACTGTAGTTTTTAATATTATGAAGCTAAAAATAACCACATTGTTTTACTGTTTTGTATTTTCTTAGTGTGTGACATATATTTTATAATACTCTTAGGATATTATATTCTATTGTATACTTTTATTATGAAATTGTTTTTCCACCAACACAACTTAGTGCATTCATACATATATACTTCCTCCAGTGGTTAAAGTTTATTCAAATTAGCATCTTAGACAAAGCAGTAAGTAGGAAATCTCACTTAAAATATTCACTCAGATTTCTGACTTAATTCTTCTAAATGTAGTTCACTGGGATAATGCTGGGCTTGGAAAAACTAATTAAGGATGATCTTCTAAAGACATTCAAAGTCAGAATATTTGGGAGAAGCACTGTACTCCAGGGTTTGTAGAGGGAAAAAAGTCACATAACGGGTGGTTGGAGAATATAAATGTTTATTTCAGTTCTTTAAAATTAATATTCAGTACTTGTTATATGATGAACAATTAACTTCTAATGAATGGATACATTATTATGTAAAGGCATACACAGAAAAACTCTTAGGAATGACATATGAAGCATTTACTTGCTTAATACAAGAGCCTGACCGAAACTTTCAATGAAATCAGCAATTACTGTAGAGTCTGCTTCAATAATCCTGGTTATGCCTTTGGTTTATTTTCTTGACTATTGTGTCATATTTGCTTCAGGGAAGTGTCTACACACTTAAACTACACTGGTTTTCAATATTCTCCTCCCTCCTAGACATGCTAAATAATTTCAGTACAGTTATTTGAAAGAAGGCTATGGTATGAATATGATATGAGAAATAGGAAACATAAAATAGAAAAAAAAACATTGCCATTTAAGTACTGCTATCACCTAAAAACTGTCCTATATTAAGTAAGCCAGAGACTGTTGGCCCTGGCTGTCCTCCTCTGTATATCCACCCTGCCCCCTACAAGTACACATATACCATGCTTACAGTCACACATATACATGTCTGTAATAATTCCAACTTTTGTGTACTTTGACCGTTTTATTATAAAATAATTTCAGGCTTATATAAAAGTTAGGAACGTAGTGTGAAGAATTCCTAGAAAGCCTGATTACCTATACTTTTGATCAAAACTTCTTTCTCTTTTGTGCACATATAATTCCTCCTTTCCTCTATGTATACCAATATATTTATCCTAATTGTGATTCAATGGGTAGGTTAACACTGTCAGAATGCAACTATCATAGACCATTTAAATTTTACTCTTGTTTCTGCCAGTAAATTATTTTCTTTTTTCTAGCTCACAAGAAAACCCATGACACACTTACGTGTCTTCAGACTTTCTCAACTAAGAATGTGGTTTGATGACTAGCACATGTTAAGCAAGATTTGTAAACAAGTTACTTGCTATAACAGCTATTAATTTATTTTATCATGCTTTTTCTTAAGTATTATATTTACATTTTGACACAAAATACAAGAGGAGGTATCATATTATATTACATCATGCAGTGTATTGTCTTACCTGTTTATTTGTGCATAATGACAGCTTGATTACATATTATGAGTATGGGCGTGTTGTTCATTTGATGAATAACACTTATTCACTTATGATCCCTTTTTCTATTTGCATTGCATTTTGGGCATCTCCCCATTTTGTGGTACATTTTATCTCCTCTGCATCGTACTTCCTAAGTGAAAAAAGTTCTCCAGATAGTCTATCCCTTCCACTTTCAGTCTTCGTCCAGACACAATAAAAAGGCTTGGGATGGGCCACTCTCTTCTCACCTAGAGCCAGGGAGGTGGTTCATATTGCAGAGACTGAACTCAGCTCTTCCAGTGTCTAAGCATCTATCCATTAAAATCACCTGTGGGTCCAAGAATATCAAGCAGTGGCTTTAGAAGCAGCACCCGAAGCAGACATTCTTGTGTGATTCCCTTTTTGAAAGCAAACTCATTTTGACAAGCTAAGTGAAAACAAAGATAGACGCAAGAAGCACAAAGCTGAGCTCTGCTATGGTCTCAGCTGGGTGGTATTTCAGTGTGAGCCCAGGGGGATCTCTGTACTTCTAAGCTCCACCATGCAGCTGATTCCATAAGGGATCAATGGTGAAAGTTTCTGTCTTTTTATGTCAGTCATTACCCAAGGGCTGTCCAGGGACATAAAGAAATAACTTCCACAATAATGTGACTACCATTTGGGACCAAGGATATATCTACAGACAGGAAGCAATGCCCAGCAATGAATACTTATACCAACAGGGTAGGACTGAATCTACAAGGCGCACATCTAGACACCCTATCACTTAGAGGGATGCATCTAACACACAGCAACCAAGAAGAAGGGTAATGGAGAAAAATTGCCCTGAGAGTCTGGCTTAGATGGGTGAAGCGTTTGCTTCACAAGAATGAGGGCACACATTGATCTCCAGAAGTTATGTTAAAAGCTATGAATGTTGCAGCAGTTTTGCAATCCCAGGACTGAGAACTGGAGAGACCCTTGTGACTCATTGTCCAGCCATCACATACTAGTAAATCAACTCCAGGTCAGTCAGAGATGATTCTGTCACAAAGAGCATGGGAAATGCCTCCTGAGGAACAACACCTGAGGTGAATCTCTGACCTCACAATTACATGAAGATACTCATGCACTCACACATGCATGTGACGGAACATGTTCATGTATGAGCATGCAGGCACACACACATACACACACACACATATACACACAAAGAAAGTTAGAGGAAGAGAGGCACATCAATAAAGTGAGAGAGAGAGGATTTGAATGACTATGGCAACCAAGACTCATTTCTGAATGTTTGGTCCTCTCTTGGAAGAATTTGTTGGAAAAGATTAGCAGGCTTTTTGGAGAATGAATGGCCTTGTTGTAAGAGTTGTTGCAAGGCGTGAACTTTGACATTTTAAAAGCCCGCACCAGGCCAAAATCAATCTCTCTCTCTTCTCTCTCTCTCTCTCTCTCTCTCTGTCTGTCTCTCGGTATCTTTCTCTCTCCTCACTCACTCTCTGTCTCTCTGTCTCTCTGTCTCTCTCTCAGTCTCTTTCTCTCTCCTCACTCACTCTCTGTCTCTCTGTCTCTCTGTCTCTCTCTCTCTCTCTCATCTCTCTCTCTCTCTCTCTCTCTCTCTCTCTCTCTCTCTCTGCCTGTCTGTCTCTCGGTATCTTTCTCTCTCCTCACTCACTCTCTGTCTCTCTGTCTCTCTCTCTCTCTCTCTCTCTCTCTCTCTCTCTGAGAGTGTGACGAGAGAAACTTTAGCTTGCTTTTCATTTGTTGGACGGAGACAACACTGGTTGATCAGGACAGAAAAGCAAAAGTAAGGTCAAAGAATCTAGAAGGGCAATCCAGGAGGGAACTGTGTCTATTACTACAAGTTGTGTTGTAATAAATAATTATTTGCTTTATTCCTTTCATCAATTATCAAACACTTGAAATGGTAAACAGATTTTAATACTTCTTTCAACTTTCTAATTAGCAATATCATCAGGTTAGTAAGTTTCAAGGAACTGAATGTTCTTACAAGTTAATACTGGGAGAATCTGTTTAAAAGATACTTTCTGGAATAACCTCAGAAAAATTTAAATCACTTTTAGATGACTTAAATTCACAAAATGTTTAGCTCAGAAATTTCCTATATAGAAATTAAGCCTACAACTATAGACACAATTTCAAACTTATTCATAAAGTATAAAGAAATTATAGCTAAATATTAGAGAATTTGACAAAAATTATTTATATTGGGAAAGCAGTTCATGGTATTCTTAATTGCATTTGGAATATGTTGAACATTCTGTAAATGACCACCCAGCTTTATTAAGTTTTAAGTGCAAATTTTTTCTTGGCAATCTAATGCTTGCCTTTCCTTTGTAAATGTATACTAACTGGTAAAAGACACATAGTACAGGAAACAAATCGAAGTACATTTGTTTCTTAGATGACCCATGCACCAATGTGAACTTTGGAGCAATTATCTCTTACACCCCATGACTTCAAGAGAAGCTCATTAAAAGGATTCATAGATAGCGATATCTTCCTTACGACCCTGAATTAGGATAATATCAAGAGTCTGTATATGCAGTAGAGGAAGGCTTTGTTGGACATCCAAGGGAGGACAGGCCCTTGCTCCCAAGAAGTCTAGATGCCCCAGTATAGGGGAATGCCAGGAGAGGGAAGTGGGAGTGGGTGAGCAAGGGTAGGGGGAATGGGTTAGGAGATTTTTTTGGGGGGGGACCAGGAAAGGGGACAATATTTGAAATGTAAATAAAGAATATATCTAATTAAAAAAAGAAACAAAAAACCGAACAGCAAAAAAGAGTCTGAATAATAACTTGTGCCTCTCAAGCTTTAAATATTTGTGTTTTACTCAGGACTATTTCCTCAGCTTTGCTCAGTAAAGCAGTTACACATCTGCCCTTCCTTTCATGACCCCCTTGATCTTGCTATTTGTCCAGGGAAGCCTGTTTGATGTTGCCCATATGGCCTTTAATCTGGAAAGTTTATAACCAATGATAACCCACAACATGCCACGGCAACTTCTGCTCTGCCTGATATCCATTCATCCAATCCACACACATTTAGTAAATGTCAGCTGTGTTTAAGGCACTGTCAAAATATTACAAGAACTTAGAATTGGCACAAGAGCTTACAGGAGAGTCTTTGAATGCAGATCCAGGCTTGCCCTTTTGATTGACTTTTCCTTGACTAGCCTACTTTTAGTTCAGAAAGAGTAGACATTAACTTATGGATTTATATCCAGTATAGACATAAATGATATCTTTTTTAGTAGAATAGTTAGAACAGAAAAGCTATGGTTGGTTAACCTTGACTAGTTAGGTTTTGACTAGCTTTGTATGTTACTGGGCAAAGGTGTCTAAGCATTCCTTTATTAAGGAATATTACCCTTCACATCCCATTTCAACTACTTTAAATATAGTTTTAGTTATTACTACATAGAATGTGTTTTTTGACATGTGTTCATTTTATACTTTTTATGCGATGTAGACTCCACTCGTCAGTGCCTCTAACATTGAGGAAAATCAATGTCTGTGAGGGACAGTGAAGAGCTGTCTTTGTTACGCTTGCATGATAACTGTGGTGGGAGGTGTTTATACTTAAGGGGAAGAAAGGGAGAAATCAATAGTTAGAACCTTGAAGAAAATATTCCAGTCTGGATAGAATAGTGTATGACTCTCATCTAAAAAATAATGGTTGTTAACTTTTGGTTTACATATTTGAGCAGCATATCAGTTCATGTGGAACAATTCTGCCACCTGCTTACTCTCCTCATCTTCTCCCAAAGGTACATCCTCCAAGAATACTCAGAGATGCAGAAATACAGTTAAATGTCCATGTGTGTAACCCAAGGAATGCATTGGTCTAAGACTTTTCCCACTCCACAAAGAAAAAAAACTCTTTCAAAAAACAAAGTTTCCTTCAAGCCAACACAAGTCACTATTTGAGGGAAAGACATCTGACCTAAGTTATTCAGTAGGAAATTATTAAATTACTAGATATTTTTTAAATCAGTAAGACTTAAAATTATCCAAAGAAATCAACTTTGGTTCTCTATCAAATAATGCAAGATAACAGAAAAATAACCAAACCAAACCTAATTTCCAATATGTACAATAAACCCAATTTAACATGAGATTCTACTATCTTGTCAGCATGTTCAACATGCAAATATTTAATGTCAGAGTTTTTTTCATATGGTGATTCTAGTTGTCTGTAGATTTATATTTTCTTTATGGATAGTTAGCTATAAAATATTATTTTGATTTAATTATAAGATACTTAATACCTGGGCATTGTATTTATCCTTTTCCTAAATGCGTATACTTCATCTTTGTAGATTTATTTATTCCTTTTTAATAATCCAGCACAATAGCATTCTCTTTGTAAATATTTGTCTTATAGAAATGCTTGTTTAGACTATTTTAATTATTTTCTCTGTATATGATATTTGCAGTTTTAGAGGCTCTTGCTATTAGACAATTTTTAAATGGAAACCTTATACTTCAGAAGCTTCACATTTGATATGATCAGACAGGATGTTTTGTTATAAATGTCTAATAATTTTCACAGGCCAAATAGACTTTAAGGTCTAAAGATTCAGTTGAAGACTAATTGCCCAGATCTCAGTTCTGTGCATTCGGGAGGATGCTGTGCCATCGTGAGGCCTTTTTCTCCCTTATCTCTCATTTCAGACATTTGGTGAAGGTAGATGTTAACTGGATGTCAGTGAAGAGTGGAAAAATGATTTTGATGAAAAGCATGGTGACTTGAAGAGACCCAAGGGTGAACAGAGACCCAAGAAGACAACTGTCATCAGATGCTTTTCTGAAAATCTTTCTAGTCGTGAGAAAACCTGTCAGCACAGGGGGAAAAAAATCTTATTTTTCACGTTTTTTTAAATTTGAGAACAACTGAGAGATAATTTCAGCCCTTTGCCAAACATTTTGATTTACATCATGCACTATTGTGGTCACACTAAACAATTAACCTTTTGGAGTTTGCAAGGAATGATAAGTGAGGGAGATATCTTGAGCTTTTTCTTTTCTTTTAATTTTGACAATTTGAATTACAAGAAAGAATTTAAGCACTTAATCCTGAAGTAAAATTAAATTGTAATCCTGTGGTTTGAGCATTCAAAATAATATGATTTCTTAAAAGTCAAAGAGCAAGCATTCCGGAGAACGGTATTGTGTCATGTTCTGCTCTGCTTGGCTCCTACTGTGAAGAATCATTAACAATACTTTGTTCAGACCCTTCCTCATTTGAACCAGATCTAGTCCCTTATAAATTCTCTTATCAGCTTTTCTATCATCACATATTTTTCTATACCTCCTATTACATATTTTCTAATCACTGAAGACAGTTTGATAGTCATTGAAGTGGTTCTTCATTTCACTGTGTGAAAATGCTAACGAAAGCATTGCAGCAATCTCATTAAAACAGGGCATTTCATGGAAACATGCAGGGACCTTTTCCCTTTGTTCTTGAAGAGTATCTCTTTTATTGGTATTTGGATACAAAAATTAAGAACAAAGAACAAAAAGCAAACAAACAAACGAAAAAACAAAACCACGAAAGCAGAATATAAAATTAATTTTATGGCAAATGTATAATAAAAGCAAATTACAAACTGGAGCCAAAAACTCCAGTTGTAAAACAAAGAAGTAACTAAGCATCACTGCTGCTTTAATTTTTTTCAAGCCTACTTTTAATGATAGTTCTTAATTAAACTCTTTAACTTCACTTCTAGCCTACCACTAGTAGAAAAGAAAAGATACAGAGGAAGTGGTTTAGAAATGGTTCTTTGAAGCAACTTCCGTCTGTGTTGTCTGGAAATCTGCAATTCAGTTTACAGGTCAGCAGGGACAGACAACTCAATCCAATCACTTTACTGACACACCAGCAGCCCAGTTCAGTAGCATCCAGATTGCAGCAGTGGTGGCAAGACCTAGCAGAAACAGCCAGGCCTCAGCCAAATCAGCATGAGTCAGCAGGAGAGACCAGGGCCAACAAAGACACAAGGAACAGGTCTCTGCTGTGCCTCTCTCAGCAAATCAAAGTTAAGCAAAGAGGAGAGACTAAGAAGTTTTTAGCTATCTATGCAAGCCAAGCTCCTCTCGCAGTCTGTTGTGTCCTATACTCCCTCCAGTATCCTCCAGGGGTCTTGTTCTGCTACATGTCTTGCCTGAAAGCATGTGTCTGAATTAGTAAAAATTCTCCTGAGTCTATCTCAGCTGACTTCACTCTGCCAATCAGCTAGAGTCTGAGGCAGCAGCAAGAAGCCTCAACAAACCACCAGACATTTTTTTGGTGTGTATCTCACGATGGAATTCCAACAAAAAGAGCTATGCAAAATAAGGTGGATCAATACACGTGTGCCTTTAGTGAAGAATCCTTTATCATGTGTCCTTTCATATGCTTACTTCAGCAGAACATCCTTTCCCTTGTGTCTCTTTCAGCAAAACCTTCCTTCATGAGTCTTAGTCTTTTACCTGAGCCCAATTCAGTGAAACACTGCTTCATGTGTCTTCTTTAGCGAATTATACTTTCCCTTGTGTCTGTTTCAGGAAAACACACCTTCACATATTTGCTCCAGCAAAACACCATCCAACGCAACTGGCTTTCCAAAGAACACTTATGTTTCCACTTCACATCCTGACTTGCATTTTACCAAGATGGACCAATGGAGAGGATAATATCCCCCAATCCCAAATAATAAAATGGATCTGAAACAGTGGTTGACATTAGACACTGGGGATCACCAGACAGTGGTAACTGTTGAGAAGAAACCAACATGGTAAATTATAATTTTGCCCTGGGTTACTTTTTCCAAATTGCCAAGCAATATTGAAAGGATAGAAAATAATACAGCCTAACTCTAATGACCCCAAGAAATCAGGAGTTTAAAATGTTATCTCGCTTTGTTAGAAACTAGGTAAAAGGTCACATTCCAGAGCCCTTTGTTTAGAGCTAGCAGAAAGGCCTTGAATAGGTGATCCTGGCTACATAAGGTAACTGGAAATGGGCTAAGCTTATCTTGCTTCTGTAAACTTACGCCATTACCCCTATGCAGGAGTTCATGCAGCTGTAGACATTATAGGAAACTAATTGGTCCACTGAGCGCGGGCTCCAATAATTTAAACTGATTGACCTAAAAACTATGGAGTGGTACAAATCAATTGGCTCGCATTTCGCGGGCTCTCCATGTTAAGAAATGATTGGTTTGTAATTTGCGGGCTTTGTCATAACCTATAAAAGCTGTCGTGATTGGCTCGCATTTTGCGGGCTCTCTATGCTAAGAAATGATTGGTTTGTGATTCGTGGGCTCTGTCGTAAACTTATAAAAACTGTCGCAATTCGGCACTCGTGGTCCATAGTCCTCTAACCCTGCATGGTGTACCGCTATGGAACCCAGAATTCTGGAATAAAGAAATCCTCATGCTATTGCATCGAGACCGTTTCTCGCGAGTGATTTGGGTGTCGCCTTCTGGGGCATGGGGTGCTGGGGTACCCTCGGTTTTTGGGGGTCTTACAATATCACAGAAAAGTAATATAGACAGAATGTTCTAATTTCTTCAGTAAAGAGATTATGACAAGAGCAAAGTCAAAGACCAATATGTTAAGTAGGAGAGAGAGAGCGTGAGCGAGAGAGAGAGAGAGAAAGAAAGAGAGAGAGAGAGAGAGAGAGAGAGAGAGAGAGACTGTGAGACAGAGACAGAGACTATTGAATAGGTGCTTGTGATGAAAACAGCCAGGGTTAAGAAGAAATACCATCCATGTAACAGAATAGTGAACAGTTCCTAGGGGTTCTCATAACAGCAGTTTACCATCACCCAGAGTGAAAATAATCTTATTAATTCTGAATCATTGGGTAGAATACTTTCAAGGATATTAGCTCTATTGTAAAGTGAAACTAGTTTGATATTTAATTTTCTTTTCTGTATCATCACCTTAAAAATGTTTAAGAGCCAACTTCGGAAGGATCAAATTGCTTCTATGTCATTTAACTATACACAGGAACAAATCTAAGGGTATATATAGAAGGACAATGTTCTCCTGCATCCAGCGAAGTAAAAAGTACAGTGTCTCTCATTTGGGTACTAGCTTAAAAGCAAACAAAGAACCAAGAAAATATTTTAGTCAGCAGCAACAAATAGAATGTATGGAATTCTAGAATCTGTAGGAAACCTTGTAATAGTTATAATTTTAGGCAGAGTGCTCCAAAAGATAAAGGAAAATTGGGTTTATTAAACAGAGACATATAATGTTTTTTTTAAATCAAAATTAAGGTTGGAGACATTGCTCAGTGGTTAAGAACTTTGCTCCACTACAGAGGACCCATGTAAAATTTCCAGCAATCACATGAAAGCTCATAACCATCAGGAGCTCCAGTTCCATGATATATGGCACATTATTTTGACCTCCATAGACACCAAGCATACACATGATGCACAGACATAGGTGCAGACAAACCCTCATACACAGAAAAACAATTAAACATAAAAATACTCAATTAAAATTTAATAAATGAAAACTACATCAATTGAAGGCAAGAATGCATCCAAAATAACAAATACCATACATGAAAAAACTTATAGAGCCCACAATAACTGTTTCCCTTTTCCAAAACAAAAGTATTTCTGGGACAAAATAATTGTCACATTGAGATATTTGAATTATGGAATACATGTAGCATAAAGACAAGATTAATGAACAAAATACATGAATAATGGTCAACTATTTAGGAACTAAGTAACGCATTTACAAATATCCCATGAGACAAAAAAGAAATTAAGGAGATATTGCTGAATGTGCTGAAGCAAATGAAGATTAGGACAAAGCAGAGAAAACTTTGTACAGTGATGACAATGTATTGTATAGAGGATAGTTTGTTATACTCAATGTTGCTATTGCAGAACAGAAAAGAAAATCAGGGGTATTAATATGGGCTGGTCTTGTATCTCAAGAAGTCAAAGACTGAGTGACAAGGTAAACAGAAATTTAAATAAATTAATGCTTTCAAAATGGAGAGCTAATCGTAATGAAAAGTAGTAAACTTTGTTGTAGAAATAATTAATCTCAGTCAGGGGTTTCTATCCTGCCTTTGATCATTCAGTTCTCAGACAGAAGACACAAAACTGTTAATTTATAATAAGTCTTAATCAGCGGTAGAGCTGGGAAGATATCAGTCTTCTAAGCTATTAGAATCTATTATCCCATGAGTAATCCCAAGTTATAGCTTTCCCTATTCCATCTGGGCCTCTCTAACTCCAATTGGCCATCCATGGGGTAGGTGAATCATGAACACATGGCCACATGGAGTCCTCAGACTCCAAACCCAGGAATCAAAACCCCACCTACTTCTTTTCTATAGACTGTTGTTGGCTCCTTTAGTCAATCCAGAGTTTTAACTTAAAGAGAAAGGTCAATAACATCACAAGGTCATATTCTCTCCTCCCTTAGGCAGCCAGATCACTAGGGCCAGTATTAGCATTTAATACATAACAAAAGGCCAGACCTCAACAGAAATTGATAAAGTTGTCTTGGTGTTTAATAAAATACATAAGTACAAGAAATAAAGTAAGAAAATATAAGCAATCAACTATCAGGAATGAGTAATAGTATTTCACTATAGGCTCTGGATATATTTTAAAAGCCCAGGGTAATATGACATCTCTTCCTTAACAAACTTGAGAATTTGTATGAAATAGGAAAGTTCTTTGAAAAACAAAAATCCCCAGAGACTAATAAAAAAAGAACTAGTTGTTTGAACATACAAGTTTAAAATTAGTGCACTATGTAAAATTCCAAAATACTGACATCTCAGTGGAGAGTTCTCCTAAACATTTGAGAAAATTTTAATCCCAATTCCAAAGGAAATTGGAGAAAAGTATTTATAGCCACTTTTAGAAACCAACTACCCAAATAAATGGCAATATACTACGAGCAATTAATTGTACTCTATCCCTGGTACCAGGGAGAACGTTAAAAATAAACAGAAATCCATATCAATTCAAAACATAGTAAACATTTTATAATATTTAACACTGATTAAGAATAAAATGAAAAATGCGGGTAGGCAGAAATTTCCTCACTGTAGTAAAAATTAAATAGAGATGACATTATCCATGGTTTAAGAAGACTAAGTTATTTCTCCTTATCTTAGAAGTAAATCAAAGATACCCAATCCTGCCACTTATATCCGACATGGTAGTAAAAGCTCTCTGTAGACAAAACAGTGATATGCATTTAGAATAGAAAAATATGATAAATATTTCAGGGTCTCTAAAATACTGCTATCTATAAAACATCTTACCTACTTACCTTTTTATAAACATGTGTAGGCCTCAAGAAACATCCAATAGCACAGAAAATATTGACTACTATGGCTACATATAATTTTAAAAGCTTATGACCTATACACTTAAGTTGTAAAGCATTATGGAGAAAAATTAAAGTGCTAAGTAAATAATGTATAATTTAGACAACTCAACTATTTCGTTTTCTGTTCCCCATTAAGTTGATCCATTTAAGTTGGGGATGGCATGTGATACCTCTACTTCCAGTACTTGAGAGGTTGAGGCAGGAATATTCTTAAATCTCTAATCCTGAATAGGTGACACTGTGAGTTCAAGTCTACCCTGAAATGGATATATCCCTAGCACTGAAAATAAATTATTAGATCATTATCATAAGTATATGAGTTCAAATTATAAAATTTATAGCTGAAAACATGGAAAAAATCTTGGAATTGTCAAAAATTTATTTACATTTCAAATTATAAGAATACCTAACTTCAGCAAAAGTTAAAACTTGTTTTTTCAAGCCGGTGTAGGCAAAACATGTCTTTAGAAAGGCTTGTCAGCAAAGAACTTGTATTTCTCATTAACATAGACTATGTAAAAGTCCATCATTAACCTATAATGCAATTAAATACAAAGTATTTGAGCAGACACCTATTGTGCACATGTGCCATAGAGATTGCAAATAAATTCAATAGATGAATGCTCTTAGCCAGAAGAAAAATGCAATTTAAACCCATATGCCCTACCTGTATGTATTGATCAGAATGGTCATATTTAACAATAGTGATTATATAAGAACTGGCTAAAACTGGAGAAACTTAAGCTCTGAGACACTGTTAATGGGATTATGAAATAGGACACTACTTTCAAAATCCATTTGAAATTTGTTTTAAAATTAAATATTCATTCATCATCATCATAACTAGCCTTTATATTCCTACGTAAATGTCAAGGGAAATGAAATTACATGTCTATTAACAGAGTTGTGCATGAATGTTTATAGAATATATATTTTTAATATTTCTAATCTGGAACATAAATGTTCATCAAATGTTCACTGTAAGAAACAAACTGACATTTTCTGTATTGTAAATTCCTACTTCGTAATGAAAATAGAATGGATGATAGATAAATACTAGAACATTGATTCTGCTTAAAATAACTTTTATGAATGAGAAAAAGATAAATGAAATAGTATAGTTAGACTTTTGTTCATTTTTGTTAAATTCTTAAAAATACCCAGTAATTTTATTGTGGTAGAATGCAGACCAATTACTGCCTGAGTGGGAAACCTGGGAGACACAGAAGGAAAGATTATAAAAGGGTACAAGGAAACGCTGGAGCTGAGGAATGTGCTCATTATCTTGATTGCAGTGTGGGTTTTACGGAGGAAGACATGTGTCAAAACTTCTCACATTGTACTCCTTAAATGTATGCTGTTTGCTATTCTACTTATACGTTAATGAAGCTGCAAAGAAGAATCAGCTGTTGCTAAAAATAGTGTATGAAGCTGTCTCAGTTTCAGTTAATTAATTTTACACTGGGCACCCAATTGAATATTGAATGTCTTTTCCTTTGGAAGTTTTATCCATATGTCTTTCCTTATCTTATAAAGTCTGGTGCTTGACTATATATTGGAAAATTCAACAACTACTATGTACTCTGTTGTTAGCATTTAGCACAGATTTGTTGAATGAATGGATAGATTAAAGAATATTTAACAGAAAAGATTATGTTTCTAGGATATGTCTATTTCTGGTTCACACATATTGGCTATTACAAGAACTTTGAGAAATTGCTATTTTCCTTTATCTGTTTAATTATAGAAAACAAACATTTATATATTTGTCAAGGTTCTCTGGAGTAATAGAATTTACAGAATCAATCTCTTTCTCTCTCTTTCTCTACACACACACACACACACACACACACACGTGTGCATACATACACACACACACAAACACACACACATACAGTATTAGATTTATTAGACTTAGAGGCTGTGGGTCAACTAATACAACAATAGCTGCCTATGAATGGATGATCCAAGAATCCAGTGGTTATCCAATCCATGACCTGGATGCCTCAGCTGGTCTTCAGTACACACCAGAGTCCTTAAGAAGTAGCTGCTAATGCCAGAGAAGGAATGGGCTGGCTTGTGAGGGAGGACAAGAGCAAGCAGATGAAAACAGAAAGGGTTTCTTCATCTTTACATGGGCTTCCAGCAGAAGGCATGGTCCGGATAACAAGTGAGTTTTCCCATCCCATAAGATCTGTATTAAATATTTGTCTTCCGCCCCGGCAACCCAGAATAGAAGTCCATCTTCCTACTGCAAATGATTTAAACCCCCAAATCCCTCGCAGGTGTACCCACCTATTTTAGGGTTTTAATTAATTACAGATGTAGTCAAATTGACAACCAAGAATAGCCATTACAACTTTCTTTTTTACCTCCAGTGTAGGACATAACTCTGTGACCATCAATCATGTAGGGCAATGCCTGCCCCAAGCCCCTGGTACTCCACCCCCACAGTTACCTGGCAACAGCCAGGCATCCTGGCCCACTGTAAAAGGGGTTTCTTGGCTCGTCCTCCTCCTTCTTTTGCCTTCTTCTCTCTAGTTCTCCTTCTCACTCTCTTCTCTTACCTTTCTCTTTTCTCATTCCCTTCCACCTCTTTCCACATGGAAAGGGGACCTCTCTACCTCCCCTCTCTCACTCTATTCTTCTACAATAAAACTCTAAATCATGGGCTGTCTCCTTTCATTGAAACCTGCCATGTTGTGCTGAAGCAATGAAACAGGCCTCTCAGAATTTCCAGCTGCCAGACCAGACGAAGGACTCGCACCCCATGGCCGAGTCTCCTCCACAGGTACCCAGGCCCACACTTGAGTATTTTCTCAAAACAGTCTTAGAATTTTTCCATGACATATTTCCCTATGTACCAATTCTCAAGCAGATCCCAATGGATTGTTTTTATGGAACAAGGATTGTGTCCCATCAGTTTCAGGTCACTGGAAAACCTTGCATGGCTGCTACAGTTTTCTGTCTCAGCCACTAGAGGAAAAAAAAAATATCCACTTGGGCTTCTGACAATTAATGTTGCGTGGCTCTCATCATATTCCAATTCATTTTCTTTATAGCTCTGGTTAAAAGAACGTGACTCTTAGAAGCTCCAGTCTTGCAGAATTGGTGTGAGTAGATTTTTGATGAAAATAGAAAGTGTACAGGTAATGAGACATTGGTGTGTTTTCTGTCTCAGAGAAAGCTCAACAAGAGAGCTAGAGTGGCCATTTCAAGCCAACAAACCTTTATTGAACAACTAACTTTATGTGTTGCCCATGCGAAGACAAAGGAACATGGAGATGATCTTCCTGTTCACGCTATGTGAACGACAGGTGAGGCTGTACCACGGTCCAGGTTGTAGTGTGAGAAACCGTGGACCAAGGGCCAAGCCCGGGGCACAAGTGTGTTCTTTAGGGCAGATGCGGACTTCAGGGAATGTGATGCTACAGTCCTCTGTCACAAAATCTCATCTGTCCTGTCTAGGGGATACTAGAGGGAAGAGTTAGAGCTCGGAACACTGACAGAGCCACATGGAGCTGAAATAAAACTAATAGCATAAGCTCTTTGCGAATTGGTAGCATTCACAGTTGTGATAATTTTGTTATAGGGGAACTGAAGCCACCTGCCAGCTTCATGCTTGGGATCGGGGACTGTGCTGTTTAATGGAAGAATGTGGGATGAGAAGAACAGAAGAGAGAAGCGACACCTCCCCATTGCATCTTACATATGGCAATGCGAGGAATCCTACTGTTAAGACTGAGCTATTTACTCAGTACTCATTTTCACCTGAAGCACCTTCACTCCACAAACAATGAAATTCCAATCTATAAATGAAAGCTTCTGCCTGGCTTCTGTCTTCTTTTTCTCGAGGCTGGATACCCACAAGTGGAACAGATACGAACGTCTACATGCTTCTCCTTTTGTTTCCTCCGGGAAGCATGAGGCACCTTGAGGTCAAAAAATGTGATAGATACCCTGACACGGAGAAGACACAAAGGGAAGAGGGACTGAGACACAGGGCAGCTGCTAAACTGCTTGAGCACACACAGCTATGTAAGTTCAGTCCATATAACTCTGAAATAAAATAAAATATAAACTAAAACAAAGGCTTATTACCTCAGACCCGGAGAGGGAAAACCAAGCACAGGCCCTTTTCATCCTCACGTGCCACTGCGTGAATACATGTGCCAGCAGTGTGCACGCCTGTGTGGGAGAGAACTTGTGTGGAAGAGATAAAGCTCAAGCCCCAACGCCTCCATCTCCCAAAATAAGGGGCACTGATATTATCAGTAGTGCGAAGTTGAATGAATTAAATATTTTATAACTTAAGATATTTGGGGGTGATCTTTTTTAATATAGAATTTCATTGGTCATAAAATGGGTGGCAGAAAAATAAAGTCCAACCATGTAAAGCAAATGAGAGGAAAGAGGAGGGGATGCAATTTTGTCTTGGAGAGTGAGAAGAGGAGGAACTGAATGCATAGCTTGACTCCCAGAAACATAAATTCACTCCCTGAATAGCCGACCAGATCCTTAATCCTTCCTGGCTCAAATCTGTATTCACCACTGAAGCCTGGAGGAAGGCATTTCTTACTGTCAGGTTAGACTTTCCTTTTTTTTTTTTTTCTGAAGTAGTTGTATGTATTGTCGAAATGTGAAATGATCAACATCCTTAGTCATTAGGGAAATGCAAATCAGAACGATTCTGAGATTCCACCTCACACCAGTCAGAGTGGCTAAGATCAAAAACTCAGGTGACAGCAGATGCTGGCAAGGATGTGGAAAAATAGGAACACTACTCCATTGCTGGTGGGAATGCAAACTGGTATAACCTCTCTGGAAATCAGTCTGGTGGTTCCTCAGAAAAGTGGACATAGTATTATTACCTGAGAACCTAGCTATATTACTCCTTTGCATAAACCCAAAAGATGCTCCAACATATACCAAGGGTACATGCTCCACTATGTTCATAGCAGCCGTATTTATAATAGCCAGAAGCTGGAAAGAACCCAGATGTCCTTCAACAGAGGAATGAATACAGAAAATGTGGTGCATTGACGCAATGGAGTACTACTCAGCTATTAAAAACAATGACTTCATGAAATTTGCAAACAAAAAGATGGAACTAGAAAAATATTCTGAGTGAGGTAACCTAGTCACAAAAGAACACACATTGTATGTACTCACTGATAGGTGTATATTCAGAAAAAAGCTCAGAATACCCACGATACAACTCACAGACCATAAGAAGCTCAAGAAGAAGGAAGACCAAAGTATGGATACTTCTGTCCTACTTAGAAGGGGGAACAAAATAATTGCAGGAGGTAGAAGGAGAGAGGGATCTGGGACAGAAAAAAGAAGAGAAGGGAAAAGGGGGACAGGATCAGGTATGGGAGGAGATAGGTAGAAGTACAGAAGATCAGGAAATTGAATGGAAGTGTATAGCAGTGGGTGTTGGGGAACTGGGAGTAGCCACTAGAAAGTCCCAGATATTAGAAAAGCAAGAGGCTCTCAGCACCCAGTGGAGATGACCCTAGCTGAAATACCCAGCAAAGGGAGAAAGATCTTCTAGAGACCATATTCAGAGGTTAGGCACAGCCCCGGTTGTGGGATGGGTCACTCACCCATCTCAAACATATTAACCCAGAATTGCTCCTATCTAAAGGAAATGCAGGGACAAAGAGTGGAGCAGAAACTGAAGGAAAGACCATCCAGAGACTGCCCCACCTGGGGATCCATCTATCTGTGGACACCAAACCCAGACACTATTATTGATGCCAAGAAACATTTGCTGACATGAGCCTGATATAGCTGTCCCTGAAAGGCTCTGGCAGCACGTGACCAATAAAGATGAATGTAGACATTTGTCCATCAGACTGAGCATAGGGACTCCAATGGAAGAATTAGGGGAAGGACTGAAAGAACAGAAAGGGTTTGCAGCCCCATAAGAAGAACAACAATATCAACCAACCAGACCCCCCCCCCCACATACACACACCCCAGAGCTTCCAGAGACTAAACCACCAACCAAAGAGTGTCCATGGAGGAACCCATGACTCCAGGTGCATATGTAGCAGAGGTCTTATCTGGTATCAATGGGAGGGGAGGTCTTTGGTCCTGTGGAGACTCCAAATCTCAGCATAGGGGAATTCTAGGGTTGTGAGGTGGGTGGGGGAGTGGGGGAGCTTTGTCATAGAAGCAGGGAGAGGGGTGATGGGATAGGAGGTTTGCAGAGTGGAAACTGGGAAGGAGGATAACATTCGAAATGTAAATAAGTAAAAGAAGCAATTAAAAATTAATTAAAATTTAAAAAATAATTTTAAAAATGATGTGAAATCAGGAGTTGTGAAGGTGAACTCAACTTTAACGCAGTGGTTAAAGTGCGTGTTTTATAAGCAAGAGATTCTGAGGCAGTTTAGACCCCTTGAAGGCACATAAATGCTGAGTGACCAGGCTGGCTCAGTTGTACTTTGAGCTTTAGGAACGTGAGACAGGGCTATGTGCTGGCATGGAGCAAGCAGGTAGCTAGAATAGCCTGGCCATATCTGTGAGCTGTGCATTTGACAGAGCCTGCATGTAAGAGCCACAAAGGAAGATTCCTTGCATCAGCCTCAGGCTTCCCCATGCAACTGCACACGTGTACATGAGAGCCCACACACATACGGGTATCCATACTGTACACGAAAAAACACTGCACACACATAAATAGATGAAATGTTTAAAAGTCAAATTATTGTAGAAGGAGTAGATCCTGTGAGATCTTCCTGCCACTTCCACAGCTATAAGTCAGAAAAATGACTGTTAAACTATTATTTATTTATTTATTTATTAATTATTTATTGTATATGAGTACACTGTAGCTGTCTTCAGACACACCAGAAGTTAGCAGATCCCATTACAGATGGTTGTGAGCCACCAAGTGGTTGCTGGGAATTGAACTCAAGATCTCCAGAAGAACAGTCAGTGCTCCTAGCTGCTGATCCATCTCTCCAGCCCTGTTAACTTATTTTCAAAATAAGTTTTATTGTTTATTCATTTTTGTCTTAATAATATTCTTATATTGCAAGCTTATATTGTTTTAGGAATTAAGCATTTGTTATCATCCAAAACTTACACCGTGGTTGTTGAAAGGCAGAAGTACATGGCTTTTGTACTCAACTCCACTCTTAAGATTTCCTTTGTTATTTTGCTGCTGTCTGTTATTCAGAATTGTTTAATTGTGTGTGTGTGTGTGTTTATGTGTATGTGACATGTATATGTGTATGACAGGTGTATGTGCATGTCTGTGAATGTATGTGAATGTGTATATGATATGTGTGTGCATATGTGAGTGTGCATATGTGAGTGTATGTGAGTTTATGTATATGTATGTGAATGGGCTTGTGTGCACCCAAGCACATATGCATAGATGCATGAATATGCATCAAACACAGTGGCTATATTGTTGTCACTGTTTTTTATTCTGTTTATATAAAAATATGCTCTAATCATGTTTTCTGTCTCAGATTTTTTTTAAGTTATTTATTTACTTTCTAACCAGACTGCAGATTCTCCTCCCTGCTCTCCTTCTAGTCCCTCCCTCAAAGCTCTCTTCCATCCCTATCCACCCTTTCTCCTTCTCACCTCAGAAAGGGGAGGCGCCTATCGATGTCAACCAGCCTTGGCATATCAAACTGTAGTAAGACTAGGTGCATCTTCTTCTATTGAGGCTACACAGAGCTGCCCAGGCTTAACTGTTCCCTTTGGAACTGTCACCAGAGAACTTCACCCAGCAACTGCTGGAAACTGATGGAGAGACCCACAGCCAAATGTTAAGTGGAGTTTGAGGAATCCAGTGGAAGAGGGGGATGAAATATTAAAGGAGACAGATGAGACAGGGACAACACAAGAAAATTTATAGAATCAACTACTCTGGGCCCTGAACTGCCAATCAGAGCGCATGCATGACAAAGACCTAGGCCCTCTGCACATGGGTAACAGTTGTTCAGCTCAGCCTCCATGTGGGATTCCTAAAGCAGGAGCAGGGGCTGTCTCTGGCTACATTGCCTGTCTTTTGATCTCTTTTCCCTAACTGGGCTCCCTTGTCAGATAAAATTTCTCATATTATTGTTTCCCCTGCATGTTGTCTTTTGATGACAGTTGCTGGTATTTCTTTCTTCTGTGACTCCAATATTTGCTCATCATCTGTTCTTTTTTTTCCCCTCCAGTGATTCCTTAATAATTTGTCTGGACGGAGCTTCCTCCTTAGTGACCTCCCGCACCTGCTCCAACCCAAAGCAGGTGTTCTCTAGGGCTGTTCTGTACATTTTCTCCCCTACCTTCTTATTGTGGAATCCTGTTATCTAGAAATGTGTATCTTTCCAGAAAAATTAACCATATTCCAGTTCTTCATAAAAATATGAGAGATGCAAGAAACTTAGAAAACAAGTTAGCCTTCTCCAATGTTTTTGCTTTATTGATGAGAAATCTAGGAGATTTATGATGGGAAGATGGCTTTTCCACAGTCTTCAAATTGGTGTAGGATAGCTGTCATGGCAACAACTTAAACTTCTTCAATACTTTCTGAATAGAGAAGATGGAAACATTTCCCCATCTAGTCTAGAGCATGGGGATTCCATTTTTCCCTATAGATCTTATTATTTTTCTTCCATATTATTGACTAGACTTATTTTTGAGGGCGAGAGATAGCTCTATAGACACAATTTTACAAAGCTGCATAATCCTTTCTTCCATACTTCCTGCTTCTGGTTTCTCCCAGTATTGTGATTGGCCTGCCTTGGCATCTTGTTGATGATATATATCAGGTAACAATTGGTCATTGTTTCTGAAGTCAACACCCATGACTGATGAAATTTTTAATCTACTTTAGTCTTTTCTTCTCCTTTTGATTTGCCTGTGACACTAAGCCAGGAAATGAACTGTGTGACTTCCTGAATCAATAATCACTGATCCTTATGAATTGGCCTTTTTCGAGTGGCTATGAAATAAGCATCATTGCAGCCGTGATTAACATAGCTAGAACTGTCTCAAACAGCTGTGCAACTATTACAAATGCCAATTAAAGTGCATCTCCAGATGTTCCACACTCAGAACTACAGTCCCACAAGGTGGCTACTGCATGCAATTGGGTACATAAAAGCTGTCAGGTTTAGCATATCTTACAAGTGTCAATACAAGGCAACCATTCATACTCTCATTGTTGATGTCCAGGAAGTTTGCAAACATTGTCCAGAGAGGATGAGAGTTAGTCAATCATAAGGATAAACTCCTTTCATTGGGACTGTGCATCCAATTCTAGGAAGGATAGTGATGCAGCTATTCAGCATCTTTTATGTATTTCCTCCTTACTGGAGTCTGCTTCCTGCCAATGTGATGTCATGATTACAGAAAATAGGGAAATGTTTTACTGAACACTCATAGTTGGATTGGTGCCATGAAACCAATTCACTCGCAGAATTTGAGAGATGTGTACCATATAGCTTCCTACACTTCAATGACAGTTGGCTTGCTAACTAGGAATAGACATTGTCTATGAAAGACAAGAACACCAGCTTGAAATTCTTTCTCTGATTGTTATGTACTATGGGATATAGTTTCTCATACTTGTAAAACCCAGAACCAGGCCTTAAAATCAGACAATTCATGTGGAGGCTTGTGAAGAGAAATGTGGGCCCTTTGGAGTGAGCAGGGCACCAAAAATTCTATCACTATACTAGGAAAATATGAATTTTTGTTATTAGAAGGAGCCTAAGCATTTCCACAATATTTATCCAAACATTATTTAATAGCCTGGATTGTACCTAAAATAATACTTGTATACAAAGTTAGTTTATTTATTAATTCCTCCCATTAAGTGAACAGAACAAGTCTTTACCATTTATATCTAAGATATGAGCTCAGGGTAGACATCAGGAATACAAAAAAGAGAATATTTTTATGTAGTGCAAACATGAGAAATAATAAAAAGTCAAAAATCAAAGTACAGTATCTGTATGAACAGAGACATTATGCATATCTGTAATAAACAACACAACCAAACTCTTTGTTTTGGACAATCAATACATCCCAGTAATGAGTCTCACAAAGCACGGTCTCTACTCAATGAACATTGCTCTTTAACATCTTCACATTTAAAAATGGTAAAGATGCCACCTAGGTCAGGGAGGTTTTGTATACCTTGGCCAATCAGTACAGCAAATGCATGCAGAAAAGGCAAGGTATGGAATGGAAATATTGTGGCTAGTACATCAGGTAAAACATGATGGTAATTTATTCTGTCTTATTTTGAAATGTGATGTTCTCTTCGAAATAAGAAAAAATAAAGCAAAGAACTAAGGTTTGTTATTAAATGTATTTTTATAAATTCATTAATTTTGTGCTTGTGTTTATAAGCTTAAGAAGCATATATTAGACATAATTTTAAAATACATGTTCAATAAATGCACACAAACACAAGCATATTATACATTCACACATATATACACTATGTCCTTAACTAATCCTATGTTCTGAATAGCCCTGTGGTGGTGGTGTAGAAAATAAAATATCTGGGTTATAAAAAACAAAAATGACTGACCTGTATACCAGTCTCCTGCTCACTGATGCTCATTGACACTAAACAGTGACTGTAAAGGGGAAGTTGTGTGATATGTAAACAGTATGTAATGATACCAGGGCATTATGAGAGCCATTTGAACAGAAGATTCCCAATAACAGTCCTCCACCTCTTTTGGTACATGAGACCAATACTGGAAAATCAGCCATCCACCTGTGGCAAATCTCAAGAGGTGTTGGGAAAACTGGATGCTTCCTGAAATTGGATTTCCTGCTTCTGAAGAGGAAGAGTATGAAGCACTTTTATTCTTTCAGTGGTTAGCTTGAAAGGCAAAAATTGGCCAGGCGGTGGTGGTACACACTTATAATCCCAGCACTCTGGGAGGCAGAGGCAGGTGGATTTCTGAGTTCGAGGCCAGCCTGGTCTACAGAGTGAGTTCCAGAACAGCCAGGGCTATACAGAGAAACCCTGTCTCAAAAAAAACCAAACCCAATAAACAAACAAACAAACAAACAAACAAATAAATAAATACCCTCCCCACCCCCCAAAAAAGAAAGGCTAAAATTGGTCCATTTTCTCTCCTTACATGGGGCTTGGAATTTAGTCTCGCACAGTGTCATGACTGATGGCCAGTGACTTAAGTGGGATTTAAAAAGAACCCTAAATCAATCTAGGATATCTTGTAATGACTTCCTTCTTGCAGGATTAAGATTCTCTGTAGGAAATAATGTGATCTGCTTTTATGCTCCAATGAGCTACTTCAGGAATAAGACCTGTGCTGTTCTTTTGAAGGTCCATCTCTGCATTCTACCCAGGATTGGCCAGGATTCTTCAACAGTGTTGTAACAACTCTGAGTGAATATTCCTGATTCATTGAGCATTCTTCTGTTGCTATGACAAATTGCTCTAGATGTGGGTCAAAAAATATATATATTTAAAATCTTGGAGTTAATAATTGAGAAGTATCACCTGGGAGTGATAAAAATCAGCGGTGTTTATTTATGGAATCTCTAGCAGGTAGTTTCTTTCTTTAAGGTTTTCAGTTTCTAAAAAATAAAGCTTATTTGCCTATTTATTTATTTTTCATTTATTTATTGATTCATTCATTTACTGATTCATTCATTCATTCATCCATCCATCCAATCATTCATTCACTTCCATGTATGTTTACAGTTGTGTCAATGTTCCATTCTTCCCCATTTGCTCTCCATCATTATTTTTTAAGTGAAGAACTCACTGCTCAGATTAAAGCATTATGGGACTTACAGTGTAGTCTAGACACCTCTCAAATTCAGCCTCCTGCATTCTGAGACTGCAAGTGTAAACCACTATACTTGGCTTCCTTATTATAATTGAACCAGATTTTGCAAAGCATTTTAAAATCAGTTTTTTAAATCCAAAAAAGAAAAAGAAACTTCCTTCTCATCATACAATCTATCCTGAATCCCTTTGTGCAATGAGTTTTAGACCAAGCTTGGATCACTCCTTTCCAGAGGTCTCCACAGACAAAACTTCTGTCTCAATTTGTATTTTTTTTATGAAAGGGTCACAACTTATTCTTTTTTCAGACCCAGATTTAGTTAATATTAATTTGAACATTTGCATTATACCACCTTTCATGCAATACTATTATAGGGCTTTTGTCTTCCTGTAAGGCTGGGAGAGATTAAAGACTTTGTCTATGGTGAACCCATGCATGTGAAGCAGAGCTAAGATAGGTCTTTTGATTGCAAGGTCAGTGGGAGTCATGCAGCTAGTTTTGAAACTGTCCACTTCTGTCTGGTCTTCTCCACATCTGCTGTTTTCTCCTGTTGATCACAATATTTATTATTCTCAGCTTTCTTTGATTTCAAACCATTCCTGCACCCTAAAATTAAGCCCAACTTTACAGCACAATATGTAAATAGTAATCATTGCAAAGTCATTTACCACTTTTTCCTTGATTTTTCCCTAAGATAGTGTTCTTCAAAAATTTAATATGAGTCTAATTAAAATTATTTGGACTATTGACTCAAACTACTATTTTTCTTCTTATTGGCATTGACAGTTGAGATAATTTTCAGCAAATCAATCAATACTTTGTCATCTGTGAAATGGGGTGAGGGGCAGTATCTATTTTTGAGGCTGTTGTGAAGATACAATGAATTAACATTAACCAGGCACTTAATATTATGCATCTTGCTCAAAATAAGCACAAAATGTAGCTCAGCATCATAGTCACAACCTTTCCACTTTTACATGTTTGGTATAAATGTCTCAACACATAGGCAAGTAACTTCCACAAAACACCACCAAAACACAGCTGCTCATTTTCATATCACATGTAATTATTACAACGAGGGAAACTATACCCTGGAAAAAGCAGGATATTAAGCTCCTTTCATCAAACCCAAAGAAGATAACCACACATGTATAAAATTAAAATCAAAAATGATAGGAAGCAATAACCACTACTCCTTAATATCTCTTAACATCGATGGACTCAATTCCCCAATAAAAAGACATAGACTCACAGACTGGTTATGTAAATAGGACCCTACATTTTGCTGCATACAGGAAACACACCTCAGTGTCAAAGACAAAAACTACCTTAGAGTAAAAGGCTGGAAGACAATTCTACAAGCAAATGGTCCCAGGAAACAATCCGGAGTTGCCATTCTAATATCAGATAAAATTGACTTTCAACCTAATGCCATCAAAAGAGACATGGAAGGTCACTACTTGCTGGTCAAAGGAAAAATCCAACAAGAAGAACTCTCAATCCTGAACATCTATGCCCCAAATACAAGGGTGCCCTCATTCATAAAAGAAACTTTACTAAAGCTCAAAGCACACATTGCACCTAAAACAATAATTGTGGGGGACTTTAACACTCCACTTTCACCAATGGACCGATCAGGAAAACAGAAACTAAACAGGAAGACAGTGAAACTAATTGAAGCTTTGGACCAATTGGAGCTAACAGATATATATAGAACTTTTCATCCCAAAGCAAAAGAATATACCTTTTTCTCAGCACCTCATGGAACCTTCTCCAAAATAGATCATATAGTTGGTCACAAGACAGACCTCAACAAATATAAGAAGATTGAAATAATCCCATGCCTCCTATCAGATCACTATGGAGTAAAAGTGGTCTTTAATAACAATAAAAACAACAGAAAGCCCACATACACATGGAAACTGAACAATACTCTATTCAATGATACCTTGGTCAAGGAAGAAATGAAGAAAGAAATTAAATATTTCTTAGCATTTAATGAAAATGAAGGCACAACATACACAAATCTATGGGACACAATGAAAGCAGTGCTAAGAGGAAAACTCATAGCTTTGAGTGCCTCCAAAAAGAAATTCGAGAGAGCATACACTAGAAGATTAACAGAACAACTGAAAGCCCTGGAACAAAAAGAAGCTAATTCACGCAGGAGGAGAAGAAGACAGGAAATCATCAAACTCAGGGCTGAAATCAATCAAGTAGAAACCAAGAGAACCATACAAAGAATCAACAAAACCAAAAGCTGGTTCTTTGAAAAAATCAACAAGATAGATAAACCCTTAGCCAGACTAACCAAAGGGCACAGAGAAAGTATCCAAATTAACAAAATTAGAAATGAAAATGGAGATATTACAACAGAAACCGAGGAAATTCAAAAAATCATCAGATCCTACTACAAAAACCTGTACTCAACACAACTGGAGAATCTGGAGGAAATGGACATTTTCTTAGACAGACACCAATTGCCAAAATTAAACCAGGATCAAATAGACCATCTAAACAGACCCATAACAACTAAAGAAATTGAAGGGGTCATAGATAAGCTTCTGACCCAAAAAAGCACAGGATCAGATGGTTTCAGTGCAGAATTCTATCAGACCTTCAAAGAAGACTTAACACCAATACTCTTCAAACTTTTCCACCAAATAGAAACAGAAGGAACACTACCCAACTCCTTCTTTGAAACCACTATTACGCTGATACCAAAACCACACAAAGATCCAACTAAGAAAGAGAATTTCAGGCCAATTTCCCTTATGAATATCGATGCAAAAATACTAAATAAAATTCTTGCCCACCGTATACAAGAACACATTAAAACGATCATCCACCATGATCAAGTAGGCTTCATCCCAGGGATGCAGGGATGGTTCAATATAAGGAAATCCATAAATGCTATCCACTACATAAACAAACTCAAAGAAAAAAACCACATGATCATTTCATTAGGTGCTGAAAAAGCATTTGACAAAATTCAGCATGCTTTCATGCTAAAAGTCTTGGAAAGGACAGGAATTCAAGGTCCATATCTAAACATAGTAAAAGCATTATACAGCAAACCGGTAGCCAACATCAAACTAAATGGAGAGAAACTTGAAGCAATCCCACTAAAATCAGGGACTAGACAAGGCTGCCCCCTCTCTCCATATCTTTTCAATATAGTTCTTGAAGTCCTAGCTAGAGCAATTAGACAACATAAGGAGGTCAAAGGGATACAAATTGGAAAGAAAGAAGTCAAAGTATCACTATTTGCAGATGATACGATAGTATACTTAAGTGACCCCAAAAACTCTACCAGAGAACTCCTACAGCTGAAAAACAATTTCAGCAAAGTAGCTGGCTACAAAATCAATGCAAGCAAATCAGTAGCCTTTATATATTCAAAGGATAAGCAGACTGAGAAAGAAATTAGGGAAATGACTCCCTTCACAATAGCTACAAACAGCACAAAGTATCTTGGGGTGACTGTAACCAAACAAGTGAAAGACCTGTATGACAAGAACTTCAGATCTCTGAAGAAGGAAATCGAAAAAAATCTCAGAAAATGGAAAAATCTTCCATGCTCGTGGATTGGCAGGATTAATATAGTTAAAATGGCCATCTTGCCAAAGGCAATCTACAGATTCAATGCTATCCCCCCAAAAATCCCAACCCAGTTTTTCATAGAGCTAGAAAGAGCAATACTCAAATTCATCTGGAATAGCAAAAAACCCAGGATAGCTAAAACTATTCTCAACAGTAAAAGAACTTCAGGGGGATTCAGTTTCCCAGACTTTAAACTTTACTACAGAGCAATAGTGATAAAGAGTGCATGGTATTGGTACAATGTCAGGCAAGCATATGAATGGAATAGGATTGAAGACCCAGAAAAGAACCAACACACCTATGGTCACTTGATTTTCGACAAAGGAGCTGAAAGCATCCAGTGGAAAAAAGATAGTCTTTTCAACAAATGGTGCTGGTTCAATTGGAGGACAGCATGCAGAAGAAAGCACATTGATCCATTCTTATCTCCTTGTACTGAGCTCAACTCCAAATGGATCAAGGACCTCCACATAAAACCTGACACACTGAAACTAATAGAAAAGAAACTGGGGAAGACCCTTGAGGACATGGGCACAGGGGAAAAGTTCCTGAATAGAACACCAATAGCTTATGCTCTAAGATCAAGAATTGACAAATGGGACCTCATAAAACTACAAAGTTTCTGTAAGGCAAAGGACACTGTCAAAAGGACAAAATGACAACCAACAGATTGGGAAAGGATCTTCACCAACCCTAAATCTGACAGAGGGCTAATATCTAATATATACAAAGAACTCAGGAAGGTAGAACCCAGAGAACCAAATAACCCCATTAAAAATGGGGTATGGAGCTAAACAAAGAATTTTCACAAGCAGAACTTCGGAGAGCTGAGAAACATCTTAAAAGATGTTCAACATCATTAATCATTAGGGAAATGCAAATCAAAACAACCCTGGGATTTCACCTCACACCAGTAAGAATGGCTAAGGTCAAAAACTCAGGAGACAACAGGTGTTGGCGAGGATGTGGAGAAAGAGGAATACTCCTCCACTCTTGGTGGGATTGCAAGATGGTGCAACCACTTTGGAAATCAGTCTGGCGGTTCCTCAGAAAACTGGGCATGACACTTCCTGAGGACCCTGTTATATCACTCCTGGGCATATATCCAGAGGATTCTTCAGAATGCAATAAGGACACATGCTCCACTATATTCATAGCAGCCCTATTTGTAGTATCCAGAAGCTGGAAAGAACCCAGGTGTCCTTCAACGGAGGAATGGATACAAAAAATGTGGTATATTTACACAATGGAGTACTATTCAGCCATTAGAAACAATGAATTCATGAAATTCTTAGACAAATGGATGGAGCTGCAGAACATCATACTAAGTGAGGTACCCAGTCTCAAAAGATCAATCATGGTATGAACTCACTGATAAGTGGATATTAGCCTAGAAACTTTGAACACCCAAGACATAATCCACATATTAAATGATGTCCAAAAAGAATGTAGGAGTGGCCCCTGGTTCTGGAAAGACTCAGTGCAAGAGTATAGGGGAATTCCAGAACAGGGAAGCAGGAAGGGGTAGATGGAGAAACAGGGGGAGGGAAGAGGGCTTATCGGACTTGCGGGGAGTGGGGACCCAGAAAAGGGGAAATCATTTGAAATGTAAATAAAAAATATATCAATAGAAAAAGAATATCTTTCTAGCTAGTTTGAAGAAGAAGATAATCACATACATGTTTAAAGTATACTGCATAATTGGATCCTATTCTGGCTCCGTATTTTCATCTCAACTATGTTATTGTCATGTTGCAAAGTGTTCCTCTCTCTGTTCCCAGCTGATTACTTGCTTGTCACCTGACTGTTATCCTGTTGAGTTTTTGATTGGTGGAGACCCAAAACACTTTTCACTTTACCTCTAGAAGGATAGTAGGAAGCCTTTTACCACTATGAAATAAAGGGTGATGAAATTTCAAATTTATCATTCAATAAGGATACTAGAAAACACTATGAGCCAGGTGGTGTGGCGCACGCCTGTAATTCCAGCACTCTGGGAGGCAGAGGCAGGCGGATTTCTGAGTTCGACCCCAGCCTGATCTACAGAGTGAGTTCCAGGAAAGCCAGGGCTATACAGAGAAACCCTATCTCGAAAAACAAAAACAGAATCCCCACCCCCCCAAAAAAAAGAAAAGAAAAGAAAACATTATGGTATTTTTTTCTCAAGAAATTTGAAGGCTTTTTTCTATTACCACATAAATTCAATTATTTGTAGAATTTCCTGTATAAAAGTATATATTTGGAATATTAAAATCGTGATTGGCACAGGTTTTCTTGATTGATAATCTTAGCACTCATTTTAAGTCTCTTTTGCTTAGTTATGTCTTTTCAGAGCTGCCTTTGCTTCTACAGTCAGTCACAGGACACATTTCTGGCTCATGGAATGTGAATAGATTTGATTAGAGAAGGGGCTATCTGGGAGAATTTTTTTTTTTCATTAATAAAACAGCTGCTGAAAGTGGCATTCATTTTACCTTTTTTCTTTCTTTGCATATCTCAACGGTAATGATTCCTGGATTTGCAGGAATAATCTAGTGAGCATGGGAGAACAAAAGCCAAAAGAATTAGAGGCTTGGAACTAACTGAACCAAAGATACCAGCTGTCAGTTTCTGGACTTCTTGTTATTTAGGAAAGAAAAAAAGATCTTTTTTTAATGCTACATGTATTTGAATTCTTCTATTAAGTATAGCTGAGAAAATCCATTAAAAACGTAGCCTTTAAAGTCAAGATAACCTTGCAGTCATCTGTTATTAAATATCAACTACAACTTTATGTGAAGTCATAGACTCTAGCCAAAAACCTATTACCAGATTCCTAAACAAGTATCATTTCTAACTGTATTCTAACTACTTATTTCTTATATGCACAGAAAATGAAGCTTTCACACCTCACCAAAGAAGCTCCTTTTTGCAGAAGATGGAGACTGTTACTGAAAATCCACAATCAGTCAAAAATACAGGGAGAATCTGCTTGTGGTATGTTCAGCACCAACTCATACGTTTACAATATAACTCCTGAACTTAAGGCACATTGGTCAAATAGAGGACAGAACGTTTAAGAGACTGAGGACCAGAATTTCTGCTATGTCTTCTAGACATTGTCTACTACACATGATAGGGATTCTGTACTCATTAAACTTAAACAATAAACAAACAAACAAACAAGCAAACCTTTATTAACAAATTAAGACCTACATAGTGGAAACATCAGGTGTCATGTCAGTATAGCTGGGGGAACTCTCACAAGGTCATCATAAGCAACAAGTAATTAATGGCTGCTGAGAAAAACGACTAAATCTTTTCCAGAGACAAGCCCTCTCACTCTTTATCTGATCTTGAGAATTTATCCTGAAACAAATTTTTGAGAAATACTGAATATAATGTATATTTAATAATGATAAACTAAAGAAGAAGAGCTAATGAACATGAGAGGAAGTTGGAGGAACAGAAAGATTTGGAGGAGGGGAAAAGGAATGAAAATGATGTAAATACAGTACTCATATAAAATTCTCAAAAATATAAATTAAAAATGCAAACTTATGTTGTATTTGCAGAAGGAAATTAGCTATAGGTCCTTGAAGTAAATTCTGCAGTGATGGACATTTCTTACTATATGAATTATTAAAAACTCTTAATATAGTTTTCTATATTGATAAAGGTTAAAATGAGCTAATAATTTCTGTTGAAACTTAGCAATCAAAAGAAGGAAATTAAAAGAAGTTTAAAAAATATACATACCACAACAGCAATATAACAGGGATCAACAAACATTGTTCACTGCTAATTCCCAGTGATCTCAATTTCCCAATAACAAAATGGATATGAAAACAGGAACCATCCTGCTGTTTCCCAGAAAAATTTCTTAACGTCAAAGATAGGCATCAAAGATAGGTAAAAGGATGGCTAAGCATATTTCAAGCAACTGGATTTAAGAAGGAACCCCTTGTAGCCATTTTAACATAGACTTTAAACTAGAACTAATCAGAAGAGGTAAGGAAGGGTACTACATTTTTATCAAAACAAAAATCCAACAAGAGAACATTGCAATTCTTAATATCTGTGTACTAAACACAAAGGCTACCAAGTTTATAAAAAAAAAACTTATATCACATATTGACCTTCATACAGTGAGAATAGGTAATTTCAATACCACAGTCTCACCAACAGACAGACCATTCAGACAAAAATTAAACTGAGAAATGCTGGAGGTAACTGATATTATAGGGAGATAATGCATGCCCTGAAAGACAAATAAGGTGTGTATTTGATTATATGTGAATATTAGCTGTTAAGTAATAAGCAAACAATAACCACGCAAAGCAAAAACTATAGAACCACGGAGGTTAGGTTACAGAGTAAGAAAATGGAGTATATGTGCTGAGTCTGGCATGGCCATGTAAGGGACAATATGGCATGGATGGTTTACTGTCCCTGGAAGAAAGCCAGCAAGGGTAGGCCTCCAAGTGTGTTGATGCTTGCTGTAGGTGTAAAGCTTGTTTGTATAATAGTGTACATGCTTTCACATTCTTCCTTCAAGGAATTCCCACTCTTCCAATGGGAATAACTCCATGATATATCAGAGACAACATGAGTCTGGGAGGTGAGTGTTTACCTATGTTTCAGCAAACTGGTAAAATGCTGTGACCTTTAGGACAGCCCTTAAGTTTGCAGGAAAGAATACTAAGAACATGAATTCAAAAGCGAGCGGGACTGCGGCTGAAGCAGCAACAGCAACAGCGGCTGGTCCAGAGGAAGGGCCATCAGCAATGGAACCAAGGTGACAGGGTCCAGGCAGGCCCTGTGCCCACTACCACTGACCTTCACTGGCCAGCCAGGCCTTTCACAGCACAGAAGCTACATCAGAACTCTGCCTCCCACCAGTCAGTTACGAGAGACTCGCCTCCATCTTGGTTCTCGGACTCCAGAGAGATCAGACAGCCTGAGGTAAGCAAACATAACCCGAGGCCAAAATTGCAGGGGGTCTAAGCCCAAAGGGCGTTGGCCTGCACCCAGGCCCTGGGCTATTGGGGGGGGGGGCATCGGTGTGCCAACCCGGCCAGGAGGTTGTTTGCCCAGCCAGTGTGCGCACCGCCATTTTGGCTATGGGACACCAGAGAGTTCTAGCAGGCAAAGTGGGCTAACAGTCATAGCCTGAGGCTAACATAGCAGGGGTCTAGGCCCAACAGGCCCTGGACTGCCCCCAAGACCTGGGCTGCTCAGTGGGCCATCTGTGTGCCAACCCGGCCAGGAGGTTGTTAGCCCAGCAGACTCTCCCAGCACTTTCAGGGAGCATGCACACGCTGCCATTCTGGTCACCTGACAGAACCAGTCAACACTCATAGCCTGAGGGGAACTTTCCTTGGACCTTGGCCTGCCAGGCTTTTGCCAGCTAGGCTAGCCTTGTGTGCACCAACCCTGTTGGAGGATCGGCTGCCCAGCAGAGTGATCATCACTCGGAAAAGGTCCCACAGCATACACCATCAGCAATCCCTGAAAGAGCAAATTGGCACCATCTGGTTCACAGACACAATCTGGGACAAGGCACACTAGGGCTGCAAGGGCACCCAAGAGGAGGACAGCATATGAGCAATATGCGACAGGGGAAACCCAGCCATCCAGTGTTGCAGAAATAGCCCTACAGCCTCTCAGGAGGCTCAAACACCAGCCAGAGACAAGACCAACTAACACCAGAGAATAAGATGGCAAAGGGCAAACGCAGGAACGCTACTAACAGAATTCTAGGCAATATGGCAGCGTCTGAACCAAACTCGCCAACATCAGTAAGTCCTGGTTATGCCAACACACCAGTAAAACAAGATTTGGATTTAAAAACCACTGGTCATGATGCTGCTAGAAGAACACAAAAAGGACATAAATGAATCTCTTAAAGAAACACAGGGGAACATGAGTAAACTAGAAACCCGTATAATGGAAACACAAAAATCACTTAAATAAATTCAGGAGAATAAGGCTCAAGAGATAGAAGCCAATAAAGAAGAAACACACACACACACACACACACACATACACACACACACACACGCAAAAAAATAAAGAAATGCAGGAGAACTTGAGTCAACAGGCAGAAGTCATGAAAGATGAAACACAAAAATCTCTTAAAGAATTAAAGGTAAACAGAAACAAACAAATGATGCAACTGAGCAAAACCATCCTGGATCTAAAAACAGAAGTAGAAACAACTAAGAAATCACAAAGGGAGACAACTTTGGAGATAGAAAACCTTGAGAAGAAATCAGGGGCAATAGATGCAAATATCAACAACAAAATACAAGAGATGGAAGAAAGAATCTCAGATGCCGAAGATACCATAGAAACCATTGACTCAACAGTCAAAGAAAATGCAAAATGCAAAAAGCTTGTATCCCAGAACATCCAGGAAATCCAGGACACAATGAGAAGACCAAACCTAAGGATTATAGGTATAGATGAGAGGGAAGATTTACAACTGAAAGGGCCAGAAATATCTTCAACAAAGTTGTAGAAGAAAACTTTCCCAACTTAAAGAGAGAAATGCCCATGAATATACAAGAAGCCTACAGAACTCCAAACAGACTGGACTTGAGCAGAAATACCTCCCATCACATAATAATCAAAACCCCAAATGCACTAAACAAAGAAAGAATATTAAAGGCAATAAGAGAAAAAGGCCAATTAGCATATAAAGGAAGACCTATCAGAATCACACCAGACTTCTCACCAGAGACCATGAAAGCTAGAAGATCCTGGGCATATCTCATGCAGACTCTAAGAGAACACAAATGTCAGCCAAGACTACTATACCCAGCAAAACTCTCAATCACCATAGATGGAGAAACCAAGATATTCCATGACAAAACCAAATTTACACAATATCTTTCTACAAACCCAGCTCTGCAAAGAATAATAGGAGGAAAACTCCAATACAAGGAGGGAAACTACACCCTGGAAAAAGCAAGATAGTTACCTTCTTTCATCAAACCCAAAGGAAGATAACCACTCAAATATAAAAATAACATCCAAAATGACAGGAAGTAATAATCAGTATTCCTTAATTTCTCCTAACATCAATGGACTCAATTCCCCAATAAAAAGACATAGACTAAGAGATTGGACAAGGAAACAGGACCCTACATTTTACTGCATAATGGAGACACACCTCAGTGTCTAAGACAAAAGCTACCTTAGAGTAAAAGGCTGGAAGACAATTTTACAAGCCAATGGTTTCTGGAAACGAGCCGGAGTAGCCATTCTAATATCAGATAAAATTGACTTTCAACCTAAAGTCATCAAAAGAGACACAGAAGGACACTTCTTGCTGGTCAAAGGAAAAATCTACCAAGAAGAACTTTCAATTCTGAATATCTATGCGCCAAATGCAAGGGCACCCTCATTCGTAAAAGAAACTTTACTAAAGCTCAAAGCACACATTGCACCTAACACAATAATTGTGGGGGACTTCAACACCCCACTCTCCTCAATGGACCAATTAGGAAAACAGAAACTAAACCGGGGCACAATAAAACTAATTGAAGTTTTGGACCAATTGGATTTGACTGATATTTATAGAACATTTCACCCTAAAGCAAAAAAATATACCTTTTTCTCAGCACCTCATGGTACCTTCTCAAAAATCGACCACATAATTGGTCACAAGATAGACCTCAGCAAGCAAAAAGATTGAACTAATTCCATGCCTCCTATCGGATCACTATGGAGTAAGAGTGCTTTTCAATAGCAAAAAAAAAAAAAAAAAAAAAAAAAAAAAAAAAAAAAAACCAGAAAACCCACATACATATGGAGGCTGACCAATACTCTACTCAATGACACCTTGGCCAAAGAAGAAATAAAGAAAGAAATCAGAGACTTTTTATAATTTAATGAAAATGAAGGCACAACATACCCAAATCTTTGGGACACAGTGAAAGCAGTGCTAAGAGGAAAACTCATAGCCCTGAGTGCCTCCAAAAAGAAAATGGAGAGAGCATACACTAGCAGCTTAATGACACACCTGAAAACCCTGGAACAAAAAGAAACCAATTCACCCAGGAGGAGTAGAAGACAGGAAATCATCAGACTCAGGGCTGATAGCAATCAAGTGGAAACAAAGAGAATCATACAAGGAATCAATGAATCCAGGAGCTGGTTCTTTGAGAAAATCAACAAGATAGATAAGCCCTTAGCCAGACTGACTAAAGGGCACAGAGAAAGTATCCAAATTAACAAAATTAGAAATGAAAAGGGGGATATAACAACAGAAACTGAAGAAATCTAAAAAATCATCAGATCCTACTACAAAAGGCTATACTCAACACAACTGGAGAATCTGGAGGAAATGGACAATTACCTAGACAGATACCAAATACCAAAATTAAATCAGGACCAAATAGATCATCTATACAGTCCCATAACTCCTAAAGAAATAGAAGGGGTCATAGAAAGCCTTCCAACCAAAAAAAGTACAGGACCAGATGGTTTCAGTGCAGAATTCTATCAGACCTTCAAAGAAGACTTAACACCAATACTCTTCAAACTATTCCATGAAATAGAAACAGAAGGAACACTACCCAATTCCTTCTACAAAGCCACAATTACACTGACACCAAAACCACACAAAGATCCAACAAAGAAAGAGAACTTCAGACCAATTTCCCTTATGAACATCGATGCAAAAATGCTCAATAAAATTCTTGCCAACCGAATCCAAGAACGCATAAAACGATCATCTACCATGATCAAGTAGGCTTTATCCCAGGGATGCAGGGTTGGTTCAATATACAGAAATCCATCAATGCAATCTACTACATAAACAATCTCAAAGAAAAAAACCACATGGTCATTTCATTGGATGCGGAAAAATCATTTGACAAAATACAGTGTCCTTTCATGCTTAAAGTCTTGGAAAGAACAGGCATTCAAGGCCCATACCTAAACATAGTAAAACCAATATACAACAATCCGGTAGTCAGCATCAAACTAAATGGAGAGAAACTTGAAGCAATCACACTAAAATCAAGGACTAGACAGGGCTACCCCCTTTCTCCTTATCTTTTCAATATTGTACTTGAGGAACTAGCTTGGGCAATTAGACAACATAAGGAGGTCAAATGGCTACATATTGGAAAGGAAGAAGTCAAACTATCATTGTTTTGCAGATGATATGATAGTCTACCTAAGTGGCCCAAAAAACTCCACTAGAGAACTCCTACAGCTGATAAACAACTTCAGCAAAGTGGCAGGTTATAAAACCAACTCAACCAAATCAGTAGCCTTCCTATACTCAAAGGATAAGCAGGCTGAGAAAGAAATTAGGGAAATGACACCCTTCACAATAGCCACAAACAGTATAAAGTACCTTGGGGTGACTCTTACCAAACATGTGAAAGATCTGTATGGTAAGAACTTCAAGACTCTGAAGAAGGAAATGGAAGAAGACCTCAAAAATGTAAAAACCTCCCATGCTCATGGATCGGCAGGATTAATATAGTTAAAATGGCCATTTTGCCAAAAGCAATATACAGATTCAACGTAATATGCATCAAAATCCCAACTCAATTCTTCACAGAGTTAGAAAGAGCAATTCTCAAATTCATCTGGAATAACAAAAAACCCAGGATAGTTAAAACTATTCTCAACAGCAAAATAAATTCTGGGGGAAATCAGTATCCCTGACCTCAAGCAATACTACAGAGCAATAGTGTTAAAAACTGTATGGAATTGGTACAGTGACAGGCAGGTGGATCAATGGAACAGGATTGAAGATCCAGAAATGAACCCACACACCTATGGCCACTTGATCCTCTACGAAGGGGCTGAAAACATCCAATGGAAAAAAGATAGCCTTTTCAACAAATGATGCTGGTTCTGCTGGAGGTCACCATGCATAAGAATGGGAATTGATCCATCCTTGTCTCCTTGTACCAAGCTCAACTCCAAATGGATCAAGGACCTCCACATAAAGCCAGACACTCTGAAGCTAATAGAAAAGAAACTGGGGAAGACCCTTGAGGACATCGGTACAGGGGGAAAGTTCCTGAACAGAACACCAACAGAGTATGCTCTAAGATCAAGAATTGACAAATGGGACCTCATTAAATTACAAAGTTTATGTAAGGCAAAGGACACCATCAATGGACAAATCGACAACCAACAAATTGGGAAAAGATCTTCACCAACCAAACATCAGATAGAGAGCTAATATCCAATATATACAAAGAACTCAAAAAGTTAGACCCCAGAAAACCAAATAACCCTATTAAAAATGGAGTACAGAGTTAAACAAAGAATTCTCACTTGAAGAACTTCAGATGGTGGAGAAGCATCTTAAAAAATGCTCAACTTCATTAGTCATTAGGGAAATGCAAATCAAAACAACCCTGAGATTTTACCTTACACCAGTCAGAATGGCTAAGATTAAAAATTCAGGAGACAACAGGTGTTGGCAAGGATGTGGAGAAAGAGGAACACTCCTCCACTGCTGGTAAGGTTGCAAATTGGTACAATCACTCTGGAAATCAGTCTGGCAGTTCCTCAGAAAACTGGGCACCTCACTTCCGGAAGATCATGCTATACCACTCCTGGGCATATACCTAGAGGATTCCCCAGCATGTAATTAGGATACATGCTCCACTATGTTCATAGCACCCCTATTTATAATAGGCAGAAGCTGGAAAGAACCCAGGTATCCCTTAACAGAAGAATGGATGCAAAAAATGTGGTATATATACACAATGGAGTACTATTCGGCCATTAGAAACAATGAATTCATAAAATTCTTAGGCAAATGGATGGAGCTGGTGAACATCATACTAAGTGAGGTAACCCAGTCTCAAAAGGTCAATCATGATATGTACTCACTAATAAGTGGATATTAACCTAAAAACCTGGAATACTCAAAACATAATCCGCATATCAAATGAGGTACAAGAAGAACGGAGGAGTGGCCCCTTGTTCTGGAAAGACTCAGTGTTAGCAGTATAGGGCAAAACCAGAATAGGGAAGTGGGAATGGGTGGGTGGGAGAACAGGGGGAGGGAAAGGGGCTTATGGGACTTTCGGGGAGTGTGGGGTCAGAAAAGGGGAAATCATTTGAAATGTAAATAAAAATATATGGAATAAAAAAAGGGAAAAAATGAAAAAAATCTAATTTATCAACTATGCAAAATATAAGGATGCAGTATGAATTGTATCAGGAGCTTCACAGATAGAAATGAATAGAGATAGCTGCACTATGAGTCAGCTTGTCAGAAAGATACAAAGACAGACAGATACAAATGCAGGCAAATTCCTGAGGTCAAGGTCAGCTGGGACAAAGAGAATTTAGGTTCAGGCATGGCTGGAATGGTCCCACCCAGCCATTATATTGTCTGTGTTTATGCTTGCTGTCTCTTCTGAAGAATTAAGGGGCTGGGTTATGGGATGCTGATTCATGGGATAATCAAAATGGAACCTGGGGTAATGACTGAATTAATACGTAAAGCAAAATAAAATAACTGGGCTTTTGATCTAAAAAAGATGAGCTATCAAGAGAATTTTTAGAACAGCAAGGGAGAAGTGCTTTAAGAACTGTCTCAGGTAGAAGATAGAATGAGTAATCTGGAAGGCTCTCTTGAGCAGAACATAGGCTGCCAGCTTGGACCCACAATTTGAGTTTTAGTCATTTGTTTTACTGCTCTCAAACACACCTTCACTCACGACCACTTTCCAAGACAAGGCTAGTCTTTGTATGTATGGCTAGATCTTTATCAGAAAGGAACATGGAATAGTTAAGGATGGCAGGAGTTCTGGAATGGGAGATCAAGTTGCAAGGCGAATGAGAAGAGAGGGACAAGAGACTAAATATAGGGAGAGACATGCATAGTTAAGGTCCATTAAGTAATAGTATAGAAACCTAATAAAATATTATCTTCCTAAAATATATTGTTTGTGGGGGATCTAAACAAAATCTTCAAATAATAGGTAAGACAAAGCCCCGACTGGTCACCAAATGAATACTAGGATTAAGTTACATCTGATTTAGTTTTTGGCCAAAGGATTTCTATAGGAAACCCTAAACAACCTGGGTTATGTCCAAAGCTATAAGTTGCTCCCTTCAAACTGAGGGCAAGTCCATATTATTGAAGATAACACCTACACAACTCATTGAACATGGAGAAATCCTACTGGTGCCTACCTAAATTCTTTAGCCTTACAGGCTAGTGTTCTTGGTATCAGGAGATTCTCTGTACTCTACCAAATGAGAAATGGGTTTCCATTTGGTAGAGTCCATTGGTGTTTACAAATGCAGCTACAAAACTGTTAGACCTTGACCCTAGGTACTTACTTCAAGATGCCTCCAAGTGATACATCTAGATGCAGATCGATGCAAAAGCAAGAGGTTTATTTTCCCACTCATCTGGGATGACCTTTAATTAGTCACTCAATTTGAGTTACTAAGAAGGAAACTCTGCATGGCTATTACAAGCAGTTTTATACTTTTTAGGGGCATAGGCTACATCAGCAAGGTTACAGTTCAAACTTATTGGGTAAGCATATTGACCTTTAAATTGGCTAGCAAGGATACTGATTCCCCCAGAATTTCTTTTGTTGTTGAGAATAGTTTTAGCTATCCTGGGCTTTTTGTTATTCCAGATGAATTTGAGAATTGCCTTTTCTAACTCTGTGAAGAACTGAGTTGGGATTTTGATGGGGTTTGCATTGAATCTGTAGATTGCTTTTGGCAAGATGGCCGTTTTAACTATATTAATCCTGCCGATCCACGAGCATGGCAGATTTTTCCATTTTCTGAGGTCTTCTTCAATTTCCTTCTTCAGAGACCTAAAGTTCTTGTCATATAGATCTTTCACTTGTTTGGTTAGAGTTACAACAAGCAATACTACAGAGCAATAGTGTTAAAAACTGCATGGTATTGGCACAGTGACAGACAAGTGGACCAATGGAATAGAATTGAAGATCCAGAAATGAATCCACACACCTATGGTCACTTAATCTTCGACAAAGGACCCGAAAACATCCAGTGGAAAAAAGATAGCCCTTTCAACAAATGGTGCTGATTCAATTGGAGGTCAGCATGCAGAAGAATGCGAATTGATCCATTCTTATCCCCATGTACTAAACTTCACTCCAAGTGGATCAAGGACCTTCATGTAAAACCAGACACAGTGAAACTAATAGAAAAGAAACTGGGGAAGACCCTTGTGGACATAGGCATGGGGGAAAAGTTCCTGAATAGATCACCAATAGTTTATGCTCTAAGATCAAGAATTGACAAATGGGACCTCATAAAATTACAACGTTTCTGTAAGGCAAAGGACACTGTTAAAAGGACAAAAAGGCAATTATCAAATTGCGAAAGGATATTCACCAACCCTACATCTGATAGAGGGCTAATATCCAATATATACAAAGAACTCAAGAAGTTAGACCCCAGGGAACCAAATAACCCTATTAAAAAATGGGGTACAGATCTAAACAAAGAATTTTCACCTGAAGAAATTTGGATGGCCAAGAGGCACCTTAAGAAGTGCTCAACATCATAGTCATTAGGGAAATGCAAATCCAAACAACCCTGAGATTTTACCTTACACCAGTCAGAATGGCTAAAGTAAAAAACTCAGGAGATAGCAGGTGTTGGCGAAGATGTGGAGAAAAAGGAACACTCCTCCACTGCTGGTGGGGCTGTAAGATGGTTCAACCACTTTGGAAATTAGTCAGGCGGTTCCTCAGAAAACTGGACATGACACTTCTGGAAGACCCTGCTATACCTCTCCTGGGCATATACCCAAAGGATTCCCCAGCATGCAATAAAGACACATGCTCCATTATGTTCATAGCAGCCTTTTTTATAATAGCCAGAAGCTGGAAAGAACCCAGATGTCCCTCAAAGGAGGAATGGATACAGAAAATGTGGTATATTTACACAATGGAATACTACTCAGCAATTAGAAACAACGAATTCACAAAATTTTTAGGCAAATGTTTTGATCTGGAAAATATCATCCTAAGTGAGGTAACCCAATCACAAAAGAATACACATGGAATGCAATAAGTGGATATCAATTAATTATTAATATTATAATAATTAATAAGTGGATAAGTGGATATTAATTAGTCCAGAAGCCCTGAATACCCAAGGCACAAATCACATAGCAAATGACTCCCATGAAGAAGTATGGAGAGGGTCCTGATCCTGGAAAGGATTGATCTAGCATTGGTGGGGAATATAAGGACAGAGAAAAAGGAAGGAGGTGATTGGAGAATGGATGGAGAGAAGAAGGTTTATAGGACATATGGGGAGGGGGATCTGGGAAAGGGGAAATCATTTGGAATGTAAACAAAGAATATAGAAAATAAGATCATTAAAAAAAAATAAATTGGCTAGCAAGCATGACACACATTTGAACTCCTACCTAGGACTGTCCAGAGGGTCAGGTAAATATCAGTCAGTACATTCTGAGAATTTTTTTTACTCAAGAATATTCTTGTGGGTGGAGAATGGAACTTGGCCTAGCCTTGACTCCAGGGAGGAGGGGGAAGCTGTAAGGAGGGTGTGGGACTGAAAACCTCTTAGGGTCCCTTGAAATCTTCCATAAATGATTTCCTTTCTGCAAGATATACTAGTGCCATATTACACAAAGCTTGTGGGAGTAACCAATCAATGTCTAATTTGACTTAAGATCCACTACACAACATATAACCCATATTCAAAGCTGCCTGAGTGACAAAGAACCTGAGATCAGATAGCCCAGGCAGCTAGTGTAAAAAAAAAATACTACTGTTCTACTAACAAAAGGTAGTAATAATATGACTTCCAATGACATTATTCTAAACTCATAGGTTAGTGCCTTGCTCAAACATCATGTTGCAGGATATTTGATCTTATAGTAAGATGCCAGATTGTATACTGGAAAACCAAAACCAACCAACTAACCACCACCAACAACAAAAACCTCTGCCTGTTGATTAAGTATCACTCATCCCCAGCACACACCTTTAATCTAAGAATGTTGCAGAATATTTGATCTCACAGTGAAATTGTATACTGGAAAAAACTGTTTCTAGTTGTGGTGTGGCTCAGCCCTAGTACACACCTTTAATTCAAGAGATTTCTGTTTATTGTAAACAAGATTAAATAAAATTAACCATAGGTCAAGAGGTGAAGTAAGCAACCACTTGACAGTGAGTGAACATAGGAAAAATCGATAGAGAGTGAGAGGAAGTCAGGAGGACAGAAATAGAGATACACAGGAAGTAGATGGGAGGGACATTCAGTTGGAAGTGTTTATAAGACAGCACGGAGGACAACGGGCTTTTTTCTTTGGGAATGTCAGTTGAGGAAGAAGTTCAGTTGGGTGTTTTCTCTGTCTCTCTGAGCTAGTAGGCTTTCACCATCATTGGGTGCCTGAGTCTTCATTTGGTAAAACTAAATGATTGGGATTTTCTTTTTTAAAAAAACATCAGAGATTTAAACAGTCTTCAGAGAAACTTCCACCTGCAGCACAGGGGAACAAATTCAGAGTCCCACACCCAGACTTTATGTAGAGAATGAGAAACTTTGGATCTATCAGCCCTAAAGTAGATCAAACTTTCCCCTCAGGGTACAAGGGACCCAGCAGAAGGGGAAGTATACAAAGATTAAGAGCTAGAAGGGTGGAGGACACCAAGGAAGCAACTCAATATATTTCTCTCTTCTGTATATTTTAATTCACTTGTTATAATATTTTTGTTTTTTATATATATAAAAATTTTGCCGAAGTACATGTCTGTACACCACTTGTGAGCAGTGTCCACAGAGGACCAGAAGAGAGTATTGGATTCTCTAGGATTGAAATTACAAATGGTTGTGAGGTACCATGTGGATTCTGGGAACTGAGCTCATGTCCTCTGTAAGATCAGCTACCATTTCTAGATGCTAAGAAATCTCTCCAGCACTCTTTAATTTCTTTACAGAGTGATGGTTCATTAAATGACATTTTGAAGACAACTGTACTCAGTTTATAGTTCTTCTAAGATCCTATAGACATCAAAAACTATATTGAAGCTTTTTTTGTTCTTATACATTGTCTAAAAACACTGATGTCACCACTCTCTAGCTATATGCTTAGGGAGAACTTCTTATTGTCTTTGAGAGTTGGTTTAGCCATGTATGAAATGGGAACAATAGTAATAACTTTATAGGGTGGCTGTGGAGAGTAATGAAGATGTAACAGCTAAACATCAAATCAACCACTTTTAAAATATTGGTCATGAAGCGAAAATCTCAGTTTCTCTATACATGAACCTCAATTTCTCTATACATTAAGTGGTAATATTTTACTCTGTCCTCTGTTTTTAAATCGCTCCAGGAGTGTTTTCAGGACCTTTCCTTCATTTACAAGCAAAAAAAAAAAAAAAAAGATGAAACTATTGCTGTAATTCTAACTTATGTGTCCTGCTCCTGAGATTGTTCTCTGAAGACCAAAAAATCTCAATATCCTTCTCCCTTTGGATACGTAGCTGAAAAGTCCTCCTCCTGTAATGCTGAGAACTTAGAAGCAGCCTGTAAAGAACTATTATACTTGCCTCAGTTTACTCATCACCTTCTGCCTGTTACCACATGTCCCATCACTCATTTGATTCATTTGGCTCCTTGGAAACTCTCTCTCTCTCTCTCTCTCTCTCTCTCTCTCTCTCTCTCTCTCTCTCTCTCTCTCTCTCTCTCTCTCTCTCTCCCTCTTCCTCTCCCTCTCCCTCTCCCTCTCCCCCCCTCTCTCTCCATTCCCTCTCTCTCTCTTTTTTCACTCATCTTTTCTCCTCACTCTTCTCTCTTCCTTCTAATACTATAAACTTGTGGGGTAGGTCTGATCAAGGACTCAATGCCTCCTCATCCAGAATATATCAATCATATCCAAAATACTGCTACTTAATACCTAAATCATAATTAGCATTTAAGCTAAGCTTTTTTTCTGAAAAATTACAGTAGCACATCGCTGCTCTCTATATATCTTGTGTGTGTGTGTGTGTGTGTGTGTGTGTGTGTGTGTGTATGTATATATGCAGAAGTCAGAGACTTGATGCTGGAGTAAGCTAATGGAAAAGTACTGGAGAACACCGGAATGGGAACTTGTTACTATCTAAACTTGGTCATTCTCTTTTCTCATTCAGAAACAGGGAGAAAGAAGCACCAGTATGTTTGACATTCTAAAGTTGTAAAAGTTTTTATACCAAAGAGGCAGAAAGGATTTATAATTGTAGGTTCTGTCAAGTCAATTCCCTAAGTAAAGAGAGGTCAGAAGCCTATTGCATTGCTGTCTCTGTGGAGCAGAGCAGAATATTAACGCTGCCTTACTCAAGAGTTCAAGAAAGAACGAAGCTAGTGGGGGATTTTTATTTTTATGAACTTTTCTGTTTGTCAGTTTTTGCATCAGATGCATAAGGTCTCTCTGTGCATTTAATTATATTTATTTTTACTTTTGAAAACCAAGCCCTGTATAAGCTGTTCACATGTGGTTTTATTAAATAATGTTTCACATTTGATCTTGTCTTAAAGACAACAGCCTAGACCTCACATAATATTGCTAGAATCAACACAATAAACACAGACACTCCTATGATGAAGATTTTAATTGGCCAGGACATTTTATTTGGACAGTTACATGAAATGAAGCTATAAATGCAAGAGATAATCACAAATGCGGGGCTCAGGGATATCCCATGGCTGCCTCTCCATGCAGCATTTTAATATGAACCACATAGATTTGTTGGAATTACAGTGATGTCAAAAATTGTTTCAGTCATCTCTCTGTCTTATTTGAACCCATTGTCCAATGGGCCTAAAATCACTCATATTATATTGGGCTTTGTGGCATACCCTTTGAAATTTGCATCCCTGCTACAATAACCAAATCCTAAGATGGGGAAAATAGCTGCCCATTTAGTGATTTGATTGCTCTTTATAGAGCACATGGAAAATACTTTTAAAGATTATTGCACCCCTTTTGACTTCCTCTTCCCCATACAAAACAATTCCTACCTCTTAGCCCAGAGTCCTAACGACCTCACCTTCCCCCTCTAAGCCGCACTCTCCATCATTTCTCTCAAAGCCTTCTCTGTTTCATTCCATACACAAATCATTTCCATTTTAGAAATCAGGTCTGCTTGGAGGTCTCTGTACCTCACAGTCAGCTCCTTTTACCAAAGAACTCACCCAGGACCTTTCTCTGCTTTAAGAACTTTGCCCATTCCTTACATGTGGTACACTTTGAAAAGTTTTTCAGAATTCCAAAAAGAAGGGTCCTTCTCTTTTGCTACTCCATACCTTACTTTTAATTGACACTGAATTGTATCATGGCAGACTGTTGTGCTAACCTATCTGTGTTTGGCACCAACTTATCAGTGAACACTATATTGCTTTGGTAGGAGTCTCCAGGGACTGCAAAGAGAACAAATAAACAACAACCTAGCCTAGCCAGGGTCCCTGTGCAGACCTACAACTTGGACAAGTCTCCATACATTCTACCCATTTTTAGTATCAGTACTCTATAGCTTTTTGACACTGAGTCAAATTATGTTGCCAAATAGAGAAGGTAAAGGAGCTAAAATGATTTAAAAGATACAACCACACCATAATTGTGCCTCTAGACTTTATATAATATTAATCCACAGAGAGTCTCTATGTTAGCAAAATAAACTGCTTCTTAGAAGAGTTTTATTTCTCTGTCTTGAGAATCCCATAACACTGATGCAAGGCACTTAATTAGTTATTATTTATTCTTCCAGTGATTTGAGTGCTCATAATTCAGCAAATGCAAGACTAGGAATATGAAGGTAAATACATGCACATTTCACAGATTGGTGGTAAATGTCCTGACATCTAAAAGCGCATGATACTGTGTGCATACATACAAACTGTGACAGGAAGAAACCTTGCACAGGATAATGATTTCAAACTGTCAAAACGATGAATATGCCACACAGCAAAAGCAGAGACTGTGTATGGTATGTCTGTGAGTGTGTGTGTGTGTGTGTGTGTGTGTGTGGTGTGGGTCATTGAATTTCTATGCTTAGTTTTGTCCTCTGTAAACTGTGATAGTAAACATCAAAAAGTTGTTCATTAAAAGAGATATTTGTGGTGTTGGAGAAATGGTATTCGCCAGTATAAACACATAGGGTGAAGGCAGAGAGGCAGAATGAGACAGAACACCAAGAAAGACACTGAAACAGACACTATTTATAAGATACTGAAAATTGTTGGTCAGAGAAAGAACACTATGCACGTGCCTGCTGTGAGAGTTCAAGAGGAGCTATCCCAGGGTGCTCTGTTTTACTGTGTTAATGTCTTCACAGCAAGAAGAAATACAGGGATGAATTTCTCTAGTTATTCCTTATCTGCCTAAAGAGTGATTCATTCAAAGGGACCCTGAGAAATTCTCTTAGACAGGGAACATTGTTCTCATCACAGGACGTGGAGTATCTCGAAGAATAAATAATAATCGTGTAAGCGCATCACAGACTGTGCTGTCTACCCGCCTCTCTCACAATGCACTCACTTTTCTAATAATTGCTCACGTGCTTCTATGTTACCTGTATAGTCTCTCCTTTCTATATAGTCATTAGAACTCACCGAGATTTTGAGCATTCACCTTTCTTTCTTGTGATATCCTCATATACTCATAATAAATTAATATACCTTCTCCTTTGCTCATCTGTCTGATATCATTTTTTTCCCACAGACTCAATGAACAACTCTCAAGTGAACATGAGAAAATCTTATCCTTTCCTTAAGCCAGGATATAGAATTTAATAATTCTAAGACTTCAAAGTAGGTCATCCTGGCTGGGGTTCTTGTGGCTGTTTTAGACATGGGTATAAGGATCGATTTCATAGTAAGAAGGAATTGAAATATATTAGGACAGGAATCTTAAGCATGAAGACAAAACTAATGCATTACAAAGTTTTAAAGTGGGTTTCCCCTTTGAGAATATCATCTCAAATTTGTGATGGGCGCTTAATAAATTTCTTGTTGACTAAACGAACAAAGGTATAGAAAAAGGACCCAGAAGTCTCAAGCAAATGAAACACCTCCAAGAGCTGTATACTAGATTCAACACTAAAATTGAGGTTAAAGTGTTATGTGTAAAGTTTCCAGTAAGAAGTTTCAAGTAACCCTTAGTATTTTGACAAACAATTCCAGCTCTTCTGTTAATGCAAATATATTTGTGTGTACATGTATGTTTTTCTATTTAAACCCTACCCTAGGTATAAGAGATGAGTGACTTTTGAGTAAACCTCTTCAATTTATACTGTAAAATTTGGATAATACAGTCAGATTTCAGGATCATATAATATGGGTGACTACCCTGTATTCTTAGTCTGTTATATTTTTGCTCCTTATTTTCACAGTATGAGACACCATTCATGGGCCATAATGTTTTGGCAAGTTCTTTTGCAGTTCAGAGCAAAGAGAACAGAAAAATAATATTTGAGCTCAGAATTGCAGGATAGTAGAGATTTTGTTAGGGGAGTGCCAAGGGAATTGTTTTCTAAACAAAGAGAGATTCTATGGCAGGATGGAAAAATGGTAGATTATGGATGCTGATAGTTTGAATCCAGACTTTATCACTTAGTGCCAAAGTGACAATGTGAAGTACTTGAGCATAGCCTGCTCTGTTTTCCTCCTTCATCTAAAAATAAATCACTGTATTAGACACTTTCCAGTATTATAATGAGAACGTCTATACTAATGTCTGAAATTGAATTGGCCCTCAAAGGAATCTTGTAGGAGTCAGCTAAGGTCAATGATAAGCAAGCTGGCTTTGAGTTACAATTGAAATCACAGCCTAGTTCTTTTTATATTTTTTTCTATCAGTTTCCCATATATACTATTTAATTGAAAAAAAATTTCATATGTATGGTTCTCATTTTTCCTAAGGGGTAAATATGATATTTTGTATGACACGCCAAGTTCTTTAATAGGCACTAAAAATAATTGGACCCTCAAAAATAGTGGTTGCATATTACCTATAAAATAAAAGAAACTTAAAAAAAAAACCCACAATCCACACTAATGTTTTCCTCCTTCAGTAATGGGAAATGGTGATGTCCTTTAGCAGCTTCTCACAAATTGAAATGATTCCTCCAGGAGGGAAAGGGAGGTTCATGAGCAATAGGGGGTAAACAAAAAAGTCACATGACTAGGAGAACAGAGCCTTAAAAGATTCTTGAGGGCCCTTCCTCAGTCACACAAAATAGGGTCAAAAGCTTTGGGAAGAGAGATATTGATGCTGTAGAATTGCCTGCAAGAGGTATAGAGATATAGGATTGGGGCTTCTTAGAATCTTCACCCGTGTTGGAGTTCTGGGCTGTTGGGATGCTAGGGTGTTGGTGTGCTGGGCTGTTGGGGTGCTGGGGTGTTGGAGTGCTGGGTGTTGGGGTACTAGGGTGTTGGGATGCAGGGTGTTGGTGTACTTGGGTGTTGGGGTGATTGGATGTTGGGGTGCTAGGGTGTTGGGGCGGGCTGTTCACTAATGCAGCTGTTTTTATAACATTCTTTTCCCTCCAAGCCTCTCAACCACACTCCACTTAATAATCTGAACAAAAACACCTAGGAATTTGCAGGTATGGCTTTCCTCTGGGGAGTGTAGGTAAATGTGTGTTTGTATCTTCCCAGAAAAGTTTGTTCCACAGAAAATAGATAATAAAAGGGTTTTGTTAGTTTGTTTGCTTTTGCTTTGCTTGTTTTTACAAAGAAAAAGTAATGCTATTTATTACCTCAAGTCAGAATCAATGAAGATAAAACAAAAGAAAACAAGAAAATGGACAAACAGCACCCTGCACTCCATTTGGACACACATAGACACAAAACCAACATGCACTGCGTTAACTCTCCACCATCTGGCAAAAATGACATTCATTCAGATTGGAAATGTCTGATCATCTCGCCCGGAACTCACCATTAAATTATGTCATTCCAATTACCTATAGCTAAGGAGAAAATTTAATCAGACAATATGATTAGACTTGATTAGTGTAAGTGCCAAGCACTTGGAATATATTAAACATGACACCTCTACTTACTTACTTGATGAGTTGAATATTTGTCTTTGGTCACTTCCCACATGTGAGCATCCAAAGGAAGTCTTTCAAGTAGCATTTTAGAATGGAAACTATGATTATGAGAAAACTACATGGGGTGCTTCATAAGAGGAAGCCATCTTCAGTGGCTGGCACTGTAAGAGTCTCTTCTAAACACTCCTTTTTCTACTTGGACGAGGCAGAGAGCACTGAAGAAGGAGTCCATTACACAAGGATAGTCTTGAGTGGGCATAGTGGCTGCTATCAAATGTAAAATGCTCCATTGAACAGAAAAAAGAAAGTCCTGTAAAATATAATAAAGATTATGTACTATATGACCTAGGATTGAAGACTGTATTTTTAAAGTGGACATTGTTGTCACTTAATATTTAAGTGTAACTTCTTCTACTAAAATATGAGAAATTACAGCATAAAAGAAGTAGAGTATTCAAAATAGACACAAGAAGGGCTATTAAAGGTATACCAGGGTCAGCTTTAGCTTTCTGTATATTCTCAGGACTGGTGGATGTGTTAGAGGCTAAGTGAAGTTAGCACCTTTGGGGAAAACTCCTACATTAACACATGTAACCCATGTCCAAAGTACCCTTTCCCTTTTATTAGCCAAAGATTTTGAAACAAAACAAAACATGAGTATACCCAAGTTGCCTCTATCTTGCTAACTGATGGTAAAAACTGAGCTTTCACAGAAGCATTCTGGTCTGACCATGTCTTTCCGATGAAAATTAAGCATGCCCAAAGGTATTCTTTCCTGGAGTGTTGACCTCTCCAATATGACTTTGAGCTCAGGAAATACAAATGGTTTAGTTCATCTTTCTAAATTATGAACTTGGGTTGTATGTTGGTCTCTGAAGTATTTTCCCCTGTGAATATGCATGAACATGCTGTGCTCCCTGTGTTTAAGAATATTGCCATGGGAATCATCCTCATGTTGTCCAGACTTACAGCATCCAGACAATAAACCTTTTCTCCATTTTGTGGGTCTTGGCCATGCTTGCTTTTTGACTTTGTAGAATCGTAAGGAAACAATGGAATGGACGGACCCCTTGTTAATTCTTGTTTCAGAAACATTGGCTGAGATAGTTCTCATTATTGGTCATTACAGTCTGCAGCACTATCAAGCAGCTGGTGTTCTTGGTACTTACACATATTTTATATGGACTACTATTTTGTCTATGCCCCAAAGAAACTGTTGAGGAGAAGAAAACAATAGATTCTGTCCTAACTACTTATAATAATTATAATAACTGTATGCTAATATATAATCCTAAGTGTAGAGAAATGTGAGCTCAAGCAATCTAGCTCCAGAGACTCTTTGAGAGGGAAGGAATAAAGAGAAGGTTAGGGGGACTGTGGGGCCAAATGCGATTTACAGACAGAGAAACTTAAGAGTATTTGCCTGCTAAGGGAATCGACCAGTAGGAGGATGTCTTTTGATTGACAGTTTTCAATCCAGAATATAGCCAGTGAAGTCTAGCCTAAGGAACCATTCCACTCCCACAACTCACATCCAATCCTATCAGGAGGGTGGGGTCTCTGTGGATGTTAGTTAGTTTAGTGAAAGGAAACTGAAGCAGTTTTCAGTTGATGCCTTTTATTCAAGGAGAAGAAAGTGTCAAGTATAAAGACAGTGCATAAGAGTGTTGAGTTTTAGAGTTCTGTAGAAAGCTTGAGACCAAGCAAGGACATTACATGACTAAGGAAACAGGTCTACTCTTGTAACTTTAATTTTTTCAAGCCTTATTTTTAGTGATGATCCTTAAATGCTTTAACTTCCCTTCTAGCCCATCACCCACCAAAGGTAGCGGGAAAGAAAGGATATGGGGGTAGTAGACCTGTTTAGAAATGGTTCTTTGGAGTAAATCCAATCCGCATTTTCAGAAAATCAACTCTTGAGGTTCACAGGTCAGTAGCAGTAGCTCAATCCATTTGTCAACACTTTATGGTTATATCAGCAGCCCAGTTCTGTAGTCTCCAGATAGGAAACAGGAACCTGCAGCCGTGGCACTACTACAGCCAGGCCTCAACCTCAGCACAGGCCTGCAGGAGGCACCAGGGCCACCAGGAATGTCAGGACAAGTTCTCAGCTGTACATTCCTCAGTGAAGCAAAGATCAGTGAAGACTTTAGACCAGCAAGTATTGCACAAAGTATTGCACAGATGGCTCTATAAGCAATCCTATGTCACTGTCCACTGAGTCCTTTTATACTCACTCCAAACACCCCGTGTCCTCCACAGGTCTTGCCTCAGCACCTTGCCTCAGTATGTGCATCTGTCTCAGCTGAGACCACTCTTCCAACCAGCCCGAGTCTGCTGAAGAGGCAAGAAACTGCAGCAAACTCTAGGAGTGTTTTTTTTTTTGTTGTTGTTGTTGTTGTTTTTGTTTTTGTTTTTGGTTTTTGGTTGGTTTGTTTGTTTTGGTATGTTTCTTTCTATGGAGTCCCGGCAAATGGAGGTCAGCTACACAATGTAAGGCAGACCAAATGCATGGGTGTCATTGGTGAAGAATCCTTCATCACATGTCCTTTCTCGAGCTTGCTTTAGCAGAACATCTTCTCTCTTGTGTCTGCTTCAGCTAAAGGTTCCTTCATATGTCTGCTTTAGCTTTTCATCTATGTCCGTTTCAGGAAAACAGTCCTTCATGTGTTTGCCTCAGCAAAAGACCATCTGATGACCAACTTTCCAAAGAATGCTTAAGTTTCTACTTCATACTCTAGCTAAGTGAAGCCTCACAGGAAGTAGAGATTCAAAATGTCAGTGGCACTAATGTAATGCGGTGCTGGTTTTAGCTTGTGTTTTGGAGCATAGCATCAGGGACAGTAGGCAGATGGCAACTGACTATCAGATTCGTATTCAGTGGAGTAGTACACAATGACTCCAACAAATAAGGCTAGTGAGGACAGACAATTAGCAAAATGAGCTTTTTTAAAAATGCCCCAGCATGCAATAAGGGCACATGCTCCACTATGTTCATAGCAGCCTTATTTATAATAGCCAGAAGCTGCAAAGAACCCAGATGTCCCTCAATGGAGGAATGGATACAGAAAATGTGGCATATTTACACAATGGAATACTACTCAGAAATTAAAAACAATGAATTCATCAAATTCTTTGGCAAATAGTTGCAACTGGAAAATTTCATCCTAAGTGAGGTAACCCAATCACAAAAGAACACACATGGAGTGCAGTCACTGATAAGTGGATATTAGCCCAGAAGCTCTGAATATCCAAGACACAAATCACATATCAAATGATTCCTAGGAAGAAGGAAGGAGAGGGCACTGGTCCTGGAAAGGCTTGATGCAGTATTGTAGGGGATTAACAGGACAGAGAAGTGGGAGGGGGTTGATTGGGGAACAGGCAGGGGGAAGAGAGCTTATGGGACTTATGGGGAGGGGGGAAGGGGGAAAGAGGAAATCATTTGGAATGTAAACAAAAAATATAGAAAAAATAAAATGATAATAAAAATAAGTGTGACCAAAAAATGGACTTTTAAAAATCTTTAGTTCTCTTATGCTTATTTTTAATTATCTGTATGAGTGTTTTGCTTGCATGTATATCTGTGCACCTTGTGTATGGGTGCCTGTTGCACTTAGAGGCCACAAGAGAGCATGGCATTCCCTAGAAATAGAGATGCTTGTAAGTTCTCTCTCATGTGGATGCTGTGAATCAAAGCTGGGTATTCCAGGAAAACCTGTCAGTACTCCTAACCACTGGGCTATCTCTCCAGCCCCTAAAATGGCATTTTTAGACACATACCAAGGGGCACTAAATGTGAGGGAAAAGGTAGAGCACATATAGATAGCTATTGCCTAGGTGTTTAAGTTTAACATGTGCCCCATAGGTTTACATGTTTGAACTCTTGGGCTGCGGCTTAATATGCCATTTGGGAATGTTATGAACGCTTTCTGAGACAGAGTTTCAGTTTCAGGATGGGGTTGGTAGAGGTGGATCTTAAAGCTTCCTAGGTAGCTTCAGTTTCTATTCAGTCTCTGCTTCCAGAATCTTCTTGTCCAAGGGCTCTGAAGCAAGAAATATATTTTAGAGAAATCTCTTAGTTTGTTCACAGCTTTTCATTAGAACTGAGCATCTGGGAGTAGAATGTAGCTATTTAGAGGCCACACACACTCTGCTTTCATTACCTTATACCTATGCTAAATTCATTCCCACAGGCTTGGGAATTGGAGAAAATTGTGAATTTGAAATGCAAATGAATGTGTTCTTTAAAAGTAATTTTTTTCCGTTATTGCTCAGAAAGTCTTAACTTTGCGGGGCTTTAAGTTTAAATGTATGAGTTTGAAATAAGAGTTATCCCTTCAGCCAGGGAGATGGCTCAGTAGAAATGGGACATGCTGCTAAGCCTGGTGAACTGAGTTTGGTCCCAAGGACCCACACTGTGGGAGAAGAACTCTAACTTCTAGAAGCTGAACTCCGACCCCCACACATATGCATTGATACCCTGCAGGAATAAAATAATAACAAAGCTGGGGCTACATATTATAATGGAACCACATGCTAAGCAGTCACTCCACCCTGATCTCCATGTATATCACACAATTCAATGTTCATGACTCTATGTAGCAGGAAAGGCATGCCGTAAATGTTCGTGTGTCATATATGGGACAATGAAAGAGGACTAAAGTCTGGATTAGAAAGGTGGACTGTTTTATATTTTAAGATTCTTGACAGTAAAGAGGAGAAAGAGTTTAGATTTACAAAAATTCTGGAGACCCAGAAAACAGACTGTTTGTTTAACACCAAATGTGTCCATGTATAGAAAAGCATTTTCAAGGATTTAAGTGTTTCCAAACATTTGTATGTAATTCCATATAACACATGGAGCAAATAAAAACTCACTGTTTCTTCTCAAGAGATCTTTTTGGGATACCTTAAAATCTTTATTTAAGTATGCAACACAAAGAGACAAATGACAACCCGCATGGGGATGTCCAAATTTCTGAGGAGGGACCTTGCCCCAGTAGATAAAAGCACTTGTTCTGTCATAGGCTCACAATAGGTGTTTGAAGTCACTTCAGCAATGACTTGGTAAAGAGAAAAAGAAAGACACATTGGCTATGTATGCTTATATTGAAAATATGATATGGCTACTTAACTGTTACTCTATCTTAGCAACTCCTGTGTCTCGAAGAGATTCATTCTCTATATTTGGTATGTGTAAGGCATACATGCATACACGTGCTTGTGTCTGTCTCTGTGAGTACTAGTGCACATGTGCACAGTTGAGGGATGGGGCTACCTGCCCACCTTACAATATTAATCCAGAAGTTCTCCTGTCAAAAGGAAATGTAAGGACAAAGAGTGGAGCAGAGACTGAAGGAAAGGACACTGTGTCTCTTTGCTAGTCATTCTCCACTTTATTTTTTGAGGTAGGATCTTTTGTTGAACCTGGAGCTCGCTGATGCAGCAAAATTGTCTGGCCATCACACTCTTGGGGTCTGCTTATCTCTGCCTACCGCAAACATTGTAGTTTCAAGTGTGTCCCATTATGCTTGGCTTTTACAAGGGACCAGAAATTTGAACTCAGGTGATAAAACTCGTGCAGGCAGCAACTCACTATCTTCTCTGCTCCATTTTTTGTTCTTTGTTTTCTTATTTATTTTATTTTATATTACTGGGATGTGTGTGTGTGTGTGTGTGTGTGTGTGTGTGTACATGTATATTCACATGTGAGCCATGGCAAGAATATAGAGGTTAGACATTAAGTTGTGGGAACTGGATTTATTCTCTTCTTCCTGTGTGAGGCCCAGATAGCACACTCAGGAACTCAAGATGTCAGATTTGGCAGCAAGTGTCTTTACCTACTGAGTCATCTCATCAGTGTTCATTATCTTAATTACTTTGTTAATCAATTAATTCTAAGTGAAAAAAATCACAATCGTAGCATGAGCAAATATTTTTCAGTCTCAAAAGTGGATGGGAGCCCAATTTTGCTTGTTTTCCATAAGTAGAATTGGAAAGGGCACATGTAATAGTTATAAGTTATATTACAATATATCCAAATTTATATAACAATTCTATAAATGAGGGATACTCAGTTTGGTATGTACATAATAGCTTAAGGGTCAGTTGATGAGGAATCAAACATAAAAGAAAGAACTGTGGTTCTTAAGGGGCTTGATTTCTTGTTAAAAAGACAAGACGATCATGTAAAAAGTGCTTAACAAAATCCTAGTGGTTTTAAGATTAAGAAGGAAAACACGTGCATGAGGGAATAGGTACAATTCTGAGTTAAGGAAAATCAATAGCAGGCAACGCTTTTGGAGGCAATTTAGACATAATGAATTTAGAGCTAGCCAGGAAATTATTCTCATCTTGTATAATAATAATAATAATAACAACAACAATAACAACAACAACAAATAAATATCTGAACAAAAACAAAAACTGGTGCTAAGATCTAAAGGAAAAGCAAATGTTATCATCAGAAAACATTTAAAAGGTAATTTATATAATTCTCTGGCTCATGTTATATTGCCAGGCATTGTTGAAGTCCAAGATTGGACAAGAAAGAACTGGGGAAGAACTTTTTAGTCAATGAAAATGGTTTAAAATTCAGTGCTAGAGGAAAAGGTCAGATGATAAAGTGTCAACTGTGCAAGCAGGAGGACCTGAAGTGAAATCTCCAGTAGGCACTGTGATAATGTAGGCACAGCTGCAAGTGCGTGTAAGTCTAGCACTGAGTGAAAGACCAGAGGCAGCAGGATCTCCGGAGTTCAGTGGCCAACTTGGCTTATCCAATGGGTGTACTCTGGTTTAGTGAGTGAACATGTATCAAAACAATGGAATAGAAAGTGATTGAGAAAGAAATCTAAGCTCAATCTATGTCTAACACACACACACACACACATTCACACACACTCACACACACTCACACACGTGCATACACACATGCACACGACATACACACATGCATATACACATGTGCATACACACATTCACACACACATATGCACACATAAACTTGCACACACATGAGACATAAAGAAATATGGGGGTTGCTAAAGATAATATAAAATTAATCATAAATTTATAAGGAATTGAAAACTTTTTATCAAGAAGAAAGTTTCAAGAGCTGCAGATATGCCACAATGGCTCAGAGTTAGAGTATTGTTGCTCTTGTAGAAGAGCCCGCTTGGGTGCTCAGCATCATATGGTAGCTCACAACCACACCTGACTATAGTTTCAAGAGACCTACTACCCTGTCCTGGCCTGTACTAGAACTGCAAGCAGTTGATACATACATAAGTATAGACAAAAGACTTAAATACATACACTTATGGAATGCATAAAGGCTTAAAGAGTACTTGCAAATTTGATCTTTTTGTCTCTTCTTCTTGGCAATCCTTAGGCCTAAATAGGGAAATCCACAAAGAGGAAATGGGTCATTAGATGATGATAGGTTGGTCATTCCTAAATGTCTTGTCAGTCTTTTGCTAGCTATGTAGACATGAGAAGAAAACCATCCCAGATGTTTCAGCCCCAGAAAAAACAGCAACTGACAGTAAGCAATAACGCAAGGTGTTCACAACCAAATTAGCCAGTTGACTCACTCACAGAATTAAAAGCAAAAGTACAGTTGCAACATTATTAAATTGTGAGTGACATGCAAAAGTTCCTGGGCCAAAAGAATCATAGAAATGGCAAAAATCTTAGAATTGTACTTCAATAAAGGCAGTTGACTAGAAAGTATTGGGCCATACCACCTTTTTCTGAAGACTAGGTAAAGTGCCCCACTTCTATCCCTTCCTCCCCCATACTGTATTATGACTGATGTCCTCTACAAAACCATAAACTCCGAGTGTCAGAGATCACTCACATTTTGAATACTATTGTTCATCTGTTATTTTTTTATGATGTCTAGTATACATCAGATATCCAATAGATGTTCATTACGTGAAACAACTTACATGGTTTTAATTTCATAAGAAGAATGCAGAAGACAAACAAATAGGTTATTCAAGACAGACTTGATGGATATCTTAAAAGCTGCACAGAATCCTTTCTATATAGATGTGTATCACAGGGTCACTGAGTAGGACATGTATCCTACCATATAACAAGTTACCTGACACCTTCAATTACCTTGGACTTCCTCACATAATTTTTAAGCTTGAGCTTTCTAAGCATTATTAATTTGCCAAGATGTCATGGAAACTGGAAATTAACCTTTGTGCCATGCAATCACATGGAAATTTAGTGCTCTTATCTAGCAGTTTTGGAATTAGACGTTCTTTCCATAATCATGGAGATATTTTTTACTGTGTTTGAAATGCCATATAAATGGCAATTCTCTTGTCAATTGTCATTAATATCTCTTCAAAACAAACAGGAGAAGGAAATCATATTCCACCCAATAGCAATACAATACCAAGAAGAAATCCATCTGCTAGTGATCCTAAGTTCCGAACTATCTCTCCATCTCCAAGACTAAACCTACATATGATATTGGGAAAGAAAGAATAATTTTATCAAAACTGTGGATAAAAGAACCTGAGAACAGTATCTGTTCTCTCTCATAACTACACATTGCTAAAAAGGGACTTGACCATTTTGTGTCTGGAATTCAGACTTATGCCCTTGTGTCTTCTCTAATTTTATTTTTGTAAAAACAGTTTTCTCAATTTTTATCACATTTGTGCTTGTGTTATGCAAGAAGTATGCAAGAAGTGTGTGTATGTGCATGTGTGTGTGTATGTGTGTGTGTGTGTGTGTGTGTGTGTGTGTGTGTGTGTGTGTGTGAATGCAATGCCCATAGTTCAGGAGAGCACATGCAAATCCTCTGGAGTTGGTTATGGATGGTAATCAGTCACCTGGCTTGGGTGCTGGGAACTAAATGCAGATGTCTGAAAGAAGTGATTAAGAGCTACTTAACCACCTCTTCTATCCCTATCTTCACATTCCCGTGGTGATAAATAAAATTTCAAATTAGCCAAGGATAAAGAACATAAAACTGAAAGGTCATGCTTCCTCAGTTTTGTAGGCTCAACTGTAGTCTGTGATCTCGGGCTTCTTGCTGGACCGAGCTGATATTGACAGCATCCCAAGTGTAACGGCCTTACTCTGTATTCTATTTGATGAAGCTCTACTTCTGCATAGTTCCCTGATGACAACAGGGATATCTCCTCTTCCTTTGTATGTGGTTTCTGAAAGGCAGCAACCATAGAGGAACCTATCCACATGCCTTATGGGTTCTCCTTAATAGCTACAATACATTTTATTTATAGCCACTCAGCAAACTGGTTCTCATTATCACTGGGAGTTGAGGAGCTTAGATCTTTTGCTTTTCACATACGCTGCACTCCTGCAAATTTTTAGGGATTATAGTGATATATCATTGGCAAAATCAGAACAGTGTTAAAGTTTTCAGTCCATAATTACTTCTAACTCTATACAGAAGATGTTATATCTCTGAACTGGCAAGGTACTCAAGTGGTATCCATAAAATTCTTGTGAATTAAATTTAAATAAAAGTTGGGTAACTATTTTTCTAACAAGTTTCATAGCAAAGACATACTGTCTAAAATATTTCATGTATTATCATGAGAAATAAGTTGTGTTGCCTAAATTGTATTAATATATTTCATGGTTGCCTATGAAAAACAATGATCTAATACATAGGAAAGTATGTATATCTATTACCAACAAAAACCTCATCAATTAGGTGACTGTGTGTTTACATTTCATTAACTGATAAGGTCTAAGTTAACCTGCTAACATACTCAGAGATATAGTAATTCACATACCAAATGATACATGGGGCACTCTCTAAAAAACAATGATTAATTTTGGTTGATTAATTTATGTTATCTTACTTTGCCTCCCCAGTTGAATAGCAAAATCACACACTCACTGTATCAATGGGTTGATTCAGCTAAGTCTTTCCTTGAGTGTTCACTCTGTTTTGTGTATGTCTGCATTGAAACTCATCCTAACAGCTGCATTAGTAAAGATTCCAATTTTAGATCCTAACACTTGTGAATTTAATTTGATAGCACACATCAAATTCTGACTATATAGCTGTGTGGCTTTACATTTCAAGGTAGAATGTTAAGCAGAAATCCTGGAGATGAAGTGGTGTTATTTTGGGCATTGACTAACAAATTCTTTTGGGAAATAATTTTCTTTTGGAGAACATCTCAGATGGTTGCAATGATGGAGCACTTTGGTGTATTCAGCATCGGTCTGGCATTTGACATATTTGAACGGGGACTGACAGGGAGGATATTCACAGGCAAGGTAAAGGGGGATGGATGGTGAACCTGGAAGCTTACACAACTGGCAGAAAGCACAAAGCATGAAGAACTTAGAAGAACATCCACCAATGGTACTGAAATACATTTTATAAGTATTCAAGTCTGTTTCAACCACCTTTTCATGATCTCTTTTATTACGCAGCAATGGATTTCTCCTTATCCATTCTAGTACTGTTGATCTCAGACTTTACTTAAAAGTTATGTGCATGGAAACAGCTCCCACACACAATCAGAAGGGTATAAACGGGGATGTGCGATGCTGGTCTCATCACTTTTAAGGTAACTTAGGAAGAAGAAAGAAGATATAGAGCTAAAGATATTTCGTGCTAAAAAATCATTTCTTTTTAATGTATTTTTTCTTTTTTCTTTTTTAATATTTTTATTTTCTATATTCTTTGTTTACATTCCAAATGATTTCCCCTTTCCTGGATCCCCCCTCCCCGTACGTCCCATAAACCTTCTTCTCTCCATCCCTACTCCAATCACCTCCCTCCCTTTTCTCTGTCCAATTCGAGGATGTAAATATAATTCAAGAAATGTAATTTTCTAGAACAGAGTGAATATACGTTTTCATGCTATTATACTTTTACTTTCTGCATGTTTTGTATAAACAATGGCATAACAACTTGTCTAGCACAAACATCGAAAGAAGGATGTACTATGGCTTCTTAACACTGACACAATACAGTCTAGAGCCCTCACTCAGATTTTTCCAGTTTTTGTAAAACTACCTTTTACACCTATAACAGTATCAACAATGAAATGCACTTAACCATTTCCATTTAGGGGCAAATTATCTTTTCTTTTCTTTTTTCCTTTAAATCATTGAAACTTTTTTGACATAAGTTTTATTAATCAATGGTTAATTAATTTATTCCTTTACCATTAATTAATGTATTTATTCCCTTTACATCCTGATCAAAGCCCTCATCACCTTCCAGTCCCTCTTCATATTGCCCCTATCATCCTCCCTGCCCCTCACTTATGAAAAGAGGGAGGCCTCCGTCCCATAGAACCAACCCATCCTGGCACCTCAAGTCAGTGCTGTACTAGGTCCATCCTCTCCTACTGAGTCCAGACAAGACAGCCCAGTTAGGGGAGCAGGATCCACATGCAGGGAACAGAGTCAGGGTAAGAAAGAGTGGATGGTGTTATTTTGTAGATATTACATTCATATTCTTCAACATAACAAATCTGATTTTTGTCTTCGCATTTCCCTTCTTCTCTCTTCCCCCTCCTTCACCTTCTTCTCTTTCCCTTCTTCTTCTTTTATGTTTTCTTCTTCTTCCTCCCCCTCCTCTCTTTTGTTATAAGTCATACAACTTAAATTTATCCCAATTATGTTAATACTGATTTTATCCTTGACTAAAATAGAATTTGAAGTACTTCTCTAGAATCAAAATACCTATCTTTTCCATTAGTTAAGGCTATGTAAGCACACTTGTTTACTTTATCATGGAGCTTTGTATCTGTATGTCACACAGTAGGTTGTGAGCATTTTTGGGTTTATGTCTAAATGTTTCCAATCCCTAAGCTAGGTGCCTCATCACTTTGGCTTTGCTATATTTAAATATAATTATATAAATATATATGATGATATAAATATAATAATATATAAATATCAAAAATAATAATTGGTAGCCTTATTCCTCGTAACAATAAGATGCAATGGGAATATTTTAATTATTTTTGTTTTGGATCTGATATCAACATCTTCAGGCTTTGCTTCTTCTTAAGTAGATAATTATGTTGAAATGTACTATCTGTCATTAGATGTCCATAAATGTATGAAGATATGATTGTTATAAAGCTTTGCTAGTATACAACGTGAATATCTCCATGTCTAGTCATGTATGTGTCATCTATCTATCTATCTATCTATCTATCTATTCATCTATCTACCACCAGTCAGTCATTTATTGCTTGTCTTGTCTTCCCATGAGTTCATGGTATACTCTCAATGCATGTAGTTCTCATATAATACAATCAATACTGATACCTCTATTTTAAACATTCCATTTCTAGTAGTGCATTGTATTTTTGCTTTTCAATATTTATGTATTCCTTCTGGGATGAGAACATCAGCTGTCCTTATCCTAGTCATTGTTCTTATTTGTTTACTCTTCTTTAATACAGGCAATCACTTCTCTTGAGTGCATGTGCCTGCAGCTACCCCAGCATCCTCCCCTCCTCCTCCACCCTTGCTCTCACTCCTTAGTCTGACTTGCTGTGTCTCAACACCTGTTTTTTGTTGTTGTTTTCCTCCTCAAGAACTTTAAGAGTTAACTATTTAGAAAGGAAATCAGAAGAGAAAGTTAAAGTAAAAAAAATTATTAACAGGAGTACAGATAGATCTCCCTAGGAAAGTAGAGTAGAGCAGAAGGTTATGGATGAAGATGGGGACTAGAACTAGAGGATCAGGTAGGGCAGGGAAAGAAAGAGTAGGATTAGGGGCAGACCACTGGGAGAGAAAGGTAAAATTCAGGGCTGTTTGAGGGGTAGTCTGAAAACATAATATTGTACAAGCTTCATGACATGTTTACATATTTGAAGGGAATCTAAATAAAACTGGATAGCCCAGGGATAAAACCAAATACAGTAGTTCTAAACAAAATAAAACAAAAAAATTTAGTAATAAAATTACTCCGAATGACATTTTGATACACTGTTAGAATAGTGACTTTCTCAACCATCATCAAAGAAGGTTCTTAGTAGAGTAAATGGGAACAGACAAATACAGGGACTTGCAGCTAGACATTATACAGAGAAGATACCTTGGAACACTCAGCCCTAAATGGGATCCATCAAATCTTTCCCAATAAGGTTCAGGGAACACTATCGAAGAGGACGTTGAAAGAGAGAATATGAGAATATGGAGGACCCTCTCTTTCTCTCAATCTCTCTCTCTCTCTCTCTCTCTCTCTCTCTCTCTCTCTCTCTCTCTCTCTCTCTCTCTGCCCCAAGAACTACTAAATCAATAAGATTTGTGCACATATAAATTTACAGAGATGGAGGCAACATGCACAAGGCCTACACATATCTGTAGTAGATAGGGTCCTAGAACTGAAAGGAAAAAGTGGACACATCCCCACATTCCCTAACCTGGAAGCCATCTCTAATTGATAGCCACTTGCAAATTAAAATTTAATTTTCTCCGAGGGAGTCTCACTAGAGAAACAGTACTCTTAAGTGTAGACTGAATGTTCAGCTCCAGATGGCCAGAAAATGAACTCAATGGAATATTTAAAGGTTTCTTATCTTAAAATGTTATGTAAGGGCTTTCTTCCTTTTAAAATTTTTTTCTATGTATATAAGGATATACATATACATACACATACACATACACATATACATATACATGCATATACAAAGATACAGACCTAAAAATTGGATGTTTAAAAAAAATCCAGTTGATAATACAAATAAAAATTAGAGCCAAGAGCATTTCTTTAATAAGACATTTTCTTTGCAATAGAATATTAAGGCAAATTCCTGGGAGATGTCTGTATTCTGGTATGAGTGACAGGAAGATTACTTGAGCAAGCTTTAATTGTTGGCTCACACTTTCATCTAATCGTGCTTATATTTGTGCAAACATTTGAGTGCTTCTGAGTTATCAGACATATCTTAATACATGAGAAATACAAAGACAATGATTGGTTTTCTGACCTTTATTCCCTCTTCTAATTATTTTCCTTACACCCAATTCCCATCCCAATAACGTAACTATTAGTACATATGTATGACCAAGAAGAAAACAATGCTTAATAGATTGCTCATATCTTCGCAAACATTATTATAGGTGATTTACATATCCATGTGGATTTGAAATTCATTATATAGTGGTCAAAGGAAGAGATAAAATTATAGGGAAATCTCAGGCACTATAGAATTATTGTTATTACTGGAGATATTTAACTCTTAGTACCTCCAGGAGAGCTGTGAAGCCCTGGATGACCTGTATCTACTGGGGTTTCTCTCTCTCTCTCTCTCTCTCTCTCTCTCTCTCTCTCTCTCTCTCTCTCTCTCTGAATCCTGCTGCTCTGATCCTTCTCATTCTATTTAGTTTTCCATGGTCATAGAAGAATTGATGCCAGCTAGATTTGGACTAACAACTTTGAAATTAAGAGCCAAAAGAAAATCTTTCTTCTCTTTATGTAATGTTCTAAGGTACTGGTCATGAAATGTATAACCAGCTTACCAGTCATCTCACTGTGTAAGAGCATCCCTTGGTCCTGACCCTCACTTACCTTATCTCCAATGCTCCTCTCCTCTCCTTTTCCTGACTTCTGAAAGCCACCATTCTATTCTCAACTAGAATGACACCAATATTCTTTTTTCAGGAAATAAAAAAACAATGTGACTTTTAATGGAATCCATTGAATCTACATTTGCATTTGAATTTTTAAAATTACTTGCATTTTTTAGAATCCAGTCATTATGCCTGTCCCAGTTTGCCCTCCCACAATTCTTCATTTCATTCCTCCTTCCCCATGTTTCCAAAGGATGCCCCTGTCCCAGGCCTCCCCACTCCCTGGGGCTGCAAGTCTCTCTAGGTTTAGGTATGTGTTCAATCCCTGAGGCTAGACCAGGCAGTCCTCTCCTTTATATGTGTTGGTGGGACTTGGACCAGCTAGTGTATGCTGCCTGCTTCGTGACTTAGTGTTTGAGAGATGGCAGGGGACCAGGTTAATTGAGACTGCTGTTCTTCCTATAGGGTCGCCCTCCTCTTTAGCTTCCTCCAGTCTTCCTCTAATTCAACCACATGGTTCCCCAACTTCAGTTCAGTGATTCAGTTCAGAGTAAGCATCTGCATCTGTCTCAGTCAGCTGCTTGTTGGGCATCTCTCAGGGCAGCAAGGCTAGGTTCCTGTCTGTAAGCCTACCATAGCATCAGTAATAGTATCAAGCTCTGGAGCCTCCCCTTGAATAGATCCCAATTTGAGCCAGGCACAGGACCTTCTTTCCCCCATTTCTTCTCCATTTTTATCCCTACAGATCTTTTAGACAGGAACAATTCTGTGTCAGAATTTTTGACTGTGGGATGGCAACCCCATCCCTCACTTGATGCCCTGTCTTTCTACTGGAGGTGGACTCTACAAGTTCTCTCTCCCCAATGCTGGGCATTTCATCTAAGGTCCCTCCCTTTGAGTCCTGAGTGATCCCTTGAGTGAGAGTCTCTCACTTCCCAGGTGTCTGGTGAATTCTAGAGGATCTCCCACCTCCAGCGGTTGCCTGTTTCCATTCATTCTGCTGGCCCTTGGAACTTCACTCCTGCCCCCATACCTGATCATGGTCCCTTTCCCTTCCCCTTTCCCCTCCACACTCCCACATAGGTCCCTCCCTCCCTCTGCCCCCCATCCATGTGATTGCTTTCTCCTCCCTCCCAAGTGGGACTGAAGCATCCTCACCTGGTCCCTTCAGCTTGTTAACCCCCTTGAGTTCTGTTGCCAGTGGGATTGCAAACTGGTACAACCACTCTAGAAATCAATCGAAAGGTTCCTCAGAAAATTGAAAATAGATCTACCTGAAGACCCAGCTATGCTACTTTTGGGAAGATACTCAAAAGATGCCCCACTGTACCACAGGGGCACATGCTCCACTATGTTCAGAGTGGCTTCATCTGTGATAGCCAGAAACTAGAAACAGCCCAGATGTTCTACATCAAAAGGATGGATACAGAAAATGTGGTTCATTTACACAATGGAATACTATTCAGCTATTAAGAATGAGGACATGATGAGTTTTGCAGGCAAATGGACAGAACTAGAAAATATCCTGAGTGAGGTAACTCAGATCCAAAGGAACATACATTGTAGGTACTCACTAATAAGTGGATATTAGCCAAAAAAGTACAGCACACAAATAGTTAAAAAATACTTGGTGATTATGTTTCAAGAAAATGGGTTCAATGTTCCTGTGAAAGATCTTTGTGCACTGTAAACCTGGTAAGTGGCTTGAGAAAAATATGCCACTGTCAAAACGATTGATTATTCTCTAACAAAAAGAGGTTGACATTTCACAGTCACTAAAATCCTACTAAAGGTAAATCCAACTGTGGGAAATAGCAAAAGCACCTTGGTGTCTTGGACCTCCATAGAGTGGGGGAGAAGGCAGAAGCACCTACTCTAGGAAACTCCTGATTCTCCTTCCTGCTCATTTCAATTCCTCAAAACAATCCTCCCTGTCTCCAATATAATATAGTATAATATATTGCAAAACTAACCTCACTACTTTCAAAGTACTTATGATATCTACTAAAGTTATATGATCCTGACACTGCTGAATCAGTAACCTTTGGCAGAATACCTTGTCACCTAGTAACCAAGCTATAAATGCTCCTTAAATAAGCAGATAGTCAGGAGGTCAGGAAATAAAAATTGCAAAACAAAGAGGAGACTCTTTAGGATGTAACTGGTGTTCAGCTAGACCATTAAAAACACTTTCAGGCCCAAATTACTTTTCTCCTACAACCCATGTACCCTCCTGTCACTACTGATTGAGGATTCTACAGAGGTGAGAAAAAATGCATATTTCCCATTGGAGTACAGGTTCACCAAGGGGAAGGGTCTGATTGTTTTTATCAGGCTAGCGTTGGGAAATCCATAAATGTTGACAGGTTTGTTAAATAGCTCCCTGTAAATGGACCATTTGGTGATGGACAAACCTTATTGGTACTTGTATAATTTCATAAAGTCTTATGTCAGTCTTAGTCCCTTTGAATATCTTAGTTCTTCATAAAAATTGTTTCTAGTGAAGAGGGAATGCAGAACAGGATATTTCTGTTATGATTCTTCTACAAAGAACACTTCTGGGAATCAAAGCTCTGCCTTGTAGGAATCCAAGAATCACATCTCTCTCATGTGTCTTCTTATAAGGTATGGTGAGAACAGAAATTTTAGTGACAGCTAAAGCCATGCAAAATCTCAGGGTTGAAATGTAATAACAATACATATTTATCTAGTGGTATGCTCAAACCGAGTGCCGTTGAAAGGAAGCTTGGGTAGTAAGATGAAGTTGCACTGAGAAGCTTTGCTTTTTCAGTGTTTCCCCAGATCTGGAGGACATGTAAACACATCTAGCATCATTGCTATGCCTTTGGCCTGTGGGATCATGCACTTTATAGTTCTAATTGTGGGTTCGTATGTGCATATGTGTGTGTGTGTGTTGTGTGTGAGCAAGTACATATCTGTGCAAGCACATGTTTCTGGGTGTAGAGGCCAGAGGTTGATGGTGGCTGTCTTTCCTATCATTCTATAATTATTTGTGTAGGTAGTGTCTCTTATTCAACCAAGAGCTCACCAGTTTAGCTCAAACAGCTAACTGGCTTGCCTGTGTAATCCCTGGTCTTTGCCTCTCTAGATCTGGGATTTCAGGTGGACCACCACACTCCCTCTGGAGTCTTAACTTGGATCTTGTACTTATATGACATGTTCTCTATCCAATGATCCTTGAGCCTGCTTCTCAAGTCTAAAGTGCTGCTTTAATTCTTGCAGATCAGAGCCCTGTGTCCTTCCTTGCTCTCATCTCCTTTTTCCAACACTCACAGCAGTCATTGATCTACAGAATTACTGAACAATTCAACACTTCTTCATAGCCACAAGACTTTGCTCAGGATTCAAGGATGACATGATCTTTACTAAAATTAACACAGCTAATTAAGTAGTACTTAACGACAAAAAGCACTGCACACCATTTGGCATCTTGCATGTTAGTAGTTGTCAGACATTTGCAAAGGAAGGGAATTTTATATCTGCTTTTTAATCTTTTAGTTTTTCTCAGGAAATACTTTATTAGTTAGGAAATAACAATAAGGTTTTCAATACTTATTATAGGTTCTTTAAAACACACACATGCACACACACATATAACGAATATATCATTTTTTAAATTAGCAGTTGTATACTTTGCGCAAGTTCAGATCATCCCGTTTATCTTGCTGTAGGTTCAGAATTGATATTTACTGAGATAATCAATAAATGTAGCTATGGAACATAAAAGAATTGTCTTCAATTTTGAAACTAGGACATTTAAAGTTGAATGCCCTTGAATTCAGGTTAAGAAAACTAAGATCAATATAGCTTTCCCTTTTTTCTTTAATAATGTAAAATATTACATTTTCATTTATCTCTCTCTCTATCTATTATCTATTTGTGTGTGTATGTGTATGTTTGAGTATGTATATGTATGTATATGTGTCTGTATATGTGTGCATGCTTCAGTGTGCTTGTAGAGGTCAGAAGAGAACTTGCAATAATTAGTATATACGTCCACCATGTGAGTTCACAAAATTGGAATCAATTCCTCAGTCTTGAAAGCAAGTGCCTTTACTCAGGGAGACATTCCAACGACCCCAATATCTTATTTTCTCAAGTGTTATCATGGTGTTAAGAACTTCGGTAGTAGATTTTCTGTTTCTGTTGTTAAAATGCCCAACTATCTTTGGCCTTAGATGATGGACATTTATATACCATGCAACAATCCCTCTAGTTGAATTGTTTCAGATCTCATGCATTTTAAACATAGTTGAGTTAGGGGTATTGTTTAACTTTCTGAATGTTCCCTGATTTTGCCTTTCTCTCCCATCATATTGGCCATAGTTGCTCTGTGTGACAAAACTAAAGGCGAAAACCATCATGTGATCTTGTCTATTTACATTTACTGGGGAGGAAGACTAAGACAATCATTCTATCTACAATCTTTAAGTTGTATGTTCTTTTGTGCATGACAGTTGTCACACATAGTTGTCACAAAGAAAATGGCCACAATGGGTATAGTTTAGCTGTCATCCTCTCTTAGTAGGTTTACCAAGGGATCTTGATGAAACTGAAGTCTACTGCAGTTGTGTACAAAAAAGAAAAATAAAATATAGTAGCTGTTAGCGAGACAAGTCAAGGAGGTATTGGGGATAGCAAGATAAGACGTGCAGATGTACATATATTTTTATAAATTCATGGGTAAATATGACATGAACCAATTGATAGATAAAAAAGAATCAGTAGGGTTTAACCAGCTTATGCACTCAAAGCACTAAACACATAAGACAACAATACTCAGGTATTTTTATGGAATATGAAGTAACTTCATGTGATTTTAATGTCTTTTTTTGGACACTGCTAAAATTATAAAGAGATAGAGAAATGCAAGACATAGATTCTAGCAATATATATGCTACATTAAACATCTAGATCATCCTGGTTTCCTTCTGAAGCCCCAAAGGTAAAAAACATGAATAACCAGACAAGAAAAACAGTATATAGTGTATGAAAGACACATAAAACATTTGGTGCAGTAGAAAACAGTTGGAGAGATAAATAAAGCAAATAAAATGCCTACAAGTCATCCATTTTCACAGACTCTGTCAACATATATATAGTGACACTTCTAGTTCTCAAATATGGAAGACTGCAATCCAGAGAAATACCATAGAGTGTTTAGTATTTTGAAGTACATAATAGACTGTATTCCCAAAGTGGAAACTCCAATGTCAGTTATTAAACAGGATGACCCAGTACCACATGCTACCCTTTGAAGGAAACATGAAAGAAGGAAGGATGATTATTTTCTGGCTCTGCCTGGCCACAGACACCAAAGGTCTGTCCTCAGTTACCAAAAAAATAAAAAATAAAAAAAAAAAGGCAGATAAGTTTACTTATTAAAAACAAATTAATAGAAAAATCCAAGCAATAATCATTGATACAGACCTTTCCATTTATTCTCTCAACATCAAAAATTCATGCTCTCTGTTCTGACTCTCCAAACACCCTACCTCAGATGCAATGGTAAGCTGCTACCCCAGAAAGCAAAAATTCCACAAAATGCTGGCAAGAGAGGCTCAGGACACATTCAGCCTGCTGTGCCAACTTCACGTGAACCAAGCTCACTCAAAGGCATACTGAATTCCACTGCACCCTTTGTGTCTTGCTTTTATGTCTCATTCTGAGTTATGAGAAAGTGAGTTATCAGCAGACATTCAAACAAATATTTTTATCCAGCAAGAAGTCTCTGTTGGTAAAGGCGATGGCTGCTGAGCCTGATAATCTAAGATAGTTTCCCCAGGCTCACATGGTGGAAAGAACTCCCTCAAATGATCCTCTTCCCTCCTCAGGTCCACATTAGTATGCCACAAATAAGTAAACAAGTACAGGTAATAAATTTTCTACAGAATATTAAAGGAAACAAGGTCAAAGATGAATTTTTAAGAAAATGGGAAAATGCAATGTAGCTCAAGTAAAAATGTGTAATGTGAAAAGATTTGTGATAGTATCAAAGACTATATAAAAGACATATCAAAGACATATAAAAGAAATCGACAACCAAATAACCACCAAAACTGGAAAAAATAGTTTCTCTTTAAATTCCAGTACCTAAGTAATAGAAATTGCAAATATAAATTTGCAAAATTTGCAGAATTTGCAAAAAATTGCAAAAATAGAAATTGCCACAAATGAGAAAATGATGTTCAAAATATAAAAATCAAATTTTTCATTGTCCTCGAAACTGGTTGCCTAACAGAATATATTTTAGCAAATGCTTCTCATGTTGGGAAGAAATTCTATCACATCATAATAAATGTAAGATATTGTAGTTATTGGCACTTTATTTTTGCCAGTAAATGGAAAGTCAATATTTTCAATGGAGTCTTAGTTACTGGTGTCTTAGTTACTGCTCTACTTTGGTGAAGAGACAACATGACCAAGGCAGTTCTTTTAAATGAAAGCATTTAATTGGAGAGTTGCCTACAGTTTCAGAGTCCCTATGATCATCGCAGCATAAAGTAGGCAGATTTGATGCTGGACTAGTGACTGAGAACTTTATATTCTGTCCCTTAAGTAGTAGGCTGAGGTGGGTGAATTTTGGAATTTTGCTTTCTTTAAAAAACACAGAAGTTTTTTGTTTTAATCCCAGGTGCAGGGACATAGGACTGTTTGGGACTGAATGTGATACACCTTGTGCTTTAGCAGAAAGATGGTTTTGCCAGCTGCAGATAGTTCCTATGATTATGTGACATTAGGAATTTTGGGAGCTTCTCAGAAGTTATAATGAAAATACCTGAGAGGCAGGGTTGGTAGTTGGTGGTCTTTGTGGTTGGGTCTATTGGCTGCAGTTTGTTAGCAGTAGTTCTCAACAAAGAAACAAAGGGAAAGAAATTAGATTTGGGTTCTCTCCTCTCCTCCCCTCTCCTGTCCTCTCCTCTCCTCCCCTTCTTTCTCTCCTATCTAGTTAAACGGGGTGAAATGAGCGGGAAAGTATGGGAAACAGAAGAACCCACAAAGTAAAGACAAAAGAGAAAGAGGAGAGAGAGAGAGAGAGAGAGAGAGAGAGAGAGAGAGAGAGAGAGAGAGACTGTGCTTGACTTGGGCTTTTGAAACCTCAAAGCCTATTCTAGTGACACACCTCCTCCAACATGACTACATCTCCCAATCCTTCCCAAAACAGTTCCACTAACTTGAGACAAAGCCTTTAAACATATGGGCCTATGGGGGGTTATTCTTATGCAAATTATACTTGGTATACCCACTACAATCCAGGGCAGGCCCCATAAATAGAAGTAATTGGTCAACACAAACTACTGGACTCCATGGGGGGTTTTGTTTTCACTCCCACCAACCCCCACACACTCATGTGCACATGCACACATGCACACACAGAACATAAGTGGGAAGAAGGATGGATTTAGGAGAAGAGTTGAGGTGGTGACTCTAATAAAAATACAACACCTGAAATTGTCAAATAATTATTTTAAAGAATTAAAAATATCTGATAAAATATAATCTTCAACATGTATGTACTTCATGTAAGCAACTTACCCAAGTTAATTAATGAGCTGAAGATGTAGCAATCTAAGTGCTGACTAAGAGTAACTGGAGTGAATAATTTATCTGAGAACCCTTGGCATATTCCCTGCACTGAGAGACGTAATGGATGAGCAGGATATACAAGATAGCTGATGACAGAATGATTTCATAGGCTTTGTAAAAAGATACCTAGGATCACAATTAGCATAGCTCGAGAATAGAGATTAAATAGAAAGAATATAATGTCAAAGTCCAAGAGAGTTCTGTGAAGTCAAAATGTATTCTTCTAATGTGTGGTGTGCTTGATGAAGAGTTACTCTAAAGTTTCTCTGGAGACAATGGTGGTATGTATGTAAATGTATATACATATATGTATGTATATATTTATTTTGAAGGAAGCATAGAAAGAAATAATTCAATGTAAAAAATTAGGGAAGCAGAAATTTCATCTCAGTTAGTTGATTGTGTATTAGTTATTTTTCTCTGCTGTGACTAAATGACTGACAAAGTCATTGTAAGGAAGCAAGGGTTTATATTGGTAGACAGTCCATTGTGTCAGAGAAGGCTTGGAGGCAGTGGCATGAGTATGATATAATGCTCACGATGTAACTGCTTTTAGCAGAGCAATAGCTTATACAAATTCCAAAATGTCATAGATCACACATGTTCATCAATATGCTTGAGAATCTCACACATGGGCTAAATGATGCCTTCAGATCATCATTCCTATCTCAAGATTCAAGTAAAAGAAATACCAGTCTGAATTATCATAGCAGCAAATAAATTCACAAGTCTTTTACAATCATACATTCAGTTATACATTCACAGGTAAACTTTACCAATTATCATCATCATAATGTTTTAGTTAGACAATGCATTAGACAATGAGATACTGAAAAACATCAAGTTACTTATGGAGTATTACTTATGGAGTGTTACCTTATTTCAAGTTGCTCATGTTCATTAACTAAAGGAGGTATGATCCCAGAGAAAATACCAGTGTTTAACTAAGACATAAAAATTTGCAAAATTTTAATTTACTTTTGTTACAATTCTATTTATTACCATAACAGGCAACATATTTCCCCATGTTGAGAATACTTTGTTATATTCATATTTCTCTAAATTTTTCCTCATTCATGGAGATAAATTTATACTCAAATTTAAAAAGTAATTAATAGCTGAAATTTATAAATGACATTCAGATGTATATTTATTATAGCCAAGGAAATTAACCCACTTCAGCAAAAGAAAAATTAATAACAGAAATCGTGCTCATGAAAATTCTGTGGTAAATAGAAATATAGAAAATAGATATGTTACTGTTTGGATCTTGCAGAATGCTTCCCCATAAATAAATAACTTTAATTATCCCATGGTCCTAAACTCAGATTCTAAAACTATATAAAATGCTTCTTAATTCATGGTGACACATGTCTTACTTTACATGTATCATCATATGGATTGTAAAGAATACATTATTATTTGTCATGTTGAAAAAAAGTGTTTGTAAGGTTCTCATATGTTGATGGTAAATCATTGTTGCCTTATCATTTACTGGGTAACCCAAGAATTGGGTTGATTTAAATGCAAAATCCTAGGAAAGGATGTTTCCATGGGTTACTTAACAGAGGATAGCATACCAGTGTTAGATCATTCTTATTTCATTTATTTCATATTTCTTCTCCTTCTCCTCCTTCTCCTCTTTCTCCTCCTTCTCCTCCTTCTTCTCCTTCTCCTCCTCCTCCTCCTCCTCCTCCTCCTCCTCCTCCTCCTCCTTCTTCTTCTGTTTTAACATTCTTATTTATCTAGTAATACTACTACTGCAGTAGAAATAATTTTTAGGTTGTACAATCCTAAAATTGTGCTATTTCTGCTGATAGTATACCTTCATCTAGTATTGCAGGAATTGGTGAGAAGAAGGCAGTCTGAACAGCACTTTGGGCATTAGAGGAAACTGTCAGTAAATTTTGCTGACAAAGAGAGTGAGTCATGATAGCTTTGGGTAAATTGACTTATCTGTAACAGAATAAAACACAAGGGGCAAAGAAGCTCTGTCTATGCAGACTCAACTGGTATGTAAAATAAATATTTACTGTTTTTCCATGATGTGCCACAGCTATTGTGACCCTCACTAGGAGTCCTAATGAACAGACAAAAGATGGCTTCAGTAGTGAGTATAGAATCTCCCAGGCTAAGAAATTCAGAAGTAAAAGGTGTACATGGTTCCTTCTTTCTGTCCTCCTCATAGGTAAAGATGGCTTCTGTCTATTGGCCTTCCCATGATCATGGTTTTAAACAAACAAACAAAAAATCTATCTGATAGATGACACAGAAAAAGAACAGTCATTTTTCTTATGTTGTTTTAAAAGCACAATAATATTAAAAACATTCTAGATATTGGATGTTTCAGTCCTACTTAGAAGGGGAAACAAAATAATCATGGGCAGTAGAGGGTGGGAGGGATTTGGGAGGAAGAGAGAAGGAGGAGCGGGAAAAGGGGAGCAGGATTAGATATGGGAGGAGACCAGGGAGGTGTACAGAGGGTCAGGAAATTGAACAGAGATGGGTAGCAATGGGGGATGGGGAACTGGGGCTAGCCAACACAAAGTCCCAGATGGCAGGAAAGCAAGAGGATCCCGGGACCCAATATAGAGATAACATTTGCTGAAATATCAACAAAGGGGAGAGAGAACCTGTAGGGACCATATCCAGAGCCCCCAGGCAAAGGATTGGGCTACCCACCTATGCTCCAAAATGGGAGCAGAGACTGAAGGAAAGGCCAACCAGAGACTGCCCCACCTGGGGATTCATTCCATATGCAGCCTCCAAACCCAGTCACTATTGCAGATGCTAGAAGTACTTGTTGACAGGAGCCTGATATGGATGTCTCCTGACAGTCTTTGCCAGAGCCTGACCAATACAGATATGGATGCCTGTAGCTAACCATCGGACTGAGCACAGGGACCACAATGGAGGAGTTAGGGGAAGGACTGAAGGAGCTGAAGGGGTTTGCAACCCCATAGGAAGAACAATATCAACCAACTAGATCCCTCCCCCCTCAGAGCTCCCAGAGACCAAACCACCAACCAAAGAATCCACCTGGAGGGACCCATGGCTCCAGCTGCTTATGTAGCAGATGGATGTCTTTTCTGGCATCAACTGTAGGGGAGACCCTTTGTCCTGTGAAGGCTTGATGCCCCAGCATAGGGGAATGCTAGGGAGTGGGTGAATGCTAATGAGTGGGTAGGGAAGCACCCTCATAGAGGCAGGGGGAGAGGAGTTGGGATAGGGGGGTTTCAGAGAGGAAACCAGGAAGGGGATAACATTTGAAATGTAAATAAATAAAATAACCAATATTTTTTTTAAAAAAAATTGATATATGATGGTGATTTGGGGCTTGGAACCTCAAGTGGGTATTCACTCTGTACCCTTAAACTCTTCTATAAAACTATGGTCCTTTTAGTCAAGAGAAGAATCAAATTCACTTATCATAAAAGAGTAAGTGCCCTGTGTCTTCAGCTCCACCAACGAAGTTGTGCATGCATATTTTCTGATTAGGCAGTGTCTCAAAAATTAATTGGACTTATGATGATATCTATTTCATTGATTTTTAAAAATATTTTAGTAATTATAATTTTCCTAAAGCCTGGAGGCATACAAATTCAATAATCTACAGAGATAAAACAGGTCCTTCCTATATATTTTCTTGCTTCTATAGTTGATGTCAATCTAGAAGATAAAGAAGACAGTCAATCAATCAAACAAACAATTATGACATGTCACATAGAGAAACATAAATTTAACCATTTTCTCTAAAAGGTATGTATATGTTAAAAAGTTCTGATGAGGTTTTTAAGGAGACCCAACTTCTCCAGGTGAACAGAGGGTGGCTGGTGTATTCATTGCTCCTCTCATTGTTGTGACCAAGTATCTAATAAGAAGCAATTTAAGACTTGCTTTTGGAACAGGAGAGAGCATGGAGGCCAAAATGTAGGTAACAGAAGTCACTGGTTCAGGTGGAGGATCTGCTGGGAACTGATACTGGAGGATTTATAACTTAGAATAGCTTGCAAATTAGGATACTAGTTATTGTGCCCAGCGATTGTGTTACCTGTCAATTCTAAACTAAGTTTGTGTGGTATTTTCCTTCATGTTGTGACTTTCTGGGTTCCAGAGAGAAAGATTTGTGTATTACAGACTACACAGCTTTGGTGAGTCTCATCATCAGGCATGCTGAACGCACCTGTTTGAACTCCTGGTCTCAGGGACTTTCAGGTGGATCCAGTCAGGGCACAGACATCAGTAGAGACCTCCCTTTCCTCCTTCAAAGAGATTTCAATGCCCATATTCAGTAAGAATTAGTTATGAAGAGTCTTCATCCGAGTTCACTGGGCTTGGGGGCTGGAGGTTCACCTCCGGAGCTCCACCAACTTTAGCCCAGAGATTGTGCCCTAGTCAAGAGATACTGCCAGGGCAGAGAGGAGAATTCAGCCTCAGGACCCCCTCCTGTTTCCCACCGATGGGCCTTTACTGTGGCTCAGGGATACTACAAAGACATTGCCCTGTTACTGTTTTCATGAAGCTTCAGAAAGTCTCATGATTAGAACTTCTAGTCACAAGAGAAAGGGGGGGGGGTGGACATGCCAAATGTTAAATTCACTCTATTTTAGAGAACATTTCCTAAATTTGAACTCAGGTAAACTATCTAGCTGGTACCTAGCATTAGCTTCCAAGTTGCCCCCTAACAAAACCAGAGCCTAGCTCGAGTCTTGAGGCTAATCCTCAACAAGACCAGCATTTCCAGGTTAATTTCCCAACAAAACTACACCCCAGGTTACAAGCCCACCCCATGCCTAATGACCAGCAATGCAGAGGGGAGCAGAAGTAAGCTTATGATATGACTCCCAGCACCAGCTAATTATGTTAAAGGCCACAACAACTCTCCAAACATATGCTTGTATATGTACTCCCTGCTTGCTGTTTACTATAAAGCTTTGCCCGTATAGACACTCACGGCTCCCCCACTACCAAAACTGTCCTGCATGATGGTGGTAAATTAGGGGGTGGGGGGAGGAGCTAGCTTGAATAAAATAAAGGCCCTGCTGTGAATTACATCAGAAAAAAAGAAGCAATTTAAAGGAAGAAGGGTTTAGTTTGGCTTACAGTTTAAGAAGGGACACTTTCCATCATGACAGAGAAGGTATGGTGTTATCCGAAGTCAGGAAGCAGAGAGGGCATAGGAAGAAGCTCCACCTTGGTGAATCGCTTCCTCTAGCTAGCTACCACACCCAGCTGGAAACCAAATGTTCAAAACTATGAGCCCCTCTTAAAAGAGTGGGAATAAAACATTGTTAGACAAATAGAGCAGATTGAAAGAGACACAGATTGGCAGGAAATGTAAAAGACGTGGTGATACAGCAAGGCTGATTATTCCATGTCATCTTTATATGATGAGCTTTTCATTTCAGATTTAATCTATGAATGGGTGTAATTATAAACATTCTTAAGGTTGCCATTAGAATTAGACATAAATCTAGATAGACAATTTACTTTTCTATGCCATGGCCACATTCCATTTCATTTAGGTACTCTTGACTAAAGAGGTTTAGAGTTCATGATCATCATGGTGGGGAGCAAGGCAGCAGGAAGGCAGGCACAGGGCTGGAGAAGAAGCTGAGAGCTTACATCTTAGGTGACAACTCACGGAGGAGAGAAACAGAGACAGACAGACAGACAGACAGACAGGCACACACACATATACACAGAGAGAGAGAGAGAGAGAGAGAGAGAGAGAGAGAGAGAGAGAGAGAGAGAACTGGCAACAGTTATAATAATGATCATAATGCACCATCTTCCTGAAATATCACGTCTAAATGCCCAATGGGAATATTTATCCTCATCTCAATGCAATTCTTTGTGATTTTGAGTATATGGAGAATAAATCAGGATAAAACCACTTAAATGTCATACTTTCTTAAAAATAGATTATATATTTCCCTAGGAGTATTTTGTTGTTGTTGCTGTTTCTTTTTTCTTTTTCTTTTTTTGGTCAGGACAAGAGAAATGGGTGCCAGTACTATGACTTTTTAGAAAGAAAATGCTAACCAAAATTTTTGGACATGTATTTCTTATGTTCTAAATGCATTTGGTCAATTTGCAATGACAAATCTACCTTTTAGTTCTCTAAAATAAGAATCTGCTCCAGTAAAGTAGAGATTTGATGATCTTTCTTCCAAATTCAGTATCCCCTTAATTCTGCATTCCAGTATATGGATAATTGTGTGGAGCTGAGAATAAATCATACATATAACTGAGAAGCACAGTTTTTTTCCTAATAGTGTCCTTAGGCAACTGACAAATTTCACATCATGTATACTTTGGGGGCACAGAAAACAGTTTGGACCTAAAACCAGGAGATTTGTAACTTTTTTTAATTATTAAAATTCAAGTATAATTAGATATTAGTATTATTTAAACTATTGCAGGTATCCAAATTAAATGTTATTACATCTAAATATTTAATTAATTAATTGCATATATATTACATAATGTAATTTTATATTATAAGAATCAGGGACACATAAATATTAGTTATAGTGATAATCTTATAGTACAGTGAAGTGATTTTAAAAAATCTTATGAAGATGTTTATTTGAATTTTATTCTTTTTTTTTAATTAAAAATAGGTTCTCCTCTCTTATACTACATCTCGAGCCCAGTTTCTCCTCTTTACACTCCTTCCAGTACCCTTCACCCCTCCGCAAATATACTTCCCCTTTGTTTCCTCTTCAGAAAGAGCAGGCCTCCAAGAAAGAGCAGCCAAATAGGGCACAGCGAAATAAAATAAGACAAGGCAAAAGCCCTCTTATGGATTCTGGGTAAAGCAGCCTGGTAGGGGGAAAGGCGTTTCAACAGCAGACAAGAGTTAGAGATACCCCCTTACCCACTGTTAGGAGTGCAGGAAAACACCAATGCTAACAGCCATAACACATCCACAGAGGATCAGGTACAGATCCATTCAGATCTTGCTTGATACTTCAGTCTCTGTACACCACATGAGTCCTGCTTAGTTGATTCAGTGGGCCATGTTCTCCTGGTATCTCCATTACCTCCAACTCCTAAAAATTTTCTTCCCCTGTTAAGCAGGTTTCTCTGAACTCTCAGGTAAGTTACTCCAATTTAAGACTCTCTACCTAACGTCTGGCTCTGGGTGTCTATATTTGCTATGTACTGTTAAAGGAAGCTTCTCTGATGATGACTGGACAAGGCATCAATCTATGAGTATAGCACAGTATTATTAGGAATCACTTCATTTTATTCGAAGTTCTGTTTGATTCTACCCTAAGCATTGAGCTATCTGGATCTCCAGTTCTTAGCCACCCAGGCAGTGTAGAACATGGATTCTCTTTCACTGTATAGGATTCAATTTAAACCAGATATTGGTTGACCACTTCTACAAGGTCTATACCACCATTACCCTAGCACATCTTACAGATGGACTAGATCATACCTGGAGGGTTTTGTGGCTGGGTTGCTACCCCGGTTTCTCTTTTAGTAGTGTACCGAGTACCTTCTCACACCGAATATTCACACGGCTCACTGAACCCTAGAGCTGGTGCAGGCATGGAGTCTATGCTCCTACCTTCTTGTCTGTTTATAGCCTAGTTTTTTATCAATAGATTAAAAAAAAAGTTGAGAAATGTGTTATACAGTACTACCGAGTGCCCAAGCAGACAGAAGACTGTGGTTACCTCTGATGCTTCTCAATCTTTCCCTTCAAGTCAACTTGCTACTAGAAAAATAGAATGCTCACTATATGCAAATGAGGAGTCACATTAACCTTTCTCTAAATTATCTTACTCATCAGACAAATGTATTTTGAGTATGGTTCAAACTAGAGTTTCCAAAGAAGGAAAAGTTGGAAAAGCAGTATTATTGTTTACAATTTTTATGTGGCTTTTTGGGTGATTTTATGTGAGAAAATATCAATGGAATCAAATAAGCCTCCATTCAGAGCACTGGAGAACGTGATGGAGGAAGACCACATGTTAAAAGTAATGTACGTACGCATCTAGCTGGTAGAAGTGAGACCCTCCCCCAAAACACCAAGAGCTGGAGATGTAGCTCAGCTGTAGACGGTTTGCTTAACTTGCCTGAAAGTGAGTTTGAGTCTAGCACTGTGGGGAACATTTAAGCAGGAAACAGAGAAACTTTATGGTGTGGTTTCCTCTGGGGAAACAGAAGGGCCTGAAAAAGGAAACAAAAAACAGTTTTTTCCTTGGTGTTTTTGCTTTTATTTTGAGACAGGGTCTCCTGGATATTAAACTAACTCCAAACTCACTATATAGCCAAGGATGACCTTGAATTTCTGATCCTTTGGCTTTTACCTTTTAGGTTCTGGGACTTTATGTAGGTAAAACTCAAGACTTCCTGCATGCCCAGGGAAACTATCAACTGAGCTACAATCATAGTTATATTATTTTCAAATATTTATTTTAGGCAACATATATGTACTAGTCAGTTTACTGAAGTTCCTTAAATAATAAATTTATCTATTTTTTGCTTTCTTTTAAAATCCCTTTTGAGATTCGATATTCTATATGTTCACCTAACCTATTAGCCAACTGGATATATACAAACAAGGAACTGTCTATGATAACCATGATTTCAATTTTACATGAGCATATTAAGTGCATGACGTGTAAAAGGAAAGAAACAAACAACAAATAAGAAACAGAAGCAGTAGAAAATATCCTGAAGACACAACCAAAGAAGCCTGCTTGAAAGAGCAGACAGGAGAGATATAAGTAAATGTAAAGGCTAAAAACATCCAGCAGAAGTTAACTATAAATATGAAAGTACTATAAATGTGAAATGTGCTAGGGTTCTTGATTCAGTGTTTCCTCCACAGATAAGCTTCTTACTTTCCATTAAATTTGACTATGGTGGGATAAACAATAGCATTCTCTGTTGGAGAGTTCCTGTGTCTTTTCATGCATATGATGTTTTGGGTACTCTTAGTTACTTACTGATTTTTCCTTCTATTCATTACAGAGTACAGGGACCATCCTGACCCAGAATCAGGTGAAACAAAGGAGACTGTCTTTGCTCCCTGTCTCTTTTCAGTGAGCTTAAATAGCATTTATCTCATCTATTGTATCTTCTCTCCCTCTCCCTCTCCCCCCCTCTCTGTCTCTGTCTCTCTGTCTGTCTCTCTCTCTCTGTCTCTCTCTCCCCTGCCTATCTATTATCTATATATGTATGCATGGATCATCTATTTATCTAAGAATGTATGTATGTAGCATATATCTATCTTTGTTATTGCTGCTTATATGTATTTATATATGTATTGATCTATCATCTATCTAGCTGTATGCCATGTATCTATCTACCTATATATCTTTCATCTATCTAGATATCTAGATATCTATCATCATCGTCAAACCATCATTTCTGTTCACTTATGTATTTTATAGAAGCTTTATTGTGAATAGCTTATATTTTAAAGTTTACCTCCTATACTCTTTTGGGGCATAAAGCAGGCCTTCTCTCACTTGAAAAGCAAAACTAATTCAGTTTTCCTGAGGGAACTAGAGAGAACCAAAGGGATATTGAAATAGCATCCTCTCCACTTCCCCTCCAACCCTGTGGATAAGCTGTGGAGTACAGCCTCATTCAACAGTTGCTATTATCACTAGAGGAACTGCTGAAATTGGTTCTCCTTGAGTTATCACCATCAGGAGTAAGTGGATGGTATTTTTTTCTTCTCTCTCCTAAAGAGCTTCTCCAGACAAAACTGAGAGGATCAAGAGATCAGCTGTATCTCAAGATGGTCTTCTATTCTTAATAGTCTACTTGAAGAATGTTCTTATGATGGGAAGACTCTTTTATTTAATTTAACAGGCCGTTTCTTAACAAATAAATGTGTTTAATTGATTTCATAAAGCTCCGATTTAGCCATGTACACTGTAGGGCAAATTTTCTGATTCAAATTGCATGTTCTTGATCAGCTAACTGATATTGGTTTCATTTGTGTGGGGGAGGATAATGAGAAAGAAGGCAACTTCCGTTGAGTATTGATTCTTCCTTACTTTAGCAACCTCGAATATTCTAATGCTCTACAATGTAAAAGAATAATGTTGAGAGTCAGTTTGAGGAACATGTTGGAAATCAGGACTACTTCCCCCAAACCAGGAGACTTAAGTTGTATAAAAGACAGTAGTGTACAAAGTGTGGCTCTTGGACCAGCAGTATGAATTCCACTGAAAAAGAGTTAACATGAAAATATCTTGACCCCACATTTTTAGAATGGACCAAGCAATTTGTTTCAACAGTTCAGTTTGGATTGGTAGAGAATGATCCATACTGGGAAGGAAGAACCGAGTTCGAGTACCTATGGAACCTAGATAACATAGTAAGCTCCGAATTCAGGGAAGTGAATATTTTGGAATACCAGCAACAGCAAGAACAAAAACAAAGCAAAACAAAACAAAACAAAACAAACAAACAAACAAACAAACAAAAAAACCAAAGGAGTGTGAACTTTTGGTTTTCACTCTAAGTCCAGCCTGTGGTCAGCATCCCCAGTCTTGTGCATCCTTATCTACTGTTTTTACCACACTGTAAGAATCCAAGCCTGACTTCTCACTTTGATACATGGTTACTATATATTTTATTTATAAAGATTTATTCCAAGTTTAAATTTTTCAAATTAATTTAAGGTTTTAAAAAAAGTTTGTTATAAATGACAAAAGCAATTTTCATTTTATTTTTTTAATTTATTTTAATTGTAAAATTTACTTTATTGCTATGTTTTGAGGATTTTTGTATCCCCAACCCTTACAGCTTTTGGCTTTAGGTATTTTGAGACAGAAACTCACTATATGTTATTAAGCTGTCCATACATTGACAATCCGCCTGCCTCAGTCTCCCGAATGCTGGAATTAAACTCTTAAACCATATATCTTTGCAACATACATATTATTTGCCTTTTGACTGATGTTTCCAAACCTTGGAAAGTTGACAATGTGTGTCTACCCGTGAATTCAAAGCTAGCAGGCAAAATTCATTATGAAGTAAAATAAAGAAAATTGTTATCTTCTCAAACACATGTAATCAGGAAATGAGGACTCATTGGTACCATACTCTTTTTGACAACAACAACAACAACAACAACAACAACAATAATAATAATTTGTAAAACTGATGCTAGAAGTAGATTGCTATAGTGTGAAAGTATGTGCTGTTTGGCATTAAGAATCTCGCCACACATATTGTTTGCTGACCTGCTAGCCAATAAAAAAATGATTCATTAACCAAATGTCTACCTCTCCTTGCCTATGACCAAGCAAAACACAAAGGGAAACCTGCAGAAAGTAAGAAAGAAGGGGGTGGGTATCATGCAATGTTTTCTCTTTTTTGGCAAAGTATCTTGTGTCATTTGGCAGGTGTGAAGATTCATTTAAATCTTCATTTGGTTTGAGTGAATGATTTGACTCATTTAAATTGATTCTTTTGATTAGTTTACCATACACAGAGATGTGTGGCTGTGAAAATTCACCTCCATGAACCATTTCACATCATATTTTAGTGCAAAAAGCTGCCAAGTATTATACAAAATATAGGTGCCTATGCACGTGGCTGCTCATGTCAATGGAACTGCTTTGATCAAAAGCTAAGGGCTTCCAAGGATATGAGGGTTCCTCATGACCAAGAACTCCACTCTGAGTTCTCCATTTGTGAAGAAGTGCAGTATAGCAGGCTAGATAGTGAGAAGTGTAGAAAATTTTAATATATAAAGGTAAAAATGTTTCCTATATTAATAATACTACATTGTAAATTTGGAACATATTTCATTCTTGTATTTTAGTCTCATTATTTTTAAAGGCTAATGACATTTAAAGGATAAATCAGCAAAATGTCTGTTATAAATGTATTTAATATATTTTTTGATTAAAAGAATTATCTTAATATGCTATTAAATTGAATAACTAATGTGTTAGTTCCAAGAACTGCATATGACTACGTTATCTATTAGCTTAAGGTACTGTATGAAGGCTAATAGTTCTATTTGAAGTACTAAAATGTGATTGCTATAATAGCTTATATCATGATAGGCCCTGTGTTCTTAGCCTTCATGCAAATTCACATTGTCTTTTCCTACATCACAGTAACAATAACAAATAGGGTGGGTCAGTAAATAACAAGCAAGTCCTGGTAAAGCATGTAGAAAATCTATGGAGAATTATCAGACGGCCACAAAGATGAGTTCAAGTTTCTCTAATGACTTCAATATTTCTTGGCCACCAATGTGCTCTGTATAATTTTCCATTTTATTTTAAACCACAAGAATATTTGTCTGCTGATAGATAGTTTTAAATCTATCTGCAAGGTCACACATATATTTCTTGGTGCTTGGACTCCTAAGTAGTTTTCAAGATTATGATTCTAAATACAATATGGGAAAGTAATATATTTCCTTTTAGGATGTTTGTCTTCCATCTTCCCAATCATATCAAAATGAGATTGAAAAAAATTAAAAATCTAATTAAGAAAACTTGAAAATATTAAAGTTGTATCAAAGTGTTTCACAAACTATTGGTTGGAAGTAGAGCTAAATCTAACTTATTACATAATCAATCTATCCACAGGGCAAGTATTTTTCAAGACCAAACATTTTATTCCTGCTTACCTCAACACCTTAAGATATATCATGATCTGTTATTGCCTTGGCTATTACAATATTTTTAACAAGGAACATTTTATGTTTCCAAGTCTCACTATTAACTAGAGGGCATACTGTCAAATACTTGGTGAAAATGCCATCACGAATTAGAATTTAGTGGGTTGATCCTATGCAGATCCTACTCTGGTGTCATGGAATACCATTTCTGTGCTTGCTGGAGCCCTGTTTTCAAATGAGAAGAAATAAGAGCCCTCTTCAGGCTCTGGCTATAATTTTGGTTTGCTTTCTCATGAGCTTTGTACCTTTGCCATAGACAGGGGAAGCTGGAGCAACCCTAGGCTTCCTAAAGCAGCCACTGTTCTAAGGAAATGTGCAAGCCTAGACCTACCATTATTAAAATATTTAACTATATTGCTGGCAATCTGTTTAGCAAAGGTCAGTATAATAAAAGTATCTTGAAGATTGCCCTAAAAGAAAAGTGGAGAGTAATGCCCGAAAATAAGCCACAGTGAGGCTTTCTTATCTTTGCCTTTCAGAGTGATAGATTTGAAAGGCTAAGCTGGAAAAGATTTTTGTTAGCTTGACCTCAGTTAAGGCAGCTTTCTCAAGTAGAAATGGTAGATTCAGACTAGCTCCCTCATCAAAAGAAACCGCAGAGAGTAATTTGTGTTTGTCTAGAAACAAGTGAGTTAAAAACTTCACAATCCCAGAAGAAAAACAAAAACAAAAACAAAAACAAAAAACAATGTACCAGAGGCCCAAGAAATAGGAGACCTGTGTGCTGGTCACTTTTTTGGCTGTACCACGCTTTTGAAGTCCTTGAACACAGCTAGTTTGGGATATCGAAACCATGGACACCAAGACACACAGGTAGAGAGAGTATTTAGTCTTTTGGGGAAAAACCGAAGCCACTACTTTGTCATCTTTGGGACATATTCCTTGTGTTGTGCTGTTAGGGCCCATCGTTTTACCTCTGGAGAATGAATTAAACATGTAGCCCAGTCAGCCTCCACATTGAAATTCTTGCCTTCTCCCCAGGATTCTGCTCACATCCTCCATCTTCACTGCTCTACTCTAGCTTTGTCTCAGCACATAGACTAGACACACACAAGAAAGGCACTAAATTACTTTAAAATTTATTTTATGTGTATAAGTATCTTACCTGCATGTGTGTACATGTAACATGTACTTGTCAGGTATCTCTGGAGACCAGAAAAGGGCAGAACTGGAGTTTGAGATGATTGCAAACTATCAGATAGATGTTGGGATTCCAACCCATATCCCCTGGGAGGTCAGCCAGTGAGCTTTTAACTGCTGAGCCATTTCTCCAGACCGGAACAAAAGCATTTTTAGTGCTACATGGCAGAGTCATATTTTTTGTATTTTTCTCTTTTATTGGATATTTCCTTTATTTACATTTCAAATGTTATCTGTTTTCTTGGTTTCCCCTCCCGAAGTTCCCTATCCTATCCCCCAACCCCACCTTCTATGAGGGTGCTCTCCCACCCACTGACTCTCGCCTCCCCCTTGCATTCCCCTACACTGGTGCATCAAATCTTCACAGGGCCAACGGCCTCTCCTCCCACTGATGCCCAACAAGGCCACCTTCTGCTATATATGTGGCTGGAGCCATGGGTCACTGCATGTGTACTCTGGTTGGTGGATTAGTCCCTGGGAGCTTTGGGGGATCTGGTTGGTTCATACTGTTGTTCTTCTTATAGGTTGCAAACCCCTTCAACTCCTTCAGTCCTTTCTCTAACTCCTCCATTGGGGTCCCTGTGCTCAGTCCAATGGTTGGCTGTGAGCATCTGCCTCTGTATTTGTCAGGCTCTGGCAGAGCTTCTCAGAAGACAGCTATATCAGGTTCCCGTCATATATTAAGAAGGGTAGTTGCTGAGAAAACCTTCCTGGAAATGGGCCTCTTTACCTAATAGAACCATTCTGTCCCACACTTTTAGAAGAAATACAGCTTGACATTGAAATAAAAAATAGCTTGTCAGACTAATAGAAAGCTTCAGAATTTTCATTAGTCTTTTGTATTGGCAGCATTTCTGTTGGGACCAGAGTCATTTCTGTTTCTATGAAAATGCCATGACAGTATAGATATTTTGAAATTTTGCAATTATGTACTGAACTCAAAATAAAGATACTTGAAAGTCTTTGTTACTTTTTGAACCCCAAATCCAAAGGACGTTCTTCATTTCTAATGATTCACAAATCAGTTTAAGTCTTGACATTATTCTGAAGGCTGATCCTATGTTTCAAGATCCTCAGGGTCTGTAAATACTGGATTTTAGCAATCATAACTACAATTGCCCACTGTTTTATTTGTTTATTTAACTCCCTTCAAATTAACTCTACCCAATTAAACAATAGAGCCTAATAGTATGCTGGGATAATTAGAAGGATCTAAAAGTAGAGGGAGTGTCAGAGCTATTCAGTCTGAGTGGGAAAGCTATCCATGGCTTAGCTTAACAATACACATATTTAATGAAGAAACCCTTCTATACAATTCAAGAGAAACTGCATAGGATATTTAAAGGAGCACACATCAATAAATTCTGCAGCCATTTTTATGCACATTGCATGATTTTTATATAAAAGAGAGAGGCAACATTATTGCGACTCCAGAAGAGCTGGCAATCAATATGTCTCACCCAGAGAGAAGAAATAAAACAACAAACAGAACAACACAAACACTCAAAATCATCACTGGGCCTGTGTATATCTTTGAAAGAGAAGAAAGACACTTTCATGTTGTAGATCCAAAGGACAAAAGTCCCCCGACGCCATTCTCATGCTAGCCTTTTTCCCTTCCTAGACAAAATGCTCTACTAGCATGAACTTTGTTCAATTAAACTTGGTTAAAAAAATCAGTTACATGTAGATGCTGGTGAGGTTCTTGTTCCACACAAAGAAAAAAGCTATGTTTTATATTTTATAAGAGTCTAAAGCAATGATAAAATACATGATATTTAGAGTTTAAGGAAAAATTATGAGGTGTCTTGGGGCTGCAGGTTCAAGGAAGTAGTGTTCAATACTGAAGGATTTTTTAGACAGCTTTAACTGATATAATGGATATCATATGCAGGCTTCATTTAGACTTCTTGGGAGTCAATGGACAGGAGATGCCATTGAGGCTTCCATCTGCCATTATTCTCTTACATTCACAAATTGTCTTTCCTGTGTGGGATCATCAGATGAAAGGTCACAGTGCCTGTGGACACTGTGATGTCCTCTGACAGAGGCTTCCATCACAAAACAGGATTGCTTTTACTCAATAATCTATCCAAGGATACTGGAAAGTTCACAGTGGCCCTGGGAAAAGATACATTCACTTCCTAATCCTCAGGACCAAGAAATACTGTTTGCAGTAGCTATCGCTTTATATCTCAAAAACATGATTTAGAATCTATAGCAATGTTTTAGAGATTTTCCTGGATTAATTGTGTGAGCCTAAACTCCAATAACATCTATTTCTATAAGACAGGATAAAGTAGTTTTGAAACAGAAAAGAAGGAAGAATTATGAGAGAGAAAAATGGGGCTGCAATTGAGGACATGCCACCTGACTCTTGATGCCACCACACCCTGAAAGAGATGATGCTCTGGGAGGAAGCATGGATTCTCTGAGGCCTTGACTTATACTTACAATCTAGAAAAATATTAGAAAATAAATTTCTATTGATGTCACCTGCTCACTTCACAGTAGTTTGTTATAGCTACCCCTCAAAAATGAGTAAACTAAGAGCTAGCTGAATATTACCAGATTAACTTGGAGGGAGTAAAAGTGACACATTTTCCTCAGGTTAGATCTGACTTCCTTATCACAGGAGAAGGTTTTGGCTCTCTCTTATTTGGGAGCAGGTTTTGGATGGTACGGCAGAGTTTAAAGGCTTTAGACTCATGGGGCAAAAACTTAATGTTTTCCAATATCTTTAATGTCTTCTGGTTCTCAAACTTGAAATTCTGCTCTGGCTCATTCTCTCTGTCTGTTTCTATCTGTATTCTCCTGTTACTTTACTCTCTCACATTCTGAACTGGAGGCAACAAAGAAAAATTCTTAGATCTTGAACTGCAGTGCAGCCTAACATCATAATTCCCAATGGTGGCGGTGGGGAGGATGCCAACTTTCATCTGATGAAATGTATTCTTCAACTGCTAAGGGAAGCGGTTTTATCCCTTCCAAGCCCATGTAATCCATAGCAGTTCAATCTCTGGTAGGTTTGAAGGAGACAGAGTAGAAAATGTCTATTTTATTTATAACATATTTATGAACTACAGTAGATTAAGTCTCAGAAGAATGACTTATTTTATAATTCCCAGACATTGCACCTAGCTGTAATGGGTGGCTGGGAAGAGAATGGAAATGATCTAAACTCATAGGCTGCCATGGTGAATCGTCACTCTCAGCTTGAAAGCATTTGGAGTCAGCTAGGAATCACACCTCCTTCAGTGCCCAGCAGACTGGTTTCATGGAGGTTTAGCTGAGGAGGAAGAATCACACTAAGTGTGGGGAGCACCATCCCTTAGCTCAGTTGTGGGACTGAATGAAAAAGACCAAAAGGAGAAAGCATGAACACCAGCATCCTCATTGCTCTGATTTCTAACAGAAGACTGTTTTACCATCTGACTGACACTCTCCTGATCATGACTTATAGCTTCCCTTCCACAGTGTTTTTAATCCTTCATTATTAGCCAAAACCAACCTTTCTTTCCATAAGTGGCTTTAGTCAGCTTTTTTTTCCCCAATGAAATTAGGGAAATAATTAATACAAAAAATATATGAGAGATGGGGGGGGGACTCTGTAATGGCGTGACTAGGAGGGGAGAGCTGCAATCAGGATGTGCAGTGAATAAATAGATAAAATTGTGGCAAAAAATAATCAAACCAAAGAAGTCTTTCAAAGCAAGGAATATCTACAATGAGGTTTGAATTTTTGCAAAGGATCCTCTACATCAGCATTGCCTCAACCATTTATATAACCATATAGCTGTCGTTGGTTCTCTGTAGATACTAGTTTGATTTGATATTTTTTTCAGATGTGTGGAAGTTGTAGATATCTAGTAAAAAGTATGCTTTGAACTTTGAACTGTGAGCTCTTTCTGGGAGAGCAACACACTTTACATTCTTTTTCAAAACTATAGGTTGTAGCAGTGAGGCACAACTCCTAATTAGTCACACAAACTGGAGGAAAACAAGTTTCCTCCATTTTATGAGGAGCAACCCTGTCACTTGAAACAGAATCTGCATGGTAGAATGACTGGGGCTTTACTCTCTGTCTTGTGTCGTAGATTAGAGACAGCTCTCATTTCCTTTTAATTGCCAGAGCTTAGCATACTTTCCAGCATCTAACAGCGATATAAAACAAATATCCACTGAGTTGATGAAATTAAGAAGAACCTGAAGGTAAAGAGTAAAAGAATGTGAGAGAATAAGGAATTAATTGGAAGTTATTTATAAGAAAGAATTGAAAGAATGGTACTATCCTGGCTGATGCTAGAGGCTCTGATTTTTTAGACCTTAGTTATGTAAAAGAGAAGTGTCATAGGTGACTGTAAAGACCTTTGTAATTTTCAACATTTAATAGCCTTTATATTTGTTTTTTGTATTTCCTACCTGGAATATAAACATTTCATGTTAATGAATTGTATTATTTTAAAGCTGTAATATAGCAAACACAATAGCAGACACATGTAGCCCAATTACTTTCATAAATGATTAAATCTGGAAGGGGGTTGACTTGATTTACTGGTGTGGAAGAAGTAGAAATTGTTAGGCCAATTGGTTTTCTTATTATCGGTTTCTTCAAACTTAAGCAATAACATAAAAAATACTCAACAATGAGGAAAATGATTACTTTTACTAATTTTCATCCCTTTAAAACAGTTTTGAAATAATTATATTTAATGAATTTATTATGTAATCATAGTATCCATGTGAAACTATCTGAGAACTGATGGCAAAGAGGATGCTTAGGAAAATACAAAGTGATGAATGTTCCATGTCACAGAGTTCATTCTTTTACAGTTGAACATGCAGAGTTTCCCCAGACTCACTAACCATTCACACAATATAAGGAATAGATGTCTACCCCAAGTTGCCTATGTGGAGATGTGCCTATGTTCCTAAGAGGTATCTTTTTACAAATCTGATCTTATTTTCGTGCATATTAGACCTATTAGTTTCTCACAGGAATTTTCTCCATTCCAAAGAGAATTTCAGTGCCTTGCTTTGAAAATGAAAGAGTCCAGCAGCAGCTTTTCACTCGCTTTGACTGCAGAAACCTGCAGAAAGTGCTGAGGACTTTATGTGGTTCTCGTTGCCAAGGCAACACTATTTTTTTTGTTGTTGTTTCCATTAAAAGATGCAGCTTTTATTTTTGAAGCCCAGTTCTCAGGTACAGAAGAAGCAGTTACAATATCAAAAAAAGAAAAAAAAGAAAAGTAAGGAGATAGAATTTAAGAAAATATTTTTAAAAGCCATTAAAAACAAACCTTAAAATAGCCTTTCCAATTTTAAAGGTTTCTTCACAAATGCTGCTGACATTTCTGTTCCCTTGAAATACTTATAAACTACAAACACCCAGAAACTTTTTCAAATGTTATGCATTAAACCGTGTTTTCCTCAACACTTAGTAATTACAATGATAAACTTACTCTCAAATCTGGAATATTTCAAGGTATTTCTCATTTTTAAAAAAATGCAGTTTAATGAGTTAATGGGAAGATGAAACCCCAAAAGACCAATTTTCAGCCTATAGCAAATAGGTACGAATAGCAGAGAGAAAGTTTATATTTAGAGACAAGCTAATTAAAAAGTAGAATCCTGGTTTATGTCTGTAATCCTAGACTGGGTTATTGCAGACATTGTGAAGCAAAGAGGGAGGATCACAAGTTCAAAGCCATCCTAGTCTACCCATTGATTGGAAGCCAGACTAGGCTGTGTGAGATGCTGTCTCAGCAACACAACGAAACACACTGCAAACTCACACAATGCAACACAACACAACACAACACAACACAACAGAGTACAACACAACTCAACAGAATATCAACATGAACCAGAGTTGGAGAGAGATATATGAATTGTGGCTGTTGGTCCCACCTACCAACTCTCTCTGTGAGTCAGGCTAATGTGTTTCAGACTTTATCAGAGCTGTTTTTCTTATCTTAAATTAGGCATAAGACACATGGTCTTTAAGTTATTGTTAGATATATATGTTTGGAGATTTGAAATGAGTAATATTCACAGTCAGCTAAATTTTAGAAATGACAAATGAAATATTTATAATGTGTCAGCTATATTTTTCCATATATAGGAATTCATTTAAATTACCACAAGACTATTGTTCAGATAAACAGTTGTCATTTATGTAAGGGAACACACTGGGGAATTAAGTAAACTGTTCAAGTTTATGAAGCATTTAAGAAGCCTAACCAGACTTTAGACAGGCTCAGTCTTATTCTAGAGTCAGGTGGTCTTTTAAACTATATTTCCTCTAAAAGTTAATGGATTTCTTGTCTAGAACATTCTCTATTGCTTTGATACGGCATTATGCTTTGAAAAGCTTATCAAGTGTGTTGTTAACCACTGGACATACTTTTCAAAGGGCTTGACTGGGGAAATTTAATTTACAAAGTTCTGAGTTATTCATCCATGAATACCTTTAATCTCTATCATATGATGATCCTGAGAAGTACATACCTTCTAGAACTCTAAAATAATATGCTAATAATATTATGCTAATAATATGCTAATAATTGCTAATAATATGCATTTTATTGAGAATTTTTTGAAACTTTAAAAAATTATTTATTTTTGTTTTTTTTTGTGTTTTTTTTAATTTTATCCGATATATTTTTTATTTACATTTCAAATGATTTCCCCTTTTCTGGTTCCCCACTCCCCAAAAGTCACATAAGCCCCCTTCCCTCCCTCTGTTCTCCCACCCATCCCTTCCCACTTCCCTGTTCTGGTTTTGTCTTATACTGCTACACTGGATCTTTCCAGATCTAGGGGCCACTCCTCCGTTCTTCTTGTACCTCATTTGAAGTGTGGATTATGATTTGCATATTCCAGTTTTCCAAGCTAATATCCACTTATTAGTGAGTGCATACCATGATTGATCTTTTGAGACTGGGTTACCTCACTTAGTATGATGTTCTATTGAGAAATTTTAATACTGTATGTTTAACGACTTTCTTTTACTCACTTTAAATTCCAATCATAAGCTCTTCCCTCCTCTCTTCCCAGTCCCACTCTGACAAATCCCTTCCTAATTGCTCTCTCACCTTCTCCTTAGAGAAGGGGAGACTTCTACCCCCAGTGCCCTCCACCCTGGGACACTGGTCCCAGCAGTACTAGGCACACCCACTTAAAAATGAGAATATGGCTCAACGGATAAAGCCTGTACTGTGAGTGTGATGAAATTGCTAGGCAAATGGATGGAACTAGAAAATATCATCCTGAGTGAGGCAACCAAATAACAGAAGAACACACATGGTATGTGCTCACTGTAAGTGGATATTAGCCCAGAAGCTTGGAATACCCAAGATACAATTCACAGACTAAATGAAGCTCAAGAAGAGGAAGACCAAACTATGGATAGTTCGGTCCTTCTTAGAAGGGGGAACAAAATACCCATGGGAGGAGATACAGAGACAAAGTGTGGATCAGAGACTGAAGGAAAGACCATCCTGAGACCGCCCCACCTGAAGTTTCATCCCATATACAGTCACCAAACCACACACTATTGTGGTTGCTAACAAGTGCTTGCTAACAGGAGCTTAACATCACTGTCTCCTGAGAAGCTCTGCCAGTACCCGACAAATATCGAGGTGGGTGCTCTCAGACAACCACTGGACTGAGCACAAGGTCCAATGGAGGAGCTAGAGAAAGGACCCAAGGAGTTGAAGGAGCATGCAGCCCCATAGGAGGAACAACAATATGAACCAACCTGTATCCCCAGAGCTTCCAGAGACTAAATTACCAACAAAAGAGTACACATGGAGGGACTCATGGCTCCAGCTGCATATGTAGCAGAGGATGGCCTTGTTGGACATCAAAGGGAGGAGAGGCCCTTGGTCTTGTGAAGGCTCAATGCCCCAGTATAGGGGAAAACCAGGACAGGGAAACAGGAGTGGGTCAGTTGGTGTACAGGGGGAGGGGAGATGGGATGGGGGTTTTTGGAGGGGAAACTAGGAAAGGGGATAACATTTGAAATGTAAATAAAGAAAATATCCAGTTACAAGAAAAACCACATAGAAGCCTTGCATGCACAGGCCTATCTATAATTTCAGTAGGTCAGGAGGCGGAGACCATTGATCTCAGGATAAACTGGCTAGCCAGGTTAGCTGAATACCCTAATAAGGGGTAATAACTTGTGAAGAAAAGGGTTTAGTTGTCTGATAATTCCACATCATTGGTAATCATTAAATGAAGTCTGGATAAGAACCCAAATATGGCAGGAACCTGGATGAGTGAGCTGGTGCAGAGGCAATGGAGGAATGCTGTTTAATGGCTAGCTCTCCATGACTTGTTCTCTCTGTTGTCTCATAGAATCTAGGACCACCAGCTAACGTCCTAGATCACCCACAATGGCTGGTCCCTCACACGTCAATCACTAACTAAGAAATGTACTATAGGCTTGTCTACAGCCTGATCTTTCTGAGGCGTTTTCTCAATTGAGCTTTTTAGCCTTTCTAATATGTATAACTTGTATCAAGTTGAAGTAAACTGTCCAGCACACTGATTTAGAGAGTTCACATTCCAATGAGAGACCTTAACCTCTCAGAGAATCATAGAGAAGATAGTTACTTGATATGAATCTTTGGCCACCTTGTGCATATACACACAAGTGCATCTGCACACATTTGTGCATATCACATACACATATGCATGCTCATACGAGACTTTTAGAAAATAATTTAAAAATTTGCAATTTTATAAAGAATATGATTTTATTATTCTATTTTTTTAGCAATTGTTTTCTAAAATTTGTTCAGAAAATATTATTAACTTCTATGAATGTCAATCCTTCTGCTACTAATTGCCTAGACTCAACAAAAGTTTCAACAGTATGTTTGCCTGGAGAATGAATGCACTTTTGCTAATACGTAAACACCTTGCTATGAAGGTACCTAACTATGTATGCCCATGTACATGCGAAGTTTGCAATATTCTGTGATATTGCTGCTGAAGCGATTTAAGTTATTTTGATAAGAAATGAGACATCGCATGGGAATTATTTGGCTAAAGAGTTGCAGGTGTGTTCTTGGGCTCTCATGCAAGTGACTGTTCATCTTGAACAGTCACTTTTTAACTTGAAGCCAAGTATAATAGAGAATTTTTTAATCGCCTTCCCTTACTCAATGTCTCTCCTTTCTGTGCCTCATTTATACTGTCTGCTTCCCTACTTCTTCACTGTCACCATCCCATGCATCTTAGGACACGATTTGAGGAGAATGTACTCAGTAATGTTTATTGACCTAATCCATCCTCATCAGCCTAGTCATTTTCCCTCTAAGAAGACACATGTGGGGTTGCTGAGTTAAGGAAAGCATATGAGCCTAGACTATGCGATACCATTGTTCTGTCGAGGACAACCTTATCATGCACTGATTTTAAAATATTACTAGAATCAGAGCTATCTCTTATGCCAAGGGTGTTTGAGTTATTTCTTCTTTCTGTTTTTGAGAGCGGCTTGCTAAAGTTTTAGGATACCCAAAGGCAGGAGTTAAAAATTCTGGTTGTTTGCATATTCATAATATCTTCCATTTATTTCACATTAAATTAATAATAAACAATATTTTAACACTAGTCACATTATTATTACATTTCCACAGGTAAAGTTGGTAGTGGCTCTGGCCTAATGTTGCTTGTATTCTAATGTCAATTTGGGTCCCCCACCCCCAAATTTTTTTGCATGTGAGAGTCCCTAGGTAAGACACTGAGGGACCCTACCCCCACTTGCTTCTGATTGGTAAAAAAAGATACCAGTGGCCAATGGCTGGGCAGGGCAGACGAGGTGGACTTTAGGATTCCTGGGCTTGGGACTAAGAGGAGGAAGTAGAAGGATCTGCCATGCTGGGAGAGTGTGCAGGAGAGGAGAGTTGCCATGCCTGAGAGGAGTGCAGGGCAGAGAGGCATGGCCACCATGTGAGTGAGTCAGGAGAGCACAGCCCAGAGTGTGGTCCAGTTGGGCAGCCCTCTGGGTCCAGAGCAGCCAAGATAGAATAGAGATTTTAGTGAGCAGTAACTCAGAAATATTGGTGGGAGGTGAGTTAACTGCGTGGAGGTTAAGCAGTGGCTCGACAGTTGATCTGTTTAAGGCATATCAAAATATAAAGGCTGTGTGTGTGTGTGTGTGTGTGTGTCTTTCATTCAGGAATATAAACCACTGGGGTGGGTAGTGAATCCACTGCTGGGATTTATTTACTAAATATTGATTCTACAAAAGTTGAATTTCTTTGAATTCTAGGAAGTCCTGAACATTGGGTTCATAGTATTTGGAGATGCAGAACTGCAAGTTCTGTTCATGGAATACAGTCAAAGCTCTTTGTGAAGACTGTCAGTTTCTTCAGCGTTTGAAGTGAGCTTTACTTTGGAACATTACTCTCTTAATACACTTGTCATATGTTCACAGATAGCATACATTTCAGAACTCGTACCTTGTGGAACTAAGAAGTAAGAGTTTCTACTCAAAATATACTTGCAAATACAAACAATTTGAAAACTATTTCTGTACTATAATTATGCTCAAAACCATGGCTAAGGAAGACTTTGACACTAGGAGAGAATCCATTGATGTTTTTTCTAAGTGGTCACGTATTTAATATCTCTTATAAATATTTATGCTTATATCCATAGATTTGTGTTAATTCACCCCTGGTCAGAAAAACTTCTTAGTGCTAGTGAAGAGACTCAAGACTGTTTAAAATGCTGAGAATTAGCGACACAGTGCTCAACCAAAGCAAGGACATCTATATCAATCAACACCACAACTCTCACCCTCAACCCAAGAAATACCACAGAAGGGGGATCAGAAAGGATGGGACTGGTGCTGGGGAATGCTGCAGAATTCTGGCTTCTGGACATGTTCTGGCTTTAGCATATATGAGTTCATAGCATCTATGGTTATCTACGCAAAATGAAGCTACTTAAAAATCTCAGTATGTAATCCTTTTAGGAAAAAAGTCCTTTTCATTGATGCACAGATTCATAGATTTCATCATAATATTTTCATAAATAATTGGTTTTGATTGTCATGTTCTCTTTTCCCCTTATATTCTCCTACTACCATCAGAAGAACCCTCTCTGCTATTATATCACTGCTGTTACGTTACTGCCTCCTTTCTCACATCATTTACCATTTACCTCCCTTTTCCTTGTCTGACCTATATTTACCCTTGCCCATTTCTCTCTCTCTCTCTCTCTCTCTCTCTCTCTCTCTCTCTCTCTCTCTCTGTGTGTGTGTGTGTGTGTGTGTGTATGTGTGTATATGTGTATGCACATGTGCTCTCCTTTAGAAGCAAGCGAAATATTTACTCAGGTTTAGTTTGTTTTCCATTCTAAAGCTTTGATTATTTCAAACACTCTTGTTATTGGAAAGTGAAATGCCTCAGTGTTTCTGGCAATTGGCTTCCCTCTTTCTGGGTCACCAGTTCTGACTTCTCCCATTCCCATAGGCATTCCACGCTTATCTTTTTAGAAAAAATATGATTAATTTTAGTTAGGTAAATAATATGCAAAGAATCATCTATTTTATTTGATTTATTACAATAATGTTAAAGAAATAATCTTTAAGTAGCTAAAAATATCTCAGCATGGAGAGGGAGGGACTTCTAATAGCTAACTATTAGCTGAGGAGGTATTGGCTGTTGATGGTCACTGAGGGAGGGAGAGTGGATGGATGGGCGCCCTATCATGTAGTAGATGTCTCCAACCTGTGTGCATATGGGCAGCACTTAGCAGATTCAGAGAGTTAGTTATAAATACAAGAAGGGATGGAGTTGAGAAAGAGATGAGTTGAGGGAGCAGGCAAGTTGAAGGGAAAAAACTGGAGGAAATAGATATGATCAAGATACATACATGACATTTTCAAAGAAAGTTTTGATCAAAAGTATAAAATTCAAAGAAAGGCTTTGATGAAAAAGAGTTTTTTTTCTCTCTTTTTTACAAATATCTTCTGTTTGAAAATGGATGCTCAGACCTTGTTACATTTTATTAACTCCAGAAGAAAATGAATTGTGTCATTGTGCTATAGTAATGTCCCAAAACATTGGCTTGTTTGAAGATGAAAATCAAAAGCATGTCAGCACGCATGTTGTACACTGTGAGAGAATCTTGGCTGAATCGTGGCAGCTCACTCAACTTTGAACTTCTCAAATGAATAAGAAAGCTAGTTGGCATGGGACTTAATTTTCAGGATAAATAAGAGAAAAAATAATTCTAAGATGTTTGGCCGTTCGTCTATGACTAACAATTGTCTTTATGGTAACATTAAAATTTTCAAGATTTTTTTTTCAAAGCTCACAGTTAACAAACCAGTGCTAGCAGACAGCTCCCACTTATCAGCACTGGGCATAGGACATTGAAGAAGGCTGGAGTAAAAGATCATAGAGAACTGTTTCTCAAAATACACAATGACTGTGCAGGATCTGACTGTTATTGGGAAAACACTGGAGGGGATAGTCTTGGTCCAAATTATTATTTTTATTCTTTCATACAGCTCTCTAGAAATTAAGTTCATCAGAGCTGTTTTGTTGACATTTTCAGTGACTAACCCATTAAGCACATCATCATTTTAAGGCAGTCAGCTTTTAAGTGAAAATTAATATTGGTTTTCTTGGTTAGAGTCAATTAACTTTATTCTGAGATATTTGGACCTTGATGTAATGGATTAGGATCCATCAGTCCTTCCCTTTTGGGAATTCACATTAACATCCTATCTGAAGCATGCATGTCTAATAGGATATTATGTGATGCATATGGGGAAGAATGTTTTTATGAATTAAATTAGATACTAATAACACTCACTGCCAAATTGGCTTAGATCATAAGTAGGATACTAGTGAAGCTTATAACTTTATGAATGATCCTGGAATAAATAGATTTTTTTGCATAATAAAGTTGAAGAAATTAGTGTCTTCCTTACACCTTATTGTAAGTTTTACTACTTAGAGTAATGCTCAACACCCCAAAGGCAATAATAGTTTGAATCAATAGGGAAGTTACATTGAAACATGCAGCACATTGAGTTATGTATGATGAGCAATGTAAGAAAAGCTGTTATAAGCACATCACTTCTGTGTTGCTCATAAACTAAGACCAGGTAAGTGGTTGAGCTATCAATCTGGTAAGAGAATTATTACAACACGAGAGAAAGAATTTTCAATAGAACAATATTATGGAATATTATGAAATATGTTATGGATAGAAATGTCATGTCTTCTATTGGCATCTAATTTAAAAAAATATCTTGCCACCTTCAAGCAAATCTTCTCCATTTAAACACTGATGTTTAGACCTGGTGGTAGGATTTTCAGAAACTTCATTAGGCTTCTAAGCCTGACATAAGTCCCCAGTTTGAATAAATGACCTATTTTGGTGATACACACACACACACTCACACACACACACACACACCACGTATATGTGTGTGTGTATACGTATATACATACATACATATACGTACACATATATACATACATATATCCATACACATACATACATATATATACATACATATATCCATACACATACATACATATATATACATACACATACATGCATATATGCATACATATATACATACACATACATATATATATATATCATTTGTTTTTTAATGACCTATATCTTGCAGTCTATATATAGAGTTAAAGCTTTAATCAGAGCATTTAAAATTTATTTTCTATTTTATGTAATAACTTAGTTCCATAATGGGTGTTTGTTTATAGAGGGGACCAGGCATCCAGCTGGTACGGCTTCCTTTTTCTTCTTCTTCTTCTTCTTCTTCTTTTTTTTTTTTTTTGATATTTTCTTTGTTTACATTTCAAATAATGTGAAATTTCAAATAAAGTGTTTTCCACTTTCCTGGTTTCCCACCTGGAAACCCCCTATTGCATTTCCCCATCCCCCTACTTCTATGAGGGTATTCCCCCACCTACCTACCAACTCCTGCCTCCCTGCCCTCTCATTCCCTTTTACTAGGGCATCGAGCCTTCACAGGACCAAGGGCCTTTCCTCCCATTGACGCCTGACAAGGCCATCCTCTGCTACATATGTGAATGGAGCTATGGGTCCCTCCGTATGTACTCTGTCATCAGTGGTTTAGTCCCTGGAAGCTCTGGGCGGGCGGGGGGAGGGGTTCTGGTTGATATTGTTGTTCTTCCTATGGGGTTACAAACTCCTTCAGCTCCTTGGGTACCTTCTCTAAGTCCCCCATTGGGGACCCTGTGCTTAGTCCAATGGTTGTCTGTCAACATCTGCCTCTATATTTGTCAGGCTCTGGTAGAGCCTCTCAGGAGATAGCTATATCAGGCTCCTGCTAGCACGCACTTCTTGGCATCCACAATAGTGTCTGCGTTTGGTGATTGAGTGCATATCATGCGTGTTCTTTTGTGACTGGATTACCTCACTAAGGATTATGTTTTCTAGTTCCATCCATTATTTAAACTTTATTAGATACTTTCTTTATTTACATTTCAAATGGTTTTCCTCATTTTCCCTCTGAAAACCCCCTATCCCAATCACCCTGGTCACTAACCCCCCCACTCCTGCTTCCCTGCCCTGGAATTCCCCTACACTGCGTCAATGGGCCTTTGTAGGACCAAGGTCCTCTCCTCTCATTGATGTCCAACGAGAGCATCCTCTGTTACATACGTGGCTGGAGCCATTCCCTCCATGGCTACTCTTTGATGGCATCCATTCTTCTAAAAATTGTACAATCATAATCTTGTTTATTTTTCTCCATGTCCTTGTTGCAATCCTGATCTTCATTCCATACCTTGTTTTCTTCACAGTTTTCTGTACTGGTAAGAATAAGACACTACATGAACTCATAAAGAAGAGAGTTTTATTCCTTTCTTGCCCATGCATTTCTTATCCAATTCCCCATTCTCTCACACAAGTAACTACTCCAATAGGTAAATAATAGTTTCAGTTTGTTCTTTATCTGGACAGCATCTAATTTTATAGAAAGTAGCACCTATATTAGCACCTTCTCCATGCCTCTTCTTTCTTCCATGAAAGCCACATGGAGTAGACACGCCTTTGTACATTGCCTTTTTTCCTTTCAGTACATGCTGACAATTATATGAGTTTCTGTTTCATTATTTACACACTTGTATGGCTCTTGTGTGAATATCATACTTTATTTAACAAAGCTCTTTTTGTTTCTATAGGTATTTAAGCTGTTTCCATATGTTTTCATTTATGAGAGATGCTGAACTGAATAAGCTTCTGTTTATGCACTGTCAGAATGCCAAGGTATAGCTTCAGGGTTGATTCTGAAAAGTGAAACTGCTGGATCAAAATATTAAGACATGAATAATTTTTTTATGCATTGCCATGTTTCTAATACCAGGATTGTGCCATTTAGCCTATCTTAAGGAATTATGGCTTTCATCACAGCCTTGCCTACAGAATGTATTGTCGTAGTGTTTTTAAATTGTTTGAGTGCTATGGGTAAGAAATAATGCTCCTCTGTTACTCTAATTTGTATTTCCTTAAATATGTGTGATTATGAACATACTGCTGTTTGTCTAACTACTACTTATATGTTTATTTCCAATCTAGATGACTTATTGATCTTTCTCTGTTTACTTGTTCTACATCCTATTTTCTCAATTCTGAAGAATTTTAAAAACTTAACACGTAAGTGTATCATTTTCTTTGTCCATTGTCTACCTTCTGACCCTATTGCTTGTGGATTCCATGCAGTCCATCAAAAATTCATGGATTTTTTTCCTTTATCATTACATATGCGTATATATGCATAGATATATAGATACCTTTTTTTAGTATGTTCAGTGTTGCTTTATGTATATGATTTAAGGGATGACCACTTAGAACAGGATAAACAGGTGGCTTATCCTAGCAACATTGATTCTTTCTCAGTAGTCTTCAGCTGCCTGTAGTTCTTTGTCTAGTCAAGGGGTTCTGTGATAGTCTCTATTTCTAGGTAAGCATATCTGTTGGTGTGGTTATTGTTCAGGTCCTGCTTAGACAGAAATGTTGTTGATGTATCATGAGTGTAGCTTACCTTAAAAATCTTTTTAAACTTATTTTTAGTTTATTTACATTTTTAGTGTTATCCCCTTAGCCAGTTTCTCCAAGTCCTGGAAACCCCCTATCCTATTCCTCTGCCCCCTGCTTTCCCACTCCCGCCTGCCCTCCCTTGATTCCCCTACACTGGGGCATCTATCGAGCCTTCATAGGACCAAGGACCTCTCCTCCCACTGATGCCTGACAAGGCCATCCTCTGCAACATATGCAGCTGGAGCCATGTGTACTCCTTGGTTGGTGGCTTAGTCCCTGGGAGCTCTAGGGGGTCTGGTTGGTTGATATTGTCCTTCCTGTGGGGTTGCAAACCTCTTCAGCTCCTCCAATCCTTTCTCTATCTCCTCCATTGGGGCTCCACACTCAGTGCAATGGTTGGATGTGAGCATCCAACTCTGTATTTGTAAGGCTCTGGCAGAGTTTCTCAGGAGACATCAGGCTCCTTTCAACATTCCTTTCTTAGAATCCACAATAGTGTCGGAGTTTGGTGACTCTATCTGGGATGAATCCCCAAGGGAGACAGTCTCTGGATGGCCTTTCCTTCAGTCTCTGCTCTGCACCTTTTCTCTATATTTGTTCTAATAAGTATTTTGTTCCCCTTTCTGGGAAGGACTGAAGTACCCACACTTTGATCATCTTTCTTCTTGAGCTTCATATGGTTTATGAATTGTATCTTGAGTTTTCCGAGGTTTTGGACTATCAATGAGTACATACCATGTGTGTTCTTTTGTGATTGGTTTACCTCACTCAGGATGATATTTTATAGGTCCATCCATTTGCCTCAGAATTTTATGAATTCATCATTTTTAATAGCTGAGTAGTATACCATTGTGTAAACGTACCACATTTTCTGTATCAGTTCCTCTATTGAAGGACATCTGGGTTGTTTCCAGCTTCTGGCTATTAAATAAGGATGCTTTGAAAATCTCCTTTAATATATGGTGAAAGATGCATGTATCTGTGGGTATAAGGATAAATACTCATAATCCAAATCATGAATTATGATGGTTTAGTGATATAGCAGTAGACACTTTTGTACAGACAATGACTTGTTTAGCCTTAGAATGTTGGATAGGTTTCCAGATCCAGGCATCATTTCCCTCCTCTTGAGAGGACCTGAAGTTCATTTGGAGGGATGATGGCTATCATCAAGGTACGAGTGTCACTCTTAGGCCTCTAGGGATGCCTTGCTATGTTGGTGATTGTTGTAATTCATAGGCATCACAGTTGGGCAGGACTATTGAATTATTTGTTACCTTGGCAGCTTTATATTATTTTTAGAACTGTGAAAGCTGGTCACCAGGGAGGAGGCTTTCAAGTAAGATCCACCTTGAACCTTTTGAGTTATTTTTCTGAAGTGCACTGAGTCTTCAGCAATGGGGATGTACCTTCAACTTTGAGAAGCAACCAAGTGTATCAGCAGTAGCTTATATTATTTGGAAATCCTCTGACCAACAACTTTTATGGCTTACAATGCAAAGTATTGGAGGATTTGTTAGTATATAGCTGTTATGGGAAACCTTGTTAACCTAAGTAAAATTAAATGTAGAAAACAGTAAAGATAAACACTAAGAAGTTAGAAGAACAGTAGTTTGAACTGAAATTATGTGAACAACTATATTGAACCTCAAATAGACTAGAAAAATTCTTTGATATAAAAAGGACACAGCAAATGATATCCATAGATGATTATTTGTGCATGTATGTGTTTTTGTCTGTGTTTGTTTATATATATATATTTGTTTGCAGCTGTGTGCACTTGTTTCTATTTGAGGAACCAAAAGTGAGCATTGAATTTCACATATCCTTACCTATCCAGTGTTTTGTTTAAACTCTTGAAGAATTTCATACATGCATGTAATGTGTTTTGATCTACTCCACTCCTTAGTCCCTCCCTTCAGTTTCTCCCTTATTATCCCCCTAACTTTTCTCTCCCAACTACGTATACCCTTTTTATTGTAAATTGATTAAATTTACTTAGTGTTGACTGTATGTATATTTATGTCAAGTATGGGTTGGCCAGTATGAGTGCTGCATCTCTGAAGAAAACCAACTCTTCCTCCTCAAAAGCCATCAACTGCCAGTAACTCCTCAGCTAGATGTGAATTCACAAGTTCCCACTCATGAATCCTATGATGTGATTTTGAATGTGTTGATCTTATGTAGGCCTTGTGCATTAAGTTGTAGCCATGATAAACACTTGTGTGGTATGGTATTACCATGTTCTGCATATACTGTTTTGCTGAAGATGTCTGATAATATAACTCAGAAATCATTTACGTGTGTTGAGAGACATCCTTTTAAAGTTGGACTAATCCTCTTTTATTTAAAATTATTATTTTCACAACTATGTCTCTCTACTCTCTTGTAATATGTTTCTTCCATTAAATTGTCACAACGTGCACCAAATACACAGCCTTTCCTCTTATCATCACCACCAGTAAGCTGTGTTTATGATCCACTCTTGGTGATACTGTTTAGTTTACTTTTGAGCCTCCTAAAACAGAAGTATATATTCTGTATTTTGTAACATTAAGTATACTTTCAAATTAAAATATATACTTAAGGAATCTGGATTGTGCTTGGGTTAAATCTTCACATTACTCTTTGTCTCTTGGTCTCTGTTTTTCTCTCTGCCTCACTGTGTTTCTGTCTGTTTCTGTCTGTCTGTCTGTCTCTGTCTCTGTGTCTCTGTCTCTGTCTCCATCTCCCTCCCCCCCCTCTCTCTCTCTCTCTCTGTGTGTGTGTGTGTGTGTGTGTGTGTGTGTGTTCTACTTACTATCTGCCTACCTTATCTAGGAACTGTTATACTGCATCTGTTAGTCTGTTTAAAAAAAGTTTCTCAATGTCTGTGTATATTTGTAAAGAGAGGTTCACTGGGTTGTTCTTTCAGAATTCCCTGGTCACAGTTTTGAAGCTTGTAAAATTTAACATTTTTTGTCACTTCTGAAACAATAATAGTCAGGCAACACAATCAAAACTCTGTACATACTTTATAGGGGTTGCATTTATATTGATTATTATTCTAATGTTTTCATATTAGACTTATATGTCACTGTTAAGATTTAGTCTGTTGCTTTGTGTTGTAATACTAAATACTGTATCCTAAGGTCTTGCCTCAATGTGAGTGAATTCTCAGTTATGTCAGTTTTTTTTTTTTGTGCAAACCTTGCACCTTAATTTAAAACTATTGGTTGAATAAGGATGCTTACAGTCTGTAACTAGGCAGAAGAGAGTTAGGTGGAGCTTCAGTTACTAGGCTTTGGGTCTGAGACAGAGACACAGAGGAAGTGAGAGAGGAGGACAAAGGAAGAAGGGAGAAGGGAGAAGGGAGAAGGAAATAGGTGGATCAGGGGTAGGTGGGTCATGAGCATATGGCCATGAGGTTTGGTTCAGCCAGTTGGAGTAGGAGAGGCCCAGGCAGAACATGGCAAGTGATATCTCAGGATTATTGTCAGAGAAATATGCAAAACATCATAGAAGCTTGATAAATACCCGGCTCCAATGATTTAAGGCTTATTATAATATATAAAGTTTTCATGTCTTTTACTTTGAAATAATACCGCAACATGTCAGTACTCTGTTTATCATTAATTGAAATTTGTTTTTAGACAATTTTGGACATGTGCATAATGCCTACTTCCCTATCACCTCATCAGCCGCTACTTCCTTCCCCCACAAAAATCTCTTTTTCATAGTCTCACATTCATGACTATTAGTTTTGTTCTGCAACTTGCTAGGATTAATCAAGGCCGCCCTGATGACTCTAAGTGTAGAATGCCTGCTGTGAGCTCACTAGTGGGCAAACAACTGAAGGCAATAGTTTTCGCCTTTCCCAGATTCTACTAATAGTTCAGAAGGAAAAAATAGGCACCTACCTTTCTCATTATTTATTTTCCATAGGTGAAGTATTGTGCAGACCTTGTGCAGGAAATGAGTCATTGTAAGTTAATAATCATAATATGTATATCTAGTCTAGAAAACAGAGTTTCTTAGCCCTTCACCCTATCTTCGAACTTAGTACTCAACTTCCCAAATACTCTACAGCTGATTAAAAAAAAAATAAAGGTCAAATAAGGGAAGTAGCTTGCAATAGTCACCTTTCTAGAACACACGGATGTTTTATCATGTTTACCTGAAATAAAATCCTGTTGCAGGTCATAAAGTAATTGAAGGTTTGAGTTGAAGATAATAGCGAGTATCACCGTTCACATTGCTTCAATGGAATTATCCTTATGCCAATGTAGCCACTGAGTGTTTTGCCTAGTGGACAGGAGACATTGGGTGCTGTCCTGTACTGACATCACCTGCCACAAGCTTTCCATGGGTTCCTTAGAGTAGTACGGTCTAGCTAGTGGAAATATTACAAACAGCAGAAAAGTTTTGGGGCACTATCCAAAATGTACTCTACCTACCTATAGTCTTGGAATGTGGGTAATAGGAATGAGTTACAAATATTTTAGAGTTTTTCATTTAATAAATTTACATAGCCACAAGCAGTTAGTAGCTCAAGTTGGATAACACCTTTTTTGTCAGAGCAAGCTTTATAGATTTATCAGCTCAATTTCTTTGATGTTTGTAGTAAAGTCAAGAAACTGTCTTTTTCTTGCTGGAGGAAAATCAGTTCTACGCCTGCCTTTTGCATACTTAGTTTATGCTGGCAATTAAACTCTCTTAAATACAACAGAAATGGGGACTGATATCATTGTAGGTACTTTAGATAGCTTACTAAGTTAGTTTTCTGTCCTTATTCTTTAAGGCATAATCATGACCAGGGACTCTACCTACTTCGGATCTTGGCTTAAGAGCTTCTCTGGTGGCTTCATCTTTTACTATGATTTTAGTTGGAAAGCAAGCAGTTATCTTCTCTCTGTGACCAGGCTGTCTCCAAATCCATCAGGGCAGATTACAATGAAGCATCATTTACCCTCTTGCTGGCTAGGTTTATGTCAACTTGACACAAACTAGAGTCATTTTAGAAGAGGGACCATCAATTGAGAACATGTCTCCACCAGATCAGTCTGCGGATGATCATACCTCTGCTGCATCTGATTCTGCTTCCAGAATTTTCACCTTGAATTTATGCTCTGATATCCTTGAATAATGATTACAAGTTATCAGGTGAGAGAAACCCTTTTCTCCTCAAGTTGCTCTTGTCAGAGTGGCTCCTGACAGCAAGAGAAGTTCTAAGACACTTCACCGGGCAGAAAACACTTCGTCAATGTCTGATTAGGTCAGGCCTGGATAATTCTGTCTTTCTTGGTGTCAATACATCTGAGTATGTCCACATGGAGCATAGAAGAGAAGTTTGCATATGCAATTTAGTGGGTCTTCCTTAACGCTGGTTGGCTGAGATAATCGACTACAGTCTGAGAACATAGGGATAGATTTCTTTTTCTTCATGTAGTGTTAGCTTGTGGCTTCCCATGTTTACACACATCAGAGGAGGTCAAGAGAGTCCAGGATCTGACATTTTATTTCCACCAAATCTTTTTAAGCCTTAGCTATAATGGGCTCAATAAACAAGTCCTTGTAAAAACAGATGGCGATCTTAGTAATGACTCTACAGCCACATGGCATAGCTTAGCTGGGATGCATACACCACTTAAAATACTTTTTTTTAGGCAGCCATTTTTATACTAGCTAGGACATTGTGTAGTTGACATGAAGAAGATACCTTTACTGAACTGGACAAAAATTAAAATCTATTGTTTCAAATAATCAAAGCTCATGAAAGCCAGGCATTTGTGGGACATGGGATGAATGCTATAATGATCCTGGCTTCATTTTTCATTTCTATTTTCCCTCCTTAACACCTTCATTTGCTTAAATTGGTTTTCTCAACAAGGCTGTCAGTTCACAAAGATTCATGTTTTTCAACTCTGTTGCTATAGAGAAAACATCCTTTATGTGTAATTTGAAAATTCCTTACAAAGTACTTTTCTTGACCGGTTTGACCCTCATCCTACACAAATCTTCTGTGATTCCAGAGAGGGCAGCTCTACCTGAAGCTATCTATTTTTAGTGGGAAAACGTATGTCACATTTTAAAAATGTTCTTAAAGGACTAACCCCAAAGAGGCATTTCCAATGCAACCACAGATGTAGAATCGTTTGGGCCTTTACCCTTCTTCTAACCTAACCTAATGAAAAGAATGGATTTAGGATATAATAAGATCCGTGTCGCTTATTTACTTAAAATATCCCTACTGGGTATGTTTTTAGAAGTTTTGAGGCAATATTTTTAAAATATTTCTTCAAAGTCAAATACGTTTATAAAAAATGTTTCTTTTTATTAAGTATTATATTTATTTACATTTCAAATGTTGACCCTCTTCCTGCCCCCCCCACCATGATGTTATCACCCCATCTTACCTCTCCCTTGACTCTAAGAGGGTTCTCGCTCACCCACCTATTCCCACCTCACCCCTCTAGCATCCCCCTTCTCTGGAAGATAAAGCCAACACAGGACCAAACACAGCCCTTCCCACAAAGGCCAGACAAAGCAGTCCTCTTACATATATGGGGTGGGGACAGACTGACCCACGTATGCTTTTCGGTTGGTGGTTTAATCACTGGGAGTTCTGAGGGGTCCAGTTAGTTGATACTGTTGTTCTTCCCATGGGGATTATAATCCCCTTCAGCTCCTTCAGTCCTTCCCCTAACTCTTCTGCTGGTGTCCCTAAGCTCATTCCAATGGTTGACTATAAGTATCTGAATCTGACTCAGTCAGCTACTGGTAGAGTTTCTCAGAGGGCAGTCATGCTAGGCTCCAGTCTACAAGTCTATCTTAACATCAGCAATAGTGTTGGGCTTTCATGTCTGTACACGGGATAGATTCCAAGGTGGGGTAGCCTCTAGATGACCTCTCCTTCAACTTCTGCTCATTTTTCGTCCCTCCTTTTCCTGTAGACAGGAACAAATCTGTGTTAAAAATTTTGAGATGTGTGAGTGGCCCCATCCCTCAGCTGCAGCCATGTCTATCTACTGGTGGTCTCTTCAGTTTCTATCTCCTTGCTGTTGGGCATTTTGGCTAATGTCATTTCCACTGGGTCCTGAGAGCCTCTCACAGCCTTGGTTTCAGGGACTTTTTAATGATTTCCCCCCATTCCCCACCCCACCCTGCCCATATTTGTATTCATTCTCCTGGCTCTCAGGGCCTCTCTCCTATTCCCCCTCCCAGTTCGATATATAGGGTTCCTGAATTTATTCTATGAAATAATATTGTGACAATGGAGTGTGACTTTATCTCTACTTGCTCCCTGTCCACTCACTGGTCAGCTTGTTCCCCAGTTCATGATTGTGCTAGCTGGTGTTCTATTGCTGTGAAGAGACACCATGACTATAGCAACTCTGGTGAAGGAAACATTTAATGGGGACTTGCTTGCACATATGAGGGTTAATCCATGATCACCATGGTGGGAAGCATGGCAACACGCAGACAGACATGGTGCTGGAGAAAATGCTGAGAGTTTTACATCCAGATGGCTGGCAGCAAAGAGGGAAAGCCACTGGGCCTGGCTTTAGTTTCTGACACCCCAATGCCCAACTCCAATGGCATATTTCCTTCACACCTCATAATAAAATAGAGCCACTTCCTATGAGCCTATGAGGTTTTTATTTCTTTCATTTCCTATTAATGTATGTTTTTATTTATTTTACATCTTAATTGCAGGCCTCCCTTCCTCTCCTCCCAGTCCCATCCTCACACCCCCTCCTTCCCCTCCTCCAGTTGCTTGAGTATCAACCACCAATCCACCCTGGGATGTCAGGTAGAAACAAGACTAATCCTTTCCCATGGTAGCCAGATAGGGCAACCCATCTAAGGGAAAGCGATCCAAAGGCAGGCAACAGAGTCAGAGACAGTTCTTGCTCCAATTGTTAGGGGACCTATAGGAAGACCAAGATATGTGGGTGTGTATGAGTGTGTGTGTGTGTGTGTGTGTGTGTGTAGGGGTATATGGTATCTGATATATAAATATATATATCGTATGTTCAACCCATGTATGTTCTTCGATTAGTGGTTCAGTTTCTGTTAGCCTCCATGGGCCCAGGTTAGTTTACTCTGTAGGTCTTCCTGTCTTGTCCTTGACCCCTCCAGCTCCCTAAATCCTTTCTAGCATAACTGTCTTCTGAGAGGCTTCATTCAACAGCTGATGAAAATAGTCACAGAGACACATAGCCCAACATTAGGTAATGCTCTAGTAGTCCTGTGGAAGAGTGGGGGAGATTTTCATTCAAACCATCAAAACAGTATACTCTCTCACTCCTCATATAACTCTCCCTTTGAATTTATCTAGAAATAGATCTATCTGAAGACCCAATTATACTGTTCCTGGGCATATACCCAAAAGATGTTCCACAATACCACAAGGACACAAGCCCCACTATGTTCAAGGTAGCTCTTTTCTAATAGCCATAATCTAGAAACAACCCAGATGTCCCTCAACTAAAGAATGAGTCCAAAAAAATGTGGTTTTTTTACACAATGGATTCAGCTATTAAAAACAAGGTTATCATGATTTTGCAGGCAAATGGATGGAACTAGAAAATATCATCCCGAGTAAGGTAACCCACATGGTATGTACTCACCGATAAGTGTATATTAGCCATAGTAAAGTACAGAATACTCATGATACACCTTACAGACTCAAGAAAGTTAAACAAAGTGGCGGCGGCGGCGGCGGCGGCGGCGGTAGCAGTGGCTGCTCCAGCTGAAGGGCCATCAGCAGTGGAACCAAGGCGACACAGGGTCCAGTTAGGCCCTGCGCCCACGACCACTGACCTTCGCTGACCAGCCGGGCGGCAAGCAACTGCGGTTCTGCGGAGCCTTTCGCTGCACGGAAGCCACTTCAGAACTCGGCTGCCCGCCAGTCAGGAGAGACTCACCGCCATCTTGATCCCGGGCTCCAGAGATCGGTCAGACTGAGCACCTCATGGTACCTTCTCCAAAATCGACCATATAATTGGTCACAAGACAGACCTCAACAAATATAAAAAGATAGAACTAATCCCATGCCTCCTATCTGATCACTATGGAATAAAAGTGGTCTTCAATAGCAACAGAAACAACAGAAAACCCACAAACACGTGGAGATTGAACAATACTCTACTCAATGACACCTTGGTCAAGGAAGAAATAAAGAAAGAAATTAAAGACTTTTTAGAACACAATGAAAATGAAAACACAACATACCCAAATCTATGGGACACAATGAAAGCAGTGCTAAGAGGAAAACTCATAGCCCTGAGTGCCTCCAAAAAGAAAATGGAGAGAGCATACATTACCAACTTAATGACACACCTGAAAGCCCTAGAACAAAAAGAAGCTATTTCACCCAGGAGGAGTAGAAGGCAGGAAATCATCAAACTCAGGGCCGAAATCAATCAAGTAGAAACAAAGAGAACCATACAAAAAATCAACAAAACTAGGAGCTGGTTCTTTGAGAAAATCAACAAGATAGATAAACCCTTAGCCAGACTGACCAAAGGGCACAGAGAAAGTATCCAAATTAACAAACTTAGAAATGAAAAGGGAGACATAACAACGGAAACTGAGGAAATCCAAAAAATCATCAGATCCTACTACAAGAGCCTGTACTCAACACAACTGGAGAATCTGGAGGAAATGGACAATTTCCTTGACAGATACCAAATACCAAAATTAAATCAGGACCAACTAGACCATCTAAACAGTCCCATAAAGCCTAAAGAAATAGAAGGAGTCATAGAAAGTCTTCCAACCAAAAAAAGCACAGGACCAGATGGTTTCAGTGTAGAATTCTACCAGACCTTCAAAGAAGAGTTAACACCAATACTCTTCAAACTATTCCACAAAATAGAAACAGAAGGAACACTACCCAATTCCTTCTACGAAGCCACAATTACGCTGATACCAAAGCCACACAAAGATCCAACAAAGAAAGAGAACTTCAGACCAATTTCCCTTATGAACATCGATGCAAAAATACTCAACAAAATTCTTGCCAACCGAATCCAAGAACACATCAAAACGATCATCCACCATGATCAAGTAGGCTTTATCCCGGGAATGCAGGGTTGGTTCAATATACGGAAATCCATCAATACAATCCACTACATAAACAAACTCAAAGAACAAAACCACATGGTCATTTCATTGGATGCTGAAAAAGCATTTGACAAAATTCAGCATCCTTTCATGCTTAAAGTCTTGGAGAGAACAGGAATTCAAGGCCCATACCTAAACATAGTAAAAGCAATATACAGCAAACCGGTAGCCAGCATCAAACTAAACGGAGAGAAACTTGAAGCAATCCCACTGAAATCAGGGACCAGACAAGGCTGCCCCCTTTCTCCTTATCTTTTCAATATTGTACTTGAGGTACTAGCTCGGGCAATTCGACAACATAAGGAGGTCAAAGGGATACAAATTGGAAAGGAGGAAGTCAAACTATCATTATTTGCAGACGACATGATCGTCTACCTAAGTGACCCAAAGAACTCCACTAGAGAGCTCCTACAGCTGATAAACAACTTCAGCAAAGTGGCAGGTTACAAAATCAACTCAAGCAAATCAGTGGCCTTCCTATACTCAAAGGATAAGCAGGCTGAGAAAGAAATTAGGGAAATGACCCCCTTCACAATAGCCACAAACAGTATAAAGTATCTTGGGGTGACTCTTACCAAACATGCGAAAGATCTGTATGGCAAGAACTTCAAGACTCCGAAGAAGGAAATGGAAGAAGACCTAAAAATTGGGAAAACCTCCCATGCTCATGGATCGGTAGAATCAATATAGTTAAAATGGCCATTTTGCCTAAAGCACTATACAGATTCAATGCAATACCCATCAAAATCCCAACTCAATTCTTCACAGAGTTAGAAAGAGCAATTATCAAATTCATCTGGAACAACAAAAAACCCAGGATAGCTAAAACTATTCTCAGCAACAAAAGAAAATCTGGGGGAATCAGTATCCCTGACCTCAAGCAATACTACAGAGCAATAGTGTTAAAAACTGCATGGTATTGGTACAGTGACAGGCAGGAGGATCAATGGAACAGGATTGAAGATCCAGAAATGAACCCACACACCTATGGCCACTTGATCCTCGACAAAGAGGCTGAAAACATCCAATGGAAAAAAGATAGCCTTTTCAACAAATGGTGCTGGTTCAACTGGAGGTCAGCATGCAGAAGAATGCGAATTGATCCATCCTTGTCTCCTTGTACTAAGCTCAAATCCAAATGGATCAAGGACCTCCACATAAAGCCAGACACTCTGAAGCTAATAGAAAAGAAACTGGGGAAGACCCTTGAGGACATCGGTACAGGGAGAAAGTTTCTGAACAGAACACCAATAGCGTATGCTCTAAGAGCAAGAATTGACAAATGGGACCTCATAAGGTTACAGAGTTTCTGTAAGGCAAAGGACACCATCAAGAGGACAGATCGGCAACCAACAAATTGGGAAAAGATCTTCACCAATCCTACATCAGATAGAGGGCTAATATCCAATATATATAAAGAACTCAAGAAGTTAGACTCCAGAAAACCGAACAACCCTATTAAAAAATGGGGTACAGAGTTAAACAAAGAATTCTCACCTGAAGAACTTCGGATGGCGGAGAAGCATCTTAAAAAATGCTCCACTTCATTAGTCATTAGGGAAATGCAAATCAAAACAACCCTAAGATTTCATCTTACACCAGTCAGAATGGCTAAGATTAAAAATTCAGGAGACAGCAGGTGTTGGAGAGGGTGCGGAGAAAGAGGAACACTCCTCCACTGCTGGTGGGGTTGCAAATTGGTACAACCACTCTGGAAAGCAGTCTGGCGGTTCCTCCGAAAACTGGGCACCTCACTTCCAGAAGATCCTGCTATACCACTCCTGGGCATATACCCAGAGGATTCCCCACCATGTAATAAGGATACATGCTCTACTATGTTCATAGCAGCCCTATTTATAATTGCCAGATGCTGGAAAGAACCCAGGTATCCCTCAACAGAAGAGTGGATACAAAAAATGTGGTATATCTACACAATGGAGTACTATTCAGCCATTAGAAACAATGAATTCATGAAATTCTTAGGCAAATGGATGGAGCTAGAGAACATCATACTAAGTGAGGTAACCCAGACTCAAAAGGTGAATCATGGTATGCACTCACTAATAAGTGGTTATTAACCTAGAAAACTGGAATACCCAAAACATAATCCACACATCAAATGAGATACAAGAAGAAAGCAGGAGTGGTCCCTGGTTCTGGAAAGACTCAGTGAAACAGTATTTGGCAAAACCAGAACGGGGAATTGGGAAGGGGTGGGAGGGAGGACAGGGGAAGAGAAGGGGGCTTACGGGACTTTCGGGGAGTGGGGGGGGGCTAGAAAAGGGGAAATCATTTGAAATGTAAATAAATTATATCAAATAAAAAAAAAAGAAATAAAAAAAACAAAACAAAAAAAAAAAAAAGAAAGTTAAACAAAATGGAAGGCTCAAATGATTCTTGGATCCCACTTAAAGGGGAAACAAAATAGTCATAGGTGTCAGAGGGAGGAGGGACGTGGGTGACAGTGGGTAGGGGGAGGGTAATGGGGGAAAGAATGAGGTATGGGGAGAGACAGAAGAAAAGGTCAGAGGGATTAGAGCATGAAAGGAAATCTGCAATGTGAATGCCTGTGTGTGTGTGTGTGTGTGTGTGTGTGTGTGTGTGTGTGTCGATCTCTACAAAGTCTCAGAGTCCTCAGATGGGGAAGGCTCTCAGAAGTCAATGTGGGTAATATTAGCTGAGATGGTGATTGAGTGGGGATATGGAACCTGAAGTGGCCACTTACCATAGCTAGGAATGACCTTCAGTGGAGGGATAAGAACACCAACCCATCCATAAAACATTCACTCAAAATTTGTCCTGTCTAAAAGAAATGCAAGGATAAAGATGGAGCAGAGACTAAAGAAATGGTCAACCAATAATCAGTCCAACATAAAACCCACCCCATGGGCAAGCACCAATCCCTGACATTGTTAATGATACTCTGCTTTGCTTGAAGACAGGAGCCTCTGAGAGGTTCTACCCAGCAGCAGACGGAAACAGATGCAGATACCCACTCACAAACATTGGAGGGAGGTGGAAGACTCCTATGGAAGGGTTGGGAAAAAGATTTAAGGCTCTGAATGGTTTTGGAACCCCACAAGAAGACCAACAGAGTTAAATCACCTGGATCCCTGGAAGCTCTCAGAGACTGAGCCACCAACGAAGGAACATGCACATACATGTGCTGGGATGAAGCCCCGGCACATACCTAGCAAACATGTAACTCAGGCTCCATGGCTGCCTTGTGTGGTTTGAGCAGTAAAGGATGTGCCCAATCTGGCAGAGACTTGATGTGCCATGGTGGGTAGATACCCAGCTGGGGCCCCACCCTCTCAAAGGAGAAGGGGAGAGCATATGGTGAGGGAATTTTGGGAGGGGGACCATGATGGTGAGCAGGTTTTTTTAATATATAAATGAATGAATGAATGAATGAATAAATAAATAGTTTAAAAATAAGGAATCAACAGAAGCAGAAAATAATTACAGGCATAGAAGAGGTGATGTTAGATTGTCTTCTTATCTCTGCTGCCTGTTTTACATAATGTCTTCATCTTGTGCTCTAAATCACAGCAAACACTTACACATCAGTGAATTCTGCATTTACATTTAAGTTCCATATTTAAGTGCCACATAAACTACTTTTAAAATTCTGTTTCCCACTGAATATCTGTGAATACTTTTGAGGTACAATGTGATGCTTAATTCATTATGAATTCCTAAGTACTTAAACCAATTATACCATCTATTGCTTTTTACCATTTCTTTAAATGGACTGTACTCAAATTCCAATTATTTTAACAATTCAAAATATAAAAGGCATGGCTGCTCATTATATTCACTCACGTGACACAGAACATTAGAATTTAGTAATCTGTCAAACAGTCTATCGAATGACATCATTTCCTAATCTTTCTAGTTCTTGGGAACCTCTGTTCTTGTCTTATCTTTTATAGGGTCAACCTTGCTCTTTTGTATACATTTGTAGAGGTCAAGACCAAAGCTCTGTGCATGGTAAGTAAGTACTCTACTTTAACTTATAAAGGTGTTTGTTCATGAATGAGATCACCTAGTATTTATCTTTCTGTGCTTGATATAATGTCCTCTAGTTCTATCTATGTTTGTATAAATAATATGATTTCATGTTTTCTTTGGTTGTCCAGTATTCCCTTTTGTTTATGTCATACTGCCATAGTCCATTTGCTTGTCCATGAACAGTCAGGTTGAGTTCTTGTTCTGGTTATTATGATAATAGGCCTGATCATTATCCACGTTCAACCCTAGAACTTGCATATCTAACTCAAATGTTATAACTCAACTTGATTACTAAATGTCATTGTTAATTACTCAGTTTTTCAGAGAACAACTTCTTACCTAATATTTTAAGCTCTGCCTTTCTTTCCATTTATCTAGACTAACACATGAGCCACCTGGCTGATACCTAAACTGATAAATGGGCCTCCTGGCTGATACCTGGATGATACACAAGTTATCTGGATGATACTTGGACTAACACACAAACTATCTGGCTGATACCTGGAGCAATACACAAACCATCTGGCTGATACCTGGTTATACACAAACCATCTGGTTGAGAGCTTTGCTCTTCTAACTCCTTAAAAACAGTCTTGACTCAAAAGGCATGTTGATCTTTGAAAACTAAATGGTTTCATGCTTCAGAGCTTCCTACAGGTGTATTGCACATGAATGAACTCTGTTCTTTTATCCCCCAACGCCCCCTAGGCTGAATGGTAATGCTCCTCCCACCTCTCTGAAGTCACCTGCGTGCCCTGCATCCTCCCATGATGCTGCACCATGTTGGCCTTCTTCTTCCTGTAACTGGACAACTTATTCATTTTCTCAGCAACACATTCCTTAAGAATGTTCTTTATTGGGCGGCGGCGGCGGCGGCGGCGGCGGTAGCAGTGGCTGCTCCAGCTGAAGGGCCATCAGCGGTGGAACCAAGGCGACACAGGGTCCAATTAGGCCCTGCGCCCACGACCACTGACCTTCGCTGACCAGCCGGGCGGCAAGCAACTGCGGTTCTGCGGAGCCTTTCGCTGCACGGAAGCCACTTCAGAACTCGGCTGCCCGCCAGTCAGGAGAGACTCACCGCCATCTTGATCCCGGGCTCCAGAGATCCGTCAGACTGAGGTACACAAACATAATCCTAGGCCCAACACCGCAGGGGTCGGAGCCAGACGGGCGTTGGCCTGCACCCAGGCCCTGGGCTGTTCGAGTGGCCATCGGGGCGCCAACCCAGCCAGGAGTTTTTTTTTTTTTTTTTTTTTTTGCCCCGGCCGGTGCACACGCCGCCATTTTGCCTACAGGAGCCAGAGTGCTCGGGAGGGCAGAGACTGCTAACAAGCGTAGCCTGAGGCTAACAAAACGGGGGTCTAGGCCCCAAAAGGCACAGGACTGACCCCAAGAACTGGGCGGCTTGGTGGGCCATCTGTGTGTCAACCAGCCCAGGAGGTTATTAGCACAACAGACTCTCCCGGTGCTTTCGCGGAGCGCGGACGCGCACGCCCGCCATCCGGGTCACCTGGCGGACCCAAATAACAGACATAGCCCTAGGGGAACTTTGCTCGGACCTTGGCCTCCCAGGCGTTTGCCTGGACTCAGGGCCCAGGCGACAAGGCTAACCTAGTGTGCGCCAGCCCGGTTGGGGAAATCGGCTGCCCAGCGGAGTGAGCGGAGCACAGGGGAGGTCACAGCAACATTCACCTTCGGAGCTCCCTGGGGGTGCACACGGGTTCCACCTGGTCCACAGACACAATCTGGGGCAAGGGCTCAGGCAGAAGCCCCCAGCTCAACTCTCTCCGCTTCAGATCAGCCTGGGTGGCCGCCACATCTCCAGGTCCCTCAAGAGGCTAGAGGGGGCTTCCGGGCGGCCAGCTGGGAGAAGTCGGTGTGCTCCAATAAATCCTGCGGGCCCCAGCGGGAGCCTTCGGGTGCCTGCTTCGGGATCTGAACAGCCTGGACAACAGCACCCTGTCTATAGGCAGTGCAGAGTGTAAGCTGTGCACCAGAGGCCAACGGGGAAGGGGCAGCTTGCACTGGTGAGTCCAGCACTGACAAGACCAAGTAACACCAGTGAGAGCTAGATGGCAAAAGGCAAACGCAGAAACGTCACTAACAGAAATCAAGGCAATATGGCAACATCTGAACCAAATTCTCCTCTACCAGCAAGTCCTGGATACCCCATCACACCAGTAAAACAAGATTTGGATTTAAAATCACTGGTCATGATGCTGGTACAGGAACACATGAAGGGCATTGAGGAGAAAATGGATCAAAAGTTAGAAGCCCTTGCAAGGGAAACACAAAAATCATTGAAAGAAATCCAGGAGAATACAAAAGCCAACAAGGAGGAAATGCAAAAAACACTTAAAGAAATACAGGAGAACTTTGCTCAACAGGCTGAGGTCATGAAAGACGAAACACAAAAATCTCTTAAAGAAATACAGGAGAACTTTGGTCAACAGGCTGAGCTCATGAAAGAGGAAACACAAAAATCTCTTAAAGAATTACAGGAAAACACAAACATGCAAGGGAAGGAGCTAAGCAAAACCATCCAGGATCTAAAATCAGAAGTAGAAACAACTAAGAAAACTCAAAGGGAGACAACTTTGGAGATAGAAAGCCTTGGGAAGAAATCAGGGGACAGAGATGCAAATATCAACAACAGAATACAAGAGATAGAAGAAAGAATCTCAGATGCTGAAGATTCCATAGAAACCATGGACTCAACAGTTAAAGAAAATGCAAAGTGCAAAAAGCTTGTAACCCAAAATATCCAGGAAATCCAGGACACAATGAGAAGACCAAACCTAAGGATTATAGGCATAGATGAGAGTGAAGATTTACAACTTAAAGGGCCAGCAAATATCTTCAATAAAATTATGGAAGAAAACTTCCCTAACCTAAAGAGAGAGATGCCCATGAATATACAAGAAGCCTACAGAACTCCAAACAGACTGGACCAGAACAGAAATACTTCCCGTCACATAATAATCAAAACACCAAATGTTCTAAACAAAGAAAGAATACTAAAGGCAGTAAGAGAAAAAGGCCAAGTAACATATAAAGGAAGACCTATCAGAATCACAGCAGACTTTTCACCTGAGACTATGAAGGCTAGAAGGTCCTGGGCAGATCTCATGCAGACTCTAAGAGAACACAAATGCCAACCAAAACTACTATATCCAGCAAAACTCTCAATCACCATAGATGGAGAAACTAAGATATTTCACGACAAAACCAAGTTCACCCAATATCTATCCACAAACCCAGCCCTAAAAAGGATAATAGGAGGACAACACCAATACAAGGAGGGAAACTCCACCCTGAAAAAAGCAAGATAGTAACCTTTCATCAAACCCAAAAGAAGTTAAGCAATCAAATTTAAAAAATAACGTCAAAAATGATAGGAAGTAACAATCACTATTCCTTAATATCTCTTAACATCAATGGACTCAATGCCCCAATAAAAAGACACAGACTATCTGACTGGATACGTAAACAGGACCCTACATTTTGCTGCTTACAGGAAACACACCTCAGGGTCAAAGACAAACACTACCTTAGAGTAAAAGGCTGGAAGACAATTTTACAAGCAAATGGTCTCAGGAAACAAGCTGGAGTAGCCATTTTAATATCAGATAAAATTGACTTTCAACCCAAAGTCATCAAAAGAGACTCTGAGGGACACTTCTTGCTGGTCAAAGGAAAAATACAACAAGAAGAACTCTCAATCCTGAACATCTATGCTCCAAATGCAAGGGCACCCTCTTTCATAAAAGAAACTCTATTAAAACTCAAAGCACACATTACACCTAACACAATAATTGTGGGTGACTTCAACACTGCACTTTCCTCAATGGACCGATCAGGAAAACAGAAACTAAACAAGGACACAATGAAACTAATTGAAGCTTTGGACCAATTAGACTTAACTGATATATATAGAACATTCTATCCTAAAACAAAAGAATATACCTTTTTTTCAGCACCTCATGGTACCTTCTCCAAAATCGACCATATAATTGGTCACAAGACAGACCTCAACAAATATAAAAAGATAGAACTAATCCCATGCCTCCTATCTGATCACTATGGAATAAAAGTGGTCTTCAATAGCAACAGAAACAACAGAAAACCCACATACACGTGGAAATTGAACAATACTCTACTCAATGACACCTTGGTCAAGGAAGAAATAAAGAAAGAAATTAAAGACTTTTTAGAACACAATGAAAATGAAAACACAACATACCCAAATCTATGGGACACAATGAAAGCAGTGCTAAGAGGAAAACTCATAGCCCTGAGTGCCTCCAAAAAGAAAATGGAGAGAGCATACATTACCAACTTAATGACACACCTGAAAGCCCTAGAACAAAAAGAAGCTATTTCACCCAGGAGGAGTAGAAGGCAGGAAATCATCAAACTCAGGGCCGAAATCAATCAAGTAGAAACAAAGAGAACCATACAAAAAATCAACAAAACTAGGAGCTGGTTCTTTGAGAAAATCAACAAGATAGATAAACCCTTAGCCAGACTGACCAAAGGGCACAGAGAAAGTATCCAAATTAACAAACTTAGAAATGAAAAGGGAGACATAACAACGGAAACTGAGGAAATCCAAAAAATCATCAGATCCTACTACAAGAGCCTGTACTCAACACAACTGGAGAATCTGGAGGAAATGGACAATTTCCTTGACAGATACCAAATACCAAAATTAAATCAGGACCAACTAGACCATCTAAACAGTCCCATAAAGCCTAAAGAAATAGAAGGAGTCATAGAAAGTCTTCCAACCAAAAAAAGCACAGGACCAGATGGTTTCAGTGCAGAATTCTACCAGACCTTCAAAGAAGAGTTAACACCAATACTCTTCAAACTATTCCACAAAATAGAAACAGAAGGAACACTACCCAATTCCTTCTACGAAGCCACAATTACGCTGATACCAAAGCCACACAAAGATCCAACAAAGAAAGAGAACTTCAGACCAATTTCCCTTATGAACATCGATGCAAAAATACTCAACAAAATTCTTGCCAACCGAATCCAAGAACACATCAAAACGATCATCCACCATGATCAAGTAGGCTTTATCCCGGGAATGCAGGGTTGGTTCAATATACGGAAATCCATCAATACAATCCACTACATAAACAAACTCAAAGAACAAAACCACATGGTCATTTCATTGGATGCTGAAAAAGCATTTGACAAAATTCAGCATCCTTTCATGCTTAAAGTCTTGGAGAGAACAGGAATTCAAGGCCCATACCTAAACATAGTAAAAGCAATATACAGCAAACCGGTAGCCAGCATCAAACTAAACGGAGAGAAACTTGAAGCAATCCCACTGAAATCAGGGACCAGACAAGGCTGCCCCCTTTCTCCTTATCTTTTCAATATTGTACTTGAGGTACTAGCTCGGGCAATTCGACAGCATAAGGAGGTCAAAGGGATACAAATTGGAAAGGAGGAAGTCAAACTATCATTATTTGCAGACGACATGATCGTCTACCTAAGTGACCCAAAGAACTCCACTAGAGAGCTCCTACAGCTGATAAACAACTTCAGCAAAGTGGCAGGTTACAAAATCAACTCAAGCAAATCAGTGGCCTTCCTATACTCAAAGGATAAACAGGCTGAGAAAGAAATTAGGGAAATGACCCCCTTCACAATAGCCACAAACAGTATAAAGTATCTTGGGGTGACTCTTACCAAACATGCGAAAGATCTGTATGGCAAGAACTTCAAGACTCTGAAGAAGGAAATGGAAGAAGACCTCAAAAAATGGGAAAACCTCCCATGCTCATGGATCGGTAGAATCAATATAGTTAAAATGGCCATTTTGCCTAAAGCACTATACAGATTCAATGCAATACCCATCAAAATCCCAACTCAATTCTTCACAGAGTTAGAAAGAGCAATTATCAAATTCATCTGGAACAACAAAAAACCCAGGATAGCTAAAACTATTCTCAGCAACAAAAGAAAATCTGGGGGAATCAGTATCCCTGACCTCAAGCAATACTACAGAGCAATAGTGTTAAAAACTGCATGGTATTGGTACAGTGACAGGCAGGAGGATCAATGGAACAGGATTGAAGATCCAGAAATGAACCCACACACCTATGGCCACTTGATCCTCGACAAAGAGGCTGAAAACATCCAATGGAAAAAAGATAGCCTTTTCAACAAATGGTGCTGGTTCAACTGGAGGTCAGCATGCAGAAGAATGCGAATTGATCCATCCTTGTCTCCTTGTACTAAGCTCAAATCCAAATGGATCAAGGACCTCCACATAAAGCCAGACACTCTGAAGCTAATAGAAAAGAAACTGGGGAAGACCCTTGAGGACATCGGTACAGGGAGAAAGTTTCTGAACAGAACACCAATAGCGTATGCTCTAAGAGCAAGAATTGACAAATGGGACCTCATAAGGTTACAGAGTTTCTGTAAGGCAAAGGACACCATCAAGAGGACAGATCGGCAACCAACAAATTGGGAAAAGATCTTCACCAATCCTACATCAGATAGAGGGCTAATATCCAATATATATAAAGAACTCAAGAAGTTAGACTCCAGAAAACCGAACAACCCTATTAAAAAATGGGGTACAGAGTTAAACAAAGAATTCTCACCTGAAGAACTTCGGATGGCGGAGAAGCATCTTAAAAAATGCTCCACTTCATTGGTCATTAGGGAAATGCAAATCAAAACAACCCTAAGATTTCATCTTACACCAGTCAGAATGGCTAAGATTAAAAATTCAGGAGACAGCAGGTGTTGGAGAGGGTGCGGAGAAAGAGGAACACTCCTCCACTGCTGGTGGGGTTGCAAATTGGTACAACCACTCTGGAAAGCAGTCTGGCGGTTCCTCCGAAAACTGGGCACCTCACTTCCAGAAGATCCTGCTATACCACTCCTGGGCATATACCCAGAGGATTCCCCACCATGTAATAAGGATACATGCTCTACTATGTTCATAGCAGCCCTATTTATAATTGCCAGATGCTGGAAAGAACCCAGGTATCCCTCAACAGAAGAGTGGATACAAAAAATGTGGTATATCTACACAATGGAGTACTATTCAGCCATTAGAAACAATGAATTCATGAAATTCTTAGGCAAATGGATGGAGCTAGAGAACATCATACTAAGTGAGGTAACCCAGACTCAAAAGGTGAATCATGGTATGCACTCACTAATAAGTGGTTATTAACCTAGAAAACTGGAATACCCAAAACATAATCCACACATCAAATGAGATACAAGAAGAAAGCAGGAGTGGTCCCTGGTTCTGGAAAGACTCAGTGAAACAGTATTTGGCAAAACCAGAACGGGGAATTGGGAAGGGGTGGGAGGGAGGACAGGGGAAGAGAAGGGGGCTTACGGGACTTTCGGGGAGTGGGGGGGGGCTAGAAAAGGGGAAATCATTTGAAATGTAAATAAATTATATCAAATAAAAAAAAAAAAAAAAGAATGTTCTTTATTTGTCTGGAACAATCACAATTTAGGTTTTTCTTATTTTTCTTTAATTTGTCTTTAATGGTGTCTCTCTTCATCAAGGTATCTGCTAAGATATTATAGTTTTAGAGGGTTTAAATTTAGGTATCAACACTCATGCTATTCTCTTGCTTCAGTCTTTTCAATTCAATGCATCATAAATTGATTGGCTTAATTATTTATTAAAACTTGAGTGTTGTGGAGACAGTGCTCTTGTGTTATATCTACCTTAAATTCCTTCTTGGTGGGAACAGACTTTGCCTTCATAACTCAGAATGTTGTTTAAATGTTAAATGCTGTTAATTGGTTGGCATTACATGAATGAGCTTGACAAACATATTGTTCTATTATCCTCTATTTTTTTTCATTAAACTAAGTTGGATAAATTCTTGATTCATGGGCCAGGGGGTGGTGGTGCACACCTTTAGTCCCAGCGCTAAAGAGAAGTTGAGGCTGAGACAGTTGCATCTCTTTGAGTTCTAGCCCAGCCTTGTCTATATAGTGAGCCCCAGGATGGCCAGGACTACACAGAAAAGCAGTGTTTCAAACCTCTCCATATTAATAAATATATATAAATAAAGATATACATATAAGCATTTTTCATCCAAATGAAATCATATCTCTTAGTCAATGACAATGAAGTTATATTAGAGGCTTGTGTGTTTATTTGTAAATAATTGGCTTCTATTAGAACATTTATTACAACATAACAAAAACCATGACTGTCTTGGATAGCTCTGTAGATTTGATTCTCATTTTGTTTTAACCTGCTCTGTTGATAATTTAAATATAATAATATTCTCATTCCCGATGTGCAGTAATACAAGTTTTGGTAGATACAAACATCTTTGTATAAGAATCACAGATTACTACAACCATAATGAATTGTGGTTTATGCTTAAAGTTGTTATAGCAAAATCAAAATACATTTTCATATATTTTTAGATAGAAATTTTACAATTTTTGATTGTACTGAAAATGAAACCTTGTCCAAAACTTCACTTTTTAATTTTCTATTGTTACTCAAAATATAATTGATTGCTATAACAATGTTATATAGTACAACCTTGAAACGTTTTTGGTAGTTTCAATAGCTTTTCATTAGACTTTTGCCATTTTTTATCAAGTGAAAGGAATTCTCTACTGTTCCTAGCTTATAAAAGAGGCTTCTTAATTTGCAGATGTAATATTCTCTGTAGTTCTATTTCCCTTTAATCATTCATATGATAATTCTGTTGGTCCAGGCTTGCATATAAATATTAAACTAAATATGCTACTGATTTGTTACTTTCCTTTTTATTTAATTAAGCTTTTTATAAACATTTTTATCAATATCCGTGATTTAGTTTGGTTTTGTTCAAATGAGTATCGTTCTGATACTAAGTTAACAAGTTCTGAGCAAGTTGCATTGAGTATTTGCTAGAATTGACCTAAGATGGCTCTAGATATGGGGGTTTTGTCTTAAAACAGTGAATTCAGTGTCTTCAATGGATATAGAATTACTCAAATTATCTGTTCCCATTCCATTGAGGATTGATGACCTGCATCTTATAAGAAATTTAACAATTTTATCTCTATTGCTGTATTTTATATTTTGTAGAATTTATATCTTGTTGTATTTCTTTAATACATGTGTATGTCTGGTACCCACAGATGTCATAATAGGATATCAGATCATCTGGAAGTGGAGTTACAGACACTTACAAGGTACCATGTACAGGCTGGAAATCAAACCTGAGTCCTCTGGAAGAACAGCAACTGCTCTTAACAGCTAAGCTATCTCTCCAGCCCTTCCTTAATTTTATTTTAAGATCTATTTGTAAGGGTTCCAGCCACTCTTAGATAATTTCTGTAATGCCTTTCTGCTCTTTTTTGTTTGTTTTTGTTTTGTTTTGTTTTTCTCGAATAGTTTTGCTATATGGCTTTTCCTAGGGAGGTATAAAGAATTGTTGTCTGTTCACCCCAGATAAAGAAAACATGAACAGACCAAAGAAGCAATTCTGTCTATATCCATCTTGGCATGCTAATGAATTTATTAAAGTTATTTATATGAACATGGGTGGCATCAATCAGCAATACCTCTAGAAAGCCCTGTGGAATACTGCAGGCAGCTACATCACTGAAGAATTTCACCAGAGCATGGACAACTCAAGAAAAGCCCTCTAAGAAATTTATGAACAATTATATTATTATTAATTTTTACACCAGTTGATGTACAAGATCAGAACTGCTACAACCCAAAATGATCATGACTAAACCCAGACCAGCTATACTGTTGTGTGATTAGCTGTTTTATATTTTATCATTACTAGTTAACATTTTGTTCCATCTTTTCAAAGAACGTTGTATTATTACTATTATTTTCATTGATTTTCTTCTGTTTTGTTTTGCAAATATGGGGAAAAGCAATAAAGCAATAGTTTTTCTTTCCTTTGGTGAAATTCCAAGCATTGAGTATCTGGAGGGTAAAGATTGAATCTCACCCTAAAAAAGCCACCTTCTTTCCTGCCCTGGAAGTATGCCCTTAGATTATTTTTTATTCTTGCTTCTGCATGCATCCTTTTAAAATTTCTCTTCCCATTAATTTATTCTTTCACTTTACATGCCAATCACTGTCCTGTTCCCCTCTCACATGGTCCCTCTCCAATCTGCCCTCCCTCCTTCCTCTGATACTTAATTCTCACCTCCTCCCCACTTCCCTCCCCATCTCCTCTCAAATCCAGTTCCCTCCTTCCATCTGCCTCCTATGACTATTATAATTTACATTCTAAGTGAGATTCAAGCATCCTAGGTTGGGCCTTTCTTCTTGTTTAGCTCCATTGGGTTTGTGGAGTGTAACATGGGCATCTTGTATTTGTTAGTTAACGTCTACATTGTCCTTTGAGGTCTCAGTTACCTCACTCAGGATGATATTTTCTAGTTCCATCCATTTGCCTGTATGGATCTTTTTTTATATGAGCTACTTTGTAGCAGTTGGTTGTTAGGGGGAGGTTGCTTTAGTTAAGTTGGGTTTGTGCATTGTTACTGCTATGGCTTTCTCTGTGCACCAACTATTTAATTCTCCTTGCTTTTTCTTGAATTTTGTGATGGCCCATGTTCAGTGGCAATGGGATTAGGCCAGTGGGTGCCAAAATTGCTGATATAATAGGACTGGAGGATATTTTTGAAAGACATTAACAGTTCAATTGGCAAACTGGGCAAAACCAATCACCATAACTAATGTGCATTGGCGTCAGGTTCTCTGTTAAGAGCCTGTATAAAATTAAAGCAAGATGGGCAAAGGGTGAATTTTCTATGCTTGGGCTGAAACATAGATTTTCTCTGACACGTGGACATTTGTAATTTTGTTCTTATTCTCGTTGAGTGACATGAGGACTCACCCGTGTGTTAATGTTAATTGTCAACTTGATTGAATATAGTATCAATTGAGAGAAATGTTCCTGGGCAGATCTGGGAAAGCATTTCCTGGAGTAATTAGATGAAGGAAGAAAGCCCTCCCCCACAGTATGTGCTGCCTTCCGGGGAGAGCACAGATGTAGACACCTGAAGACTCATGTCTCTGCTTCCCTCCCTGACTTCATTTCTCACAGCGAGGAAGCACATTCCTGTCATTGCTTCCACTGTTAGCTGGCATCAGACTTGAACTTTCTTGGCTTTCAAAATGGAACAAGGATCTGTGACCATCAAGGAAACTTTCAAGCCCTCTGCTCCATATTAGGGCAGTTGGGGAAGCCTGCTTCATGAACTGAAGTTCTACTTGTTTCTTAAGCTCTCCAGTATATTGATGGATATTATTGGATTATCCGGAAATTCTAGTGAAGCATATGCATATACTCATGCCTGGGTGCAAGCGTCTGCGCGCGCGCGCGCGCGCGCGCGCGCGCGCGCGCGCGCGCGCGCGCACACACACACACACACACACACACACTACAGAGAAAGAGAGAGAGAGAGAGAGAGAGAGAGAGAGAGAGAGAGAGAGAGAGAGAGGGAGAGAGAAAGAGAGTGAGTGAGAGAGAGAATTGGCTCTGTTCTACACCATATCTCTATTGGTTCTGTGCTACTCTTTTAACTTCTTTCTTAGGCCTTTAGGCCAACTTTACTGGTTGTTAGCTTTAAGTGTCAGATTAAAGACTATCTCAGTTCTTATAATTTTGTGTTGTTTCTTAATTTAAAATTCTCTCTCTCTGTCCCTCTCTCTCTCTCTGTCTCTGTTCCTCTCTGTCTCTCTGTCTCTTTGTCTCTCTCTGTCTCTCTGGTCTCTCTGTCTCTATCTCTGACTCTGGTCTCTCTGTATCTCTCTGTTTCTCTGTCTTTCTCTGTCTCTGTCTCTCTGTCTCTCTGTCTCTCTCTCTCTCTCTTTCTCTCTCTCTCTCTCTCTCTCTCTCTCTCTCTCTCTCTCTCTCTCTCTCTCTGTGTGTGTGTGTTTATGAATGTCTTTATTGCCTATACTGACTCTTCAAACTTGCAAAGTTGTTCAGCCTGTTCCTAAAGCCATGGTGATTCTTTTTCCACAGCCCTCTGCCCAAGTTCTGCGATTACAGGTATGAAAGCATGGGCCATCATTCCAGCTTCTAATTCTATTCTGATTGTGTGCTCTTCTTACATACATTCAACCTAAGCCTAACCCTGACTGACAGAATGGTGTCTATGAGATGGGTTTGGTATTGTTTGAAGACATTGGCACAGAGAACGAGAACTCATGTAGATTTCCCAAGCTAACATGTGGGGGCAGAATTTCATGAAACAAAGGTCTTTCTCCTCCTCATGTTTCTTTTGCATCTTCTTTGTCCATCCAATCCCCTTGGTTTCTTATTTACCAATATCCCCCTTTTTTAGTTGTGTAAATATCTATTTATGTCTGACTCTATTCTATCTGGTCTTATTGCTTCCTATTCAATTAAAGTATATATTTGAGGTTTCATTGCATTTAATATACAAAGCATCATATCACATATTTTAAGTGTTCAATGGAAGAAAATAGAGACCTTATTTACATACGTTTAATGACTGTACTATTATGTATGCTTTAGGTATCAGAGAACATTAGTTTTGTTAGGGCCGCAGTCCTTGTTTGGAGAAAAGAAAAATAGAGCATGCAATATCTTCCCAAAGGCTCATGTGTTAAAATACTAGGCTGCCAGCTGGGACACTTTTGTTGATTTTAATACCTTATTTCATTATTTATTTATTGCATATATCTATGTGTACTTATGTGCACATTCATATTGGTACTCTCAGAAACCAGAAGAAGGTGTGGAATCCACTACAATTGGATGTACTGGCAGTTGTGAGCTGTATGTGTGCCCAGTATGTGTGCTGGGAACCAAGTGCTGGGCCTCTGAAAGAGCAGTAAGAGTTCTTAGCATCTGAGACATCTTTCCTTGGAGGTTGTGGAACTTTATAAACTGTGATCTATTTAACAAAAACAGTGGGTGGGCTTGAAAGTGGTGTTGACTCCTGGTTCCTACCAACCTCCTTTTGCTTTGTGATCCTCCAAGATGTTGAAAGACACATCACATGTTCCATTGCTATTGGTTGACCTACTTTAGTCACCCAGCCTTTTCTGTCATGATAAACTGATGTCCCCTGAATCAATGAGTTCAGATAAAACACCCTCTTGTCACAAGCTTTTGTAAGGTACTTTGTTACAGCATTGAGACAAGAGCAATGTAACAGAACAAAAATTGCTTTAAACATACTTGTGAGGTCAATCTAATTCTAACAAGAAGTTAATATTTTCTGTATTTAACGAAATCCATTTCATGAAGGTCAGGCTGTATTTCTGTAATGTATATAAGACCACATATAAACACAGAGTTGGATTAGCAGCAAATGTAAATTTAAGCATGCAAAATCCATTAGCTAAATTTGTTCTGTTAAGGATTAAAATAGAAAACCAATTTTTCCAGATTTTTCCAATTACTTAAATTACAGTGGTTGTTTCTAATATGCTTGTAATGAATTTGACTTTTGTAACACTATTTCTAGAATTCTGTAAAAAGGAGTGATTTTCAACTATTCTTTCCTCTGCAATTTTTTTTTTCCTACCTAAGCAGGAAGCACCAGGTAGAAGTCATTCAAGGACCCTGTAGCTGTCATTTGCTTTTCAACAATAGATGTTTCATTAACACACTTGACTTCCTGTGAATTCCTTTTTGCCTCATAAAAAGAGTTACCCTTCCCTTAACACTTACAAAAATGGCTAAGTATGAAGGGTCTGCCTGAATTTTATTCTTCAGCATTATTTCTTTAAAGTATTGCTATCTGGGGCAAAGTATTTGGATTTGCTCTGACTTTTTTTTTTCTCATGTGCTTTATAGAATATATATTTGTGAGTTGAATATAAGGATTAGATTTCTAATACCTGTAGAGCATTTAGAATCATGCTTGATATTTAATAAGCATGAGATGAAAGTTACTTCTTGTAGTGGTTAGCATTGATTGTCAACTTGATACTGTCTGGAATCATACACAAGGCAAGCTCCCAGGTATACCAGTCAAGGGTCATTGTGGTTAGGTTTGCCTCTGGCGGTACCTAGGAAGGACTATGAGGCACAGATTAATTGAAGTGGGAAGATTTACTTTAAACATGGGTGGTACCATTCCCAGGGCTTGGATCCTATGGATGTCATGTGACCAACTTCCTTAAGCTTCTGTTCAGATGACCTTCCTGTCAAAGTGGACTATACCTTGATGGATCTCTCTTTCTCAGTACAGCTGCCAGGGAAGCACCTAATATCACACCCCAGCTCTCCATGACCTCTTTGTATTATAATTCTTATCATTGTAAAATTTCCACTGTTCCACCAAGCATTGTTTATTTCCCCTTTAAGAAGAGGCATTGAGGATCTAAGATATTAAAGTAGCTTTAACTACAACTAAGTAGAGTTCAGATTTGAGTAGGTATTTATTCATTCGTTTATTTATTCAACAGTAATGGAAAGCTAGGTGGGTTTGGATGGTTAAATAACTTACTCATTCTCAGGGATTTGGAAGAAAGATCTGAAAAGGGCTGCCCTAGTATTCAGAGGGCGATAGATGTAGCTTCCAACCTGTGAGCACCATCTAGCTTCTGGGTCTTTGAGTGTGGACACTCTTGGCAAAGCCTCCTAAGTGCAGGAGGAGGGAGCACACAGCAGCTGTTTTGACAGCCTGGTGAGGGGGTCGGCCACATATGCCAGGACTTGGGGTCTAACACAGCCTCTCTGGTTGCCTGTATTCATATCCATCTGTTGAAAGTGGCACTTTGCCCACTCATAATGAAGGAATCAACCAAAGAGGATTTTATGAAAAATAACTATTTTCTTCTCCTCTGAGTATGTGACCATCTGCCTAGGGCCTGGAAATACCTTGTTCCTACAGAGCACACTAACGAAGTCACACTGAACTCTTAACTCAGAGAAATAAAAGTATGATTGATTGGTTATTTCTGGAACATTTGTAGCTTCAACTAATTTTTTTATATTTCAAATTATTGGCAGAGAGAGAGAGAAAGAGAGAGAGAGAGAATGACAAAGAATGAACACTTTCAAGTCCTATGAAGTACTGAGGTCATTTGCATATTTTTTTCTTAATTTTCATGATGACATTTAAAGTCCAATTAATAGTTCCTTTTACAGATACTCAAGCATTTTTTTTTCAGGTGGCTTAAACCACTTCAAATTTCCATGAAGCTATCTGCATAGGAGTGGTGGATCACACATTTAGATCAGTCACTTTCCCATGATGTGGGTAAGAAACTCTAAAAGTCCTAAAAAGTCTAAAAGACAATCAGTCCTAACAAAAATGACTACAAAATCTATTATGATATTCAGCTCATCTCAGTGCAAGATCAGAAATGTATTTAGTTGAAAATGGGCAAGGCTGGAGTGATGCCTCACTAGTTTCAAAAACACTTCCAGAGGACCTAAGTTTGTTTCCCAGGACCATAACAGGAAGCTCACTACTTACTGCCTGAAACTCCAGCTCTAGGGGATTCAGCAAACTTTTCCAGCCCAGATGTGTACTTGTACTTATATGCATATACATAATTAAAATAAAATTAATTAAAATAAAAACTAATTGTTTTAAAGGAGATTCAGTAACTTGGCTAGTGTCATCACAGCCCTCTTGACTGGTCGGGACAAGGATTGGAAGACAGACCCTTGCAACCCTTGCAAATTCCTGATTCCTGTAGAAAGAGCTGTATTGGGGTGCTATGTCACCTGGCAGGAACTTGACATTGACCAAGGTGAAGTTCCTCTCCCAGTTTTGGAGCAGGAATTCCTGTGCTAGCCATAATCCTGTTCCTCCTAGGGTGGAGTTCTCAGACCAAGATGAAGCCCATTGTTCTCCAAGGACCTGCAGTTCCCTGAGGCACCAGCCACCTGCAGAACAAGTGAACCAGTTCTGCAGACCTGTTTCCAGCCTTTGGGGGAAGAGTCTTCCCCTTCCTATATGTATTTGGAGACCTCCATTAAACTTTTGAGAGGAAATTCATCTTGGCTCCATGTTTCCCTCACCATTCCATTTCTAACCCCAGCTTTCCTTCCAGGGAACCCAATAACCTGTTTGAAGTAGCTGCAGGTGGCTACAGATTTCCATAGCCATAGTGTCTTTCCTCATATGCATGCTCAAGGAACTTAGTCCGTAGATATTTCAAAGTCCTGTGGCTTTCCTCACAAGCTCAATTTTCCATATGACCTGCTAGTATTTATAACTACTTCTGAAAATAAGGCTGAGTTAATGTTGATTTCCACTCTAATAGCTTTGGTAACAACGAACAATCAAGGAAAAAAAAAATCAAATCAACCAACCAAACAAACAAAAATTTCTTTCTTTTTTTTTTATTCGATATAATTTATTTACATTTCAAATGATTTCCCTTTTCTAGCCCCCCCACTCCCCGAAAGTCCCGTAAGCCCCCTTCTCTTCCCCTGTCCTCCCACCCACCCCTTCCCACTTCCCCGTACTGTTTCACTGAGTCTTTCCAGAACTAGGTACCTAGATTCTCTGAGCTACCTTTGGAAATTTATAAATATTTTCATCACTAAATTCTAAAACTCTGAATTTTGGTGCACTAGGAAATTAGGTGTGTGTGTGTGTGTGTGTGTGTGTGTGTGTGTGTTTGCATGTGTATGTGTAGTGGATACTTTTCAATTGAAAATCACAGGAAATACAATCACATGATGTCTCACCTTAAATTTGGATTATCAGCTAATGCGATGATGAACTCCTAATTTGTCTGGGATAATTTAAAGGTCTCAATTAAGAAGTAAAATAGAAGGTAATGACAGAGTAGAATTGTCACATCCCCTGTGGGAGCCAGTAGGCTCTAGTGGCTATTTCTATTTACTTTTAAATTAGCTGAACTTAATGTGTTAAAACACATTTCTTCAGAGGAAATGGTTTTCTTTTGTTTGCAGTATAGCTTCATATCTGAAAGCACAGATAGTGCTACCTTGGATTTTAGAAAGTTCTATTGGGACCTTCTTCCTGTGAGCTGTGGGGTGCCCAGAATCTGTTTCTGGTTGGCAGGTTCTAGAGGATGTTAGAATATGGGACTCATTACTTGCAGTGCAAGAGTCAAGGTGCCACTTTCAAATCATGCTGCCTTAAACCATTTTCAGGGGCAATTGTGATCCGTTCTTGATATACCAAAGGAACATAAACCTAAATGCGTGTTAAAGGCTGTTCTCCTCCCATATTCAATTCATGATCATTAAAATGTGCTATATGTCAGCATAGGTTGATTTTTCAGTTTCAGAGCATTCCGTTTTCTGAGAGCAATAAATTATCAGCAAACAAACAGAATTCAGCAGGGCATCACACAAAATAACCCGAAAATCATCTTTTTGTTTGCTTAATTGTTTGTTTTTGAAACAGAACTTCATGTATCCTAGGCTCACCCAGAACTATGTAATGAGGGCTGGTCTTGAACTGATTCCCCTGTTTCTACTCCCTGAGTGATGGTATTATGGAACCATGCCTGTTTTGGATGGTGCTACAGATTACATCCAATGTGTTGTAGAAGCCAGGAAATGACTATATTGACTAGATACACCCCCAACTCTCCATCTAAATGAGAAATGATGATTATAATTGTGGGATTATTTCAGATGACTTTCTATACCCATGCTTGGCCATACCTGTCCTTAAAAGTTCCTAATATTTGAATCTTATGTATACTCACTCTTTGTGACCTCTTTGGCAAGAAGCTGTGCTTTTTAACAGTTGATGTTTGATAATTAACGAGTCTCATTCCAGCCTCATTAATTTTTTTCTCTATCTTCCTTGACAAAGAAGAAGAGTTAATGGGACTACCTAATCTATGCAGCTGTGGAACAAGGAGGAGAAGCTAAAAGTAAGAGTAACCACGTGTGGTTCCTGTTTCCTATTCTTCCCTCAGAGTGTACAGCAGACCTGGAAGGATAGACTGAAATCAGAAACTCATGGGTTGGCCTGATAGCGGTGGTATGGCAGTGAATGCGAAGGGGAGGAAGTCTTCCTCGAAGGAAGATTTCAATGTTACAACTCTTCAGTGTTAACAGCTCTTTTAGGTGACATGCAATGGAATAGCTTGCTCTCTCTTAAATGATACTCAGTGAAACCACTTGTGCTCATACACTCTATTCATGCTTAATCAAGGGCTATTTAAGAACTTTGGAGAGTGGGAAAAGCTTCTTCTTGGTGTTAAGTTTAATTGGCTGAGGCTTAAGGTTCTGGGGTTACTTCATTTGCATGGAGAGGAATCCCAGGAAGCTGAATATGTAATTTTGCTAAGGACTAGGAGACATTCCTCAGATAGATGATTAGGGGTCAGGCTTCCCAGGTCAGGCAGAGAAGAGGAAGCCCCCCCCCAAAAAAAAGGGAGTCCTTGCATGGAGGGACCTATGCTCCAGCTGCATAGGTAGCAGAGGATTGACTTATCAGGCATCAATGGGAGGGGAGGTCCTTGGTCCTGCAGAGGCTCTATGCCTCAACATAGGGGGATGCTAGGGCAGTGAGGTGGGAGTGGGTGTGAGGGTGAGTGGGTGGGGGTTCACTCTCACAGAAGCAGGGGCAGGGGGAGATAGGGAGCTTGCTTGCGGAGGGGAGACCAGGAAGGGGGAATAGCATTTGAAATGTAAATAAATAAAATAACCAATAAAAAAGAAAAAGAAAAAAGATATAATAAAATGGTGACATAGACAATATAATAAAGAACATTTAGTGGGAAAAAAAAGGTAAAAGGAAGGAAACATAGTCCTTATTTTTGTGCTGAGTTCAGGAAAGTTGTCTGGACAACTTAGTAGTGAACAGTACTAACTCTCCCAAGTAGTACAGCAACTCGGGAGAGAAAAATGTCAGCAACAGAACCAAACTCAGAGACTGCCATTTATTTAGCCCACAGTGCTTTATGGATGCAGCTGCAGCCACTTGGAATGAAGAAGCTGTTGACAGTAGTGTCAAAGCAGCTAATGTTTTTCTGAAGTCCTTTGCCTGTGATTTATTCTCAGGGAGCTCCTCTTTGCCACCCATCTCTTTATGCTGCTGTTGACAATTAGCCAACAAGTCTATTTAGGCACCAAAGAAGGAGAGGCTGAAGCCCGTTAGCTTGACTCAGAATGGTACATTAGCATCTTAACCGAGTGAAACTCCTCAGAAAAGAGCTTCAGACGCACAGTCAAATTTTAGGTTGATATTTTCAAGGATGATTTCTCTTAACTTTATTCCAGAGATTGGTTCAGCACTTGAAATATAAATTTTCTTGGGAGCACTGTATCTAATAAAGAAGCTAAATTCAAAATAGTCTAGTTCCTGGAGTGTAAGGCTATGATGGCTTCAAATGAAATGGCTGCTTTATCAATTACCTTTAAGTAAAGTTTCTTACATCTAAATAAGCATCAGCTAGAAAGCCCAAGGACAACATGTACTCCTGCTAGATGCTTGAACTGTGTTCCTTGGTATTCCCTCTGGTCGTCTACAGCATGCTGCACACTTTCATAGAGACCCTAAGATTAAATAGGTTCTGGTCTAATATGCTTTCAAAACCCAGGAAAACTGCTTTAGTGATCCAAACATCCCCCTACCCCCATAAAAAGCAACACACTGATTATGGTGCTGTAATTTGTATCAATTTTTCTATGTATATGGTTGTAGGAAACAGAAGGCAATAATGCCTAGTTTATGTTTAGACAGCACAGCTCTGGTGTGAATATCTGACATGGGCCAAGGTGGCTAACACTGACTATGGGAGAGAAATATTGTGATTCAGCACAAAATGGCTGACTCAGAATGTCCAAAGAATCCCAAAGCATATACTGTTGTAAGCTGTTATTCAACTATTCTTGGCAGATGCCCTTCTTGTGGGATTCCTTATAAAAATGGCCTTATGATTGATCAGAGACAAATGTTGTTATCTCCATCAGCCTGTGTGTATGCACATAGGTTTGTGTGGACCAGGTTATAAAAGAACCAAGTCTTCTTTGTTCTTTGTCTTCCTTCCCAGTTCTGTTATGTTATTTATTAAAGTTACTGCCATTTATTTTGAAAAAGAAATGTACCATTTTAATTCAGTCAATATGGAGAGATGAAAGAGACAGACAGACAGACACAGACACACACACACACAAAGGTGTTGTTAAGTGTAATAATTGAATGAGTTGATTACCATAAAGGTGTCTTTCAGTAGAATATGAAACAAACTTTGACTACCGACTTCTCTTAAATAAGAGTTGAGTTTCTATTTATAGGAGAAAAGCCTGGAATAGGGACTACCTTCACATTCTGTTATACTTGCAAACTTTTTACAGCTTTGAAAAAAACCTTATTATTCCTGAGGCCTTGAGCTCACTCAAGTAGAGAAGGAATGATTAGCCACCAATGAAACAATATCTGTTTATGAAAGCAGTGCTGAAAATCTACTTGAATAACTCCCAAGCTAGGCAGTGCCCGCATCGCAATCAGTTACAAGGGTGATTTACCAGTTCTGCAAAATGTTCTAACTGCATTAATCTTTACTTAGAACTGAGTCACTGCAGAAAGTGACACAAGATATAAGTAGCTTCAGTCAGACAGTGGAATAGAGTCTGTCAGGCAAGTTCCAGAGGCTACAATGAATCACTTTGCTGCTTATTTTGAGAAGCCCCACAAATTCAGCAGAAAGCTAAGAGACAATCCAGTGCCTTGGTGGTAAGACACAATGATTTAAATGAGACTTTTCCTCCCTCCCTCCCTTCTTCCCTCCTTCCTCCTCCCTCCCTCCCTTCCTTCCTTCTTTCTTCACTTTTTTTGATTGTTCCTATAAGTATCATCCTAAAAATAAGATAGGGTGAATCGTGTTATCTAAAAGCTCTGCTAAAACATCTACATTTGTATAGGGTGGTCCTTTGATGGGCCGTCCTAGTATCTAACTGCTTCAAATGTCTTCAAATTTAAATCGTTATACTGCCATTCAAACTTACTTCCACTTCCCAAATCTGCTATATTTTTATTATATTTCTACCCTTTATATGTGTGTATACTTGTGTACAGAGGTAGAGAATGAGGCTGAATAAAGCTTAAATGTCTCTACACATTTCTTTTTTTAATACCAGTGCTACTCTGTCTTTCCAATATGGTCAGGAAGTGCCGCCCAAATGGTCAGAATTAAATTTGTACCTAAATACTCAACACATTATGAAATAAATTGTACTAAAAATAAAAGGAAATCTAATATGCAGAGACAGTAAGGCATAGTCACATATAGTTATTAATAAGTCTGTCCTTTATTCTAAGAAAATCTATGCTAGCCTGGGAATCTGTTAGCCTTGGAATTTGCCAAACCAGGAGAACGCCTGCTCTAGTTGGAGAATTCCATGATATCAATCTTTTCTAAGATAGATGTAGAATTGTGACCTTGACACTAGAGAAGCAAAGAAATCACTTGGCACTTAGCAGTGTGGACATGTTAGACTTCCTGTTGGCAGTAGTCTCTAGAATAGCTGGTTGGCTTGTGCTGTGTGAGACACCGTCAAAGACATTGGTGGCTCAATCCAGGAAAATGTGAACCTGAAAGGCTAGCCTTCCCTTCGTGCTATCCTAAGGCCTCCAAAGGACACTACATAGAAAACTAGAAAATTCGATTTCTTACACCCTTCAGAGACACAGGTAATACTTACTTAAATACTGAATTTCAGAAAAAGAAGTAGCAGTGGCTTATTATAGTCTGCTGGTCCTTTGCCATGTCAGGAGGGGTTATCTATTCAATGGGCCATTATTTAGGCTGAATATCTTATGGCAGACTTAGAGTTATTTACTAACTTGTATGTACAGCAAATAACACCAAAAACTTACTGAGTTAGCACATTTTAGTAGTTTTAGTAGTTTCATGTTCAGCATTCTTAGTTAGGCTTATCTGCCCTGTCTGTGGCTTCACAGCCTGGGAAGGGAAGAAACTGTGATGCAGTGACCTCCAAGGTTGGATGGACTCCATTTGCACCTCCATCATGTGTCTGTTGAATGCTTTTCGGAGGATCCCTGTCCCTCATTTCCCTGTAGGAACCTCCAGAAGGTGAGGCACACCTCACTACAGGGAGCCTACTGAGCAGATGCAAAGAGGGGGAAGGGTCATCTAAATGCAGCACAAAGCCTCCCTATCGTTCTGTCTTGGGAGTGACATGTTCTATATCTTCCTGTATTATTTGCTTTATGGTGAAATCTTTAGGTCAATCTGTATTCAAGGAAAGGGAACTGACACATGTTAGATGAATCCCATCTTTATTGTAGAGTGCACCAGCATTGCCATCACAGACATAAGAGGCTGTTTACAGCAGGCAATAGTCATTCAAGGCCACATGCTTTCAACGCTTTTTTTTTTCAGTACAAGTTTCATCCAGAATAATCTTGATGTTCTTATTGCTATCTGTGTTAGTTGCAGACAAATGTGAATTCAATCGAGAAGACAAAATTTATATATTTATTTTTTATTTGTTTACCAATAACTAAATGAATGTGCATGTGTGTGTGTGTGTGTGTGTGTGTGTGTACATGTGTGTATACAATTTTAAAAAGTTCATGAATTTAAAAGAGAAGGAGTAGTATATGGGTAGGTTCGTGGAGAGAAATAGAAAGGAAATATTAAATACTAAATCTCAAGAAATGAAAGAAACAATTTTATAAAAATAAACAAAAGCAAGGAAAATTTTCCTTTAAGAAACTTTTATTAAGCCCCCAGTGGCTAATGTATATACACATTTCAATGTCTTAGAGATATTTTTAAGTATAAAAGACAGAAAATATGATGCTTCTCTTCCTCAGTAGGGAACCTGAATTCTACATGAGAGTAGTCTTTTAGAAAGCTCTTCTTCTGATGCAAGAGCTGCTTAATATGAAGTTCAAAATACTCCTAACCCACAACTTTCTTTACCAAAATCACCTTTTCTTTGAGGATAACTTTATTCTGTGAAGCCAGTGTAACTATGTCCTCTGTCCTACTTACCCAATCAAATTGGAGTTCTTTATTGTAGTAAAAGTGTTCAGACTTTGGAATTGAGGGCAGCCCTCTAATATCATGCCTTTCAGACAAGGGTGAGATGCATTGGGGCATGAACTAAGGTGCAATGCTTATTTATGTGTCACAACTAGAAGACAACATTGCAATGGTATCATTCTAAACATCGCTCTCAACCAGTTCTTTTTAGGACATCTCTATAAAACCTACAAGGATTTATGGGCTTTTATGATAAGATAATTCCAGGGCGTTCAGAAAGAAAGAAATCCTCTGCACTAGTGAGTTAGTTAAGCTTATAAAGGAGCTTGTTCCCAGGCTTGACAACCTGAATTCTGTACTTGGAGCCTACACAGTAGAAATAGAGAACCTACTCTCACAAGTTCTTCTCTGACTATCCCAAATGAGCACATATGCACTTATATGCACACACATCACTATATAATAAATAAATCTAATTTGATCTTTTCCAATGGAAGTAAATTTCCTAATATGATCTACTGTAGGTTATATTTTAAATATGCAAACCATAAGTGAATAGGAAACATGGAAGAGTAATAGAGACAGGAATCTTCTAGTATGACATAAACATATGTTATGAAGAAAATCTTTCCTCTAGGATCATATGCTAAGCTGCTAATGGCTAACATGGAATGAGAAAATTGAACTGTGTCTGAGAACCATTTTAATTCAAATTTTGATAGTGTGTTGAAAAGAAGGTGCTATTTAATTGTAGGGATAAATATAATCTCTTGATGGTTGGTTTATTTTATCAAAAGAAACAGGTACATATTATGCAGAACTGCCAACTCCTCTACAGGAAACAAGGGAACTCACTGTCAACAGTACATCCTACAATAAAGGGCATCCTGGAATCTGAGAAAAATGGCAACACAAGTCATAGAGTCAAAGAGAAAGTTCAAAAGGCAGCCTTGGAGAACTAATTAAAACCTTAGAATTTTAACCAAAGTAAAACTTCAAGTAGCATGCTTGCTTGAAGGGAGGCTTGAAGGATTAATTAAGATCTCACAAACTGGGTTAAGCACGACTTCAATTAAGAATGAATGGCATAGATTACGAAGATGTAGAAAGAGGCTAGGGTTGTTGCCTAACAGGCACTAAGGAAAAAGAGAAGTATGGAAAATTTACACAAAGAAACCAAAGATCAATTTGAGGAAAGGTAATTATCTTAAGTAAAGGGATTGGCTTGTAGCATTTCATGCTAGTAAATGGATGATAGACATGTTGGAATAGAGTCTTCATCATATATTGTGAATAGGCAGACATGTGACTGAGGAAGGATGCCATAGGCCATGAATGTGACTAGGGTTAGAGCACTGTTTAGCTATGAGGCTGTGATTATCTTCCAAAAAAATATCACAGAGGAGAGGTATGTGTTGGACGTCGCATCTTTCTGCTGAGCAGAAAGGACGGTACCCAATAACTTTCACATGAAAGTGAAGAAAATAGCTTTAATACAAAATAATAAATTAGGGAAGACTGATGAGTAATTTCATGTCAATTTTGTCATCAACAGATACCTAGATATTGTTAAACATTATTTAGAGTGTGTCAATGAGAGAGAGAGAGAGTTCTATTAGTATTTAAATTGATTACATACCTAAAAAGAACAAAACATCCACCTGCTTTCCCAGACTTTTCAGGGGACATTCCTCTGGGAGAGGAAACAACCATCAGATTCAAACCACAGCTTTGGGTCCCTAGCCTACTTTCCTACTCTCAGGATTTTAGATATGATTATCTATATTATGGTATGAGTCAATATCTTAGATCTCTTTCTCTATATGATTTATCTCAAGAAGCCTGATTAATTCAAGAAATAAGCCACCAAAATAATTTGTGATGTTAAATGTTTAGAAAACAAATCTGATCAGACTTAGAAGTTTCTCTCTTCCTTTGTCCAGATATGATAAAACAGAGTGGATAACAGAGATAAAAGTGGTTGCATTTTCTATGCAACTGAATTCAGGATATGCTTTAAGCCGCAGCCCAGCAGTATATACTATTTATGTTTTTAAACATGTATTGTAAATGTCAAGAAGAATGCATGAGAATACTGCACTTTGACAATGGTTATGGGACATGTCTGGAAAAGGAAAGGGGGGAGAGGTGGAAGGCTTGTGTGGTATTGATATTGTTTCAGTTATTGTACTATTCATTCATTTATTCATTTGTTTTCCTACTGAACTGTTTCTGAGAGGTGCTTTCCCTATACAGCTCAGCCTGGTCTCCAGCTTCCCTAGTCCTCCCAACTCAGCCTCCCAAGCACTGCAGTTCTCTCCAACACCACATGGAGTTTTCTTTGTTATAAAAATAAGAAAGAAAAATAACAAAGAAAACATAAAGAGTAGTTGAACCCTTTCAAAGCTGAGATTTAGGTGCCTTAGTAATTGTGGGTTTTTTTTGTGTGTAATGACAATATTAAAAACTTGAAATGAAAATATTAAAGAAAAGGAAACAACCAGCATGGAAAGAAGATTTGGATTTCTTTTTGCCTGTTTCTTGAGGACAAGCTGCAGAGAAGATTTCATGAACCAAGAGATCGGAGTCAACTAAGGTATCAAATAGATATAAGAATGTGATTCTGCCTAAAACAAAGGGGAAGACATTTTTCCAAAAAGGAATATCAAAATATGACTTCTAAAGGAGACATAAGAATTTCCTGTGATCAAAGGTTAGTAGCACTTACTTCAAGGACATCAAAGTTCATGAAAAAAAGAACACTGTACTCAGTGGAAAAAACTACACACTTCAGTCCAGCAATAAATAAAGTCAGTTTCTCTAAAGTTCAACCATTTGGCACATGTAGAACTTAGTGTGAGTACAGAAAATATGCACATACATACACAAACACACATATACACAGAGAGACAGATACAAACACACACAGAGTGAAAGAGACAGACAGACAGACAGACAGACAGACAGACAGACACACACACACACACACACACAGAGGGGGGAGGACTGTGCAGTGCTAAATGGTTTCTTTCCCTCTGGATGTCAGGGTAAGAGCCATTTATCAATATATGACATATACAGAGTTAAACCAAAAGCTGAAATAAGGTAAACACTCTAATTAATAAAATAACTAAAGAAAGAATAAAAAACAATTACAAAGAATATGTTAAAAGAAGAGTAGGGAAATTTAAAAATGCAGGTACATTGCAAAGGTTTTAAAGCCAAAACATTGTTAATAAGGAGAAAAACAAAACAAAAAAACGACTAGTTAAACAGAATGAATTCACTACCAAAGAAAGTGTATAATCTTTTGAAAATTATAAATGAATTTTGAAACATACTTTGTAAGTTATCATTTTAAGTTTATATTTATTTGTCCTAATATGTGTGAGTGTTTTGTTTGCCTTTAATGTATGTGAAGACATGCTATACCTTGGACCACAGAGAACAGAAGAGAGGGGCAGTTTCCTTGGAAGTAGATTTATGAATGAAGTGATCCAATGTGTGGGAGCTGGCAAGCAAACTTGGGTCCTCATGAGAGCGACAAATGTTCTTAATCACTGAACTGTCACTTCTGCCCTACACACTTCCTAAACAACTATGAAACAATGACTCCAGAATCCAAAAGTGTCATAAAATCCTTCATCAAATATGTTCATAATATAACAATGGAGGGTTATTTATCTCCCATGAGTATAACTCATATAACAAATATATTACCTAACTTAAATAATATAAATATGCATAATTTAATCATTAATAACTATGGAAGGAGAAATGGATACAGATAAGGAGGCCTTTGGCATTTATTTTTTCTGGGCCATTGTATATAGGAATTATTTTACTAAAACTAAATTATGAGATTCATAGGTTCATTTCCATATCAAGATTAAGACTGTTCCAGCTCGGGAATAGTATGCTCAGTGCAGGTCCACATGATCTGTGTAGTCTAAAGTCCTCATCTTTTCCTCCAGTTCTAGATACTGTAGCTTTGTGTGCATTTATATTTGTGTTCTTCATGGCAATCAAAACTAAACCGCACCATCCAGGATGCTTCCCCCATGCCCCTAGGACTAAAAAGTAGAAAAATTTTATTTTAAGATGCATTTTAGTGTTTATTAATTCTGTGTTTGGGGCAGGAGTACCTGCACATGTAAACAAAGATGATATTGGAGTATAGAGGAGAGTCATGTCCTGGAGCTGGAGTTACAGACTTTTGGGAGCCACCCACTGGATGTGGGTACTAGAAACCAAAGTGTGGTCCTTTGTAAGAGCAGAATATTCCTGTGCTTGTTCTTGGTCTTCTTATCCTTTTTGTTCTTGTTCTTCTTGTTGTTCTCTGTCTCTCTCTGCCTCTCTCTCTCTCTCTCTCTCTCTCTCTCTCTCTCTCTCTCTCTCTCTCTCTCTCTCTCTCTCTCTCTCTCTCTCTCATTGTGTTTCTAAGACAGAGTTTTGCTGTAGCCCTGGCTGTCTTGGATTTTACTTGGTAGGCTGGTCTTGGACTTAGAGTTCTCTCTGACTGTTAAACAATTTTTCTTAAGCCTCAAGCTCTTTCTCCAGGACAAGTTGCTATTACTCACAAGGCTTAAGATGGAGCATCAGAGTCTAGAGCCTTGACCTCATCCTGTGTCAGAGAGTCACTCAGCACTGGACATATCATCTTCGTTCAGATGGTTTAATTTAAAAAATCACAAAGAAGAAAAGTTATTCTGTCTGGTGGAGGCAGTAAGTTTATCTAGTTGTACTTTTATACTGAAGAACTTTATTAGACTCCAGATAAATGTGACTTCCCTTTTTAGAGGAAATCCCAAGGCTCTTTAAACATCTGATAGACTGCCACTTGTGGTCAGGCAGGAATTCTGGTGAAGCAATAGGGACACTATCCCACCCACAAAACTTTCAACCCAAAACTTATTCTGTTTACATGAAATGCAGGGTTGGGAATGGAGCAGAGACTGAAGGAACAGCTAACCAATAACTGGCCCAACTTGAGGCCTATCCCAAGGAAAAGCAACAATCCCAGATACTATTAATGATACATTTATGCTTGCAGACAGGAGTCTAGCACTGCTGTCCACTAAGACACTTCACCTACTAGCTGACTCAGACAGATGCAGAAACCCACAGCCAAACAGATGATGGAATTCAGGGACTCATATGGAAGAATAGAAGGGAGGATTGCAGCCCCTAAGGGGATAGGAACTCCACAGGAAGACCAACAGAGTCAACTCACCGGGACCCTTGGAGCTTTCAGAGACTAAATTACCAACCAAATAACATACATTAGCTGGACCTAGGCCTCCCTGCACATATGTAGCAGATGTACAGTTTTGTCTTCAGGTCCTGAACATCTGGAGCAGGGGGTTATCCCAAAAGATGCTTCCTATCTATGGGATATGTTCTCGTTGTGCTGCCTTGTCTGGCCTCAGTGGGAGAAGATGCACCTAGCCTCATAGAAACTTGATGTACCAGGGTGGGAGGGATACACAGGAGAGCCCCCTTCTTTCTGCTCAGAGGAGAAAGGGAGGGAGGATAAGGGAGAGTTTGTGGAGTGGGTGACCAGGAGAGGGGCAGTAAGCACGATGCAAAATGAATGTTTGAAAAAAAAAGCATTCAATAGACTTCACTAGAAAGGAATATGATAGACAGAATGTCCTCTTTTCCCATATTCTGCATTTTTCCCTTACATCCAGTGGTATATTACCTGAAAAATGAGAATTTGCAGATGTAATGAAGATTGTAGATCATAAAAGAATCATATCCTGGATTGTCTAGGTGGGTTCAATCTAACTATAGGGAGCTCTAAAAATGAAGGAAGTTTTTCAGCACACATGGAATGTGATAGAAAGGAAGCCTCAGAGAGCTGACAAAGGGACCATCACATCTGTTGTTGGAAGGAAATTTCATGAAATGGATGGCAAAGAATGCAGGCAGCCAAGACAAATAGGCTTTTGACTCTTTGGCTGCAAGAACAAAGGGCTTCTATGAACACAACCACGAACACTTGGATCATGCTAGCTACTTGAGTATGAGTATAGTCAGAGCTATCCCTTTCCACGGCCCAGCTGGAAAGTTGATACTTCAGACTCATGAGGCCTGATGGGAAACATCAGCTCACATACTCTGAACATCTGACCTACAGAACAGTAAGAGAGTAAATCCGAGTCTCATTAAATTCCAAGTTTGTGACCGCTTCTTATGGCAACTCTAGAAACAAGTATGGGATAGAGATTAGTAAAGAAGGATTAGATCAGAAAGTGCCCTCAAGGAGAAAATCAGGAACCACCAGCGTCTAGGGGGGTTCTAGTCTAGGCAGAGCCAATCGGTGTGGCACTGTCAGCCTCTGCTGACCACAAAGCACCAGTGCTTTAGAATGAAGCCCATGGCAGAAAACAAGGCCTCTGCTGAGTTTCAACATGTCTTTCTTTATCAAGTCCCTGAGGATACTCTGATGGTTTTATAATCACATGGTGGGGAATGACCTTTCAACATTTAACCCAATGTCACTTCGACAGTGTTTACATCTCTCGAAAATATGGCATGCAATGCTAAGCAGTAAGAGGATGTGGGAAGTTCATCAAGAGGAATGAAGTACACTCTTGGCTACCAAAACAAATCTGTTTATACTTTATTGACCATAAATTAATGCACTTTTTTTTGTCTTGGCAATTCTTTGTCATGCTGTACTTACACATATAGTCACTTTCCAGTGCTATAAACCTGGGTTATCCTTGAGTAGCCTTTATATGTAGCATTAATAAAAATGATAGGTATTAAGAAGATGGGGTTTGAGCACATGGTAAAGGGCTTCTCATACAGTCATGAAGATAAAAGTTTAGAGCCTCAGAATCCATGAGAACATTCAGCATGGCTAAGTGCTCCTACATAAACTGGAGTGGAGACAAAAAGTTGCTAGAGCTCACTGGCCCCCAGCCCAGGAATAAGTGTGTGTAAATTAGGAGCTTGAAATTCAGTGAGTGACCCTGTCACAAAGAATAAGGAGAATGGAAACAAAGGACACCTGAAGTCTTCTTGCAGTTCCTTTGTGTTCTTTGTATAGAAATGCACAAAATCACACATCATACATATATACAGCACACATAGACACAGACACACACAGAAGTAAACACACACAGGTGGTTACACACACAGGTGTACACATACACATACATGATATCAGAGTCTTTATATGTTACAGGGAAACAATGCTTTCATAAAGTCTACATTTACTGTTACAAATGGAGCAGATGAATGGGGAAAATATGTATATATACCTGCCCTCATTGAGTTTGAATTCTCATGACCAGAGAGATTGATCACAACTCTATCTGTATCTGGCTACCTGTTTATACATCTGTTTCTTTGTATCATAATTGAATATATTTGAATAATTTACTTACTAAATTGTGTTAGATTATTTAAATTTTATTAAAAGTTGTAACCATAATTTATAAAACTTATTTACATATGTATAAAAATTGGCATGGAGACTCTGCATTCTGTATCATGGAAGACACAGGTATTGAGACACCTGTTTGACTTGAGATTAGAGGTGAAAGATTAATGGAAAGAAGATTTCATAAATAATTGACCCTGTAAAGAAGACACAGGGGGAAGCCTTTCCTCTTTCAAGGATGCTTTGGAAAACAACCTGAGCAGTTTGTACATCTCTGGGTAAAATTTTTCTAAGAATGAAAGGTCTAGAATGAGAGTTCTCAGGACTTCCCTGTGCATAGACCACCAATGAGAGGACATGAGACTATTCAAATAAACAGAGCCACGCAACAGAGGAAGACTGCCTGCCAGCCACTTATTGCCATTGGAATGAAGTAACCTTGTCTCACTCTTCCCAATGTCTTATTCTTCAGAAGAGTTGCATGTATGACAAGGATCACATGTGTAGGGCAAGGGGTTGCCTACTACCCTTCCAGGTATCCAGCACTATGTTCATAGGTAAAAGAGATCTTGTAATTGATGTGACAAATTAGAATGTTTAGCAATCCCAAATTATTGCAAAATTATTAAATTATATCATTGTTTTAAAATACATGGAAAAGGAAAACTAATATGGAATATCAGGCAGCAATTTACAAAATTATAAACACTTTTAAAATTGTCATGTTTACTAATACTGGTAGTGTGCTTTAAAATTTAGAAAATTATTTGTGAAAATGCAGATCTTGTGCATGTTTTAGAAAGTAAAAAATGCCCTTGACCGTGAGCCTGTTTGTAGGTAGAATGCAGAAATAGCTCTATCAAAGGCCCATGGGAACACAGACCATGGGGAGTATGAATTGAGCCTCTGATTGGCATGAGGGAACAATGAAGGGATTTTTTTTTGGAAAGCTACTACATCTTAGCAAAACAAAATATGGCTGACCATAGACTGTGGTATGTAAATATGCTAGCATGCAGGTCTACAGACCTTAGTTCAATACTTAGAACACACATTAAAGTTGAAGGAAAAAACTGTTTCCCAAAAGTTGTCCTCTGACCTTCCTACACACAGACACACACACACCACGAGAGTGAGAGAAATTTCCAATTTCAGTTGGATTATGAATTAAACCAGATAAAAATTTTTTTTACATTCTTATTTATAGCACTGGATTTCTGAGTCAAATAGCGAAACCTCCATATAAATTAAATTTGTTCACTTCATTCAAACAATTTTGTGCTTCTACTAAGGATAAGAAAACAGATAAGCAAACTGTCAGTGATAGCCAAGTATCACACATGAATAAAGATTTATAGTTTTCTTCAGATCATATTAGTTCAAATTTGTCAATGTCTCATAAGGCTTGGAATATGCACAAATTACGGATCTGAATTTCAATTCATTTTTGTAGAAGTAAAATGATGCTTCTGCTTTCCATACGTGTCCTCAGATAGGGAGAGGAATGGCATGAAATTTCTTTGCAAGTGCTAAACCTGGGCACAAAGAGAAATTCAGAAACAAACATGAAGTGTAGCTACAGCTTTCCTCTTGCTCCCAACTTTTGCAATCTTTTTAGAAAGGAAGCAGGAGTGTAATATAAATTTCAGGCATATTTTATGCTAGCTGTGAATGGCAGCATTCAAATTTGAGTGAAAATATAATACTCAACTGTAGAAAGCATGACTATGGCTATAGAGTTGGTAGTTTTAAATTATTCGCAACTTATACAATCATTTGAGTGTTTACTTAGAGAAACAGCAAGAGTTGCTTTCAAAACTTAAAATAATCTCAAAGTTGAATTTTAATAATTCCTCTCAGATATGAATGAAAATATACTAGTCCATGACACATGTTTAAGCTTGAAGGGTAATGCTTGCTTTGGGAAATAGTTACAAGAGTTTTGACTCATGTGATTGAAGAGGTCAATAACAAGGTGAACATTCTTGGAAAACTGCTTCCTTGGGAAGCAATAATGGTGATGTTGACGCTAATGCATTCAGAAATCTTAGCAGCTACTATCCACTTCAGCGAAATGCTTCCCAGAAGTCAGATTCTACTTTGAGTTGAACCCTTTGCATGCATTATATCATTTAACGCCTTAGAGAGAATCTGGGGTAGATGTGGCCAGAGTCATTGAAGATGTATGCACTAACAGAGACAAAAGCATGAAATTCACAATGAGTACCAAGAGTAGATTTTATAGTACATACAGACATTGGCATTAGCTTTGAGTTCAAATATACATCTGACATTTCTAAAGAGTAAACATTGGCTTCTCTTTTGAGGATGTGCTGCAGCCAGAGAATAAAGTGGCAAAGGACAGCAACATGTCCATGCAACAATCCTTGTGAGAATTAGAATATATATGACTGTAGTGATTAGAATAAAGATGGTGAGCAATGACCAATTCATTAAAATAGTATAAAAATAAAGCTGACAACGTTCTTACTGAACACGTTGTTAATTTGAGAGGACAAAACCAAAGGATTAAAGTAAAAGAAAATGTTTAGCATAAGCAACTACAATAATTGATTTGGGATTAGTGCACATAAAAGTTCATAAAGGGCTATTTTTGTTGAGACACTTGGCTATAGCTTACTTTAGGAAACCTTTGGTCTACCAGATTTCAAAATGGATATGGAAAGCAGCTTGAATGTTGTTCAGGGTTTGATATAGAAGCAGAAACTCTCTCTCTCTCTCTCTCTCTCTCTCTCTCTCTCTCTCTCTCTCTCTCTCTCTCTCTGTGTGTGTGTGTGTGTGTGTGTGTGAGTGTTATACATATGCTCACTTTAGATGTTAAATAACTTATTTTATTCCAGGCTAAAATAATGGAATTCTATGTCTCCCACATTCATCATCTTCCCATCGAACACATTTCTATCATGCACTTTTAATTTCTTATTAAATTATTTTATTTATTTGAAAATTTGCCCATACTCTCATATCACTATTTCAACAAACATTGGCCCCTCTTATGTGCTAGATTCTTCATAAAATATTATTAACAGAGAGATTAAAAATAACGGTGTGTGTCTCCTTGTTTGAAAATTTATATATTCTAGTAAAGAATTCAATATCAGACAATCCAAAATCATGAGAGTCTTAGACTCTTAAAATTTTGTTTATATGTGGTCACCATGATCCTCACTTGCTTCCTAGTGTGTCCCCACCATCCTACACTTCATCAGTAATCACCTTGCCATTTGGTATGACTCATAGGTTCTATTGGAATATTTTAAATTTCTCCATCCTAAGATCTCATCTTCATCTCTAATTCCAATGGTCTTTATGCAATGAAGTCCATGAAGAAATGTTGTTTAATGCTGAGTAATGATGTAAAATATAAATTCATACTTCTGTTGACTGAATCAAACTGATGAGATCCAACTTGCAACCAACAGCTCCTTAAGTGTTACATTTTAAAGCGCAATACCTATACTTGAGTGACAACCCCTAACAAACAAGAATGCCAATATCCATTACATTAAAACAAACACTTTCATGTGTAGCGTGACGTTTGACTTTTAATAAATTAGTACTGAGTGTTGGCATTGTGGCAACCTGTCTTTTTCTCTTATTCAATTACTATTTTTTTCTTTTCTTTCTGCCTTCTGTCTCTCAGAGACATCCTTAGAGTCTAAAAAAATCATTATTTATCCTCTGCTTATAAAATCTGACATTATTGCCCCATTGAGCAAAGTTTGGAATGCGTGTCTGCATGTTTGATGGTATTGTTATGAGAGACCTTTCCTAAAAGGAGGCTTGTTTAGTGGACTCTCTTTATTCTTTGACTATGCTCAGGGAAGAATACAGGCAATGCTGGTCACTTTTTCTTCCATTGTCCTGAGAAGAAAAAGTGAATGAATTTCCCCAGGCTCCTGCTTTCACTTCACAGACTCCTAAGCTCAGCAATTACATATCTGACTCCATGGAGAAACATCCTAGCTTCTGGAGACACCTGAACTTTCAAGGTAAAAAGAAACACGAACTGACACAAGTTAATACATATTCTAGATGCATATGTTCTATGGGTTCATAGGTATATGGGTTCAGCTGTTTGTTTACTTGCTTTATTGAGTACTATTTTATATTCATATATTTGTATAGCATTTTATAACATGTTACCAATATGATATCGTTGTTGTTGATGTTGTCCTGGATCACCAGGCTTAAGGCAGAGTGCCTCTATTATAGTAGTCTGTTTTCTTCTTGTTTTCTCCCAAACCCTCCATAGAACAACATCATTGTCATTCTCTTGCATGTAGTTAAAATGTTCTACATCCCTAAGGACATGCACGATATTTCCATCTAATCTTTGACATTGTTCTAGGTGGGCTATTTTCCTTCTTCAACCTAGTTATTTATTTGTTTACTTATTTATTTATGTCATCATGAGCCTGCTAAATTTTATTTGTTAGTAGTTCCACACTACTTTCCTTGGGTTCTTAAGTCAGTTGAGTATTAGCCACTGGGGACTGTCTGTGTCCCTGGATGCCTCTAACATGGTGTTTTTTGTGATTTTTGAGCACACTCTTAACTTATGGCTCTATAAGAAGCTTTGAGTTCATCGTGCACATGTTCTAACTTGATTCTATATTTAACTATGTTTTCTAAAGAGTTTAGATTTTTTTTTCACGAGATAAGGACAATAGAAACCGAGGTCTTGGCAGTAGTTGTGCTCATTGTATCCAGTTATTCTCACTTCTTGGCTCCTTGACCTTCCCAGATCTTTGAACAGTAAATAGGTGTACTTAGAGAGTTTAGAAAAATACACTTGGAAATTTTTTTTGTATGAAACTGTTTTTCTATATTAAGCTAAACTTAAATTCCTATTGCTATTTCTAATAGTGTTTTTTTTTCTCATTATGTTCATCTCTTCTTTCTAGATTTCTGACTTGGGTGCTTCATGATCCACCATTAGCTTAGTTGACTGCATTGTTACTCTGGATGTTTTCACTCACTCTCTTGGTTGTATAAGGTGAGATTTCACCCATCAATGTTCAATAAAGGAGCAATTTAGAAAATTCATGTTTAATTCATGATTGGTTGAATTTTCAGGGGTCAATCTACAGAACTATCCCTTGAAGGCTAAAAGGGGATTATAAGTATATACTTATAAAGATTAAAGAATAATAATAAGAGAAAATTTTAAAAAGAAAAAAAGAAAGAACAGGAGGAGCCCTGGCACCTATGCCACGTAGAGTGCTTTCCTGCCATACATAATTCCCTGAGCTCAATCTCAGGTAATAAATAAATAAACACACATACATATGGATGTATAGTTATTTAATATGCAAATATTTATAAACTCATATATCTATATATAATTATTCTCTGAAGCAAAAGAGAATATACTCCATGAAGAAATAGAATATTTTAGCTGGTGCGTAATACATAGATCAACTATAGGATTTGGGCATTTGTAGAGGAATTTTACAGATTTTCTATGGGAGCAGAACTATTCCATAGATTAAAAAATAAATGCAAGGTCATGCTTACATATTCTAATGAATCTAAGCCATGGTGGGGCATGTTTAACTTGAATATAAGTAGCAGTCACTCAGTCATCAATTGGTCTATTTGGTATTTTATTTCATTCTGAGACTTTGTCTGAGGTGGTTGTTCTGTAAGAATGCTTTTGTCTAATAAAAGAGTCATGCAATTCATCTCTAAGCATCAGATCAGTTTGTAATAACACTGTGCTTTTGTTTGCTGATATTGGATCAATTTCAAGACATCAGACTCTTTTCCTAAATATCTATACACCTTCATATAACACAATAAGAAATATGGATTTGATTTCTGTTCCTATATTTTGTGTTTTATGGACTCTAAAGCCCCTTGAATCTTAGAAGTGATAGTCTCTGTATGCTAATATGAGGACTGGTGGTTTGGAGTCCCTGGTTAGCTTTAGGAAGCAGGCTAGTTTCCTGAAGTGGTAATTATGTGGGTAAAGATTAGTACATTAATTGTTAACATAGACTTCTAAAGAGTGGCTGGAGGTTGAAGTAATTATGAATAGCCAAAAATTTAATCAATCATGACAATATAACAAAGCAACCATAAACACAGTAAAGGAAAAACATGTGCATAAATCTCTTGAGCTATGAAACACACAGATTCTGGAAGGATTCTGTGGTCCAGGAGGACACAAAAGCTTCATGCCCTTCCATATATAGCTTATACTACTGAGCTCATCCAGAGTAGAACACTTCTGGGATAACTCAGCAACCTATTACATACATTCCATATCTATACTTGGTAAAATTATTGAATTGAATTAAAAATAAGATCCTGGGGATCTCTGATGCTCAGTCGGTTCATATAGAGAATTGAAATATTGCTTATATAGGAAAAATGTACATATCTCACATCTCAGAAGTGAACTGAGAGTGGTACACAAATGGAAGTATAAAGTTTAGTTTTTCACTACTAATTTGATATCACAAAAGTCAGATTGTTTTCCTTAATAGTTGTAGCTCCCAAAAGTCCATACTTTCAAAAGAAAAAGGATGTAACGGCAGGCTACATGTACTCTGATGTCTACATGTCATCTGTCTGTCCCCATCTTCTATGGACTGGTGTAGCCAATGTGCTCTCCTCAGTTATGAAAGGGGAAATTTATCAATAGAATTTAGAAAATTTAGAGATGGATCCAGATGCCAGAGTATTATTTTTTTTTTGCTAGACATATGAAGAAATGCAAAGTAATAGGAAAAGACAAAACATACAAGCCTCTGGCTATTGTAATCTACAAAAGAATAAAATTTAAAAAGTGCCAGGTGGGAATTAGGGGTGAGATGAGGTAGAGAGAGATTGTAGTGATATTTACCTCCAGGATAATAGCTTAAGATACTAAGAAAGATATTAAGATTACCAGAAAGAAAGGAACAATTTAGGACCAACAGAAAGTGCCTCTTTCTGCAGTTTCTGGTCATAAAGACATAATGGATATTGAAGGAGGAAAATATTTGAATTTGTTGAAACTGGGGAGAAGGTCATTGGGAAGGACATCCTGAAATGACAATGAAATTTGTAATAAAAGTGCGAGGATGAAGGTGCTAGCTGGTGTGCTATTCTTCTTTCTTCTCACTTCCCCATGTCCATCACTCTTCTGCTGCTTTGGTTGACACTTGATGAGTTCATTGTGATAATTAAAGACTCTGAACTCTGAGCTGTCATAATTCTTGGCTGTCCTGAGTCCTTGGCCTTCTCTTTAAGCCCAGACATGGCAGTGAGGCAAACCTTTTGAGACCACAGCTTACAGTAATGAGTTTCATGCAGCTGAGCCCCAAAGCATATCAACTAGTGATGGACTATTGGAAAAGAGGGTAGAGAAATCACTTACTGGCCAGCATACAATGACAATGACACCCCATTAGCATTGCAATTTTTGCACTTAGGTGATATTGAAAACATTTCTTTGTTCTTTAGTGGGCTATTGGGACAACTTAAAGAATACATAATTGTGGCTTTGAAAGCCTTTGATTTTTAGATTCTTGTCAACCACCTTCTCTATTCTACAACCAGACATTTCATTTCAATTTCATGCATGGATTTCAGTTCAGTGACCCTAGAGCACCTTATATATCTACAATATAACTCCTGAATCTAAGGCTCAGGATCATAACAAAGGAGAAGGTAGAAAGATCATAAGGAACAGGAAGTTTACTATGAGATTGCACCTCCTCAAAATGTTTGAGAAGCCACACCCATGAGGTCATATCATCTTGACTGCCTAAACATGACCTGAAAAATGATGCCACTAATAGAGGCACTATTATGGAAGGGGGAAAGTACATGGGTCCTCACCTGTGAACAAGAACTATAGGCAACTAAGGAATTGAGACTGGGAGAAATAGTCTCTAGGGAAGAGCTCCCAAATTGGTTATCAAATACCAACTCATCAGCCCTAAAATTACATACAAACAGGCAGCATTATAAAGATTGTGTGCATTGTATTTGCAAATGTAGAAATCTATATACAAGCACATGTAATGACAAATACCAACTTTGGCATCAGAGGCTAAATTTAGACAGGCAGCTGACGTAGGTGGATCCAGATACCCACAGGGACTGTTGCTTAAGGTAGCCAGTGATTAGAGAAGTTACTCAGCTGACTTTTTTCTGAGGGAACAAAGCTTAATTTACTGGGGCTAGCACTCCCAGTGGCCAGCAAGAAAACTATGAATTCGTTTAACTCCTCGGGACTGGTGAGAAAGAGAAGGAAAGAGAAAATTCATACATACACAGACAGACACAGACACACATACATACACACTGAGTGGATGAAACAAAAGACCAATAACTTCATATACATAAACATACATACATACATACATTCATACATACACACATACATGCATACAGACCTACAGATAGACATATACACATTCACAGGCAGAATGGTCAGAGCAAAGCTCCAGCAAGCAGGCTGCAAACATTTCACACACATATGAATAAATACACACAACTGGTGAATGGAACAAGCTCCAACACACACCCAGACAAGTTTATATATATACATGCATACACATAGTTGATGGATGGACAGAACAATGTTCTAGCCCCCATCCACACCAACCTTACACATATACATACATGCATGCATACATACATACATATATAAACATACACACAGTTGATGGATGGACAGAACAATGTTTCTAGCCCCCATCCACACAAACCTTACACATATACTTACATGCATGCATGCATACATACATACATACATATATACATACACACAGTTGATGGATGGACAGAACAATGTTCTAGCCTCAATCCACACAAACCTTACACATATACATACATACATACATACATACATACATACATACATATATACATACACACAGTTGATGGATGGACAGAAAAATGTTCTAGCCTTAATCCACACAAACCTTACACATATACATATGTACATGCATACATACATACATACATACATACATACATACATACATATATACATACCCATAGTTGATGGATGGAAGGAACAATGCTCCAACCCACCACACACACAAACCATACACAGACACATAGGTAATGGATTCTCCAACCCTCTTTCATACAAACTTTATGCATAAAGAGATAGTCGATGGATGGGAGAAAAAAGTGTTCCAACTTCCATATTTTATTTTTTTCTCCCAGAGCTTATATGTCCCAGCAAAATCTTTCAAGCAGTATACAATTACAATGTGATTACTCTTTAGTTGTCTTCTGATGAATGATTATGAAAAAAGTGGGTTCTCCAATACATTTACAAGAAATAACATTACTTAGGTAAAGAAAACAAATTATCCCCCCAAACCCATGTACATTAGTAGCTAAGCAACTTGTTAAAGATTAGCAAAGTGTAAGCAAGCAGGGTAGATTTCTCAGCCAGCTTCTATTACTGGCAGGCAGCAAAGAAAGGCAGGTCACAAAGAAAGAAAAAATATTTTCTTATTTATCTTTAAAAGTAATCTTTTAAGAATCACAAAAGAATCACAAATCTAAAGTTTTATGTAAAAACCAGTCATATCTACCTTAAATCCTCAGACTACATATCTACTCATTAGCAAGTCTTTTTAATTTTCTATTATATTCTTTGTTTACATTCCAAATGAGTTTCCCTTTCCTGGTTCTCCCCTCCCCCTAAGTCCCATAAGTCCTCTTCCGTATCAACCCCCTCCCACTTCTCTGTCCTGGCAATCCTCTACAATACTGTATCAAGACTTTCCAGGACCAGGGCCCTCTCCTTCCTTATTCTTGGGAATGATCTGATATGTGGGTTATGTTTTGGGTATTCTGAGCTTCTGGGCTAATATCCACTTATCAGTGACTATATTCCATGTGTGTTCTTTTGTGAATGAGTTACCTCACTTAGTATGATATTTTCCAGTTGCAACTATTTGCTAAAGAATTTGATGAATTCACTGTTTTTAATTGCTGAATAGTATTGCATTGTGTAAATATACCACATTTTCTGTATCCATTCCTCCATTGAGGGACATCTGTGTTCTTTCCAGCTTCTGGCTATTATAAATAAGGCTGCTATGAACATAGTGGAGTATGTGTCCTTATTGCATGCCAGGGAATCCTCTTGGGTATATGCCCAGGAGTGGTATAGCAACGTCCTCCAGAAATGTTGTGTCCAGTTATTGGAGGAACCGCCAGACTGATTTCCAGAGTAGTACCAGCTTGCAATCCCACCAGCAGTGGAGGAGTGTTCCTCTTTCTCTACATCCTTGCCAACACCTGCTGTCTCAAGTCTTAATAAATCATATCAGGACACTGGGAACAACAATTGGTGTAAGAAATCAACTTTCAGCAGTTCATCTTCAGTGAGAGTCACATTGGCCAGAGCTGACATTTTTCTTGTTCCTTTACCATAAAAGTCCTTGCTTAATAAATAAGAGTATGCTTTTCTGAACTTCAAATTGTTCCCTCCAATTTTTTTTTACATCTGAGCCAGTAGTAGCAACATCTCACCCTAGCTTCACTAACAACTTTATTTTTCCAAATGTTCTCTAAGGGTGCTGATCACTGTTGGCAATCTACATCTCTAAGTTCTTCTCTAGGGTGGCGATTAGATCATTAATCTGCTACAGCAGCAATGCCTGAGAGAGATAAAGTATTAGGATTGTGGGTGTCAGAAATATTGCCCAGTGAGGGCTGGAAGCCACCTTAAAGTTTTATATAATTATTAGATTAAGAGGAATGTGAGGGCAGCAATCAGAGCAGAACATCATAACAGCATCTGGTTCTCAGGACACATAGTCCTCAGGGATGTACCACAGTGAGGCTCACCCATGTGGCTGTGCTCACCTGTGCACTCCATCCCATGAGTTCTAAAGTCATTTGTGTTCTTCTGCATGGCCCTCAGCCATGTAAAAACAGTTTTAAAATAGAGGAGTTATTATGTTCTTTTCTAGTAAATTACCTTAACTATCTGACTTAACTAACAGATAAACTGCCCAGAATTGATTACTAAACCCAACTGTCTTGTTTCCATCGTCCATAAAGCTAAAAATATAGCAATATAACATCTGAAACTTACAGAAGAGATTCCCCGCTCTGGACAATGTACATATACCCAACTCTTCCATGAAAGTATTTTACAAATGTACCCATTTATGACTTTCCTTGGTTTGGAGTATTAAAGTTTAAGTAACCTCTTCTAGAATAAGACATTATATTCAGAATAACTTGAATCTATGTTCCCAGGCTCTGGACACTCATATTTCTTTCAAAGTAAATAATTTTCTCTTAAAACTGCCACACAAACTCACTAACCTCTATGCTTCCTTTTACAAGCTTGTTGCTGGTGAGTATGCTTATGGTGGTCATATTATGCTTAGGGAGCTGTTTGGATTTTACCATATAGAATCAGCACAAACTGGTTTCAATACCTTGGATCTCTAAATTTGGAGTACTTAGATTATTTCCAACACACTCTAAAGCATCATGTTTGGTTAATACTAGAACATTGGAATGATTGGTCCAGTCTACAGTGCTGACTGTATGACCCTGAAATGTGACTTTCTCAGCCATATGCCTCATCAGGCAGTGTTTTCTAGATAATTCATTTTGAACTCTCAAGGTCATTATTTCATTTGGGGCTTTATACTTTGCAAATCAACCAAATAAGCTTCAGAGAATTATAAGTGCCTCTTCCAAAACCCTTCAGCTACAAGTGAGGGAGCCAAAGGCTCCTTCTGTTCTATATTTTAATGGAGAATACCCTTAGGCACCACAACAGACATTAGATTTGGTAAAACAGACATTTAAGTACTTCATTGTGCAGAGAACTCAGGAACTTCTTCAGTCTCAGCAACACCCAAAGTGCTACCTAATATTCTAGATGATCGTTTTAAGAATCATTATAACTGAACACTTGAACACTGATGTTGGAGGACAGGGCTAAGTTATTTAATGTGGTTCTAAGTTTAATGTGCTTTAATTTCTCTGTATTAGAATTTTGTAACAAAGGAGATCTCAGAGCAGATAAAGTTTTAATGAAGGATAATAAGGGAAAATATTTTCACCTTTTTAGTGCAGTTCCAAAGGTTGTCATATTACTGAAAATTATAGTATGAAAAACTTGATTGCGAATTGATTGTGTGCGACAGTGATCACTTCCTATGAACTTCAATGTGTTCCTCCATAGAGTGATAATTGAAGGAAGTCTCCAATACAACCATTAAAGTCATTGTGTTTGTGTTATTATTGATAATATTTAGGGTACAACATCTTTGTGAAAAAAGTGTATCACCAGGAATGTATTTTGAGGGCTTGCTTATAACTTCATCTAATTTCCCCCCTCCTTCTTGTGTGTGGATGAAATATGACCCCTCTGTTGCCAACAATAATGGATGCTGTCCTTGTAGAAGAGTAAGGCAAAATAAAGTCTGTCTTCTCTAAACAATCTAATATATCCTGCTATAGGGACCTACTAATAAACTCCTCTTTAAGTTTTTATATTCATAATAATATTTGAGATCTTAATTCAACTTTCATTAGTGAAGCTGATTTTTCCCCAAGAGGTGACATTTAATACAGAGCCCCATAAGGGGTTAGTATGAAGAGAATAAGAGGTCATGGAGGCTCAGCTCTAAATGGGAATATATTTCACATCACTTCTTCACAAGGCTTAGATAACATCATGGATGGGGGTGGAAAAGTTGTTAGTGTCAAGGCAAGCAGAGGTCCACAGTGAAGCAATATTTGTTGATAGGAACGACAGTTCTGTTGTATACACAGACTCACCATTCACTACAATAAAGCAAACAAAATCCCAGCACAGAGAGGAGAGGGCTTTATGAAATCCCATCTACCTGAGGAGATATTAGCAATTGATGGTTGCTGGGGTAGAGTCAGTTTTCTTCAGGAATGGGGGTCTTGAGATACCAGCTATCCATGCCCTAGTCAATGGTCCCACACTCACATACACAAGCACCAAGGATGTGAGAGCACATGTTTTGAGAGAAAATGGTGGTGGAGATAAGGCAGCAACTGGAAGGAGAGATTAGGGATTGTATTTGATCAAAACATGTATGTATGTATGACATTCTCAAATGAAACACAGAGCAAAGCAGAAAAAAAAACTCCACTTATGTTACTATGCCTCTCTGTGAAGAACATGATGGGCTAAGTAAATCCGAACACATTAATGTCTGTGCCAATTTAGACTTCTGGACTTTTCATGTGACATTGAAGCAGGAAGCTTTCATTGCAACAAATGAATGCAACTTTAAGACAATTGCAGTTACGGTCTCTGTTCCAGTGTCTCTTTGTTCTCAATTGAGAAAACATGCAACAGGTGTGGAAAAATGCCATCCAAAGTCATCAGAGCCAGCTGACTCACATGACACTCTTATTATGTGACTGTGCTGTCCCCTTGGCCTTATCCATAGCCGATGATCATGACAGATGACAGCAGATGGCCTGGAGAGTGAATTCACTATGTGTACCTGTACTGGTTGCTTTCTTTTATATATATATATTTTATTCGATATATTTTTATTTACATTTTAAATGATTTCCCCTTTTCTGGTTCCCCACTCCCCTAAAGTTACATAAGCCCCCTTCCCTCTCTCTGTTCTCCCACCCACCCCTTCCCACTTCTCTGTTCTGGTTTTGCCCTATACTGCTACAGTGAGTCTTTCTAGAACTAGGGGCCACTCCTCCGTTCTTCTTGTACCTCATTTGAAGTGTGGATTATGTTTTGCATATTCCAGTTTTCCAAGCTAATATCCACTTATTAGTGAGTGCATACCATGATTGATCTTTTGAGACTGGGTTACCTCACTTAGTATGATGTTCTCCAGCTCCATCCATTTGCCTAAGAATTTCATGAATTCATTGTTTCTAATGGCTGAATAGTATTCCATTGTGTAGATATACCACATTTTTTGCATCCATTCTTCTGTTGAGAGATATCTGTGTTCTTTCCAGCTTCTGGCTATTATAAATAGGGCTGCTATGAACATAGTGGAACATATATCCTTATTACATGCTAGGGAATCCTCTGGGTATATGCCCAGGAGTGGTATAGCAGGATCTTTCGGAAGTGACATGCCCAGTTTTCTGAGGGACTGCCAGACTGATTTACAGAGTGGTTGTACTAATTTGCAACCCCACCAGCAGTGGAGGAGTGTTCCTCTTTCTCCATATCCACGCCAATATCTGCTGTCTCCTGAGTTTTTAATCTTAGCCATTCTGACTGGTGTAAGGTGAAATCTCAGGGTTGTTTTGATTTGCATTTCCCTGATTAGTGAAGTTGAGCATTTTTTAAGATGTTTCTCCGCCATCCGAAGTTCTTCATGTGAGAATTCTTTGTTTAACTCTGTACCCCATTTTTTAATAGGGTTATCTGGTTTTCTGGAGTATAACTTCTTGAGTTCTTTGTATATATTGGATATTATCCTTCTATCTGATGTAGGGTTGTTGAAGATCTTTTCCCAAATTGTTGGTTGCTGATTTGTCCTTTTGATGGTGTTTGCTTTACAGAAACTTTGTAATTTTATGATTGCTTTCTAATGTTGACATTTTTATATTTGTAAGCTCTGAGTAGCTTCTCACCTAGAATCTATTGAAGGCATGTGCACCTAAGAACTTTTGGATAGTGCTAAAGCATGTATTTCTCACCATTTAGGTCTAATAAAAATATTTTATTTTTGCACATGTATGTAGTATGTGTATGAGTGTACATGTGTGTGTTTGTGTGTGTGCATGTATATATATTTGTGAATGTGTGCATATGCACCAAGGTCTGTGTGTAGAGTTTGGAATATTATTTTCTTTCCTCTATTATCTTTATTACGGAGTGTTTCTTGAGGAAGGTTGTGATCACTCTGTTAGAATGTTCATGTAGCGTTTTGCATGATGCCGTTTCAGCACTTCAGTGTCTATGTTACAAATCTGACAGTAAAATACATTTTCAATTGTTTATACATTTTATGGGCAGACTCCCGTATTGCTTTGCTACTGCTGGATTTTATGGAGTAAATGCTACTTTTTCCCAGGTGCTTTGAGTCTCACCTACCACAGACAGATATTTTCCGAGTAATATCTAAATTGGTTAACTTTAATCCAGTGTTTCAATTTATCCCCAGTGACCTCCAGGAGCCATTGTTCACAACAGGTCATGTTTAAGGATGTGTTTTGTGCTTATTACCTCCAGCACGTACATACATGGGTTATTCAGGGTCTATCACTTCTCAGTGAGCTAATTGATCATCCAATTTTTATGATAACCTCACCCTAAATTGATAGTGACAGGTCCTACAGCAATCTGCCTTGATCCTCATTTGGCTTTTCCTGTAACCAAATCTTGTTTTCTAAAGCATAAACCTAACATCATTTTCATTTCAAAGTCTTTTCCAGTTCTGTCTGTACAGACCTTGTTTAGTGGAAAGAAATTTATCGTATGCAGATACTTTAAAAGTTGTGTATAAATATAAAGACTTTTAGAAACCCATACTGTAACTACCACCTACTAGAGAGAGAGAGAGAGAGAGAGAAAGAGAGGGAGGTTATTGTCTGTGGTCTGTAAGGACCCTGTGTAGACAGCTGGCTGCCTCTGTATTGCACATTACCAATGCTCTAACTTTTGTAAAAATTCTTCTCTTTTCAGTAGTAGTTTTATAGCATCTACGTGTGTATCTTTGAAATGTAGCTTCATTTTTAATTCTTAAAAAAAATATAAAACCCAAGATGTCACTGGAAGATTCTGCACATACAATTTTGAGATCAGCTTCTTTTGTTTCCTGTCTTCACTGACATGAACGAATGGGTTTATGGTCCTTTTTGTTGTTGCACCTATTTCAAGGCTACATAACAATTCTTGTTTTACCACCGCCTTTGTTTTATCACATACATTTGTGTGTCTCTCATTGTACAGCTGTACAAGCACGTCTGTCAGGAAGGCCTGGGATAGGAATGACTGCACCTTAGAATATGTAAGCTTCAATTTTTATTCTGGATTTAAAAGAAACAATCCCCCAGCACTCCAGCTCTGTGTTGTTTTTTGACACTTCACAGTCAAAGAATTTAAATTTACTCCAGTCATTTTGGTGTAAGGATGCTAGACTGCGGTTCCCTTTTCTCTCTCCTAGTTACTAAAGATGGCATGTCTCTAAGAGGGAATCTAGTTGGCCAGCTGAGATGTTTTCTCAATCCATAGAACACTGACAGTTCATGTTTCATAGTTCATTGTTTAATCAATCACTTTCTCTATGTTCTGCAAACTAATTTGAATTATAACCTGACTATAATGTCTAAAAACACAATTCAGGCTATAGCACTCTTGAACTCTTGGAATTCAGTGTCTCACCAATGCTAAGTTAACCAATAGGCTCCTTATTGTTGGATATAGTGTGTGTGAGTGTGTGTGTGTGTGTGTGTGTGTGTGTGTTTGTGTGTGTGATTTTACTTGGATGTTCTAAGTCTGAACTTTAGAATCACACTCAAACTACAAGCACTTTACTAACCAAACCATCACTAGGTTTTCCTTTCACCTTCCATGTTTGTTTTTTTTAAGCTACTTGAATCACTCAATGCTTAAGGAAGGTATGGGTTAGAGCCAATGAAAATGCTGTTTCACATTTGAATACTATCTATTCTGAGTACTTTCTTTTTTTTTTATTGTTTTTGAATAAGCATAGATTCCTGGTTTGCCAGAAATCAATGGAATCAACAATAGCCTTATAAACTACTGTAAAATCTTTCATGTAACTACTATATAAGCTAGAGTAGCATTGAATCTTCAGTCAGAAGCAGCTGGTATCGCTGTTATGATTATTTCACTTAGGCTGTTTGAAAACCCCAACCCAAAGGAATAAAATGCTTCTGTGGTGCTTTTCTCTTAGCACTGGGGACCTGGAGTGAAATAAATGCTTTTTTTCTTGAGGTAGCCTTGAACAAAAAAAATCACATGACTCATGACACAGCAGTGAAATAGAAGTAAAGACTTCGAATCACACTTTTCTTTACCATTGTATTTTATGTGATGTAAAAGACACAGACAGAGAAGAGGAGGATAGGAAGGAGAGGAAGAGGAAGGGTTGGAGGAAGAATAAGAGAAATGCAGAGGAGATGAAGAGATTGAAGTGTGTGCTTCTTACTGGTTTAATTGGGAGTTTATTGAGGTTGTGATCTCTTCAGCCTCCAATGAGAGATCAAAACAATCCCAACCCACCTCATAAATGGTAGCAGACCACATTCCAGATTTCAGTGTGAATAAACACATCGCAGATGCTTGAAAGGACCTTGAAATCCATGAAGCAAGAGAATATGCTGAGTGAAAAAAAATCAAACCACTTAACTGAGTATTCAAAGCTCAATTAGGCGCAGCAATGGCAGCGCTAGAGACTGAGCTGCACAATTCTTAAACCTTTCTTAAAATATAAAAGGATGTGAACTAAAGCCTCTGCTGCCTCCTCATTAAAGCCAGCATCAGGAAAATGTAAGCCTCGATAGATAAATGAGCTGTGTGCTTGCCAGAGATGGAATCATTGCAAACGTGCAGAAATAGGTTAGCGGGTAGTTATTTGGCGTCTAGTGTGAACATGTGTGCTTAAAAATACTCTCCAGCAGTATTTTGAGAATCTGTTCAGACAAGGTGCATTTAAGGCACCAGCCTCCCACAATGTACACACACTTTTCCTTAAAAATAATCTCTTGATGTGCAAATGTAAAATCAAATTGGAAGCAGAAATTTACCTAAACAAGCCATCTCGAGACACATGTAAAAACCAGCAGGGTTTGTGGAGGTGGCACCCATCTCAGCTGTAATACTCTGAGGGCTCTTTACTGATTCACAGAAAGAAGTCCAAATGCTTTTGAATTAGCATAAGTTCCTTCCAGGATCTTTTCTCATGACTAGACTTTGTTCCTAGATACTCTTCAGAGACTTTATATATTCTACTGTCTTTCAACAAACTGTTGTCCACCTGATTTATAATGGATACCATTTTATCTGTTGGAAAATTCCTTCTACCTCCTTTATTTTAATGAACACACAGTTTTCATGGCTGAACGCGTATAGCCTTGAAGCTTCTTTATTACATCTAAAAGTATCCATGGCTGACACTGTTCCCTGCTACACACATGTTCTCTCTCTCTCTCTCTCTCTCTCTCTCTCTCTCTCTCTCTCTCTCTCTCTCCTTCCTCTTCTCTCTCTCCCTCTCTTCCTCTCTCCACCTAGACCATTTACCCTATTACTTTATTGCATTTATAATAACTTTTACATGTCTGACTCCTAAATTTCTTTGCTAATCAAGGCAAATGTTCTTGTTTATCTGTGAGACCTGGGCTTGGCACAGAGTAGACACATTGTAAATACTTGGTTTATAGGGTGTTCATTAATTAACACTATCAGTAGAGAATTGTCAGATTCAAAATTGTGTGTGTATGTGTGTGTGTTTATGTGTTCACACACAATTCATGACTGTATGTGTATGTGTGCACACATGTACAGACATGCAGATAGTGAGAATATGAGTCAGGTGTCTTCTATGGCCTCCAACATCATGCTCTCTCTCATTTAAATTGGCCTCACTGATTATGTTAGATCAGCTAGCTAGCAAGATTCATAAACTGGGTTCTTGTCTTTGTACCCCTGGTGCTGGGGTTACTCATGAACTGCCACGTCAAGCTGTAAAATGCGTTCTGCGGATCTCAATTCAAGTTGTCCAGCTTGTACAAGAAGCACTTCTATTTTAGTCTGTGCCCAGTTCACAAATCGATCATTCTTATAGTAAGCATTTTTAGAGGTGAGGTATTTTGGGTAGTAAATTTGATTCATGGAAGATATAGTTGCCTCAGGGTCACCTTTGAGCAGAGACTAAGATAGTTAATATGGGGCAAGAAATTCTCCCAGAAGGTCATATCCCTTATTGGCATCTGACTCTTTCTAAGATCTCCAAGATGAGACAGGGAAGAAGCAAGATTATTGCCTTTGGATTGAAGCCTAGCCTGATGATATGGTGGGATCAGTAATGTATAGGAATATTCATAACAGTACAGGGCAATAGGAATTAAGTTGAGACCAACCACGAAAGAAGCATAAATGAGATGGGAAAACATGCCAACCTGGTGACCCCAGGTGGATCCTCAGACCCTGTATAATGGTTAAAGAAGGGAACTAATTGAACAAAATTTTCTTCTGACCTCCATACATGGGCTGTGATATGCAGTTTCCCCCACATGAACATCAGGCACGTGCACACACATACACACACACACACACACACACACTAATGTAGTTGTGCACAGAGGATAATACACTTAGAAAGCTCAGGATATTTGAGCTCCTAGTAGATTTCTTTTAAGGATGCTCATTTTTTTGTTTTTGTTTTTGTTTTGTTTTGTTTGTTTTTATTTTACAAAGCATCTAATTGGAGGCCAGCAATCCTGTAAATTATATTGAAGGAACTATGAACAGACTGTTACCTCAAAGACCATTCATGTGATGTTATAAAATATGCTTGACAGATGAAGAATCCCACATAAATTTCCATTATGGAAATATAAGATACTGTGACTGACACAGGACAGGGAAGAGGATCACTGAAAACCTTCTTCATGAGGGTACACTCCTCTACCTGACCAACTTATATTATCCCCCAAGGGCTCAGCTCAGAGTAGAGATTGCCAATTGATCTAACTATACAACCCAATTACTAAGAGATGAAAATACACAGAGCCCAGAGGTGAAACGATTTATCCACAGACTCATTGACAGAGGAGACCAACCAGTAACTGTTTGACTGGTAACAGTGTGACAATTAGTAATTCTTGTCAATGAAAATTCTAAATCTTGGTCACTTGCTGGTACATCCAAGATGGAGATACTAATTAGTTGAGATAAGAATTAGAACATATGTCATCTAAAGCCATATTCAAAAGACATGGGGTAATAATGTAAAATATTTTACACTGCAAATTTATATGCACTACATCAGAATGAGCTAACCCTTTTATCTTTCAATGTGCACATGTTATGCTATATATTATTTTTGCAGAATCAAATTATCTGATGTCCGTAGTGTAGTGTGTGCCTGTTGGAAACCTCACAAGTTTACTTTGTATTAATAAGACCTGAAGAAAGATCTGGTGTGTGCATTATTAAGGAGCGATTATCACTCAGATGTGGAGGTGCATGTCTTTAATGTGAACATGGCAGAAGATAAGGGGCAGTCATAAGTTTGAGGACAGCTGGGGTGACACAGTGAGAACCTGTCTCAAAAACAAAGCTCGAATCCAGATAGTACTAAAATACAGTATGAAGCCAATCTTTTAGGGTCCACAATGACTATCCACAGAAAGATTTGGGGAAGGTGAGAATCCTAAAAGCTTGGACATGTCATATGGCATGAAAATGAATGGTTACTCACTGTATTGCTACTGGTCTCTCTTCAACTGATTAGCAAATGTGCAAAATCAATAATGCAACATCTAGTCGTTACATTAGTAGCCAACATAATAGTGTAATGTCTAAAATCAGTATGTATTTGGGCACATTTTCACTCTCAGGGTGGGGGTACTCTCTTCTGCACTGGCAAAGGACATATAGCACTAGGGTCTTTAGACATATTTCATAGAATGTATTTTATTTTTCAAATGTTATACATAACCAAATTTGTGTCAGCTAATAGATATTTAATTGCAGTCTCAAAATTTTAAGTGACAAATTTATATTAAAATTAAAAGAGTACTTAACAAAGGAAAGTCTTTTTAACTACTAACTTTAATTCCAGCCCCAATCTCACAGACAATTCCATCACTAGTTAGTTATGGCATGAAATTTAGCCTGTGATTTTAAATGTCTAATAAGTCTCTGCTGATGATCATTTCACTTAACTCTGTGTTGTGAACTGTTCAGAGTCCACAATATTCATTTTAGCAATTCATCTACTGATTTGTGCTAAAATTCTATCAGAGATTTTTGACAAATATTTGAAAATGATAAGAGTAAGGAGCCCAGTCTGGTTCAGGTATGGGCTTCAAAGGCTCTGTTCAAGATTAGAGGAACCAGTTGCTACCAGGCTACAAGTGTGCTCTGCCTTCCTCTGTCTGCATGTTCATCTGCCTCTAGGTCATAGTACTCAGAAGAGTAGGGGGACAGGCGCTGCCTATGTCTCATGGGAGAGACAGGGATAGCTTGATCTACAAAGATGGATATGTTTTAAACACAAAGGGAAATGTTTTGATAGTGAATAAAACTAGGAATTTAACATTACACTTTCAACAGTCAGGAATTTTAACAGCTTTCCAGGAGTTTTGTTTGTGAATTTATTTTATGGGAACAATAGTAGGACCTTTAAAAACTGTGTCAGGAGCTTATTTTATTTTTATTTCTACTTTCTTTTTTTCAAAACATCTAAACATATGTTGTTTTTTTATTGTTTCATTTATTTACATTCCAAATATTTCCTCTCTTCCTGGTCCCCATTCTAAGAGTTTTTCACAGCATCACCCCTCCCCTTTACCTCTGAGAGGGTGCTGCCCACCCTCTACTGCACTCACCCACCCATCTACTCCCTGCTCATCTCCGGTGGCATCAAGTCTTTATAGAATTAGGAACATCATCTTCCACTGAAGCCAGACAAGGCAGTCCTCTGCTACATATGTGCCAGAAGCCAAGAACCAGTTTATTTATGTTCTTGGGTTGGTGTGTGAGAGCTTCCAAGGGTCCAGGTTAGGTGACACTATTGGTCTACTATTGGGTGGACCTATGAGGTTTCCACCCATTCAGCTCCTTCAATCCTTCCCCTAACTCTTCCATAGGGGTCCCCATCCTCAGTCTACTGGTTAGCTGTGAGTATCTGCATCTGTCTCAGGTAGCTGCTGGTAGAGTTTCTCACAGGACAGGCATTCTAGGTTCCTCTCTGCAGTTACAACATGGCATCAGTAATAGTGTCAGGGTTTGGTGCCAACCCATGGGTTAAATCTCAAGTTGGGCTGATGACTGAATGGCCTTTCTTTCGATCTCTGCCCCATTTTTGTGCCTATATGTCTCTTAGTCAGAAAAATTCGGGATCAAATATTTTAAAGGTAGGCTGGTGTACCTATCCCTTCACCAAGGGCCTTGTCTATCTACTGGAGATGCTTTCTGCCAGTCCATCTCTCCACTGTTGGGCATCCCCACTGAGTCCTGGGAGCCTCTCAAATTCCAGGATTTTTGGAGGGCTTTCTCGAGATTTCTCCTGTCTTTCACCCCCTGCAGCTGCACGTTTCCATTAATTCTCCTGATCCCACTGGGTTTCTCGCTTGTCTCCCCACCTCCACATGTAATCCTGCCCCCCTTTTCCTCCCCCTCATCCCTCCCACACAGGTCCCTCCTTCCCTCTGACTCCCACGATTATTTTGTTCCCCCTTCTATGAGGGATTGAAGCATCCTCACTTGGGCCTTCCTTCTTTTTAAACTTCTTATTGTTTCTGAGTGTATCATAGATATTCTGTATGTTTTGGTTAATATCCATCCACTTATCAGTTAATACATACTATGCATGTCCTTTGGGGTCTGGGTTACCTATTTTCTAGTTCTATCCATTTGTCTTCACAATTGGTGATGCCTTTGATTTTAATAGCTGAATAGTATTCCATTGTTTAAATGAACTACCTTTTCTGTATCCATTCTTTGGTTAAGGGACTTTTGGATTGTTTCCACATTCTAGCTACTACGAATGAGGCTGCTATGAATGTAATGGAGCATGTGTCCATGTTGTGTGGTGGAGCATCTTTAGGATATAAGCCCAGGCGTGGTATAGTTGGGTCTTCAGGTAGAACTATTTCCAATTTTCTGAGGATCCACTAGATTGATTTCCAAAGTGGTTGTACAGTTTACAGTCCCACCAACAATGGAGGAGTGTTCCTCTTTCTCCACATCCTCACCAGCATGTTCTGTCACTTAAGTTTTTTATCTTAGCCATACTGATTGGTGTAAGGTAGAATCTCAGGGTAGGTTTGATTTTCATTTCCTCTGATGACTAAGTATGGTGAATATTTCTTTAAGTGCTTCTCAGCCATTTGAGTCCCAGAAATATACCTACACTCACAGTCACTTGGTCTTTGACAAAGAAACTAAAACCATGATGTGGAAAAAAAGGAAGGGAGATCGGGAGCAGCCTGGGCCACACACCTTGTCCCCAAGCAGTGCAGAGGGCCAGCGGTGCATCTGGAGGTCAGCCACAGGGAGGCAGCTTGCTCCAGTGAGTCCCTTTGTCCCAGCAAAGCAGAGGATCCATCTGGAGGCCTCTGGAGGGAGCCTTCTGGTAGCCGCCTCTAGATACTGAGCAGCCTGGGCCATGCGCCCCATCCCAAAGCAGTACAGAGGGCCAGTGGTGCAACTAGAGGCCAGCTGCAGGGAGGCATCTGTCACAGGTGAGTCTATGAAGCCACAATTACGCTGATTCCAAAACCACACAAAGATCCAACAAAGAAAGAGAACTTCAGGTCAATTTCCCTTATGAATATCAATGCAAAAATACTCAATAAAATTCTTGCCAACCAAATCCAAGAACACATCAAAACGATCATTCACCATGATCAAGTGGGCTTCATCCCAGGGATGCAGAGATGGCTCAATATACGGAAATCCATCAATGCAATCCACTACATAAACAAACTCAAAGAAAAAACATATGATTATTTCATTAGATGCTGAAAAAGCATTTGACAAAATTCATCATCCTTTCATGCTGAAAATCTTGGAAAGGACAGGAATTCAAGGCCCATATCTAAACATAGTAAAAGCAATATACAGCAAACCGGTAGCCAGCATCAAACTAAATGGAGAGAAACTTGAAGCAATCCCACTAAAATCAGGGACTAGACAAGGCTGCCCTCTCTCTCCATATCTTTTCAATATAGTTCTTGAAGTTCTAGCTAGAGCAATTCGATAACATAAAGAGGTCAAAGGGATACAACTTGGAAAGGAAGAAGTAAAATTATCACTATTTGCAGATGACATGATAGTACACTTAAGTGACCCAAAAAACTCCACTAGAGAACTCCTACAGCTGATAAGCAACTTCAGCAAAGTGGCAGGTTATAAAATCAACTCAAGCAAATCAGTTGCCTTCCTATACTCAAAGGATAAGCAGGCTGAGAAAGAAATTAAGGAAATCACACCTGTCACAATAGCCACAAACAATATAAAGTATCTTAGTGTGACTCTAGCCAAACAAGTGAAAGATCTTTATGACAATAACTTCAGGTCTCTGAAGAAGGAAATCAAAGAAGACCTCAGAAAATCGAAAAATCTGCCATGCTCATGGATTGGCAGGATTAATATAGTTAAAATGGCCATCTTGCCAAAAGCAATCTACAGATTCAATGCAATCCCCATCAAATTCTCAACTCAGTTCTTCACAGAGTTAGAAAAAGCAATTCTCAAATTTATCTGGAATATCAAACAACCCAGGATTGCTAAAACTATTCTCAACAGTAAAAGAACTTCTGGGGAAATTAGTATCTCAGACCTCAAGCAATGCTACAGAACAATAGTGTTAAAAACTGCATGGTATTGGAACAGGGACAGGCAAGTGGACCAATGGAATAGACTTGAAGACCCAGAAATGAATCCACACACCTATGATCACTTGATCTGTGACAAAGGAGCAGAAAACATCCAGTGGAAAAAAGAAAGCCTTTTCAACAAATGGTGCTGGCTCAACTGGAGGTCAGAATGCAGGAGAATTCGAATTGATCCATTCTTATCTCCTTGTACTCCAAGTGGATCAAAGACCTCCACATAAAACCAGACAAACTGAAACTAATAAAAAAGAAACTGGGGAAAACCCTTGAGGACATGGCACAGGGGAAAAGTTTCTGAACAGAACACCAATAGCTTATGCTCTAAGATCAAGAATTGACGAATGGGATCTCATAAAATTACAAAGTTTCTGTAAGGCAAAGGACACTGTTAAAAGGACAAAATGGCAACCAACAAATTGGGTAAAGATCTTCACCAACCCTACATCTGATAGAGGGCTAATATCCAATATATACAAAGAACTCAAGAAGTTAGACCCCAGGGAACCAAATAATCCTATTAAAAATGGGGTACAGACCTAAACAAAGAATTTTCACCTGAAGAAATTCGGATGGCTGAGAAGCACCTTAAGAAATGTTCAGCATCATTAGCCATTAGGGAAATGCAAATCAAAATAACCCTAAGATTTCACCTCACACCAGTCAGTATGGCTAAGGTTAAAAACTCAGAAGACAGCAGGTGTTGGCGAGGATGTGGAGAAAGAGGAACACTCCTTCACTGCTGGTGGGATTGTAAGATGGTACAACGACTCTGGAAATCAGTCTGGTGGTTCCTAAGAAAACTGAACATGACACTTCTGGAGGACCCTGCTATACCTCTCCTGGGCATATAACCAGAGGATTCCCCAGCATGCAATAAGGACACATGCTCCACTATGTTCGTAGCAGCCTTATTTATAATAGCCAGAAGCTGGAAAGAACCCAGATATCCCTCAATGGAGGAATGGATATAGAAAATGTGTATATAAATAATTCAGAAATTAAAAACAATGAATTCATGAATTTTTTAGGCAAATGGATGGAACTGGAAAATATCATCCTAAGCAAGGTAATGCAACCACAAAAGAATACACATGGAATGCAATCATTGATAAGTGGATATTAATTAGCCCTGAAGCTCTGAATACTGAAGATAAAATTAGAGTATCAAATGATTCCCATGAAGAAGGAAGAAGAGACCAAACAGAAGCCACATCAGAACTCTGCCTCCCGCCAGTCAGATACAAGGCCTCCATATTGGTTCTCAGACGCCAGAGAAATCAGACAAACTGAGGTACACAAATACAACCCAAGACCAACATCACGGGGGTCTAAGCCCGACGAGCGTTGGCCTGCATCCAGGTACTGAGCTGGTCAGGGGGCCACCTGTGTGCAAACCCGGCCAGGAGGTTGTTTGTCCAGGCCAGCGCATGCGCCTCCCCCCCCCCCCCCATTTTGCCTACGGAAAGCCAGAGAGTCCTAGCAGGCAAAACCAAACCAGCTAACAGGCATAGCCCGAGGCGGACATAGCAGGGGTCTCAGACAGTCAGGCCCTGGACTGCCCCTAGGCCCTAGGATGCTCGGTGGGTCATCTGTGTGCCGACCCGGCCAGGAGGTTGTTAGCCCAGGCCGGTGCCCGCTCCTGCGAGCTCTGCCGCCATTTTGCCTACGGGAAGCCAGAGAGTCCTAGTAGGCAAAACCAGCTAACAGGCTAGCTGGAGGCTGACATAGCTGGGGTCTAAGACGGTCAGGCCCTGGACTGCCCCCAGGCCCTGGGTTGCTCAGTGGGCCATCTGTGTGCCGACCAAGCCAGGAGGTTGTTAGCCCAGCAGACTCTCCCAGCACTCTCAGGGTGCGCGAGCATGCCACCATCCTGGCCACCTGACAGACCCAACAACACTCACAGCTGAGGGGAACTTTGCTCAGACATTGGCCTGCCAGGCTTTTGCCTAGACTCAGGGCCTGAGCAGCAAGGCTATCCTTGTGTGCACCAACCCGTTTGGGAGTTCCGCTGGCCAGCAGAGTGATCAGCATGCAGAAAAGGTCCCTGCAGCATACAGATTCACCACTCCCTGAAGGAGCAAACAGGCACCATCTGGTTCACAGTCACAATCTGGGGCAAAACACACACACTAGGGCTGCAAAAGCACCCAAGAGGAGGACAGCACATCAGCAATCTGCAACAGGGGAAACCCTGCCATCCAGTGCTGCAGAAATAGCCCTAGAGCCTCTCAGGAGGCTGAAACACCAACCAGAGACAAGACCAACTAGCTCCAGAGAACAAGATGGCAAAGGGCAAACGCAGGAATGCTACTAACAGAAATCTAGGCAATATGGCAGCATCTGAACCAAACTCTCTAACATCAGCAAGTCCTGGTTATGCCAACACACCAGAGAAACAAGATTTGGATTTAAAATCACTGTTCATGATGCTGCTAGAAGAACACAAAAAGGACATGAATGAATCTCTTAAAGAAATACAGGGGAACATGAATAAGCTAGAAACCCGTATAATGGAAACACAAAAATCTCTTAAAGAAATGCAGGAGAATAAGGCCCAAGAGATAGAAGCCAATAAAGAAGAAAGGCAAAAAAAAAAAAAAAAAAAAAAAAAAAAAATTTAAAGAAATGCAGGAGAACTTGAGTCAACAGGCAGAAGTCATGAAAGAGGAAACACAAAAATCTCTTAAAGAATTACAGGAAAACACAAACAAACAAATGATGGAACTGAGCAAAACCATCCTGAATCTAAAAACAGAAGTAGAAACAACTAAGAAATCACAAAGGGAGACAACTTTGGAGATAGAAAACCTTGAGAAGAAATCAGGGGCCATAGATGCAAATATAAACAACAGAATACAAGAGATGGAAGAAAGAATCTTAGATGCTGAAGATACCATAGAAACCATTGACTCAACAGTCAAAGAAAATGCAAAATGCAAAAAGCTTGTATCCCAGAACATCCAGGAAATCCAGGATACAATGAGAAGACCAAACCTAAGGATTATAGGTATAGATGAGAGTGAAGATTTACAACAGAAAGGGCCAGCAAATATCTTCAACAAAATTATGGAAGAAAACTTTCCTAACTTAAAGAGAGAGATGCCTATGAATATACAAGAAGCCTACAGAATTCCAAACAGACTGGACCTGAGCAGAAATACCTCCCGTCACATAATAATCAAAACCCCAAATGCACTAAACAAAGAAAGAATATTAAAGGCAGTAAGAGAAAAAGGCCAAGTAGCATATAAAGGAAGACCTATCAGAATCACACCACACTTCTCACCAGAGACCATGAAAGCTAGAAGATCCTGGGCAGATCTCATGCAGACTCTAAGAGAACACAAATGTCAGCCAAGACTACTATACCCAACAAAACTGTCATTCACCATAGATGGAGAAACCAAGATATTCCATGACAAAACCAAATTTACACAATATCTTTCCACAAACCCAGCTCTGCAAAGAATAATAGGAGGAAAACTCCAATACAAGGAGGGAAACTACATCCTGGAAAAAGCAAGATAGTTACCTTCCTTCATCAAACCCAAAAGAAGATAACCACTTAAATATAAAAAGAACATCAAAAATGACAGGAAGTAATAATCACTATTCCTTAATATCTCTTAACATCAATGGTCTCAATTCCTCAATAAAAAGACATAGACTAACAGACCGGATAAGGAAACAGGACCCTACAATCTGCTGCATACAGGAGACACACCTCAGTGTCAAAGATAAAAAATACCTTAGAGTAAAAGGCTGGAAGACAATCTTACAAGCCAATGGTCACAGGAAATAGGCAGGAGTAGCCATTCTAATATCAGATAAAATTGACTTTCAACCTAATGTCATCAAAAGAGACACAGAAGGACACTTCTTGCTGGTCAAAGGAAAAATCCACCAAGAAGAACTTTCAATTCTGAACATCTATGCGCCAAATGCAAGGGCACCATCATTCATAAAAGAAACTTTACTAAAGCTCAAAGCACACATTGCACCTAACACAATAATTGTCGGTGACTTCAACACTCCACTCTCCTCAATGGACCGATCAGGAAAGCAGAAAATAAACAGGGACACAGTAAAACTAATTGAAGCTTTGGACCAATTGGATTTGACTGATATTTATAGAACATTTCACCCTAAAGCAAAAGAATATACCTTTTTCTCAGCACCTGATGGTTCCTTCTCCAAAATCGACCATATAATTGGTCATAAGACAGACCTCAACAAATATAAGAAGATCAAACTAATCCCATGCCTCTCATCAGTTCACTATGGAGTAAGAGTGGTTTTCAATAGCAACAAAAACAACAGAAAGCCCACATACACATGGAGGCTGAACAATACTCTACTCAATGTCACCATGGCTAAAGAAGAAATAAGGAAAGAAATCTGAAACTTTTTAGAATTTAATGAAAATGAAGGCAAAACATACCCAAACCTATGGGACACAATGAAAGCAGTGCTAAGAGGAAAACTCATAGCCCTGAGTGCCTCCAAAAAGAAAATGGAGAGAGCATACACTAGCAGCTTAAAGATACACCTGAAAGCCCTGGAACAAAAAGAAGCCAATTCACCCAGGAAGAGTAGAAGTCAGGAAATCATCAAACTCAGGGCTGAAATCAATCAATTGGAAACAAAGAGAACCATACAAAGAATCAACGAATCCAGGAGTTGGTTCTTTGAGAAAATCAACAAGATAGATAAACCCTTAGCCAGACTGACCAAAGGGCACAGAGAAAGTATCCAAATTAACAAACTTAGAAATAAAAAGGGGGATATAACAACAGAAACTGAGGAAATCCAAAAAATCATCAGATGCTACTACAAGAGCCCGTACTCAACACAACTGGAGAATCTGGAAAAAATGCACAATTTCCTTGACAGATACCAAATACCAAAATTAAATCAGGACCAAATAGATCATCTAAACAGTCCCATAATGCCTAATGAAATAGAAGGAGTCATAGAAAGTCTTCCAAACAAAAAAAGCACAGGACCAGATGGTTTCAGTTCAGAATTCTATCAGACCTTCAAAGAAGACTTAATACCAATACTCTTCAAACTATTCCACAAAATAGAAACAGAAGGAACACTACCCAATTCCTTCTATGAAGCCACAATTACGCTGATACCAAAACCACACAAAGATCCAACAAAGAAAGAGAACTTCAGGCCAATTTCCCTTATGAACATCGATGCAAAATATACTCAATAAAATTCTTGCCAACCGAATCCAAGAACACATTAAAACGATCATCCACCATGATCAAGTAGGCTTTATCCCAGGAATGCAGGGTTGGTTCAATATAAGGAAATCCATAAATGCAATCCACTACATAAACAAACTCAAAGAAAAAAAACACATGGTCATTTCATTGGATGCTGGAAAAGCATTTGACAAAATTCAGCCTCCTTTCATGCTTAAAGTCTTGGAAAGAACAGGAATTCAAGGCCCATACCTAAACATAGTAAAAGCAATATACAGCCAGCATCAAACTAAATGGAGAGAAACTTGAAGCAATCCCACTGAAATCAAGGACTAGACAGGGCTGCCCCCATTCTCCTTATCTTTTCAATATTGTACTTGAGGTACTAGCTGGGGCAATTCGACAACATATGGCGGTCAAAGGGATACAAATTGGAACGAAGAAGTCAAACTATCATTATTTGCAGATGACATGATAGTCTACCTAAGTGACCCAAAAAACTCCACTAGAGAACTCCTACAGCTGCTAAACAACTTCAGAAAGTGGCAGGTTATAAAATCAACTCAAGCAAATCAGTAGCCATCCTATACTCAAAGGATAAGCAGGCTGAGAAAGAAATTAGGGAAATGACCCCCTTAACAATAGCCACAAACAGTATAAAGTATCTTGGGGTGACTCTTACCAACAACAAAAAACCCAGGATAGCTAAAACTATTCTCATCAACAAAAGAAAGTCTGAGGGAATCAGTATCCCTGACCTCAAGCAATACTACAGAGCAATAGTGTTAAAAACTGCATGGTATTGGTACAGTGACAGGCAGGCAGATCAATGGAACAGGATTGAAGATCCAGAAATGAACCCACACACCTATGGCCACTTGATCCTCGACAAAGAGGCTGAAAACATCCAATGGAAAAAAGATAGACTTTTCAACAAATGGTGCTGGTTCAACTGGAGATCAGCATGCAGAAGAATGCGAATTGATCCATCCTTGTCTCCTTGTACTAAGCTCAGATACAAATAGATCAAGTACCTCCACATAAAGCCAGACACTCTGAAGCTAATATAAAAGAAATTGGGGAAGACCCTTGAGGACATCGGTACAGGGAGAAAGTTTCTGAACAGAACACCAATAGTGTATGCTCTAAGATCAAAAATTGACAAATGGGACCTCATAAAATTACAAAGATTCTGAAAGGCAAAGGACACCATCAAAAGGACAAATCAGCAACTAACAAATTGGGAAAAGATCTTCACCAATCCTACATCAGATAGAGGGCTAATATCCAATATATATAAAGAATTCAAGAAGTTAGACTCCAGAAAACCAAACAACCCTATTTTAAAAAGTGAGGTACAGAGTTAAACAAAGAATTCTCACCTGAAGAACTTCGGATGGCAGAGAAGCATCTTAAAAAATGCTCAACTTCATTAGTCATTAGGGAAATGCAAATCAAAACAACCCTGAGATTTCACCTTACACCAGTCAGAATGGCTAAGATTAAAAATTCAGGAGGCAGCAGGTGTTGGAGAGGATGTGGAGAAAGAGGAACACTCCTCCACTGCTGGTGGGGTTGCAAATTGGTACAACCACTCTGGAAATCAGTCTTGCGGTTCCTCCGAAAACTGGGCACCTCACTTCCAGAAGATCCTGCTATACCACTCCTGGGCATATACCCAGAGGATTCCCCACCATGTAATAAGGATACATGTTCTTCTATGTTCATAGCAGCCCTATTTATAATTGCCAGATGCTGGAAAGAACCCAGGTATCCCTCAACAGAAGAGTGGATGCAAAAAATGTGGTATATCTACACAATGGATTACTATTCAGCCATTAGAAACAATGAATTCGTGAAATTCTTAGGCAATTGGATGGAGCTAGAGAACATATTGCTAAGTGAGGTAACCCAGTCTCAAAAGATCAATCATGGTATGCACTCACTTATAAGTGGATATTAACCTAGAAAATTGGAATACCCAAAACATAATCCACACATCAAATGAGGTACAAGAAGAAAGGAGGAGTGGCCCCTTGTTCTGTCAAGACTCAATGAAGCAGTATTGGCAAAACCAGAACGGGGAAGTGGGAAGGGGTGGGTGGGAGGACAGGGGGAAAGAAAGGGGCATATGGGATTTTCGGGGATTGCGGGGCTAGAAAAGGGGAAATCATTTGAAATGTAAATAAAATATATATCGAATAAAAAAAAAAGAAGGAAGAATCCTGGAAAGGCTTGATGCAGCATTTTAGGGGTGTACCAGGACAGTGAAAAGGGAGGGGAAAATATAGGAGAATGGATGGAGAGAAGAGTACTTATGGGCCATATGGGGGGGGGACTTGGATCGGAGAAAACTTTTAGAATGTATACAAGAATATAGAAAGTAAATTAAAAAAATGAAAATAGACTAGAGGTTAAAAAAAAGAAAATGAAAAAAGGAAGGATCTTCATTACTAAGTGTTGGTCTAACTGGTGGTCTGCTTCTAAAAGAATGTTAATTGATCCATATCTATCACCTTGTACAAAGCTTAAGTCCAAGTGGATCAAGAATGTCAAATAAAATTAGATACACTGAATCTCCTAGAAGAGAAAGTGTGAAATACCTTCAACCTCTTTGGCACAGGGGAAATTTTCCTTAAAAAACACCAGTGGCTTAGATTCTAAGACCAATAATTGCCAAGTGGGACCTCATGAAACTAAAAAGCTTTTGTAATACTGTCAATAAGGCAAAACGGCATCCTACCTATTGTGAAAATATCTTCACTAACCCTCCATGTGATAGAGAGCTAATATCCACAAGTAGAGGATTTCCATCAGTCTATCTCATTCTTTCCTACTTCAGTTGCTGGAATTTGATCTTGAGACCTTTAGAAGAGCAGTAAGTATTCTTAACTGCTGAAAGAAGGACTTCTAGTCATTCTTTCCTACTTCAGACACCTGCTATGCTCTTACAACTTTCTCTCAGATTTATGACCCCCTTCTAAAAATTATTATTGGATATATGCATATTTAAGGTATACATTATATGCACATGTGTGTATGTTTATTGTTTAGTACATGCATGTTGTTTATGTATAAGTACAGCCTACTGAGACCACTTCATGTTGTTCATATGCATGGATGTTTAGGGTTGACAGTTTGGGATTGACTAATCTATAGAGAATATTGACTTTCCTTTCTCCCAGGAGCAATTTTTCAGTACATTTTCTTACTAAAACCGAGTTTCTTTAAGAATGTACAAAATAAAACCTGTGAAGGGTATGTATTTTTCTGTTTTCTGTCTGTCTGTTTGTCTGCCTGTCTGTGTCTATGTGTTTAATAGGGAAAAATTGATCATTGTTTTTCTGTAGTCATTCAATCCTCAGTGTAGAATTAAAAGACACATCAATGCACTCTGCAGTTTTTGAATTAAACATTTTAAGCATGCTTAATTCCCAGTTTATTTCACATTTTGCCCCTCATCCTACACAAATCTATTTTGGGGGATTGCCAGAATGCTAGTGGTGATTCTGTACAATGTTCAGTCCCTTTCAGAACATGGCAAGTGATGAAAAAAATCTATTTTTCATTTCCTGGCTATTTTCTATTTTAGCCTTCACTAGGAAAACTAAGAAAGTAAATAAAGTATGAGTTCAAAAGTGGTACTTTTGAGGTACATTGGTTCCAGCTTTATTTTTTATTTTTATTTTTTCTGTCTCTTTTTTTTTTATTGAAAATAGTTTCTTCTGTCACACAATACATCCCAACCAGTTTCCCTTCCCTCCACTACTCCTAGACCCACCCCTCTCCATTCTACTCATTTTTCCTCCATTTCCTCTTCAGAAAAGAGCAAACTTCTAGGAGACAATAGCCACATATGACAGAATTAGATATAATAGGACAAAGTGATAGCCGGCATATTCAGGCTAGAGAAGGGAATCTAACAGAAGGAACAGAGACTCAAGAGCAGGCAAAAGAGTCAAAGATATACACACTCCCACTGTGAATAGTCCCACAAAACACCAAGCTAATAGCCATAATATATATATGCAGAGGAGCTGTTGTAGACCTTTGCAGGCCCTGTGCTTACCATCTCAATCTTTGTGCGTGATTTGGTGGGCACATTCTTCAAATTCACAGACGAAGTGAATTGTTCCACTTAACTTTTTCACTGGTTTGTAAATTAGCATCATTTCTAGTATATATTTGGGAGACCTTGTGGGCCCATTCTGAATTGAGCCTGTGTACCAGTAGAGGGAGATCCGGCGAGGGAGGGGGCAGAGGGGTGAGTCCTTGGTGGTTGGAAGCACTAAGAGGTCTGTTCTATTGCTCCAAGCGGTGGGTTTAGAAAAGAGGAGACAGCCCATGGTTTTAAAGCTTTATTATGGAAAAGGAAAGGAAAAGAGATTGAAAAGTAAGGAGAGAAAGGAGAGATAGGTGAGAGATGGCCATGGCCATGTGGAAAGAGAGTGGGGACAGAGTGGGAGCAGGGGGGCGGCCAAGAGACAAGGGAGAGAGCCTGGGCAAGAGAGCGTGGGCAAGAGAGTGAGGAGGGGCAACGCAGCCCCTTTTATAGTGGGCTAGGCTGCTTGGCTGTTGCCAGGTAACTGTGCGGTGGGGCGGTAACTGTTGGGGTGGAGTCCAGCCAGAATACTAGGGGCCTGGAGTGTGGTCCTATGTGACTGATGGCCAGGGGTTAGGTCCAACAAGATCTAGCAAAAGGGACAAAGTGTGTACTATAAGAGTTGAAATCGTTCCTCTAGAGTGACAGGTACATATGTGATCCTGATAATTTCTAATACTGACATAGCTAGCATCTGATGCTCATGGGAAACATATTTCCATCCTTTCTTGCTGGCTATACTCTTCAGTGGTCTATGAACCCGCAGCTTTCTGCTCTGGATGCTAATAAAATTCACCAGTGGATTTCTGAAAAGGTCTGAACATGTTAATATCCAATCCAACCTATAAATTTTTAGTTTAGAGATCTCACGATTAGTCAAATGGTTATAACTAGTAGTTAACATAATGTGTGCAAAAACACTGACAGTTGTTTGCAGATGAATCAATATTTGATGGAAAAATTCTAATGTAGAGTGTACAGTTTCTAAACACAGACATATTTTCACTTCTTTCAAACAGTTATAAAACTAAAATAAATATAACTCAGGTCTTCTGTAAATCTAACATCTATACTTTCCTTTTGTCTATTATCAGTATTTGGACCAATCAAATGCAATATTGAATGAGAGAAATACAGGAACTCAGACATGTGGATTAATCATCTCCTTTAATTGAAACGCTTCCAAGTGTTTAGGATATGTGAAAAACATTCAGTAAATAACTGAAAGTATTTAAAATGGAAAATAAATCTACCTTTCTCTCCCGCTCCCCCCCTTGGGTAACGCTTCCAGCTATGTATTAGTGAGTCAAGTTGCATAAACATGACAGAGTTGTTATAATTATTTTCTTACTTATCTCGAGACTCTTCTTTTATGAATATATTATGAATATATTACACTACAGTAATTCTATTTAATAGTAACCTAGCAACAACATGCCTGATAGAGGCTGTTATTTCACTGGAGCTGGAAAGCTTTGCAATAGATACACTATGTAAGACTCATAATTTCTAAGGGCCAGTAAGTTTCATGGAAACACAGTTATCACTCACCCATGAATAAAGTTAGACTAACTGTAGAAGATATCTCCATTTTCTCCCCATTGCCCTTTTTGCAAGTCACTGAAACATATGTGATTATTTCTATGGAGGAAATATAAGTTTAAAAATTGAGTAATTGAATCACCTTTTATATTTGTTAAAAGACATATATCTATCTATATCTATATCTATCTCTATATATATCTTTTTTCTTCTGTCCTTTGAATTATATTTTAGCTAAAGAAACTATTTTTTCATTTTTTTAATTTTCTATATTCTTTGTTTACATTCCAAATGATTTCTTTTCCAGTTCCCCCCTCCCCATAAGTCCCATAAGCCCCCTTCCCTCTGCCCATTCCCCAATCAACTCCCTCCCACTTCTCTGTCCTAATAATCCCCTACAATGCTGCATCAAGCATTTCCAGAGCCAGGGCCCTCTCCTTCCTTCTTCTTGCGAATCATTTGATATGTTAATTGTGTCTTGGGTATTCAGAGCTTCTGGGCTAATATCCACTTATCAGTGACTGCATTGAATGTGTGTTCTAACTCATTCACAAAAGTACATATATATATTTTTTTTTCTTGATGCAAAACTTTAGCCTGTGAGTTTGGGTTACTTCCTTGGGTCTGCCCACTCCTAAACACTTTTGTTGACACTAATGAAAGACAATAACATTTCTTGAGATTTTGGCTTTGGATCTTCAATCGTGAAACTTCATGGCTAAATTATTGTAAATATAGTTATTGTCTTCTTGAGATAATTTGTTAAGACAGGAGGCTGAATAATCCCTGTATTTATTATGAGTTGAAGCATTTTGTTGATCTTGATGATGAAATGGGCAATAAGAATGTAAAGGTTATTGAAATAATGCATCATTTTTTCTTTCTGTGACTTTATTTTTGAGCCTTATGTGATTCCTTTGACACATCAGTGTTGGTTTATTGTCTCACAAAATAAACATAACTTAATATCACCTTTAAAAAACAGTGCCCCTGGCAGGAAGATATCTACAGGGAAACACTGCGATTAACATACATATGAGGTATGCAAATGCCAGAATAATTTACACAAAACTTTCTCAGAGGATTTAAAGCATCTCTATGCATATCATCTTCTGATTCCTCAACAAGATTTTGAGATGCAAACAGAGGGAATGTTAGTATGAGCATCATATGTTTATTCTGAAGGTCCCAGATTGCAGCTGACCTATAAGAAAAAGCAATGATAATTGAGTCTAGGTTTTAAAGAGATCTATACAATTGTGTGAACATATACAAGCATCGACTCATGTATAGGTATCTCATGCATATAGTATGAATAGATATACAATATATGATATAGTATTTGTGTGTGTGTATGTGTGTGTGTGTGTGTGTGTTTATTCTCCTGGAATCTATTCATTTAAGATGGACTGGCAAAAGAAACAATGCTGTTCAGGTCCAACTTGATAAAGCATTGAATTTATCATGGTTACAGGAGCATGGCGAAGGCTTCCTTAAAGTAAGAATCATAGGTAACTCAAAGGCAGTCACATTTCTGAAATGTGAACCTTCACTCAGTATAGAAGATGACCCACAGAACGTACATCACTAGAATCCCAACTTCTAGGTATAAATCATTCTACATCTTCTTTATACTAGTGCCTCTTAAAACCATGTTTGGCTAGTACCTAGGCAAAAGTGGTGATTGGAATCACAGTTAATAGTCAAATGATACTACAAAAGTTTCTAGGATAAGAAACAAAGACATGATTTCTACCATTGACCATATTGTTTGGATTATTTTGGTGACATGAATTTAAACAAAGGTACTATGCTTCATATCATATATTCACATTAAGCATAATGAAAATAGCTCCACTGTAACAAAAATTGCATATATCCTCTATATGCATCAATGTGTGCTGCAAAATTATTTTCTATGACCATTTACAATTTGAAGTATCATTTACATTATCTCTAAAATATTTGGAGAGTCTGCTCTTCTTCCAAAGCTCAGCAATCCCTTCAGAAGCAGAGGATAGAAATATAGCAAAAGCAAGAAGGAATAGATGTGTGTAGTAAAACAGTATTTTCCAGATATGAAGTAGCAACTGTACATATGATCTCATATCATCTGCAACTGTGTCTAGAATACTTGCACAAGCTTGAGACAACTATAATCCCAGCATAGCCTGGGAAGGGGCTTTTTAAAATTCAACCCCTTTCTGAGAAACTATGTATAATTAGTTTACTTAAGGAATGTGGGTCCTGAAAGATGACCCATGCTTCAATAAATGGGACATAAAAGAAACATTAGATCCGAAGGACTTAAGGAAGAGATGTAATGCTGGGAGAGAATGGGGGGAAAGAAATGGGAGTCATTGTTCGTGTGGAATGTGTATTGACTGGATCCAAAGACAATATATTCATGTCTGAATGTCAAAATATTTTAAAATAATAAATAATTTAAATACAAAGAAATATAAACAGGTTAATGATGCACAATAGATTGCACAGAAAGGACCCTAGGTCTACAGCTGAGTTTTGATAGAGGTGAAAGGCAAATCAGCTATATCAACTGAATTCTGGGACATGGTTGCTGAGAATTAAGTAGTGAGCTACAATGGACAATTATTTGGTACTTTCTGACAAAGTTAGCAAACACATTGTATATGAACCAAAAGTCTGAGTTTTAGGTATTTGCTTTAATAAATCTATGCCACACAAAATTTTTCACTGAACCATAATATCAGCCCTAATCATGATTACCTCAAAGTATAGAAATCTCAATGACTTTCAAAGACAGAGTGAATTGCTAAGTCTGTGAAATGCAACGCATTAGTAAAAACAAAAGAAATATTGGTACAGTCAACAACCTAGCTGAGCCTTTAAGGTATGATATATTGAGTGATAAATGCTAGCATTAAAACCTTAAGGGGTTATATTTAAAGTCACATGGAAGGTTGAACAGGCAAAAATGTGTATAGAAAAGTATGATTGCTTCCTTGTAGTTGGGTTACAAGGAAGAACGTGACTACAGAGTTAAACCACATTGGTGTGTAGCTTTTAGGGTGCTGGAACATTATCATAAAAGTGTTACTTATATCTGTGCTTGTGTCAAAATTCTAGAATTTTATGTAAGAATAAAAAGTCAATTATATCATCACATAATCATTTGAAAAATGAAAAACAAACTACTGAAATAAAAAACTTACTTTTCAATATACATTTAAAACGATGTCCCTTGTGATATGTCACAAAATTATCTAAAACTCCTACTAATAGAAATACAAAACAAGTTAAGCAGAGGAAAAAATAGCAAGGGAAATCAAAACAGCAAAACCTGTATAAGTGAGGTGCATGGGTAGAGGTCTGGGACTTCTATAATTCATGACAATAATTTTTGCAGACTGCAGAGATAGTTCTAAAGTTAAGAATGTTTCCTGTTCCCACAAGAACACTGGGATTCCTTTCGTGGGCCTATTTCAGGTGCCTCATACATGCCTGGAACACCAGTTCCAGTGGATTCAGTGCCCTCCTCTTTATTCCATGACATCTAGACTCATGCTGCATACATGAGTCTGACAGACAGAAAGACAGACAGACAGATAGACAGACAGATATTCAGAAACATACACATGAATAGAAACTTTAAAATCAAATCTGAAAAAAAAATCAATGGAAAAAATAACCCTAATTTTGTAAAACTGTGGCAGTTCTGACTTGCAATTTCAGGAGGAGGGAGGCTGAGGCAAAGGTAGGAAATTTGAGAGCAGCCAAAGGTATGTGGTAAGACTTAATCTCCAGAACAAAACAATCGGATAATGTTGTGGTGTGTGTGCATGTGTGTATGCTTGTGCATGTGCTTGTGCATGTGTCTGTAATCTTGGGTTAATTGTTAAGAAACTCCTCTCCATGTAATCACTTAACTTTCTTTTTCTTCATGCTGGTCCTCATTTGGATGTTTTGATTAATAAGTTTTGCTCCAGGAAATCACTCACCAGTTATTTCTGAAACACATCTTAAAGTTTTGCAGACTGCTCATATGCATAGTAACATCTGAATTTTAATGTACTCTCTAAAGATTACCCCAAAGCACTTAATGAATCCTTTGGCTTGTGTAATAAGATATTGCTATTCACACCTCGGGATTCCAGAGTGCATACATATTGAATAGGAATTAATATTTATGGTTAATTCTCATAATTATTCTGAAACAGAGAAAGCTATGCCAGTTCTATATGATTATTGGTCTAGCAAGAACCAACTCCAACTGTATCTACTTCAAAGATTTAGTAGTAATGGCTTAATTTGTAAGAAGGATGCAACTTACAAACTGCATATTGCACTTATCACTGTCCTTCAAAAACTACAAATCTTTGAAATTGAGCATAGATTGTAACCACAGGACTTTTCTTCTTGGCTTCTAGGACTGAGGGTGTATTAGAATATTCTTTCCTGATATGTCTATTTGAAAGAAACCTATCTGAATCTCTTAGAGAAACCTCAACCTGTTAAATATCTAAAGGCCAAGATTGCTATATGTCTTAGGGTTTTACTGCTGTGCACAGACACCATGACGAAGGCAAGTCTTATAAAGGACACCATTTAATAAGTGGGGCTGTCTTACAGGTTCAGATGTTCAATCCATTATCATCAAGGTGGGAGCATAGCAGGGTCCAGGTAGGCATGATGTAGGCAGAGCTGAGAGTTCTACATCTTCATCTGAAGGCTGCTAGCCGAATACTGCTTCCAGGCAGCTAGGGTTAGGGTCTTAAGCCCATGCCCACAGTGACACACCTACTCTAACAGGGACATACCTTTTAATAGTGCCACTCCCTGTACGAGCATTTATAAACCATCACACTTTATTTTTATTTTACATACCATTTTTCAAATGTCTTTGAGGGAGTTGAACACAACTGCCTTGTTTCTCTTTACTTGCAATTAAACAAGGAAATATTGCACTTAATTATTATTTATTTTACAAATAGTTAAAAAATAAAATAGCACCCACCATGTACAAAGTGCTAAGGAAGGCTTTGAAGATGCTTTCAAAGGTACAAGATGAGAGCTAGAAGCAGGGCCCAGTGATTGGGATTTCTATGCCCAGAACCCACCTTAGGCAACTCTTACCTGCTCTAACTCCTGTTCCAGGGTATCAGATTGGCTCTTTTTGGCCTCTGCTGTACCTCCTAATACATGCCTATACACACAGACATACACATGCATATAAGCAAAACTGAAGAATATAAGAGAAATTGAGTCTTCCTCTTCATCACCCTACAGTTTTATATTCAAACCAAGGTTTCAAGTACCTAGGAATACAACTGTATTTACAGGTCAGGACATCAAAGAGGTAATGAGTTACAAAATGGTTACTAAGATGAATTCTATTCCTTTAAACTGGCATTCTTAGGCTGAAATTAAGATATAAATAGCCTAAATATGCTGTTGGAAGAGACTAAGAGAAGACAGTGCTAACGTGGCAAGGGAAGAAACAGTTCTGCCTGCCTCTGTTCTCTGCCTCCAGAACTAAGAGGAAATATATGTCCGCAGGCACTTTGCAATGACAGATATCTCAAGAAGCCGAATAAGTCAGGCATACTGCACACACCAGCAGTCCCTTCTGCAGAAGCAGAAATGTCCCCACAAAGTCAAGGCCAGCCCATATTAAGTAAACAAAAAATAGACTAGAGAGTTGGCTCATCTTTAAGAGCACCTTGTTCTTGGAGGGGCCCTGGGGTTGGTTGCCAACACCCATAAGATAGCTCAGAAACATCTGTAACTTCATGTCCGAAGTGAATCGGGGTTCTTCTTTCCCTACTACCCGACCATCTTGATAAAGGCCACTCATACTGGCTGGAGATTGAATCTCAAAATAGATTTAATTTACATTTACTTGATGGAGAAGAATGTTGAAGACTTTATAAATTATTTATTAGCCATGCAAATCTTGTCTTTTGAAAACTTTAATTCCATAATTCCATGGTCTATTTTAAAATTTTAATCTTTTGAGAATTTCATACATATGCACTGTACTTACTTCATTTCCAGACCTTTGTAAACTTTCCTATGTTCCCACTCTCAAATTCATAACCTTCTAATATATGTACACACACACACACACACACACACTCAATATGCTGAGTCCATTCACTACTGTTCACATACATATATGTCTAGGGCTGACCAGTCCAGGTTGAGTAATCTGTCATGGTGTTTATTATAGTGATAAAAACCTAACTAGCATAATTAAGTATGGACCAATTGAGATGGCAGTCATAGTTAGCCACTTACACTCTGTATTGTTATCTTCTGTATCTGGCTGTAGTATCCTTCCTCTACCACAACATAGACTCTTCTCTAAAAGGGAGTGAGATCTATATTTATCTGTGGGTATAAGTGTTCTTATACCCACAGATAAATATGGCAGAAGTAGATCTTCTTATAGGGTCTATAACCTCTCTAGCCGTGGGCAGTTTGCTGAGTTCACATTTCTAGTTAGATTTTGTTTATTTGATGTTTAGTTGTAAGTCTTTGTATATTACAGATAGTAATCTCTTGTCAGATAGACACATGGCGAATGTTTCCCTTTATTTGATATAAAGCCTCTTGGTTAAGTTCTCTATTTTTAACTGAATTTTGGTTTTGGTAAGATACAGCTTGTTCCATTCATCTACACATTATCCAATGATCCCAGAACCATTTGTTGATGATAGTATATTTTCTTTCTCTAATGTATATTTTTAGAATACAGTAACCTCTGGTGTACCCCTTGTATTCCATTAAAATGTTCCATACCCTGGACATAGTCACAGCCTTGTTCAATTCAGTGGCTCACAAGTTAAATAATATTAATATTAATATTAATATTAACACGCCAAGAACATGGAGAACGTGTTATAAGGTGAGGGAAGAGCTGGAGGCACTCAAGAAAGGTTGGCTAGTGGGAGGAACCAGAATAGGTTATATTCATATATGACGTTTGCAAAGAATGAATGTGACAAATAAAAAATAAAGAGATATAATAGCTCAAAGGTAAAATAAATAGTAAATGGACAAATAAAATAACTCATAAAATGAATCACAGAAGAAAAATTGATAATGTGAAAGAGATTTATCTTGGAAAGATAACTATCAATCCCCTGGGTTAATAAATATTTAAGACTTTATCAGTTATGATATGTGATCTCAAATGCTTGAGGATGTATGGCTTTTTTTTTTTAATTAAATTTACCTCCCAATGGCTGCCCTTCCTCTCAGGGCCCTCGTCACACACTTTCTCCCCACAAACCCCCTCCCCTTCTCCTCTGAGAGGGTAGAGCCCTTTACTGGGTATCTTCCACCCACCCTGACTGATCAAGTCTTGGCAGGACTCAGCACATTCTCTTCCATTAAGACCAGGCAAGGCAACCCAGTCAGGGTAGTGAATTCCGCACACACACAGCAGCTTTAGGTACAGTCCCTGCTCCATTTGTTGACCCACATGATGACTGAGCTATACAAGTTAGGACCTTTTAGTGGCTAGAAAGAAGCTAGTATAACAAGGGCAGACTGGCAGGAGGTAAGGACACAACAGCTCACATGAACCAGAATTGGGCTTTGAGAAGAAGGATGGAAACAAGTGTTTAGTAAATTAAAACAGACAGACAGACAGACAGACAGACACACACACACACACACACACACACACCAGGAATATATGTATATATGGAACAAGTTCAAATCAAACATAGTAGTGTAGACTTTGCAAATTTTTTCTTCCTTCCTTCCTTCCTCCCTCCTTCCTTCTCTCTCTCTTTCTTTCTTGGTTATTCAGACTTGACTTTGTGGGGACTGTTCTGCTTCTGCTTCTGCAGAAGGGACTGCTAGGGCACTGAGGCAGGAGTGAATGAGTGGGTGGTTGGGTGTATATTTACATGTCAAAGGTTATCTCCCTTTCAGATTTCCCTTCCACAAGCCCCTATTTCATCCCCCTTCCTCCCTCCCTGCTTCTGTGAGGGTGCTCCCCACCCACCCACTCACTCACCACTCACTCACTCCTGCCTCACTGCCCTAGCACTCCTGTATGCTGGAGCATTGAGTCTCCACAGAACCAAGGGCCTCCCCTCCCACTGATGTCAGATAAGGCAATCCTCAGCTACATACACAGCTGGAGCCATGGGTCCCTCCATGTGTTCTCTTTGATTGTTGCTTTAGACCTTGGTAGCTCTGGGTGGTCTGGTTGGTTGATATTGTTCTTTTTCCTATGGTGTTGCAAACCCCTTCAGCTCCAGGCCATCCAAAGACTACCCCACCTGGGGATCCACTCCATATCCAGACACTAAACCCAGACACTTGTTTATGCAAAGAAGTGCTTGCTAACTGTAGCGTGATATAGCTGTCTGCTGAGAGGTTCTGGCAGAGCCTGACAAATACAGAGGCAAATAAATGCTCGCAGACAACCATTGGACTGAGCACGGGGTCCCCAGTGGAGGAGTTAGGGGAAGGACTGAAGACCTTCCAAAATCGACTGGATGATAGTTCATTTATTTGTTTGGTTTGGTTTGAAGCCAAGTCTTATTTTGTACCTCACTTTGACATCCAATTTACAACAATCCTCCGGCCTTAGCTGTCAAGATGCTGAGATTATTTATATTCACGAACCAGCTCTAACACAAAGTTTTCCAGAACCTGTACATTTTCTCTTTCTTTGTAATTCAATTATGGATATATAATTAATTCACATTCCAGCTATTTTTTAACTTCATTTAACATAGGTGATACATCTATGTTTAACATAAGAGATATTAGTTAGCATGGTCTATTATATTACCATATAATACTTATTTGGTTTACAGATGAACTTTAATAGATGAATGAAAATTTGGTGAACAACTACATATATTATATCTTAAGACCAGTGTCTGAGACAGACCTTACCAGACTTAGTACACATAAACTGAACTGGAACCTTACTGTCAGACAAGGTTCAAGAAAATGCAATCCTTTACTTTTTAAACCTGACAGGTAAAGAAAACTTTTATCAGGTAAAATTAAAGGAAAAAGAATACATTCATTGTGCTGAGGCATTCTTTTGAAGTTTGAACGGTGCTATAATTAAAGTAGGATTTCTGTAGGCAGTGTGCAGGAAAAAGAGTAGCAAACAGGCTGATTTGCAAGGAAACACCTTTAAAAAGCAGAAATAATTAAGATTAAAGTTACTTAAGAAGTGAAAACCTTACTGCTTTGAAAAGTCAATAGAAAGGTTGACTTCTTTGAGCTTTTGAAATTAGATTTCAAAGGCCAGGGAAAGACATTAATAAAAGAAATATGTGCGATGAATAGGAATCGCTCCCTCGATATTAGATTTTAAAAAGACAAAACAAGAAAAAACATAGAAAACTCCGGCATGGAATTGTATCATTGAAACAGTGAAAATTCTAATATTTGAGGTGGAATTTTTCAAACAACAGAAGACATGTAATTGGCTCAACCTTTTCTTTCAAAGTGACGTCTCCAGTCTAGTTAGATGAGGCTCTACTTTCACTTTAAGTACAATACATATCTGTCAGTTTTAGAATACTTTAAATAGGCGCAGGGCTCTGGTTCGCATAAGATTCATTCCCACCGGCTCACATATTTAAATCCTTACTCCCCAATTGGTGGAACTGCTTAGGGCAGAACAGTTGTGACCTGGATGGAGGAAGTGTATCACTGGGAGTGGGATGTGAGATTTCAAAAGGATTCACACCATTCCATGAGAGCCCCTCGGCAGGCCTCCTGCTTGTTGATCTAAACTCTCAGCTGTTCCTGAGACTATGCCTCTGCTCCTTTATCATGGACTGTAAACTTCTAAAACCATAAGCCCAGTTAAAAGCTTTCTTTTTTATGTTGTCTTGGTCAGGGTTCTTTGTTATAGCAATAGGAAAGTAACTGAGACAGCAAGATAAACTTCTCAACAATGATACCACAGAGAAATAATATCAGTTGACTGCCTGGTGTGCACTCTCCATTTATCTGCTCCTCTCTTATCTTCTCCTCCCTTCCAATCTCTTTTCCTCTCTGCTTCATCGTCTTCCCCACTCCATTTCCTCCACTATTTCGTTTGTGTTTGTTTTCTTGAGGCAAGAGCTTACTCTGTAGCTCTGGCTGGTTTTGAACTCATGGTCATCCATCCTATATCTTCTCAATAGGGATTACTGGTCTGAGCCACCATGTCTGGCTCTCCATTTGCCTTTGGAATGTAGAGTATCACGAAAGCACATCCCCCAAATTGGAAACATCTATCAAGCATTACCTCTAAAATGTCATACTTGTCCATGTATGTGTATATGTCTATACAAATATAATCCAAATATAACATGCTTAGTCTGTGTAATTCATACACACACACACACACACACATACACACAAACACACAAACACACAAACACACACATGTTTTCAGAGCTGACCATTTGGCATTGGACATCCAACTGGTGTGTTCTTCCCCATAGAAGACAATTTCTCCCACTCTCATATAACCTTCCTTAGTTGTCTATAATTCTTTGTGTAGGAGTGCAAACTGATGAGCTTTCTTGAATCCACTTTGGCAGTTTTGTTCTTTCTGATGTTGTTATTTTTCTGCAGCTCATGTGTAGGCTTACAATTATGTCATAATGGAAAGACTTTAAGGCTATAGTGTCCCTGACATTTCTTGGAGACACAATTTCTCATTAAACTCCCTGATCCTCTGGCTCATCTAGTCTTTCTGCCTCCTCTTTGGCAAGGTTGCATGGATCTTAGGTATGGATATTGTTTTGTGGTTGTAGCAGTTAGGAATGGGTCTCCTCAACTCTGTATTTTGATTGGTTATAGTTTCTGTAATCTTCTTTTTGTATTTCAGGAAGTTTCCTTGATGAGAGATGAGGACCACACATATCTGTTATTATTCAAGTTGATTATGACGGCTACTGACTACTTTCCCAATTTTAAAATGTTCTATGCATCATACTCTTTAATGCATTTTAAAGTATTTTCTTCTATTTTGTAATATCTGTTTATTTTTGTAGGATACTAATTTTCTGCCTATAGCAATACCTTCTAAATATTTTTTGATTATTAATTTTAAATTTATTTTTAGTCACTATTGAGTAAAAATTCTTTAGACATTGATTTTTTTTTTGTTTTTTGTTTTTGTTTTTGTTTTTGTTTTTTTGAGACAGGGTTTCTCTGTGTGGTCCTGGCTGTCCTGGAACTCACTCTGTAGACCAGGCTGGCCTCGAACTCAGAAATCTACCTGCCTCTACCTCCCAAGTACTGGAATTACAGGTGTGTGCCACACCCAGCTAGACATTGATTTTTAATGAATTTTTTTTCTTCTTTAAAATCTGTTTTTGTGTAGTTGACCATAGTCTCAAATCAACTAAACATTTATACATTAGGTCCTGGGTCTTTTGTAATGTCATTATATTTACAGTTAATTATTTTCATTTGTGAATATATTTACTACACAGATATTAAACTAATAAAAATTAAAAATCCTCAAATCTTAGGAAATGTTTCAAAAGAAGTAGGCTTATTCTCTTTTTTACCACTCTTTCTTTTTTTCAAAGTTATGTAAAATATTTTAAATATTGATTAATCCAATGCTTGTTTTCTCTAAGTTTTTATACATAGAAATTTATACACAATTTGTATAGATGATAGGATGTGATACATGTTATTATTTTTTCTTTGCTCTTAAAATTAATCATAAATCTCAATATATATGCTACAGAATGTGGGTCACATTCCCTGTATAGCTGCATAGCATTCCATAATTTGAATGGAATATAAAGCTTAATAATTAAATTCCATCTACATTATACAATATATATACTATATTGAAAGCTAGGATGTTTTTATTTGGTTTCATAAACATTTATTTCAAAGTATGTTGATTCCCAATTTTGGTTATATATGTGGGTGTCTTTAACTCAGGACCCTGACATTAGGCTCCCTATGCCAATAAGGACACGTATTTGGAACTCTGAAATCTATTGCCTACTTTCTTCCTGGAATCAGTTCAATCTCCCTAGTGTCCTCACTTCTGGTCACCTTGGAGTAGTGTCAAGAAGTTTGCCAGCTGTTGATAGAGATGCTTCATGTTATTATTGGTTGAATTTGTTATTTGTATAATAAATCCTCTTACCAACTGTATCAGTTATATATTGCAGAATCATGCTGTAGACAAATGTTCCCGTTTTCTATCTTTTTAAATAAGGTTTCTTTAGCTCCAGGTTATGGTCCTGCCTAGTGACTATTTACCCAGCAGTGATGCAGACACTGCTGAGTAGTGAAATGCTGTTGCTGGTCTTAGTGGCACTGCCTTCCACTCAGAAGTGCATAAGATCTGATGAACAGCTTGATGCAACTCATCTCTTGCTTTCATACACCAGAAAACTTTCCTAGTCACCACTTCTTAAAATAATCAAAGAAACAAAAAAAAGGAGAAACTCAAATCTTTTAAAGCCTCTAGTTATATTATGATATCCAGCACTTCACAGACCAAGACAGTTATGCAGCTACTCCAGAAACACTACAGGAGCTCAGGAATGTTGAGTGCAAAGTGATAGGAGAATGTGCTAAATTGATCTAACATAGGACAAGAATACTTGAGGCAATGGTGCCTTTGTATCATCTGTATGCCATACCATATGTCTAATGGTGAAACTGTTTACTTAATTGATTTGTATCTTTGTGATTTTGCTGCCAGGAAGACATATCAGTTGTAAATGAATAGGAGAAACAAAGTCTTTTTTTCTTCCAAAATATGATTGTAAAAAGTCTTCAGAAGACAATAATTCACCAAAGAGGCAATCTGATTGATGAAAATGTATATTCAAAAAATGTTGAACATTGTTATTTACTAGAAGTTCAAATTAAAGCCACTATTATGAATGATTATAAAGCCACCATACTATAAATAGGGGTGAGATTCCAAAGAAACTTTTGTGTATGACTATTGGAAAATAGTACTACTTTGGAAAACTGTTGAGCAGTTTCTTTTTTTTTGTTTAAATATTATGTATTTATTTTTATTTATATGAGTTCATTGTAGCTGTCTTCAGTCACACACTGGAAGAGTGCATTGGACCCCATTACAGATGGTTGTGAGCTACCGTGTGGTGGCTGGGAATTGAACTCAGGACTTCTAGAAGAGCAGTCAGTGCTCTTAACCACTAAGTCATCTCTCCAGCCCTGAGCTGTTTCTTATAAATAGATAATAGATGTTTGTCTAGTAACACAAGATGCCTAGGCAAATATCCAAGATAAATTAGTGCTCATGTCTAGAAAACAACGGTGCAGAATGTGCATCATTCGGTTGTTCATATTAGCTCAAATCTGAAACTGACCCAGATGGCCATTAATGGAGAATGAGGAAACCAGACATGGAACATTTACCCTGCCTGGCAAAAAAATGAATGGGCTAGCCACCTCAGCCAGGTGGGAGAAGTCTCATTGTGTCCAGACAAGAAAAACAGATACAAAGAAAGGGCATGTGTACTACTTGCAACATTCAACTTTTATAGAGAACATTTGCAAAGACAGTACAAAAAAATTAAAAAAAACATAATAAGGGCTGGAGAAATGGCTCAACAGGTTAAGACTGCTTAGTGCCAAGCCTGATAATCTGTGTTTAAACCCTGGAACCCACATAATCTAAGGAGAAAATCAGTCCCTAGAAACAGTTCTCCAATACCCATAGCAGTGCACATGTGTGTGCACACCTGCATATGAATAAATCAATGAAAAATGAATAATAAAACCATGTGTTTTACAAATGTAGGTATAAATTTTTTCAATCAGATTCTGATGGAACAGAACAATTAATAAATCAAGCTTAAGAATCAATTCAAACAATTAAATGTTAGAATGAGATGAAATTGATTTTGATGTGGATGTGGGAACGTGATCATTATAATTATATCAATGAATGGGCAGTGTATGTTATCAATGATAAATGTTCTGCTCGATGTTTAAAAAGAAGCATAAACAACAGATTGTAATTGGAGCCAGAGTAGAAGTTGCTCAGGGCATAACCTAGTGCTTGTGATAAACTTCTGGGTGAGGATATATAGTTCTCCTGATTTGGAAGGGGATGCTATGAACAAACACCTTTGAGAGGTTTTATTTTTGAGAATGATTTTATCTTTAAAATATCACTGAGCATATCATAGTCTATTTTTACCAATGAAGTACTGCTTCCATCCATCAGAATATAAATTAAAGCTGAGGTATTACAAATTTAACTGACTTAAGAAACAGCCTTAGCATGTTTACCACTCAAGGTAAGAGCTTGGGAGAACATGAACCTAGGTGAACCTGGGAGAGGAGGTCCTAAAAATGAGACAGACTAAACTCTCATGAAGTAGTTAACTTTGTTCAGAGCATCAGACAATTACTCTGCGATGAAGAGCCACATGAGTAAAGAATACAATCTCAAGGACAAGCCATAGGAGGCAAAACCGTGATTTATTTTTTATAGAGGCATATAACTAACAATAATTCACAAAAAATCACATACCCACTATATCTGGGAAAAGTACAAAACTACATTCCAAGCATAGTCCCGGGCTTTGAAGAAACTAAGGATTACAAAGCTCCTGTCTTGTAAGCCTTCAGAATTATCACATGACCCCATTCTTGGACTTTGCTCCACCACTAAGGCGCAAATAATATCTTTTAATTTAAAAATGTATTTCCTATAATTAAAAATGCAGTGTTTGTTTCTGTGCCCCTCTTTTCACAGCCAAGAACTGGATATAGTCTTAAGACATACGGTACACATTGCCTTAAGAAATATGCTTCAATTGTTCATGAAAATATCTGTTTTCTGTATCTGTTGTTATTATTAGAAGTACAGTATTAACTGATGTGCTATTCATACATGATATATGAGATTCTTACAGCCTTTGCAAGATGATAACTTTTACCATAGATCCATTGACATAAGATAATATTTTCAGATAATAAATACCACTTCTGCTCTTGGAATGAATTCACTAGATCATAGTGTTTTATTGTTTTAATTAATTTCTGGTCTTATTTGGATGAGTTTTTTTTTATAGTGTGAGATTTGTGTGCAAATATTTTGGCATGTATATATTTATAAAATAGAGAGTTTTGTCACTTGTGTATGTGTGTGAAACAGGGATTTGTGTTTCTTTCTTGCATAGTTTTTATACCAGTACTCTATTTTCTCAGCAGCATGAGTTAGAAAACCATTCATTTCTAAATGTTTATATAGCCTGAAAATGTTATCCCTCAAAACCTTGCAAGGAAGCATGCATGGACATGACAGCTTCCCTGTGGTATCCCCAATGAAGGACTTCCCTCATTTTCTTTGACTTAAGGTAGTTGTACTGTTAATAGTTCTGTTTTCTATTTCTATTTTTCTTTCAGTTTATTTTAAATTATCAAATACACTTCTGTTTTTTTTTTTTCCGAGACAGGGTTTCTCTGTTTAGCCCTGGCTGTCCTGGAACTCATTCTGTAGACCAGGCTAGCCTCGAACTCAGAAATCCGCCTGCCTCTGCCTCCCAAGTGCTGGGATTAAAGGCATGTGCCACCACCGCCTGGCTCAAATACACTTCTGATATAGACAAATTCTGTATCACTCTAGATCTAACTCTTCAAATGTATTTTACACTTCATTGTATACAGTCATAAATTAATGTTAATCTTTTAAAAATAATCATAGGTTACATGTTAACTTATTTATTAATATACTTACATATGTTTATTCCTGTGCTTTCAAGGCAATGGTTTCTCATATAACTTTTGTTAAATTTTTTTCTTAAGGTCTGATCAAGATTGCTTTAAAAAATGTTAATGTAAGCTTCAGATTTTTCTTTATTGTTTTTAAGATGTTCCAATCTATAAGACGTGAATCCTAGTATTACAGCATGATACTTGTAACATGTTTACTATTAAAGAAACAAACTTATTGTTGGAGACTTATATTTTATTTTTATTGCTTTTTACCATTTTAAAATCATTTATTTACTTTACATCCCTTTTGCAGATTGCAGCTTTTCTGCCTTCCTCTCCTCCCAGTCCTCTCTGCCCTCCCCCATCCATCCCTCCTTTCCTGTGCCTCAGAAAATGGGAGGCCTTTTCTGATGGATATCAGCAAAAAGTTGCAGTGAAGAGTAGGCACATCTTCTATGAGGCTAGGCCTAGTTAGGGAAAGGGGTGCAGAGCATATTATTGATTATGTGGTCTTAGAATTAGGAAACTTTTGCAAGACTCTCCGAGCATCTCCTGATAACTGACTGTGGGTCTCTGCATCTCTTTCCATTAAATACTGGATAAAGCCTCTTAGGAAACAGTCATGTTAGGCTCCTATCTACAAGCATAACAGAGTATCATTAATAGTGTCAGGGATTGACTTTCTTACATGGGATGTGTCTCATGTTGAGACAGTCATTGCTTGGCCATTCCTGTAGTTTCTCTGTTTCATCTTTATCCCTGTGCTTCTTGTAGGCAGGACAGATTTTGGGCTGCAGGTTTTGCAGGTGGTAGGGGATGCGGGGTGGTTGCTGTTCCCCTTTCTCCATTGGAAGTCCTGCCTGGCTACAGCAGGTGGTCACTTCAGTTTCTATGTCCTCCACTAGTAGGACTTTCAGGCAGGGCCATCCAGAGAGACTCCCAGAAAATCCTCCATACCAGGTCTCCAGTTACCCCCAGAGACACCCCCTATCAATTACCATTCTCATTTCCAGCCTTCTTCCCACACCTGATCCCAATTTCTGTTCCCCTCCTCACATGACTTGTCCTACCCAGTTCCCTCCCTCTATCCATGTGTGATAACTACTTTGTTTCCCCTTCTGAGAGAAATTCAAGCATCCACTCTTGGGCCCTCCTTGTTACTTAGTTTCTCTGAGTCTGTGGATGATAGAGGGTTATCCTGGACTTTATGGCTAATGTCCTCTTATAAGTGAGTACATACTATATGTATCTTTTTGAGTCTGGCTACTTCACTTAGAGTGATCTTTTCTAGTCTGACCCAATTGCCTGAATATCCAATTGCCTTGTCTTTGGTTTTAACTGCTGGGTAGTATTCTATTGTATAGGTGGGTTACATTTTCTTTATCTCTCCCAAAGTTGTCTCAGTGTCTGGCTATTATGAACAAAGCCCCTATGAATGAATATAGCAGAGTGAGTGTCTTGTGGTATGGCGGGGTATCTTTTGTGGAGGAGTGGGAAATAGAATTCAGTAAGCTGGAAGGGTCGAAGGACACTACAAGAGAATCAACTAACCTGGGCCCACGGGGCTCACAAAGACTGAACCACCAACAAAAGAGCATGCAGGGGCTGGGCCTAGGCTCCACCCACATTTGTAGCCGTTATTCAGCTTCGTCTTCATGTTTCTCTCCTAACAACTGGAACAGGAGCTCTCTCTGTGTTGCCTGTCACTGGATCCCCTTCCCCTACCTGGACTGCCTGGTTTGGCCTCCGTGGGAGAAGATGTGTTTAGTCCTGTTGGAACTGGATGCCCCAGCATGGTGGTATCCAAGAAGGGTTTCTCTTCTCTGAGGAGAAGAGGAGGGATAATGGGGAGATTTGAAAAAGTGAGACTTGGAGAAAAGGGATGGGGTGGCATGATCAGTATGTAAAGTAAATTAATAATAATAATAATAATGAAGAATTCGGTATCTTCAATTCTTTTTCTTGAACTAAATATACGTACCAGATATTAAGTGGGCTAAACTCTTAACTAAATTATAGTGTCAAAGTGTTGCTGTAGATCCATATGTTCTGATTTCAGGCTGTGCAACATCAAGTAATATAGTTATACAGCAACATGTGACAGAATAGCAGATGGATAATCTATTAGCAGGAACATCAGAGACCAAAATGCAAGTGCCAAGGGTGTACTGGTGCCAATCCTACAGCAAAATTAACGCTGGAGAAATATAACTTTAATTTTTTTCTCAGCCACAGTGCCTGGGATAACACAAGGAAAACATTAATATCCAAAAGGTGAAAAAAGTTTAAAATCAAATCTTGAGTAGATGTTAACAGAAACCGCTGTATATGGATGCCACTCACTAAATCAAAATAATGAGGTTCAAATTACGTGCCCACTCATAAGGAAGGAAGAGAGATACCATTAAACAAGGAGAGGAAAGATTGAGGAGGTACTTCATTTGGCAAATACTTGGCGTATAAGCATGGAATTTGATCCACAGCATCCAAGTAAAATGCTGGGTGTGGTGACATACACCTGTAATCCTGGCTCTGGGAAAACTCAAGCAGACAGATCTCCCAGGCTTGTGATCCAGCCAACCCCATTTACTTGGCAAGCTCTGGGTTACAGAAAGACCTTGTCTCACAGCCAGAATCAAACAGCACCTGAGAACATATGCCTGAATATGAATTCTGGCTCCACATGTGTGTGGACACATATGCACCCATCCAACTCCACATAACATACTTATACCCCAATAAGCAAATATGTAACACCCAGAATAAATGAACGAGACTTTCCAAAACAAGTAGAGAGTTATTTAGCATTCAGTTTCAGAGTCAGACAGAGCATGGTAAAAATCTATTCCTGTCTGTTTCTGACAGGGAATCTGCACTCCAGCTGACATGTTTGTGTAATTTAGTGTTATCTGCCCCCCAAAAGTTTAACTGTGTAAACTTGACATACAAGTAAGACTTTTATCTCAGTAATTTATGTTAATAAATGACAAATCACTAGTAGCTTTAAAAACCTATCAAGAAGAAACACATTTATGTTGGAAGGTGTGAAGATTGTAGGTTAGAAATCTGATACAACCCCTTAAATAGCATCAGGTCACCTTGGATTGATAGATTATGTAACTTTTTTCTTACAGAATTTCTACCATTTGATATGCATCATGAAATCACTCTTGCAAATGTGATTCATTACACATTTTTAAAAATAATATTAAAATTTAAAGTTTAGAACTCTTTTAAATTGACAGCAATGTGGAGTAGGAGCTCCACAAATTTCAAATGCCCCCAACCTCCATCCCACGCACGGTATGTCACCCCATCACCGGCATCACCCTCCTGAGAAGAGCTTTCCTCCAATGAAGTAGTATCATCACTCAAAGTTACAGATTTGCATATGGTTGATTCTTAGTGTTACATAGTTTGCAGACTTTGTCAAATGCATCATGGCGTGTATTCACTATTATAACGTTCATGGAATAATTTCAGTGCAATGAGAATCTACTCTGCTTTACCAGTTTATTCATGGAAGCCAGCATCATTTTGCTCCTACAAGAAATTTGTTTTTCTACAAATGTCATCTACTTAAACTGGGACTTATGTCGCCATTTAGGTTGGCTTCTTTTGTTTAGGAGTACACATTTAGATATCCGCCATGTCTTTGCATGACTTGATAACTCAGTTCTTAATTCAGAATAATAACCAATTAACTGAATATATCACAGTTTTCACATCCACCACAACCCTGGATGATATCTAGCTTAGGCATTTATTAAAATATCTATATTTTGAGGAGTCATTTACTTTAATTCATTCAATTAAATAGCTAATGGGTCATATATTAAATGAGTATTTAGTTATTGAAGAAAAGCTTCCACTGTATTCAAATAAGGGTGGAATTATTTTTGATTACTGCCAATAATAAATGTTCCACATTCTCACCAGAATTTTCTATTATTGCATTGTTATATATTTGGGTCATTCAAATATTTGTTGGTATCTCACTGCTGCTTGAAAGTGCCAACAATTGTTGGCACATAATGCTGGCCACCTAGGTGTATCTGTCTATTCACGTGCTGTATAACTTTGCTTATGTGCCCATTCAAGCATTTCTCCATTTTTGTTTATGTTGAATCTTTGTTGGTGTTGAACATTACATGGTATTTGAATATCTGGGCAAATGGTACTCTTTTTTATCAGATACATGTCATAAATATTTTTCCTGTCTTTAATATTCTGAGTTTCACATTGTCTCTCACAAAATAGAAAGTTTAAATAGAAATGAGATATATATTATCACCTCTTTATTTCGTAGGTTTTTGCTATTGTTTCTAAACGTCATTGATAATCCCAAGCGCAATTAGAAATGTTCCTATCCTTTAGAAATTCCATAATTGTATTTGAATCTCAGGGCCCATTTTTAGGTTGAGACAGAGAATACACCTTTCTCCATGATAAATAAAATTCAAAAATATGTTTTGGGATAGGAAATGCTGAATAAATGTTTTATTTTGTTTGACTGCTTGATTGAATGGATGAATAGTTTGTATTACTTTTTCTAGTTGCCTTGTCAGAATCTTTGATGGCTATAAATCAAGAGAGGAATGCTTAATGTCTGCTTATAGTATCAGGGAATGAATTCATCATGGTGGTGAGATAAGATGGCAGGACATATGACAAGAGCAGCATTCAACATAGGGTCTCCTATGATCCTAGAATCAGGAAGCTTTTCCTCCTTCTGAGGCTCAGCACTAGTGGTGTAGGTCTCCCAGTTACACCCTAAATCTCAAGCTTCCACATACCCAAAGACAGCATGAGCATCTGGGGAATATGTGTTTAAGCACATGAGTAGAGCTTTTCTGATCCAAAGCCTAACCATCTCAAGTGTATGGCTTATGAAGCTAGAAAAGTGGTGTATGCCAAGACAGAAGATGCTTCTATCTTGAGGAAGTTTATGTTGCTTTTATTTCAAAGAGAAGTTAAATCCCAAATGACCCAATGTTCCTCTGTTCAGGGACCATTCAAGGACAGATGTTTTGTGGATTTTTTCCCCTAGACATCTTTCCTAGAAATTGACTCTTAGAGTCATGTGTGAGATTGAGGAAAACAAATTTTGAAATTGTCTAGAGTCTTCATAACAATAAAAGTCTTCACAAATTCAGAATTAAGAATTCTGTAATAGTGATGAAAAATCATCCTCCTTCTGGTTTATACCTTCCCTTAAACCTGAATACTTGCCTTATTTGGTATGTAAATATTTTCTGCTTGCCCCAGAGACTCCTATTGAGAAATTTATTAAGAGTTTTTAAAATCTGAAATGTTCATGTTTCTGTAAATTTTTACCATCTGTTCTGCGGTCTAATTGCAAGTGTAGAGCAAATGTAATTCGTGATTGTACCATAATAAATTCAGATGCATAACTTAAATTCACTTGAATTGTCTTTATTCAAAGCAGTAGAGATACCTCAGCTTTTTTTCTTTCCAAGACACTGTCTTGAAAGTGTCAGTCCTTAGTATTCCATGTCATAAAATGATTATTTTGAAAACATCACTCTCTTTCCTAGGATTAGTGGTCTTCTTATAGTGCCAAAGTAAATGAGATGCCATCAGGTTAAACTCAAGACACCTCCTAAGAAGCATGAAAAATTGAATTTTTTCACATACATATTTATCTCTATCAGTCAATCATCAGTGGCCATCACTCTGAGCATATGTGCTCATGACTCAAAAGTATCATTTCACTGTGACAATCAATCCTTTTGCTTCAATGTATAAGTCAGACATTGTCTATTTTCCAATGTAAACTTCCTTATTATAATTGTAAGAAAAGCACCTTTTTTCTTAGTTGTCAAACTATTTCCATGCTACTTTTATTAAATCATTAGTTTATGTTCCATATATTTCCTAATATTTCTTTGTGCTTGCTTGACATGCGTCGTATTTAGTACAGAGGATATTAGAAATGTTTGCTTGCATGAAGTGGGTTATTCATGGGGAAGTAACTAGACAGTCTAAATCCTTAAAATCTAATCCTAGCAGCACACAGACACTAGCTCCTTTTGAAATCAAAAAGTTCCCCATAGCCATAGTTTTGGCTACTTTATTGGGTTCTTTCCCTCTCCAACCCTACTTCTCTATACTCCTTTCCAAACCCCAACTCTAGGTAGGAGAGAAAGAAGCTTAAAGGGAAAGGGGGGCATCGATATCATTAGACTACATTCTGCTGATTAGGGATGTCAAGTTCATTGGGTTAAGTACAAACTTTGTTGTCAGGATAGCTCTAACCAGCAACCAGCAACCAGCAACCAGCAACCAGCAACCAGCAACCACTAATCAGCAACCAACAATCATCATCAGCAGCAGCAGCAACAGCAGCAGCAACAGCAACAAGAGCAGCATGAAGAGGAGCAACAGCAGGAACAGCAGAAGCAGCAGGAACAGGAGCAGCAGCAGCACGAGGAGGAGAAGCAATAGTAGGAGCAGCAGCAGGAACAGCAGGAGCAGCAGCAGCAGCAGAACAGCAGCACCCAGAGGAGGAGTAGAAGAAGGAGCAGCAGCAGGAACCAGCAGCAGCCTCCACAGATTTTCAGGGCTCTGTCATTTTTATACCCTCTTAAGATTTCCCAAAATTCCAAATGTAAACCATCTACAGATGACAAAAACCACACTCCTGTCAGAGCACTAGACAAGTCATTGTTAGCTGCTATGGACAATCTGAAGCAGTCCCATATCTCAAACCTGGGATTAAAACAAAAACATATTCACATAAAAGTTCCTGGGCCAGATGGGACTGTTCTCTTATGGGTCTGGCAAATTTGCTTCAATGGAGGACAACATAAGCCTTCAAATGGTTCAGTTAAATGCACACTGTAGAAGAATGTACATATTTGGAAGACACTATTTTCAATTACCAGGCAACTGAGCATTCTACCCAAGTACTCCACATTAAAAAAGACACCAGACTATCCCATTATAATGTGTCATACTCCTTATAACTTGGTGAACGACCTGAGGAGAGGTTGTATCTGCCCTTCATATAGTCTTAGGAATCCGCATACAAAAGCACATAGAAGCATGTAGAGTAAACTGATACTGGGTACTCAACGTGTATGTGTAAAGTGAAGGTAGAAACAGGAAATGTTCCTGGTAAGAAAAAGAAACTTTGCTTTTCAGGTTAAGTGTTTATTATTACTGCAAACATAAAGAAAATGAATTCTTCTATAAGCCAATATATACAATTTAACTTACTAAAACCTTTGCCAAAGTATACTAGGAGATAGGGTACACTTTAAGAAGTTCAGAGACTTCTTGCCAATATCTTTGCATTAGCTTGGAAGGACACTCCAATAGTGTCCTGTGGATATGTTATACTATTGCAAAAGGTCATGCAGAGAGGTGCCAAAAAGGATTTGGAGGGCTTGCTGTTCTGCCAAATACTCAGCAATGCTTGATTGGGACCTTGGCTCTCAGGGAAAAGAATTCAGAAGGTGAGAATATATATCCCTGCAACTTTGAAAGTACATCTCCAATAACATCCTACATTAGTTGAAAATCTAGACAACTTAAGAGAAATGTGTAGTTAGAACTCTCAGCATCATTCAATTAAATCGGGTTTTAAAAGTTTCTACTGAGGCTGAAGAGACAGAATAAGGATAACAATTTTAAAAGTGACACACTATTCAAATTTATATTCTATTGTTTGAGTGCATGAGAATTGATGTGAAATATATTTAGTTAACTATTTTACCATTTTTCCTCTAAATTATTCTGATTCATCCAAATATATGTACACACAATGTTTGTATTTTCATGGGTAGTTATTGGGGAGAAAAAAGGTGGATCCTACTTATTCTACACCTAGCTGATTTCCCAAGCATCCACATTTCTAAATCTGACCTATTCTAGAAAACATACTCATGCCCCAACAAACTAACTCTCTGAAAAACTGAATGCTCTTCTACAAGCTTAGTTTACAACTAGAACTTGGTCATTCTCTTATTATGATTACCAGGTACCCTAATATCCAATACTACCTATGCTTTGGAAGTTACTGAGAGAGAGAGAAAGTAAAAGCCTATGAAGATTCTTACTCCTCTTATTTTTGCTCTTAGCTATTAGTTACTGTTTTCCAGTTGTCGCAAAACACCACAATCAAGGAAACGTATAGAAGGAAGAGTTTCTTTGGGGCTTAAGGTTTGTGGAGGCCATTCTAATTCAAACTATGGCATGTATGATGACTGTCGTCAGAGTAATTTTTCTGACTTGTAACTCTGCTGATGCTAATCACCTCCTACAATGACCTTTAAAGGAGTCCATTTTTGAAAGCTTAAGCATCCCCTGTCAACCCCTGTAAGATCTAGGGAAGTAGGTTCTGATCTAATCCTTTCTTTCCAAAGTATGTGAATTCAATTTTCTTTTTTGTGGATTTTTCTTTTAATTTAAAAAAATTTTTTTTGGTTGTTTTGTTTTGGTTTGGTTTTTTGAGATAGGGTTTCTCTGTGTAGCCATGGCTGTCCTGGAACTCACTCTGTAGACCAGGCTGGCCTCAAATTCAGAAATCTGCCTGCCTCTGTCTCCCAAGTGCTGGGATTAAAGGTGTGTGCCACCACTGCCCAGCTTGTGGATTTTTCTTAAACAGAGGGTATAATTACAATACTATGATTTTCCAAGCAGTGTTTTATTAAAAGATAGGAACACCAATTTATTGTAAGACCATTATAAAGTTAAAAGCTATAATAGATACTATAAAACTTATAATAAATGAAAATAATATTTTGAAAAATTGGGCTACATGATATTCAGATTGATAAACATACATGAGACCCAGAATATTTGTTTCACTGAAATAAGAGAAAGTAAATAGAATAGATTCCATTAATATTTCATCTTTTAGGTTGACAACTACTGACTTCTGAGTATGAAATCTCTCCTCTTAGCTTTATTACTTCACATGAGATAGATTCGATATTATCCCAGGCATTAAGAACTACATTCATAGTTTGTTTATTGCTCCAGTGAGTACATTACTAATAATACCAAAAGTAGATCCCAGCCCATAATTCTGGCAGAAGACTCCTGCTTTACCAGAGGCCAAGCTGTTATTAGAAACCCCAGATACCTAGAACCCTAGAGGCCACACAAATTCCAAGAACCCCAGAATCCCAGAGGCAGCGTGAGCAACCAAAATCCTACATGTCATATAGACCTCCAAGATGCCAGTAGGACACACTAGTAGACCCAAAGACTCACTGGGCACCAGAACCACAAACACTCAGATCAGAAAACCAAAGAGGAAACAGAAAGCAGCTGACAAAATAATGTCCATCGAACAAAGGTAAACTCAGAAATCAGCACCTACGCCTATAATAAGTCTAAAGCCAGAGGACTAGTGGCCAGCAATGCAGACAATCAACAAGAACCAGGGCAATATGGCACCGTCAAAGCCCAATTATCCTGCCACAGCAAGCCCTAGACTTTCAAACACAGGTGAAGCACAAGAAAATTACCTGACATCTAATCTTATGAAGATGACTGAAGCCTATAAAGAGGAATGAAATATTCAGAGAAACATCCTTAGGTTTTAGTTAACACTGGTGCTGAAAGAATCAGAAGGGGGAAAGTGAAGGTGATATATGTTACTGTTAAGATTCCCAGAAAGCCTAAAAACTATACTTTTAATCATGTGTAGAACACAAAATGGTGGATATGAGGATGAGATCAAAATGGCATTCCAATATTGGGTGGCTTTTTGGTGGGTATCTGTGCATGATGTCTGCATAGAAGGCTAAAGACATATCTCTTATTACTCTTTGACTCACTCCTTTATGGCAGGGGGTCTCACACTGCATCTGAAGTTCCATCCTTTAGGTAAGAATTAGTGAATGAACTACTAGGATTCACTTGTTTTCATATCCCAATTAGTAATCTGATTGGTGCTGGAGATTTGAACCTGGGTCCTCATGCTTGCACACTGGTTTTAATCCACTTGCCCGGGTCCTTAAGTGGTTTCTTAATTCAGCCTCACTGAGGAGTCATTTTCCTCATCAACAATTCTATATGGAAAACCCAAGCCTTTTTACCTGTCTTCAACAGAATTCGAACTATGGTCATAATAACTGATTTGAAATTTCTTTGTCCTCCTTTCAAACGATTCACACCTAAAAACAAATGAGGTAGAATATTAAGAGTGGCTTTCGTGATTTCCCCCCTTAACCCTAAATCTGATTGTCTCATTGAAACAAACTTGTAAGCAGAAGCGTGGCTCTCAATCCGTTCTAATTTGGAAGTGTCCCTGGGCTAAAATGCTTTGTTGTTACGCTTCCCTGTGTTTATGTTACTTTGCTTGAGACAACTTTTTCCACTCCTCATCTAAAACAATTTCAAAAGGAAATTATCTTTCATACTCAGAGAGCTAACCACTTCTGTGATTTTTGGAACTAAAATATTCTTGAGGTTCTAGAGATGAAATATACATTTATTTTTGTGGGAGAAAAGATTTCTCTGTCTTTTTTTTTTCTTGATACATATTGTTTTGTAGTTCTCATAGCTACTTTCCTGGTACATAAGTATCCGTTGTTGTTGTCAAGGACTGTTATCAAAGATGCTGGAGATCACTTATGAACTGATGGAATCCATAGAGAAGAACAGGTGGGAATGTATGGGGAGGAATTCACAAGTGTTTGGGTTCCTTATTCTTTTAAAATTAACAATAACATTAAAAACACATCAAAAACAAGGAGATTTCAAATAAATGAAAAAAAGCTACAAAATACAAATTGGACAACTATGAACCTACCAGAAATAACATAAAATAATTTATCATATTAACTATATGTTTATTCCCTTCTGTATTTTCTTTTACTGGCTTATTTTAATGATGCATGAGCAAGTCCTCCCTAACTTGTCTCCAGTATCGCTGATGACTTTTCTATAGTAATCTCAAACATGAGATTGATGTTCTTCCTTCTATCTATGCTTTTTACTTTCTTTTATCGAATAGTTGCATAAACTCAATAACCTCATTGCCTTTGTATTTTTTAAAAAAGAGAGAATTGTATTGTATTACATACATCAATGCCAATTAATATACTGAAATAGCAGTTACTGTGCTACAGGGGAGTTCATGTTAACAGCCAAACCAAAGGAAATAAATGTCTGGGTTTTATCAGGGATACACATCACTAGTACTGTGTGCTGATGTAAGTATAGAGATTATAAAAATAATGAGGTGCATAATGGTTAGTATGTGTGTCTATTGAAAATTTCAGGGTTGTCCATAGATATTTGGATATATGTTTTTCCTGTAAGTTTAAAAGTAAAATAGAAAATTGACATTTTTATTCATTGGTTAACTTTCTTTAATTACACACACATACACACACACATACATACACACACAAATTAGACAAATATGAACCTACCAGAAATAACATAAAATAATTTATCATATTAGCTATATGTTTCTTCCCTTCTGGATTGTTTTCCTTTATTGGCTTATTTTAATGATGCATGAGTAAATCCTCCCTAACTTGTTGTTTCCAGTATTGTCAACAAAGTAGAAGTGAATTTATCTGTAAAAAGGAAGAAGACTGTGGGAAGGGAGAGTAGGAGAGGACGGAATTGATGTGGAGCAGGGAAAGTACATAATATAATTGAATAAAAAGTCTTTATGAAATCCATCATTATGTACAATGAGTATTTTCTAAAGAATTAGATTAAACTCATTTTCAGCATCTGAAGCTTTCCTAAACACACTTGGGGTTTCCTGCAATTTGGGATCCTCTCAGAACCCTAGAGCATATTTCAGTTCTACCTGTGCTACCTAATGTACATGTGTGAAGTTCTTTGTATTATGAGTCCATTGATGTAGATCTAGGAGTCGATCATCAAATACAAACTTAACTTTAATAAGCAGAAAATGTAAAGCATACCATTGACTTAGCAGGAAGAAGAAGAGGGGAACAAGTGAATTAGAAACAAACGAAATATAGGAAAATAAGGGGGAGAAATACACAAGACTTTGGCCAAAAGTGTGAAAAAATAGAATGTAATGTATAATTGTTCATCATACAAATATAAAAATATTGCAAGAAATAATATGAAAGACACTACATGCAAACAGTTTTCATGCATGAGCAAAATAATATTCAAAGTGGAATGAGTATTCACCACAAGGTGTGCCACCAGGGGAGGAGAATATTTCATAAAAGAACAAGTTAATTCTGAAAGAATATGTAATTTCTAAAATTTGAAAAAAAATCCCCTAAATTCAGTCCTTTAATGTTAACAATAACATTGTTTCCTAAAATCCTTTAATCAATAATAACACATTCAGACATAATTCTAATCTTCATTCACTGTGATCCACAATCCTTTGTTTTAATTTTGCATTTTGTCTAACTCATGCTGTTTCATGCCTGGTGCCTTACTGAGTAGTGTTGGATCCAATCCTTTATTTCTTACAGAATTTTTTTGTTATCTTTCCTAAGCCAGATTTAAGCTTGGGCTGGCTCAATTAAGACTGTCGTTTCAGATCAAATCCTTCTCCCAGATCTTTTTTTTTTTTTTTTTTTAAATTCGTGATTACTGACAGCCAAGTTTATGTTTTATAGTTTGATAACTAAGATTCTTCTGGTTCTTCTTGTACTTCCTATCCTGTCAATATGAGTAAGATCCAGCAGAAAAAGGATGTAAAACAGTCTTAAGAAAGGTCCCAGGATAAACACTTGACTTTAAATGCTGAGTTGTTGAGAAGAGACAGACCATACTTCATCAGTTCTGTTCTCCATTCCCGCCCTGGCTGCACTACTTTTCATTTAATTTATATTTCTGCCATATAGAATATTTGGATCATGTTCTTTCCATGGTCCCAAATTATCCCAGACCCTCCCCACTTCTGTCTCTTCCCAACATCATTGTCACGCTCCTCTCAATTTCCTACTCCAAGGAAAGAAAAAGAGAAAAATGTAAATAAAACAAACCAAGATAAAAGCTATCAAGGCAACACTAAACAAGCACACAAAAATCAGGAGTACATATTGTGTTTGCCACCGACTCCTGGCCACAGGCCTACCTAAGAGTATGGTTAATATATCCAGTGACATGTTATGGGGCGCGGGGCGGGGAGGGGTGTGAGGAATAAAAATCTGATTTTCCCTTTGCCAGGTCTTGACGTCTAGTTACTATAGGAACTTATACCTAGAGATTATTGATTTTTTGGTTTGCTACTTTTCCCCTTCAAATTGATGTTCTTCCTCAACATAGAAACCACCTCAATTTTTCCCTTAATAATTGCTTTCCATTTCTCAAAATGGGAAATTAAGAACTGAACATAGACCTGGAGGGCAGAATGGGATAAGCAGACAGATGCAGGGGCTGCAGTGGGAGCACCTCGTGCTTCTGAACTGAAGGCTTTGCATGAGTGAGAGCTTTATTCACTTCAAAGACCTAAAACATGGTTTGAAATACTGAGTTCAAGAGTATGTTGTCTCTGAGACTGGAGCATTACACTCTTTCTATGAGACTGGAGGAACACAAACACACACACACACACACACACACACACACACACAGATAATTGACATGTATAGGTCATGTGGTAAGTTTATTCTTTAGCATAATAGGCTATGAAAACCCTGGGAACATTTGAGGGAAATTAGTACAATCACACAAACATTTCAAAAGCATGCTTAAGACAAAGATTTCTAGAACAAATCTTTTGGCTCTTCTTGTGTATTTTCTGCCTGTTCTTTAAGTATTTTTTTTCTGGCTTCCTACCAATGCTGTTATACTTTGTCACAATTTTAGAGGTTTAAAAGAGCATAGACTGACCATCTTAATGTTCTGGAATTCTAATATATGATATTGGACCAATTCATTAAAAATACATGTGATAACAGGATTGTGCTAATTTTGAAGGAATTTAGGAGCGAATTAGCCATTCCAAGATTTGAATTCACCTGCATCCATTCACTATAGATTCCTTTTCTACATCTTTCAGGCCGGCAGAACCATATTGTACTAAATTCTATGCAGTTCCAGTCCAGTGGAATGTACAAATGAATGTACTTCAACCACAACTTGGATTAGTCCAGTTAGTTATTATCTAAAGTAACAGAAACACAGCCAGCCAACCAGCCAGCCAGCCAAACAGACGGACAGACACACACATAAATATGTATATATACATATACATATACGTACACGTACACGTACACGTACACACACACACACACACACACACATACACATACACATACACATACATATATATATATATATATATATATATATATATATATACACACACAGCGACAGAGAGAGAGACAGAGACAGAAACAGAGGCAGGGAAAGATAGGGAAATAGACACAAATACACTGACACACACATACAGAGTGAGAGAGAGGGAGAGGGAGAGAGAGAGACAGAGACAGAGACAGAGACAGAGACAGATAGACAGAGAGACAGAGACAGAGAGACAGAGAGAGACTTACATGACATAGTCTGGGTAGTCTAATAAAGGTCATCTCTCGCTGGAGAGGTTGAGAACCTAGCAGTGGTTCAGTTCACAAGGCTAGATGTCCTATCAGTTCCAATCTATGACTGACCATCTGGAGGATTCCTACAGTGTTGCTGGACTTCAGTCTGTTTTGGAAGCCTAAGGGAGTTGGTTCTATCTCCGATAGAATGCTGCAGTAACATGGTAGATGATCTTGCCAGCAAGCATGGTGGTGACAAGAGGGATACAAAAATGCCTTCCTGTATTTCTCTTTCAGGGTTGTCACTAGAAGATATTCATATACCAATACCATATTCAGTAAGCAGATCTTACTGCTTCAAATAATCTGATCATAAAATCCCTGACAGTGTTCCCCAGAAACTGTTTCAATTGACTCCAGACACACTCTAGTTGACAAGCAAGACTAGCTATCACAGCACCTTCTCTGCTTGTAACTTTTCCTGCCACACTCTTATAATGACTCTTGCAATTATGTTCAGACAATATCAATAGATTTTCTTCCTGATTCTTACTATAACCACACCTAAAATGTCAACTTAATCACAGATCCCCAGATGAAAATATACATAGATTTGAACAAGGAGAGACATTTACTTCCTATCAACTAATTACTTCTGACTTCATAGATATTTTTACATTTTTTTTAAATTCCAGATTTGGTTGTTACTGAAACTTCACTTTTAAACTATAAACTACAAATTATGGCTTCTCCCTAATACATATAAGCAAAATGTTGGGTGCTTAGTTAGTGTTTGGTTATTGTAGACAATATGCGTAAATGAACAGTGTCTTCGAGGTAAGATTAGTTTATCCTGTGTGTAATGAATGTTTTTGTTGAACATGTTTTATCCATCTCTACAGTATGTATTTTAATCACACCAGGACACTTATAGTTGGCTTCCACTCATTTCAGCTCTACAGTCTAAATCAACTGATTTCACGTAGTCATACTGATGACTTACTTTGAGGCTGCGTGATTGTACCACGAGCAATAGAGCTAATTGCCTGATTATAAGTATTCATGTGACAGCCTGTATTATGAAGTGGCAGCTACTGAAACATTATTTTGGCTCAGTAGATAGCCCAAGTGCTAGTACAATCCAGCTCATTGTAGGTTTTACGGAAGTTGCTGGTTTTATAGTCTATGACGCATAATATACTTCCCCAGCCCTAAGTATCAAATTTCAAGTATAAATAATAAATAAATGTTGCTGACTTGTTTTAACTATTATAAAATGCAGTTTGATAATTTTCAGAATACAATCTATATTTTCAGTTTCTGTGAATAATTGTATACTTTCTTGCAGATGATGGAAACAGGAGACTTATCTTTTTTCTCTCATCAGTATCAGCACACTCACCTAATTCTCCTAAATATCTCTTATATCTTGTCCCTTATATTTCTTGTGTGGAATATATTGTCATCGACTCTTACATTTGTTTATGAACTAGGTCCCTAGATCCCTGATATGCCGCTCTACCCAATCATTCCCTAAACATCACAGATTCATCATTTTGTCCCTCTTAATGAAAGTGCCACTTAGACAGAAGAAGTTGTATTATTTTTAATTAGGACACTTGAAAAAGAAACAAGAATGCATTCAGGTTGTATGTAAATGGAGAATACTACAAAGTCCTTCAGCAACCCCAGGCATATTAGCTTACAGTAGGAAATGTTAAGCTGTAGTATGCCTGTGACGTAATGCCTCTGCTTTTACCTGAGAGGTAAGTATTCGAAACAAGACTAAAGGACACACTTTCTCCCACCTATGTTTTTCTTCGCTATATAGATAGTCCTTAATGGCTTCCATAGGGTGAATGTTCACAAATAATGCTATAGCACTATAAAAATAAGCTAAAAAGTTTCTTCCCAACTCTCCCTTTCTCTCCCTCTCCATCCCCCTGTTTCTCTGTTTCCCTGTCTCCTTATCTGTGTCTTTGCCTCTGTCTCTTGATCTGTGGTGTTTGTGTGTGTGTGTGTGTGTGTGTGTGTGTGTAGTATGTGTATGTTTGTATGTGTATGGCCTAGGTCCCATTAGGACATGGTTCCTATTCATCTTCCAAAGTCTGCCCCTTGCCTTCTCTCCCCTATACATCACATTGCCAATAATATAAGTATCTGAAGTCCGTCAGTTTCTTCCTTTGTTTTGGAGTCCACGTTACAAAAGCTCCCCAGCATAAGTTTCCATTGTCTCATAATGAACATGTACTTCATAATTCCCTTTAATCTTACCTTGTTTTCTCCTCTTCTGTGAAACATTACTAGACTGATATGTCATGAATATGTGTAAACACTACAGATGAAGGCCTAATATAGATTGTATTTTATGACACACAACCTGAGATTGTTGTATTTTTGTGTTGATTTTCCTGCTAGCCATAAAGAGCTTGCTTGCTAAAGCCATGTAGCCATATCCATTTCCCCTGTATCTAACACAGTGTTTGCACACAGCATTCAATCAAAACAAATCAATTCTTCACTTTGATCAGAGTGTGGTCAGACTTTGAAGGACTCCTTCAGGCAACCCATTGCAGGATTAGACGTCTATAGGCGAGATTGCACTGTTAATGCTACAATGTGCATTTGAATCTCCAGACAGACAATGCTTGCCTCAAATTTGTACTCTGCTTGCTTCCTATGCCCATATTTCGGGTTATAGGCATGCACCACCATGCCAGTGGTTTTCTTTATTAGTCAAACTTTTTGTTATGCTGGTCTTGTAACAAATACCTGAGAAAAACAACCGAGGAATGAAACTCAGCTTGTTATGTGGAGAGGGACATGGCTGGCGAGAATAGCTCACAGTACAGACCCAGGAAGAGAAATTTTTTCTGCAAATGGTCATTGTTTTATTTCCTTTGGTCTTCTAGGGTGTGGATGATGCCAACCACACTCAGGGCAGGTCTTCCACATTTAGCTAATCCTCTCCTGAAATGCTCTCAGGAACCAGAGCCACTACCCACTAATCTTTGGGATTTTGTTTCTTTACTAGAGTCAAATTGGCAATAAAGTTTAACTATACAAAAGCAACCACCACATTGTTAAAAAAAAAAAAAACAGCAGCAGCAGCAGCAACAACAACAACAACAACAGACACCTTTCAATGAATAAGTGAAAGGATGTTTGATATGGGCTTATACTTTACAAAGTGACTAATGTCAGTGAAGGGGGATATAGGGATTCTTTGCTAATATAAACAAAGAAGAAAGTTCTGATAAGTTCATTGGACTATAACATGAACAAATGTTTAAAACGTAATTAAAATGTCTAAAATCATCATTCTTTAAGTGCTAACATTTTTTAGTTGAACATATAATGGGATTCTTATTTATTTATTTATTTATTTATTTACATTCCAAACACTAGCCCCAGGCTCCCAGCACTACCTCCAGAGAGTCCTTTCCAGAACTCTCTTTGCTTCTCCTTTAAAAGGTTGGGATACAACCGTTGGCACATCAAGTCTCTGCCAGTTTAGGCACATCCTCTCCCAGTGAGGTCAGAGAGGGCACCTTGGTGGGAGAAAGAATACCATAGTCAGGCTATAGTTTTAGCTGGATCCGTATGAAGACTGTGGTGCACATCTGCTACATCTATGCTGAGGGCCTTATTCCAGCCTGTGTATTTTCTTTGGTTGGTGGCTCAGTCTCTGAGCATTTCCAGATGTTGCTCAACCAAAGAATGAATACAGAATATGTGGGTCATTTGCACAGCAGATTACTATGCAGCTAATAAAAGTAAGGGTATCATTAATTTTGGAGGCAAATTGATGGAACTAGAAAATATCATGATGAGTGAGATAACTGATACCCAAAATAACATTCATGACAAATACTTACAGATAAGTGGATATTAGCCGTAAAGTAGCAAATACCCATGATGCACCCCACAAACCCAAAGAGGTTAAACAAGAATGAAGGCCCAAGCAAGGATGCTTGAATTACATTCAGAAGGGGAAAGTGCCAGCATTTTAATGTAAGTACATTAGTATCTTCTACAGTTCTTACTTTGAGACTACACTAAACACTTGATACTTGGTATAGCCTATTCTCCTCAGCATGTTAATCACCCTCCACACTAAACTTGTCTACAGCATCCAATAGTATGCAAAATTCTGTAAGTATATTGATTTTCCCATAGGAGGATCAATTATCTTCTCATTTTGTCTGAGATTCATAAATTTCAGGCTTTATTCCCACAACATAATGTATTTCTATGGAATCTGGATCAGCAACAAGACACAGGTTGAAGAGACAACACATGGACTTCTGGCTTTATTTAGTCTAGTGCTCATATCTCACATAAATGACTCTTGTAATTTAAAACATGAAGTCATAAAGTTTGGAAATCTCTCAATCATTCCCTACATGGTGAGGATGTTAGAACAAAGCTCTACCCTTTTGGTTATTGAAATGAAATAATGGAGCCCTTTCCCTTTATGTTTATTACCAGGAATTATATATATATGTGTGTGAGTGTGTGTGTGTGTGTGTATGTATATATATATATATATATATATATATATATATATATATATATATATATATAATTTAACAAAGGGGATACTTTTGAGAATTTTATTATTAGATTATTTCATTATGCTAGCATCACACAATACACTCAAACTAGGCAGCTGAACATAATTGGATAATTAGATATCATGTGAGTATCATTGTAGATAGTGACATATTATCATCCAAATATCTTTATGATATTTGAACTATATATTGTTTGAGTCACACATAGAAAACATCTTACAAAGAAAAATAGTGTCTTTCCCTCTTTTAGGAAAGCTTTATGTCTTTTTCAAGTAGAAGTAACTGATGTTCTAATAGTTATCTTTTTGTTTAAGTTACCCAGAGTTCCTTGTTAATGAAATCATCCACTTGCCCAGTGACAATCCCTAAGTAAATTTCCCATTTGGATTTTTATATCATTTTGTTTCTGTTCTGAGATGGTTCTCTCACTCTTTTCTGAAATATTTTCAACTCTTGTCTGACCCAAACTTTCAAATAATCCCAGTGGAAAGAAAATGTTTCATATTGCAGGCCTAGCAGCCAACTCTCTCTAACCCAACTGAGGTATGTGCTGTTTTCAAATCATTCTGTGTAAGTTCAGTTCTCCCGTTTCTGGTAAACTTTGCTTTGTCTGTTTGGAAAAACAGTGATGCTGAAAACCCAACCATTTTCTCTTCTTTCTATGGATTCACATTTTACTAAGCACCCCTCCAGTGTCATGTTAGGCATCATGTACTCTAGAAATGCCTTTTTTTTTCCTGCATCAGAATCTGTGTTAGACATTCCTGGGTCCTGAAATGCTATATAACAGTGTCTGGTGCTTTTATGATACTTTCCAATTGTTTGAGTGTGTATTATTTTCTCTTTGAATTTTACCATAAACCTCACAGTGCATACCTTTCCTAATGTTTTTGAACCTATACATTAGAAGTTTCCATTAAATTTGCAATATACATATGACTGGAAAATAAACAAAAATATTCTCACTGCCAACTTATACTACTTCAATTCTTTCCACAACATGTAAAGGCACACTTACATGCACATGTACACCCACACATCACATACACACACACACACACACACACACACACACACACACAAGGTTTATCAGTCACATAGCCAAAATACTCTCATACTAGAGCATGGACTGTTCTAAATATTGCACCATTTTTTGAGGAAGATTCACAACAATCACAGCTGCTTTCTACTGGACCACAGCTCTAGCTCCAAAAAGGATAGTCCCAGCCATGACTGTATAAAGCAATTTGCATCATACTTTTCCTGAAACTAATTCTATTCCAGCCAGAAAAGAAACACTTGTCTTGGTTATCCAACAGAGAGCATGTGGGAACTGGCGCAAGAATAATGCAATGATTAGTGTAAAGAAAATCCTTTATTTATAGAAGGATTGTTTTGTGATTGGTGCAAACAATTAATTTCTAGCTATACAGGCAGGCTGTTGGGTTTAGTGTTTGAGCTGTCTAGGAAGATATCCTTTTGGGCTGAATCACTAGAGTCAATAAAGTTTTGCATTGTTTGTATTTTCTTTTGATCTGAATCACTGATAGAGTAGACTAACCTGGTAATGAGAAAGGATGTGGCAGCCATATCCAAATCAGTGGACACTACAGGAATTACAGTAAAAGCTCGGTGGCAGAGACAATAGCAGTGGAAGCCACAGCAGCAAAACAATGCAGTGACAGGGAAAGCTGGGGCAATAGAGAAGATATCAGCATCTTCAGTAGCGATAAAGGTCACAGTGGAAATGACAGAATGAGCAAGAAGTAGCCACAGTTTGATATCAGTATCAGTAGTGACAGTGGCAGTAACCATGTGATACCAATGAACAGCTCTGAGTAGTTTCCAAACATGAAAACATGAAGCTTGACAGAAGTAAAGAGGAGGGTGGCAAGGAGATGAAGCTGAAGGATAGAGGGTCCAGACAGCCAAGGAACAGAACCTGTAGCCATCCAGAGGAGTTCTATAGAGCTACAGGAATAGGGTCAATGATCTCAAATACCAGAGCCCATTGTTACAAGTTAAGAAACCCTGATACCTAAGTCTGTATAGTCTAATACTAACAACCATCCAGGGCTGGGATCTAAGATATGTATCTATAGAACACCTGATGATGTTCTCAACTCCTCACATATCTAACATTCTTATCCGAGTATAGCGAAAAGATTACAAATAAAAGGTTAGTAATATAAAGATGGCTCCCCATAGACTTGGTCATAGCTAGATACTTTCACAGATTCAAGTCTCCACCAGACTCACACTCTATTCACTAACATGATATGATAAAACTATACAGAATAAAACAGAACAGAGAAGAGCAAGTTTAAGAAATTCAGGATTGATGAGTTATCTACACAGGTAAAGGTACTTGCTGCCAAGCCTGATGACCTGAGTTCAAATCCCAGGCCCCACACAGTGGAAGGAGAGAACTAATTTCCACCAGTTGTTGTTTGACTTCCACATGTGCATGTGGAACACACACACACACACACACACACACACAAACACACAAATGCAAATTACATTTTTATAAATGAATTAAAAATATTTGGCTTCATTCATATTAAGGAAAGAGTAATTAAATGTGTAAAGGTCTGGGTAAAGAGGTAGCTTAGACTATACTAAGGTTAGGTTCATGCCATTCTAATAAAAGTATTGCAATAAATTCCCACATTGCAAACCTAAGAACCTTTTATATTGTCATGAAATATTCATCAAGAGATATTTCTGTATGTAGATCTTATTCTAAATGGGTTATCTTGAGCTCACAATTGCTCTACAACTAACTGATGATTTTCTGAAAGTGACATTTTAATAGCACACCATATATCCCATAGTAACTTCATGTACTTCAAATAACTTACTTGTAAAATATTTTATTATATTTTAATATCAATTTTCAGTTTTTAATTGGTTTCTCATTAAAACTATATAAAGGATCTAATAAAAATAGCATTTATAATAATAAAACTATTAGTTTTTTTTATAAAGTTGTCTTTAACAGTATATTGGTGCCAAAGTATACTATACATAGTGTCAAAGGGCACTATGGCTCTTCAACAGTTCAGAATTTTTATTTGCTTTTCCCCCAAGAAATGGGGGAACAATATTCAGTCAAAATAAGAACCTAGGTGACTTTTTATTTCAGTAGCACAGTCATAAAAGATATATGCACATCACATCACAGGATACAGTTAAAGTTTATGTAACCCTAATACAGTCTCTGGAATGCTGGCATTATGGGTATGTAACATTATACCCAACTCTCAACATATTTTTAAACCACGGACATGAGAATAAGTCAACAGTTACTTAATGCTTGCATTAGTAATTAAAAACATATCATTCAAAAATATTTCATCTTCCTGTCTGTGATATATGACAGTTAGTCTAAAGAAGATGGCTATGAGATCCATAATCTGCAGTTCCAACAATAAAAGCACATATAAGTTTTCTCTTAGTCAAAAATGTCTATGCATGAGGCTCAAAAAGACCTCAGATGTTAAGAGCATTTGCTGTTCTTGTAGAGTACCTGGGATCAGTTCTTTATATCTAGATGGAACATCTACCATCTCTGTAACTTTAGAGCCGAGGGACCATTATCTTTTGACTTGCCATCACCAGGTATACATATGCTACACATGCACACATGAGGGCAAAACATACATATAATATAAAATGAATATCAGAAATATTTTAAAGTGCCTGTAAAGTGAGCAAATACATTTGAGTTTTCCAAGTTCTTCATTTTGTTTTTAGGCACACTTAAGTATTTGCAGTATTGATATTCTAAATATCCTCTTAAAATAGTTAATTTGCCTGAAACATGCTAATATTGGACAATTACCTTAAAAATACTTAATCATGCCCACAATAGCATTTTTAGTCACTTTCAGAACCATTTTCATTGCTGTTGATATAATGTTGGTTAGCAAAAGAAAGCCAAAAAATATCCCATCTAGAACCATTAATCTTACAAATAAACTTACAAATAGCACGTAGTTAGTGTAATTGTTAATAAATAGCAGAGGTGGCCAGCCATTTAAATTGCTTCTAAGTAGCCATACTTCCAAGGCATTTATTTTTTTTTTTGTCCCTAGGCATTTCAGTGTATGTGACTCTTTTACTCAAATACAAAAAGTAATATAAATGCAATAAAAATGGCCAACGTCTCTTTGAAGTATGATGACTCCAGTGGAATTGACAGAATTTCCAGAACATTACAAATTCTCTCTCTTCGCCTTATAAGAAGAAACTCAATCTTGAACATGAAACCCCCAAGTAAATATGTCAGAGAACTTCATAGTTTTTTGATTCCTTGGACCATTTGTGGCTGAATTTCTAGTCTAGGGATTTTTAAATTTAATCAACCAGCTTTTAGTAGTGTCTGGTCCACAAGTTAAGAGCCAGTGAGTTGGGATGCAGCAGCAATTGTGGGGACTTTATGATGATCTTTCCTGGCCATTCTGAGATGCTATTAGGAGCAGCATCCTTACAAGGTAGCCCTGCAGTCATGAATGAAGATACTTAAAGATGTTGGCTAATGGGAGCAGAGATGTTCACCCAGTACAGCTTTTGTGTTTGAATATGAATGGTATACTCTTAACTATCTTGAAAGTTGGTAATCTTGACTTTTAAAAGCATAGTGGTTTTTGAGGTACAGATGCTAACTTGCCATAAGAAAGATGATGCAGGACCTTTTAAAGGATATTGGTGTGTGTATGTTTATGGGTGGGTAGAGAGGTTAACTTAGAATGATAGCTTTTAGAAGAGATGGCTAACTCTGGAGAACATGGTCTATGTCAGACTCTAAGTGTTTTATGTGTCTATAATCATTTGGGACAGGCAGTGCTTTTATAATAACTTGTGAATCAAAGAATGGAAGGTAAACAGTGGTCTCAAAGTCATTCAACTATTTGAAAAACCAGAGCAGAACAGTGCAATTTGGCCCCAGTTCTGATGTGTGCAAACACGAGGTTAACAGGCTTTTCTGTACCTTGTATTTGTTTCTATAAAGTTGCATTTTATAAAGAGATAACTGCAGGCTCATGTGTGTGTGTCTGTGTGTGTGTATGTGTGTGTGTGTGTGTGTCTAGATGTGTTTATATGTTTAGATATCCAGCAGCAGGCTAAGCAGAATCTACAAATAAAGACACTGTTACTCCCTGTCACATCACTAGCTCATGATTAGCTCAGGATTCAGTCTTGATGCTGAGAGCATATGCCAAGACATACATCCGCTGCCTATACTGGCAAGTTCAGACAATAAGAACCATCTCCCATTAACTAGGACAAGTACCTGGTTGTTGTACTCACCAAGACCATATATAATATTTGATGTAGATATTTTCCAGAAAGAAATCACAGTGTTGTTTAAAGGAAAACATGGATGTTACATGGTTTAAAACTGGGAGATGGACACTATGCTGGTCATCCTTTCATGCCCTATCAACTCTGACACTAGCTGTCAAAGACATTTAAGACAAAAAATTGCAGGTACCAACACACAATTAGAAATAAGGAATAAATTTTGGTGCTCAACTGCACATTAGGAGGACAACAGAATCTGCAACAACCTATTATGTATTTTATGAAGATATAGGGAACAGAAGCTCAAAGGCTCCTACATAAAATATAATGAGCAGAAAATGCTAATTACCCCAATTTGATCAGTGCAAACTGTAGGCATATGCTGAAATATCACAGAGTCACATTGATAAATACAATTAATATATCGATCAAAAGAATATACTTTTAAAATCCTACCTATAAAGATAGATCCCTCTCTCAAATCCGTATCAAAGATCATTCCTTTAGAAACACAGGCAAAGCAATATGCACTTTACTGAGCAGCTAACAGGCTGCAAGTTTAAAATACAAAGAGGCAGAGAAATCCATGGTCTATGTCAGCAAGTGTAGGTTCTTAAAGGTCACTCACATTTCTCATCAATGCTCATCCTTTTCCTATGATCTTTTAGTTCTTCAGGGAGAAGCACCAATTAAGTGCTAATAAGCTATCACTACTTCTGGTTGATACCGTTTAACAACTTCTGATCTCGTAACAAGGGGAACCACTTTCTAGGCTTTTCTTAGTGAGCAGTAGTACAGACAACCATTGGGAGACAGAGAGAGAGAAGGAAGAAATTGATCCAAAGAAAGGGATCAATCAATACCCCAAAATATGCATAGTGGACTCTAATATTAAAATCCAAAATCACTCAATGAAGAGTATATATATATATATATATATATATATATATATATATATATATATATAACACTAAGTTGCATCTAAGTTGCATACATTTATAATGTACTTAGGTGTTAATAAATTAGTAATTGTCTGCACATACACTTTAAATTGTGATTTTCTTCTCTCCAGTTACAAAATTCCAAAACTGTGTCTTATATTGCTGTCATTAAAGAGAAAGTTGCATTTAGTTCAAAATAGGGTGTCCAATGCTTCTCCTGCTGTTGCTGTTGTCATTTGTCAAGTGGTAGTGAGCAGAGAGGAGAAGTTGTACATATCTTGACTGTGACATTGAACTTGCCCTCAGGAACTATATGCCCCAAATTAGAAAATAAGTCACACACACATAAGCATGAATGGTAGAGTTCCAGAAAATCACAGTGCATCTCTTAACTCTGTTTGAATAGCCATTATCTCTTTTAAGCGTTCTGGCTTGAAAGTTTTAGACATCTTACTTGTGCAATGATTCTTTAATTTTTTTTCCCTAAGAACTCCCTCTAAATGCATGAGAGAGCATAAACTCACTTTCCAGGTAATTGTTTTCTTATAGGTTTTCGTTTGGCTAGTTTGGGTTCAGTTTGGGAACTTGAACTGGAAAGTAGTACAGGTCTATTGAGCAACAGTAATGATTTATTTTTCTTTCATGGCAACAATGTATCCCTGTCTCCTGAGCCTTGGGAATCAGCAGTCAAAACAAAAGGGGTTATGGGTTAAGTTTTAAGGAAGACCTAAAGTAATTATCAGAAAAACTGTATTGAGTGAGTCAGAGCAGACTGTAGAATTTTGCAGATTTGTTGACTGGTTCTGAAGAATCAGCTAGATATGAATGATAAAAATTCAGATGGACTGTGCTAAGTTAGAAAATGCAACAGGAGATGAGAACAGAAATCACAGCTGAAGTCTAGGGAATGCACAATATTCTGGAAATAAAATGAGTTTGCATGCAAGCCCAGTCTACACTGCAGGGTTATAGTGAGAGTTTGACTTCTTTAAAAATCCAGTTGTGTTATAGGAATATGTTTTTTATTTAATTCCAGGCATGGAATTTAGAGGTCCTTCATAATGTCCACAGCCACTATGATTGCCTCATGCTCTAGGAAGGGCATAATTTTTGCCATCTGCCTCTCCTGGTTGCTGTTTAGCTTGTTAAGTGCTCATGACCAAAGACAAGAAGTTGGAGGTTGGGAACAACCATGAAGACTAGACTTACCTCCAGGAACTCTATGCACCCTGATCAGCAGGAAGTAAAGAGAGCTATGCTCCCTTTCCCCCTCTATCCTTTCTTTTCAACCTAGTCTTGGCAGGTATAGGGGGTGGGCTATTGGGAGGGTGATAGATAGAAGAACCCAATAAAGTTGCCTAAAAACCATGTGTTTTAGAAGTGAAAGAATGAGGACAGAGAACTCTGTTCTCTGATGCAAAGATAGCTATGGTTCTCCCGCTATGTCTGTTTGCAGAGAGTAGGGAAGATCTGCAAATGTGTATTTCCAACAATGGCAGACTATACTACTAATGGGTTTTGTCTATGAGAAGAAAGATAAATACTAAATGTGCAAACAGAAATCTAAAAGAAAACACATGGCCAGATAGAAAAAAAAGTTCTGTCCCATTGAAGGGGACAACTCTCAAGCCACTAAAGTTTATTATCTCCAAAATGAAGAACTCTGTCTCTCACCTCTTCTGAGTTTTCATGCAGATTTGCAAACTTGATTTTTATACTATCAATAACTCTTGTTTATTTTGAAATAATGTAATTTAAATATCACTGTTGTCTATGGTAGAAATATATACACTTCCAGATAATATTCCTAATGGATAGTAGAAAACTCAATAGCAGGTTCAGTGGTCACTCCAAGAGCATGGGATTCTGGTATAGTTGTTCTAGGATCCTAGAAAGTTACACAGAGAGAGACATAGTTAGTGCTAATGGTGCCAATTATATACAATCTGAAAATGGTATAAAGCATTCCGAGATGGTGACATATATCTAATACCGTCAAACTCTGGAGGTCTGCCTGTAGAATTACAAGTTTGAAGCCAACCTAGGGTGCCAGATTGGGATTCTGCCTCACCAAAATGTAAAATTATTTTGTATGGTTAATATACATTAGGAATGTCTGAAGGAAATGATAAAAGATCCAGTTAATTGCAATTCAGATTTTCCATGCTGCATTAAAATGCAATACATAGCCAAATTGTTACTAGGCACACAATGGAACAACATAATACACCACGTTATTATAAATATTTTGATAGAGCATACTATTATTCCCAAGAGTTTTGCATGTTGCTATTATTCCTTGGCAAGCAAACAAATTTTAAAATTAGAAAACAAAGAATTTGAAGATTATAGTTAACGAAGATGAAAGAAAAGGTATGGCCTGCCTCATAAATAATACATACCTTTTTACTAACAAAATATGTGTTAACTATAACATTGATTGTGAACTGCAAAGCTATAGCTTGAAATGGAATATCACACAATCACATGCATTTGGACACTTCTGTCTTAGCATGTGGCTCTGTGTTTTAAGGTCATGAAGCATTAGTTCAGGAGCTGGGCTGGAGAAAGCGAGGTTTTGTACGGTGGATCATGAGGGAGCAGCTCACATCCCTTCCTGGCTCGAGCCCCTCTGTTTCTGGTCTATGAGGATGTGAGGAGCCAAGTGCCAGGCTGCCACATCATTTCCACATGAATTTTTGATCAGTTATTTTATTATAGGAAGAAGAAAATAAATAATACAACCCTCAAAAAATTGAAGGACCCAAAACTTTAAAATTAAACATGGAAGGTATTATCTCATCTACATTATAGGGTTCTATTATAACTCAAAACCAAGTAAAAATGACCTGGATATGTATGTGTTTATTTTTCTTCAAGCTAAGATGAGAAACCTGAACCATGAAGGACTGACAGTTGAATGAAAAACACAGGAGACTTACTGGACCACAGCTGTGCTTACATACACATATATTCAGATCCTTCTCCGCGAAACATTTCAAACTTGCTAAATACAGTTAAAGCACTTCACAAATTACTAAAGAAACAAACAGCAAATCCCAATTAGGCCTGGAATTATAAAATTAATAGTATCAATTCTCATCTGATTCAGAAAAGTCGTGTTAATTTTTATTAATTAGAAACTCTCAAAGGAAATTATCCACCAGAATTTACAAATGGAAATGTACATGTTATAATAAAAATGTATTACCTTAAGAACAAGTGCATGAGTTAAAATTCCAGCTCTCTCCCTTCCCTGGGAACCTTACCAATCCACCAACCAAATTCATTCTCAGTTTTATTATCTGTGAAGTGGGGGCATTCATGTAGTTCATTACAAAGTGCTGTGAACTTTTAAAAGATGAAGGCTACTTAAAATTCCATCTGTGGGCTTGAGTGCTTCAGAAAAATATTAGGTTGGATTCTGTAGCTGCTGTAAAAGCCTGGATGGGAAAAACATATGCAAAATCACCAATCAACAACTATAAAGTCAGAGCGGATGGGTTGGCCAGCAATGCTATCTACGACATTCACCTGGAAAAGTAATTGCATTAAAAAAACAAAACAAATAAAAACAAAACAAAAACAACAACAACAACAAAAAACAAAAAACAGACTTGACATGATTGGACAGAATGGTCACCTTGATGCATAGTTAATTGAATATTCTGGCACAGGATGACACTGGTGTCAGCATGTTTCTGTGGGGGATGAGGTGGCAAACAAGTCTGTTAGAGGCAGAGCTCGGTGATAAAAACCTGAGACATTTAGATTAATATTTACATGCAGACTCCAAGCCAAGCCAAAAACCTCACTTCTTTTAATCATATCAGCTACATAGAGGGAAATATTCCCAACTATCATTGCTATTGCTCATGTTACTTTGTTATTTCCAAAGAGTCTTTCTGGAAGGGATTTAGTAGAAAGATAGGGAAATTGCATCTGAAACAATAATCATTAATAAACCATGAAATCTACAAAATAGAGTGCTTGCTACATATCTGACCAGAATATTGCATTGACTCATTCAGAACAGCTGCATCTGACCTGAAATGGGAAAGGAAAATTGAGGACAAATGGCTATTGTTCCCACTTGTAAGGTTTACACTTCTACTCATTCTACAGGGCCAAGATTTTCATAATCAAAAACTGTATTAGTTAAGCAACCGAGTTCGAGTTGGTGTATTAGTTGGTTCTTAGATGTGTATTATGTCATGAAGGCTGTTAAAGACACACAACTACAGAGTCCTGGTTTTTTTTAGTGCATCGCCCCCCTAGGTCTTGTGTTGTTTTAAAAGTAATATGTTAAACATTAATATGCAAACTAGGAGAGGCAGATTTTATGGATGTTACGACTTCTCAAAATGGTAGTGAAATGTGATATAAGGCTACTATTGTGAAGAGTAACTCTCACCAACCTAGAGAATATGCTTCTGCATCTGTCTTACAAATTATCCCTGTGTGCATGCATGTGATTATAGAAAGCATTTCAAGGTACCATTATGAGTATTCACTGAGGTAGTTTAAATTTTATATTACACTTAACTATTTATTTAAATTGTGTGTCTCTCTCTCTGTGTGTGTGAGCCTGTGTGTGCGCGCGCAAACATGTTGGGAGGTGTTTATGTTACCACATGCATGTGGAGACTAGAGTGCAGATTACAGGAGTGGGTTCATTGCTTTCACCATATCCTTTCTATCAGGTCAGTAGTTTTGGCAGCAAACACCTTTCACTGCTGAGCCATCTTCTGGTCCTGAGATGACTTTTAATGACTACTTACTATTTCAAAGGATGTACAAAATTTCAAGCAAACATTCTCATTTGTTGAGATATATATCATTTGGTCAAATTTTTTAATTTATAAGTACATTTTGCACACTTACCATCAAATTGTACAGCTATTGCTATTTTCTTCATTTTTAAAAACAATTCCTTTTTATGTAAATAGAGACTTGTTTTCCCATACTGAATACTTAGAAATGCACATGATATGAGAAATTATTTTAATATTGTCAGTATAAGAAACTTACATTTGTGTTCTATATATAATTATTATTATATGAACACAGCATTTGATGTGTGGATAGAACCATGTGAAAGAGCTACATTTGGGTTTAAATTCTCCTTTTCCGTTATTAGATAACTAGAGTCTGTAAACTCTATCAATAAAATTGGCTTTTTAAATATTTGTGACTAAATTCTTCCTAAAATTTTTGGCCCGTAGAAAATTCTGTATTTTAATTAACTTATATAAATAAATGAAGGAATCTATGAGATTTTGAATAAGAACTTTTTTTGTCCTAGAAATTCTTTTTTTTTTATTGTAGAAAAGGGGGATTTATTTCATTGTTTTTTGTTGTTGTTATGGAAACATGTTTGAATCACTCAAAGCAAATTAAAATCCCTTCTATTTGCCAAACCACACAGGCTTTACTACACACAGTACAAGCCCATACAAATCAACATCATAAAACAATAAAAGGAATGTAGCACCATAGTAGACCTTCATAACAGAGCAAAACTCAGAAATAACAAGAGTATCTGATTGGTAGGTAGTTCTGAATTTCTACTGGAAGAATCTAAACTCTTTTTAAATTTTTTTAAAAATTTTTTTATTTCATTCGATATATTTTTTATTTACATTTCAAATGATTTCCCCTTTTCTGGTCCCACACTCCCCGAAAATCACATAAGCCCCCTTCCCTCCACCTGTTTTCCTACCCACCCCTTCCCACTTCCCTGTTATGGTTTTGCCTTATACTGCTACACTGAGTCTTTCCAGAACCAGGGGCTACTCCTCCGTTCTTCTTGTACCTCATTTGAAGTGTGGATTATGTTTTGGGTATTCCAGTTTTCCAGGCTAATATCCACTTATTAGTGAGTGCATACCATGATTGATCTTTTGAGACTGGGTTACCTCACTTAGTATGATGTTCCCCAGCTCTATCCATTTGCCTAAGAATTTCATGAATTCATTGTTTCTAATGGCTGAATAGTACTCCATTATGTAGATATACCACATTTTTTGCATCCACTCTTCTGTTGAGGGATACCTGGGTTCTTTCCAGCTTCTGGCAATTATAAATAGGGCTGCTATGAACATAGTGGAACATGTACCCTTATTACATGCTGGAGAATCCTCTGGGTATATGCCCAGGAGTGGTATAGCAGGATCTTTCGGAAATGACGTGCCCAGTTTTCGGAGGAACCACCAGGCTGATTTCTAGAGTGGTTGTACCAATTTGCAACCCCACCAGCAGTGGAGGAGTGTTCCTCTTTCTCCACATCCTTGCCAACACCTGCTGTCTCCAGAGTTTTTAATCTTAGCCATTCTGACTGGTGTGAGGTAAAATCTCAGGGTTGTTTTGATTTGCATTTCCCTGATGACTAATGAAGTTGAACATTTTTAAAGATGTTTCTCTGCCATCTGAAGTTCTTCAGGTGAGAATTCTTTGTTTAACTCTGTACCCCATTTTTAATAGGGTTATTTGGTTTTCTGGGGTCTAACTTCTTGAGTTCTTTGTATATATTGGATATTAGGCCTCTATCTGATGTAGGGTTGGTGAAGATCTTTTCCCAATTTGTTGGTTGCCGATTTGTTCTTTTGATAGTGTCCTTTGCTTTACAGAAACTTTGTAACTTTATGAGGTCCCATTTGTCAATTCTTGATCTTAGAGCATAAGCTATTGGTGTTCTGTTCAGAAACTTTCTCCCTGTACCGATGTCCTCAAGGGTACTCCCCAGTTTCTTTTCTATTAGTTTCAGTGTGTCTGGCTTTATGTGGAGGTCCTTGATCCATTTGGAGCTGTGCTTAGTTCAAGGAGACAAAGATGGATCAGTTCGCATTCTTCTGCATGCTGACCTCCAGTTGAACCAGCACCATTTGTTAAAAAGGCTATCTTTTTTCCATTGGATGTTTTCAGCCCCTTTGTCGAGGATCAAGTGGCCTTAGGTGTGTGGGTTCATTTCTGGATCTTTAATTCTGTTCCATTGATCCACCTGCCTGTCATTGTACCAATATCATGCAGTTTTTTAACACTATTGCTCTGTAATATTGCTTGAGGTCAGGGATACTGATTCCCCCAGAATTTCTTTTGTTGTTGAGAATAGTTTTAGCTATCCTGGAGTATAATTCAACTATCCCTTTCATCTTCTCTCTGGTTCCTCCATCACTAAAAATTCATCTAAAAATTTGACATAGTTAATGTTGCCTTTGCTTCTTTTCTTGAGTGTTGTACCCAAGAGGAAGAATATAGAAAGGATCTTTTCTGTACCCATCACAATCCTGAAGGGTGATATATCGTCCAGTTCATGCTGCCTTTACTGGGTAATGTGCTTTCCAGGCTAGGTGCATACTACACGGTATCGAATCTACAACAAATTTTTAGCATTTCATCTCATCATCATGAGCCGATCACATTTCAAGATCATCAAGCAGAGTACCACAAGTGAGATGCCTTCATTCAAGTTCCTTGCTGTAGCTTGTACTTTCCAAAGCCAACACTGAGAGGAAAGCTCTCATTGTGTTGTTGTTTATTTGCCCATCTGTTTTCTCTTAGGTTACTCTTCTGATTAGAATTCTTATGGAAAACTTCAAGGCAGGAATTTGGAGCAGAAGCCATGAAGGAAGGAAGGCTCCTTCCTGGCTTTTTTTTTTTAATTCGTTCGATATATTTTTTATTTACATTTCAAATGATTTCCCCTTTTCTGACTCCCCATTCCCCGAAAGTCCCATAATCCCTCTTCCCTCCCCCTATTCCCCCATCTACCCCTTCCCACTTCACTGTTCTGGTATTCTCCTATACTGCTGCACTGAGTCTTTCCAGAACCAGGGGCCACTTCTCCGTTCTTCTTGAACATCGTTTAATATGTAGATTATGTCTTGGACATTCCAAGTTTCTAGGCTAATATCCACTACCTAACCATTGTGCTACTCAGAGTGGAGTATGCCCTCCTGTATCAACTGTTAAGATAATTCCTCACAGAGATAGACCCTTGTCAATTTGATTGAGGTGATACTTTGGTTGAAGTTCCCCTTCCCAGGTGCCTCTAAGTTGTACTAAGTACACAAACACATCTACAGAGGATATTACTAGAAGAGATAGCCAGTTGCAAATCACAGAGCAATGTCTCACAAGTTTTGGCTTATTTTACCTTTTAGCATCTAGGGAACTCCTTGAATCTCCCTGTCACTAGATAAGACAATGTGAAAATATTAAGCATTTAATATTATCGTGCCAATGTTAATTTATCACCAATTTGTTAATTTGGGTCAAGTAATGTGATATTATTAAAGGAATGATATATGGGGATTTTAAACTATTTTTGAACCCTACTTTAAAGTTAATAATGTTTTAAAGTAAAATTTTAGAAATTCATTATTACTTAATTTGTAAGGGTACAATAGAAGGTCTAATAAAAGATTGTCAGACTACATTGTTTAATCATAGTAAGATTTAATAAGTCTTCTTTGTTGCCACTATTTTTTATATTCCAACTCTTTTCTTTGCGTGTGACGACAGATTCTTGCTGGGGCTTCAAAAATGCATCTCTTTTGGTTTAGATAAAGCAGTATCCACCTTTGGCATTATTATTATAATTTGGTATTTGGGGCCACTGAAGCTAATAGAGACTATACTTGTGATCATCTATTCAAACTTGAGAAAAGCTCCCAAACTGTTCTGACATTGAATCCTGATGTCCTGGCTTCTATCACACTGATATTTCATAGTGAACCTTTGCCTTTAAAATATAAAGTATGAAGGACAGCTTACCTCCATACACATTTCTAATTGTCTGCTTGAACTCCTATTACTTCCAGAAATCTATTTCCTGGCCTCACCATTTCCCTGAATGACTGCTGGAGGCTTCCTAATCAGTCATAGTGGAAAAGTTATGGCTGTAGCAACCTGAGCTGGCCAGTCACAATATAACTCAGAAAAGAAGAATGACAGGATGAATCCAAGTTCTCAGCTACTTTTGATGTTTTATCAGGACAGTACAGCAGCCCACAGAATGGATTCACCCACAATTGAAATGAGTTTTCCCATATCAATTAACATAATCTGTTCAGAAGCACCCAAAAGTTTATCTCTCTGGTGTGTAGATCCTGTTACACACCAATATCAATAATCACTAGAGAGAGAAACAGCATTCCTAAACTCAGAGGGGCTTCCTGAGTCATAGGGATGAGGGGTATTGTTTCCATATCTTTAATCAAACTGCTCATACCTCAGGATGCACATCCATTTTGCCTAATTATCAGGTTTTAGTACCAAGAGGAGCTGCAAAGAGGGCCTTGCTACTTTGTAACACTGGAATTGGATGTCAATCACCTAGTCAAGACCAACAGGAACCCTTCACATAGTTGTTCAAATCTTTCATTCACCAACAGAGAATAGTCGCTGCCACCCTGTTTCTACTAAGACCTGAGTTCTATGGTACACTGATGTATTATTGTTGACAGCCCATCAGCTAGAGTTTGAAGGATCCCAAATTTTTCTTATATTTCCATGACACATGGTCAGTTTATTTCCCCTAATTTGAATCAACTCTTCAGCCTTTGATGTGAAGATTTTTTTCTTTTTTTCTTTTTTCTTATTGATATATTTATTTACATTTCAAATGATTTTTTTCTTATTGATTGTAAATATTTGTTTACCCTTGTGGCAAATAGTGCATTGATACCTTTTCAATTTATGATATGTGCTTTGATGCTTGTTGTTGACAAGAAAAGGGTAGTTGCCTAGTAACCCAGATGTCTATCTGTTTCCAGATCAAGAGTTATTCACTAATCAAGACAACATTTGAACAAGCAAAACAAAGAAAGAAGCTACCACCCACCCTCCAGGTGTCTCAGAGAATGAAAATCCTTAGAATCCGATATTTATTTTCATAAGATAACACAATGATATGGAAAACAGAAAAGAAGAATATAATTAACTTCCAGTATCTACAGCTTCAGTTAATTGAGGCTAAAACTTTAGGAGAGAGAAAAAGAAATTTCACATGTTTAAGTCCCTGAACCTAAATTCATTACTTTAATTAATGTGATTAGAGTCCTTTAAGCTCCACCACTTCATTCTCCTGTGTCCAATACAGAACTCAATCAAATAGTTTTCAAAGGCCCAATATTGTGCTAGTTTAGACATAGAACAACAAAGATATTCTAAAATTTCCCTACTTAGACAGTTGACTTGTATGTTCTTAAATATTTGTATTTATTCTTTGGCAATTACATACATGTGTACAATGGATCTTGGTCATATCCATCCCTACCTTCCCTTGCTCCTTCTCTAGATCTCCCAACACTTCCTTTCCAACTCCGCTTTATATTCTCTTTTAGATTATCCCACTGAGTCTAGTAAGTGGTATGTGTATGTGCATAGGTGTGGGGCAATACTAGAATATAGACAACCTATGAGTAAGTGCTCATCTTAACAAATAACTTCCCTTATCCAATAACTGTCGATTTCCAATAGCTCTTCTAGCAGGGGTACAACCACAGGATCTTCTCTTTCTCTCTGCTGGTATACTGACTGAACTGATCTTGTGCAGACTTATACAGGTAACCATAGCTGCTGACACTTTTTGATTCCAATGATCAGTCATATCTAAAGACACTTTCCCCATCCTTTGGTGTGCTAGGAGCACTATGTAACTGAAATTCAGATGGAAAAAGAAAGCCATGCTGTATCTTTAGAGGCAGATACTGGGGGAGGTATATGAATACAAACATATGTTCATGCCAATATACCCAGTGACCAAATACAATGTGTATATACACACAAATAAACCAAACAAAAGGAAGGATGCCTATTCTTACGAAACTTATGTTGTAGAATGGCAAGAAAATTAAAATCACTAAGTACACTATAAAAAATGACAGGAAATACAGAAATTGAATGGAAACATGTAAAGTCAGATTTTATTTGTATAGAAAGGATATTTTTCTCAAGTGAAGGTGTTGACCACTTGGTCACTTAACCCAAAACTTAAAATCCTAAAAATATAAATACATAAGAAGTAACTAGGGACTGGAGAAACAGCTCAGTGATTAAAAGCACAGACTGCTTTTCCAGAGGTCCTGAGTTCAATTCCCAGCAACCACACGGTGACTCACAACCATCTGTAATAGGATCTGATGCCTTTTTCTGGTGTGTCTGATGACAGCAACAGTGTACACATATACATAAAATAAATACACTTTAAAAATATTTAAAAATAACTAAGGAAACAGAGGAGTGATGAGAGAGAGACACAGAGAGAGAGAAGATAGAATGTATAGTAAATAATGAAATACTTACATAGCAGTATTATATTTACTGTGCTTTCAGAAGCATGATAATTCAAATACTGGGAATAAATGTATTCTTGCTCTATGGTTTTATTTAGTTTCTTTTATTCTGACTTAATATTTTGCCAAGTAGTTTGTCCAAACTATCCTTTATACAGAAAGTCAGTCGGTCTCCACCTGCCTTTGTGTTCCTGGGGAATTTAGGATGTGTGTATGTTATCAGCTCTCTGTGTATCTGAGACCATCTTCACAGCACATGTATCTATAGCACAGTTCTTTTAAAAATCAACCTTGTTCTGGATGGCATGGCCTTCACACCTTGATAATGGACGAGATAATGACAGAATTTTCCACATGAGTTTGTGGAATTGGAAGGTTTTACGCCCTCTTCAGGAAATTCACCCAAGACAGAGGCACTGGATACATTTCTTTTGGGTTGGAGCCATATGGTCGGCTGATATTTCCTACAAGAACAACCTAGATTAACACTGTCATATTTGCTTCTTTTCTTACTAGTGATGAGGTTACATAATTATGGACAGAGAGAGACAGGTCACGTTAAGGCTTCAGCCAACCTTTTAACAATACTGGTAATTAATGATCAGGAGTACAGAAAATGACTTTAGGAGACATTTCAACCTATGGTGAATTTGTAAAGGAGCAGACTGTGAACCTCAGGTGTGCAGACATAAAGTGAATTGCAGGTGAAGCTGTCACTAGGCTAGTTATAGATGAAGAAGCATCTGACTATGTAGTTTGCTCCGCTAATCCTGTGAGCCCGTAAAGCTTCCAGGCTCAATGAGCTCAGCCTTCTGGGAGAACGTGAACAGCTTGGTCATTAGAGCCCCATGTAACGCAATGCACTTCCAGTAGACAACATTAGAAACTCTAGAAGTTCTAGTCTCTCTCTCTCTCTCCCTCTCTCTCTCCCTCTCTCTCTCTCTCCCTCTCCCCCTCTCTCTCTCTCTCTCTCTCCCTCTTCCCCCCCCTCTCTCTCTCTTTCTCTCTCTCCGTCTCTCTTTCTCTCTCTGTCTCTGTCTCTCTCTCTCTCTGTGAGACAGAGACAGAGAGAGAAAGAGACAGAGACAGAGAGAGAAAGAGAGAGACATCTGCTTTGAGTTTAAAATCTGTGAGAGCTGTGTCACATTTCATTATTTTCCTTCTACTACATATTTTATAAATAACTTGTCAAATAAAAGCTGAATTATTTTATTTCTTTGAGAAGTTTTGAAGCATATAGGGATCATTGCCTGGTTCAAACAAGTTTAATCTACATCTGCTGAATATTTAATCAGACATCTCTTTACTAAATGCCTTCTGTAGAGGGATGGTATTTTGCTGGTTTGTTGTTATTGTTGCTGTTTGTGTATGTGTGCGTGTGTTATCTTTTTTGTCACCTAAGCAAAACTGGGCAGACAGAATATTAACTGAAAAGGCTTTGATAAGATTGGTATATAGCACACCTGTCAGGCTTTGTCTTGATTAATGATAGCGTCAGTCTGGATAAGTCATAGAGAGCAAGCCAGTAAGCATTCTCCATGGCTGCTTTTTTAGCTCCTGCCTCCAAGTTCCTGGCTTCAATTTCTGCCCTGAGTTCCCTCAGTGATGCAGTGTGACCTGGAAATTGTGAGGGCAAACAAACTCTTTGCTTCCCAAGTTGATTATGGTTATTATAGCAATAAAAATTCTAAGTAAGACATATAGGAAATCTGATCAAGTTAACATTTAAAATGTTTTCTTTTAGATAATTGGAAGAAATCTCCAGGACCTTATTGTTTTATTTGAGTAAAACTGACATTAACATTAATAAATAATTAAAGAGGTTGTACTATGTAATTTCCAGTCTCTAGAAGTCTACTTGACACCATGAAAGCAGAATTAATGTTCTCATATGACATTCTCAAATCATATCATCTAGTAGATGCTAGCAGCAGCTGTGGAATAATTCAACCTTGGACACCTCACATGTCTGTTGGAAGCAAAGCAGCAACTTCATCTGAGAGATAAACCAGGCAAACCCCTTGAAAAGAAATAGACATTCAAGTCTCTGGAAATTCCTGTAGATCTAAGAAGCCTCAAATCTAACAGCAGGATTTTGTGAACTCCTAATTTCATCCGTGGATAAGTTAACAGGGTAAAGAATCTCACTTTCTTACTTAACCTGATGCCAAAGTCAGGAGATGAGTGCACTCTGGATAGGGAGGCTATTTTTCAACCTAATCTCTCATAGGTAGCTTGGACAGACATAAGTTAGGAACCTGAATGCAAAATATCAAACCCCAGTGTAAGGAAGAGACAAAGGATGAAACGAAAGCACAGAGGAGGGATGTGTAAGGACAGAACTGTTGGGGGAAACCTAGAGGTAGAGTTTTTAATCCAGCAATCAAGGAATCAATCAATTATACAGATGTAAATTTGAACGGAATGTTTAATGAGATCACGGAATTCAGAATAGAGCTAATTGCCATTTCAAATTCTACATCAAGACCTTTGTGCAAAGGAGAGGCAAACTTAAGATCTCTTGGTTTTTATTTCCTTTTTGAGTCTTCTAATCTATAAAATTCCATCCTCTGTTCCTCAATTTATAGTATGTAATTGTAGGAAAATTGAAATAATTTTAAGTGCAATTCTAAGATTATAAGTAATAATTGCACATAATATTGCTAATCACATTAATAATCATGTACTAACAAAGTGTAGCCAACACTCTATACTGTTAATTAAAATTTTCAAGAGACATACATAGCAGAACTATTTTATTTAATGTGAACATAAGACCTACACATACAAATTTAGAAATACAAAGCTACAGGTTCATATGGGTTTTAATAAATCATGCAGTAGATAGTGTTTTCAAGTTCTTAAGAAATAGCATTTCATATTCAAGACATCATGAAAGGGGATACACCAATCTTAATTCTTAACCAGGAAAACAGCACAGCATTAATTCCAAACAAATTGTTGTCAATTTGTTTGGAATTAATCTCCTTTATTGAACAATATTCTGTCAGCCAATTATTACTTGAAGTCCTCCCTTCTGTGTGAGATCTCTTCCACTCTTTACATAGGCATCTTTCATTATACTATAGAGTTCAGCAAGAGAGAGAACACATTGAATACTTAGGCCATTCTTTACTGTATCATCATTTTGGTGACTCAAGACTAGACTTTCATATTCAGCTGCCCACTGAAAATTCCACCAAAAATTCTCAAAGACACTTTACCTTTAACATGCCTAAGCCTAAGCTTTCTCAAACATCTTCTTTTCCTAGTATCCCTGGTCCAATTTCTTCTGTTTTCTGGACAACGAAGACCCAAACTGTGGAAATATTTATCCTTGTTTACTGTGATAACCAATCTTGTCAACTTGACATGCCTGTGAAAAGGAATTATAAATGAGGAATTTGCCTCCATCAGATTGGCCTGTGGGTATGTCTGTGGGAGCATTTTCTTGATCATTAATAAATGGAACAGGTTCCAGTACACTGTGAACAGTGCCAGTCCTGGTAGATGGTCCTAGGTTGTATATGAGAGAACCTGAAAGTGAGCCTGAGAGAGAGCCAGTAAACAATGTCACCACACGCTCCCTCATTCAGCTCTGGTCTCTAGGTTCCAGCTTGAATTCCTGTCCTGACGTCCTTCAATAACAAACAATGAGGTAGAAGTATAATACAAACAGTTTTCTAAGTTTGTTTAGGTCATGGTCACATAAACAGGAAGGCAAACAAATGCATTCCCCTTTAATGCCTCTCCTGGTATGTTTTCCAATTTTAAAAATCCTTATGAGAATGTATGATGTATTGACATAAGGTGTGTGTGTGTATGTGTGTCTGTTTGTTTGTGTGTGTGTGTATGTTTGTGTATCTGTCTCTCTTTCTGCATAGAGAGAAAGATGTAAGAGGAGAGACAGAGGGATGGAGGGAGATAAGAAGGGAGAGACAGAGAGACACGCAGAGAATATAGATGAGTATGTATCATGGCCTGTGTATGGATGTCAGATGATAATCTTGAGTGTCAGCCTGTGTCACCTTGTTTGGCTCAGGACTCTTGTCCACTGCTACTTACAGAAAGCAGGCTGGCCGGTGGCTCCCAGAGCTTCTCCTTCCCAGCCTCTCATCTCTTCATAGGGGCAATGGAATTAGAGATTCATGCTACAGCAAACATTTTATAAAGTGGGTCCTGGAAGTTGCTTTTTTATGTCAAGTGCTTTTCTCACTGAGCTATCTCTCCAACCCTGTTTCCATGTCCTCATAGCTATTTTGGTTTGTTGGTTTGCTGTTAAAATCATTGGTCCCATTTATTTTGCGCTCCCTTGTCATTGCCTCTTTAAAGGCTTTTGGCTTTGTTGTTCTCTTGCTATTACCACCACATAGCCTGCTCATGTAGTCTTCTCTAGACGCTGAAATGTCTTACCTCCAGCCATTCTTATAAAACAAACATTTAGTCATGGAATTGCCTTGAATAAATATCTCCTGTCTAAGACGGTCGGTCATAAACACATACTGAAGCTAGCCAAGTAAGTAGTTTTATAAAATGTACAAGTAAAATTTGGTCCTCTGCCCCCAAAGAGTGAGTGTAGGCCTAAATTTTTTGCAACCTACTTTTAATAAAGTTTCAACCACTCCTCTAGCCCACTACCCAGCAGAGGTAGTGGAAGAGAAAAGTTATTAGGAGATGAAGGAAGTGGATCTGTTCCACAATAGTTCTTTGAGGGTGAGCTTGATCTTGTTTGTCAGCAGTTCAATCCTGTAGCAAACACCTAATATGATTCAACAAGCACAGATAAGTCCTCTAGGCAGGCAGACACCAGGCACAAACCAGCAGCTACAGTCCAGTTCTTTCAGCAAACAGATACCAGGCGGCTATACTTCAATCCTGAAGAAACCACCAGACTCACCAAGCAGCCTGAGGCGAGGCTACAGAAGCAGCAAGCTGCCACAGGACCATCAAGAACAGTTCTTGAGTGAGTTTCTCTAAATGACACTGTTATCACAGGTTGAGCTCAACAAAACTATGTAAGGTGAACGAATACATGTGTGTTGTTAGTGAAAAATAATGAGGCAGAGCAAACCAAGGCTCAGTGCTCGTCTCCCACTGTCTGTAGGGTCGTATTTATACTCCTTCATCAAGTGTCTTTTTCACATGTTTGCTATATCGAAACATCCTTTCACCTGTGTCTGCTTCAATAAAAGTCTTTCACGTGTTTGTTTTAGGAAGACATCCTTTCACCTGTGTGCCCCAACAAAACATCATTTGACATAACTAAATTTCCAAAGAAACTAAAAATTTCTACTTCAAGTGAGCTTCATCAAAAAAGGAAAGTAATTGTTTAGATTTAGTGTATGAGCCCAATGCTATGGAGTAATAAGATGATATTTCAAGAGAAATTAGATGTTTGTTTGAATTATTTCTATTTTTAAGTGATTTCAGGGAATTCTTTTCTACATGTGTGTGGTACAGACATATAAAGCCTAAACTCATTGGTATGTAGAAGGGACATCTCTAATCTGAACCATCTCCCTATTTTCCCCATTCCACAGTTATCCACACAAATTAGTTTAAAAAATACCAAGCCATCTTATAGTTGTCTAAGGATAGTCACTTCTTCCAGCTCTCTACAGTATCTGCATAGTCTTTATACCGGGATGAAACCAGGTCTCAGTTCCTTGTCTGTCTCTTTCTAGTGTATGTTGTCTTCCTATCCTTTTTCATAGCATTTGCAGCACTGTGGTTGCAATGACATGTTTCTGTTCCCAGGTGGCAAAATGAACTCTTTGGAGAGAAAAACTCAGACTCCTGCATTTTGCATCGTCAAGTCTGTGAGGTAGTTCATGAAACATTAGAGGTATGCAACAGATGATGAATAAATGAATTGCCAAAATGAGCAATGTAAATGGTTTCTTGCTTTTTATTTTTTTTAAAAAAGAGAAGATAATTTCTCAATAATTTAAGACCAAATTTAGTTCTCTACTAGCTTTGGTATTAATATGAGTCTGCTACAAAACTAGTCTGTTGTTTGGGCTTGTAAAAAAAACTGTTAACCCAGTATTGAAAAAGGAAACATGAACTTCTAGCACACAATGTTAAAGCATTGTCAGGAACTTCCTACCATTCCCAAGGCTGTAGAATAAAAATAAAATGAGTAGAATTGTTTAAATTTAGCATCCTGGGGGAGGAGGGTTCAATGGACTGGAACGGAATCTGAGAAGAGTTTTTGCAAGATCTGGGATGAGTCTTAGAGATGCAGGGGATGCGTAATGAGCCAGGCACAGAACTCTGAGTAAGGAAGCCCAGAGAGAGCTAGTACAGTACCGCAGCCTCAATAAAGACCATTTCTGTGAGTTTTAGGAAAAGACTTTCTTTTTTTTTTTTAACCTAGTTTAAATTTTTGCTTCTGTGGAGAATTGTTAGGATGAGCAAGAAGTGACATGATCAGAATGAGGATGCTCTTGGAACACAGTGGCACTACCCGAAATAGGATTAAAGAGGAGGAAATGGTTCTCTAGGAGCCTTTGAATTTTGAGTGTACCTAGTGCTCTTTCTGCCAAAGCCAAACCCTTGAATGGGCAACAAAGAAGCAATAGCTTCTCCTGAGTTTCAAGACCCAGAGGAGTACAGTGATTTCCACTAAATTGAACCATTCCTTTCTGGAGGGTATGCTTGTGGAAGGTAAAGAAACTTGCAAAGTTCGGGGAGTTAGATATAGGAGTCATGAGGCATATCCTTCAGGTGATAAAGGTAATAAGCAGAGATGGGAAGAGAGCACTCGCCCAACTGGTGCTAATTGCAACTGAGACAGAGAATGTAAGGAATACATCTCACATGAGTTGTCAGCCATACTGCACTGGGCTTTTGGTTGATTCAGCTGATTCCACATTCATGTCAGGCATCTTAATAAATCCATTATTTAAACAAGTTGGAACAGATTTTCTTCAGGAAACTTCACTCAATGTCATTAGTTTCTGAACAGAGATGGATACAACCAAAACTGAGTAGGCAAGGAGTGGATGCCTAGCTCTGACAATACGTGATAAGGCACATAACCAGGCTGATAATTCTAAAGGTGGGTGGTAGGCTGTGGAGCAATTTCAATATGGCTACCTTTCCCCTTGTAGGATGGGACAAGGTCTTCTGTTCTATGGTGGCTGGAGAATGTTCCATGCTGAATGGTAAGAAATTACACAATAAATGTGTAATATGTCTAACTGGAGTAACTTTCATGGCTTATCTTCCCATGTTGGGTATCAAATTTTATGTCTCTGTAGTGAATGGGGCATACTTTGTGCATTTGGAAAAGATTATCAAATGGCTGATAGAAGAGTAAATATATTGTGACTCTTGTAAGAGGTATGGAAGTGACTGGATTATAAGCAGGAGCCTGTCCAAACCAGGAAACCAGCCCCAGGGGCATGTCATTATGCCATAGCAACACTTCCCTATGTTTGGTATGTCTGGTTATGGACTTGGTAGTAAAGTTGTACATATCAAATGGATCTCAGATGTAAACTCATAAAAAGTATTTGGTATTAATCTAACTTAAATTCTTCATAGTTGTTTATATTATAGGAATATATTCTGGCAATATTTAAATATTTAAATGTTTTGTCCTTTGGTAGTTTCAAATCTCTTTTGTAGGAAATGATAAATTGTCACATAATCAGAGTTCTCATTTGGGACCATTTCTTTTTAACTACTGATTTCAATGTTTGCTTCTGAGTCAGAATCAAGTCACCATGTTTTATAAGTTATTTCTTTCTAAATGTCATAATCCTCCTGAAAGCCTGAAAATTAATATAATGCTACTACTTTTGAAAAATATGTTTATTGCTGTTGTCTAAGCAAGATAATGTCCACATTGATCACATATATAGCCAGGGATTTGCTTAATTACTTTTCACAGTTTCTCCTGTCACTTAAAGGCTGCCAATTATTTACATATCTTTCTGGTATTTTATACCATCATTTTTTATATATGATAGTAAATTTTATCCATTTAGTGTATGTTTCATAATTTCCATATAAGGAAATTTACTCCAAACTCTTTATGTGTAATACAAAATATCTTTTATTTTGCTTCATTCCTTATGGCACATTATAACTTCATGCAGAATATTGTTCTTGTATTCCTCATAGTATCTAACAAAGACAGACTGTGTTATATTCTCTGCAGCATCAAAAATATACATTAATGAACAGCACAATCAATGAGTTCATCAAATCATTTAGGACACATTGAGGCAAGAAACCTGAATAAGTGCCCAGAGAATTGGTCTCATTCAATAGAGGAAAAATAAAATTATATAATATGTGGCTATTTTGCTAGGCCATTTCAGTACTAAATTGTTACCAAGCCTAACCCCTGGGAGGCTCTCACTGTGAATAATTTTGCAATGTTTTAATAGTCAAATTAAAACATGACTTCCCAAAGCCAGTGATGTATTAGTACGTCTGATGAGTAAGCTACTGCATTAGAAATCTTCTGATGGACTCTAGACTTTAGTACCATATCTCTTAGATTTTATATAAAATGCATGTAACATTTCTCCTTTCCACCCTTCATTCTAAGCAGGTTAGTTATTTAAACTATTCCTCATGATGGCACAGTTTCAAAAATACTCATGGTCCTGAGAAACAGGGGGGAATAAGGTCAGCAATTTCAACAATGGGAAGGTGCAGTGCCTCAGGGAACAATGTGACATATTTGGAGAAAGCATAGTAAATTGGGCTGTTTATCATAACATCAATAAAGGAGAGAGGATGCTTATAATACCCAAGAGAATCTAGCCCAGGAGAAAAATAAAAATTCTTCAACTCCTAGTCCAAAAGCAAAGAAACATATACACAGCTGGATCAAATTAAAAAAAAAAAACTTTTATTATGAGCTCCGTATTGAGAAATAATCTGACTTTAGAAAGAATGAGATACCTTGTAAAACTTCTTAAAGATTAAGGCATTATATACATATGTGTGTGTGTATGTGTGTTTGTGTGTGTGTGTGTGTATTTTATTTCTATGCATATAATTATATACACTTATGCCTCCATTTTATATTATATATTTCCTTATGTTGTAAATAGTCAGACCCATATTTGTACATGTGTGTATAAAGATTAAATCTAAATCTCAGTAATTTCTTTACATTTTGTTATATTTCTTTATTATTTAATGAACATGAGTGTTTTGTTTGTTTATACATATATATTGAACAACATATGTGTCATCAGAGGTCAGAAAAGGACATTGGATTCTATGGGACTGGAATTACATGCTCTCTGCAAAAACAAGTGCTATTAACCACTGAACCAACTCTCCAGCCCCATCAACATTTTTTTAAGAAACATGCCTCTCTGTCAACATGTCTATGTTATTGGAAGTATGTTTGCTGAGTAAAATATAGTTGCTTTCATGGGCTATAAAGTATATCAGAGGGCACAAAGCATGAATAAGATAACATATTATACCTAACAGTGAAATCATTGCTAAAGTTTCTTCTTTATGGCCAGCAAGATATCATTTCTTTGTGAAAGTCACCGAGGAAGCATCCATAAGTTGATAAATTCCAGTTAGAACTGAAGACAGCCTCATCAGAAATGAAATGTAAGACTTTGCAGGTACACCAATCTTATTGCAATCTGACGGGCTATTTAGAAGGTGAAGGAGGCATTGAATAGCTGGAAATAAGTATGAGTTAGGAAACTGGGTTGATCCAATGAACAAATAGAAGATATTGAAAATTTTTCTATTCATATATAGTCACTTATAACCAGAAACTTCCAGGAGCTAGTATATAGGATCAGAAAGAACAGCCTGAGACTGGCCACCAAGCAAGCTGAACCTACTGGATCCTTTGGATCTGGAATTCCGTAGTTGGCAAGTGAACGTGGGAAAACGATAGAAGGAACAGGTTGTTATTTGATGAGAATGCATGCAATTAGCCTAGCAGTAGCAAATTGGTGACTCCAGGGTACTTGTTATCTTTACAATGATTTTGCTGGAATTACAACAAACCATCCCAAACAGCGAGATAAAAGAAAATTTTACTACAAAGATAAAAAGTAAGAATACCCAAGCAATGATGAATTCTATGTTTTCCTGACTTCTCTTTTAAAAAGAGTGAAAGATTGATGGATAAGGCCTATAATCTCTCTGAAAACCATAGGCATTGTGAACCTGCATGGTCTCTCTTTAGACATAGGACAAAGTATCTGGTCTGAATGATTCTCTGCTGCAGTGCTCAGGGGATATAGAGAGAAAACAGTTTCTCCCACTATACATTCATAACAATCATCACATCTGACCATCTGACGTGTCAAAATGTGTGGGGGTTTTCCTAACAACAGAAAGTAATTAGTTTTGCAGTAGGCTTGAGCTGAACAGTTTTTAACAGCTTAATTCAGCTGTTTTTCCATTTGGAAATAACACCAGATGAGAAAATACCCCACAACTTCAGGCAAAGCTCAGGCCACCTATCAGCTTATCAGGGTTTGGGGGCTCAGTGCCACAAGATGAACAAACTCCCAAGCCAAAGAAAAGTCTGAGCCTCTGAAAAATCTGAACTCTAACAGGTGAATATGGCATTTTCCATTTTCACACTTGGTTTGCTAGAGTGGCCCTAATAACTTTCTATGATAACAAGATTCTACAATTGAAGATGTCACATACTTGAGTCATAAAACATGAAGATATCAAACCACTACTCACCTGGAAGATTCCTCACTACTGGTTAGTTTGCATATGCTGGAAGGTTTTATGCATCCTACCTGAGGAGCGAAGCAAGCTCCAGCATCTTGCTGTGAATATTGTTAGCTACAATATTTATATGCCTGGGTATAAGCATATCCACAATAATGCTGTAAATGTTATAGAATTAACCAACCAGTTTCTGGCTGGAATTAATGTCTATTCCCCAAGATGAAACCATTCTTGGTACAGTAATCAGGGCCAAAGAACCTTTGTGTAGACAGATCATAAATCTTAAGGTGGAGCCTATCTTTATTATTATGCTAAATGAACATTGTGCTAAACCAATTTCTAATGACTTATTACTATACCTATAGATTAGTGAAGTTCTCAACTGTCATTATAAAAGCTTTTTTATGCAGCACATGGCTGTTAGTGCAGAGGCTCACAATCAATCAAAATATAGAGACCAAGAAAGACACTGGGGAATTATCAGCTGCAAATATGACATCTTTATCACACAGTATCTTCCCAAGATCCAAGAATCACTGTAGAAGGAATTGGAGGGTGAGACCTCAAAAGCCAGAAGTGCTCGATTTCGGTAAGAAAACAGTGTTTTCCAGTAAGAGAAAATACTTTGCATGTATCAATTCACAGCAGCTATGAGAGCACGCATAATTTCTGGGAAAGCTTAAGTCAGATGGCTTTCCAGCATCGAGTGGGAAGGCGAGCACAAAGGTCCTACTCTAGGTGAGGAACCATTGGCAACTGATAGGCTCTGGACAAGCAAGGTTGGTTTTCTTTAGAAGTGTTGAGTTTGCACATACACACCCTTGTGGAAGAAGATGACACACCCAAGAGCATATGGGCAATACAAATTGAACCTGATGCTTAAAATGTAGAAGACACAACATTGGGTAGATAGGGAAATTATAGTGATAATAAAAATGTAATTAAACCTGTCAGTAATATACTATAAAAGATATTTTAAAATTTTATACACACATATCTCTATCTGCATACACACAGGGTGCAGAATATAGCATCTTCCACCCTTCCACCCATATGTATTTGAGATGCTTTGTCTTCCCATTAAGTGTCTTTGTTTTTGATCAACTCTCTTCAACTTAAACTGTCCTGATGTTTTCTGAAATTTTTTTTTGTATAGTAGACATGTGCACAACTATGGAGGAGTCTAGTTGGACAGAAAGTGCATAACTAATGTTAATAGCTTCTACTGCAATACTTAGCAATCCTGTCCATTCAGATTCTTCTTGTTCTGTATAGCAATATGTTTCTTGTGGCCATGGCTATCTCTGAATTGAAGGTCTTATGATCTACGACCAGACAAGATAGGTCAGAGAATTCGTTATGACTAGCTCCAAGACAGAAAGGTGAGGGAACAATAGCTTCTGTGATGGGCCTGAGGAAATAGAAATTCCAGTTTCTATGGATTATATGTGGGAGGAAAGGGAGCAGGTGAAAGAAAGTCAGGGTAAGATGAGAGAGACCTTGGTTTCTGAACCCTAAAGCTCCCCAACATTATAAAAATGTCTGCCTTTCAACTTTAGAACACTGAATCTGCTTCAAAAGTGAAGGACAAGGGGCCAAACACTGTAACCACACTATTCTAGACTTTTAAGAAGTAACATAGGAGTTAGGACTCAAAAATGGGACTAAAGCCAGTTCATACACACACATACACACACACACACACACACACACACACACACACACATGCACGCACACAGACATACACACACACACAATTACATTATAGAGGCACATGAAACGTACATTGGGAGGTTTAGAAGCATAATTTCTAATGTCATACTCTGTATGTGTGTGTCGTCATGTGCACATATGTGTATATTGGTATGTTTTCCTGTTGGAGTGCTTGCACATGTGTGATAGAAACAGACCAGACCACCTATTGTCCTCCACTGATTTACACCTTATTTCATTTTTTGAAGGAAGAGTTTTTTGTGACCTGGACCTCACCCTTTCTGATAGCCATTGGCTACTGAGGTATTAGGATCATTTAATCCACACCCCTATCCCAGATCTTATTTTATAAGCCTGCTACATGGTGCTAAGGATTTGAACCCAGGTCCTTGTGCACTTCACCCACAGTGAGCTGTGTCTCCAAAGTCCAGGCCATACTCCTCACTGATTAATCTCAGGTATCTTAGGATGTGAGTTTTACTTTTAAAAATTTAAAATTTCTCACAACTCACTATCCTAGGGAGACAAAATAGAGATAACTTTTCTTATTCTGTAAACTATACAAACAAAACTGAATAAACATGAGATACTCTGAATGGTAGTGAGAATAATGTAGAGAAGTCAGAGAGTTTGGGACTCAAAGAACAATATGGTGCTCCATAGCTAGGATATTGTATTTATTCATATTAACCTACATACATTAGATTTGAAGTTGCTGGACATGACAAAGGGCCCAAACACAAAAATCTTCCATATAAATAACCTCTCTTAAGTGAAAAATGGAGCAGGAAAAGGATAATCTATAAATATGATATTTACATGGTAACTGCCATATTCTAGTAAGATGACTGCTCACTGACACACCTCTGTGCTTAAGTAGATGTCCACACTGTCAGAGATTGTGATAAGGAATGCCATCTACCTCAAAGTAGACACACAGATGTGGAAACATATCTTTCTCTTTAACAAACACTCACCGATTCCCAGAAAATCAGTGAGAACCTGTGTGGGGACTTAGACTTCAAGCTAACCTGGTAGGGACAAGATGACCATATGCTTGTGCAGTGTAGTATTGCCAGGGGACGCCTGGTAGAGACTTGGAAATTTCTTGAGAGCCAAGTGTTAGATATACTAACTTTCATGACCAATGGAGGCGATCATAGGAGCTGGTCATTTTACTCCTGACACAGTGAGGAACAGTCCCCCAGGCTGAATGAGGAAACTGCAATTTTACGTGGCATTTTACCACTCAAATTGTGTCATGGGGAATTAGGTTAGTCTTAGCACATGAGAGGCAGAAGGTACTTTTTTGCAAGTTCAAGGCCAGTCTGGTATACACAGAACATTCTGGGCTAGCATGTTTCACAAAGTGAGTCCATAATGTTTAAGTAAATCAAGGCTCTTCTGAAAAAAGTGAAGATTTCAATTATAAGAAAGTATAAGAAATCTAGAAGATCTCAAAGTGAATGAAAAAAATATGAGCAGTTTTTATTAAAACCACAATTTCACTCTGATTTCTATAAGAAAATAGCTTCTAATATAATGATATAGGAAGATGGAATTTAAAAATATAGAAAATGTCAAATGTTATTTCTCAAGATGCCTGAAATCCTGGTCTGGAATCCCTGTAGATATCAAAGGCCATAAATCCTCAAGCCCCTGTTATAAATAGTCATATATAAAGGCTCTATTTTATATAACCTCTACACACCTTATCATGCATTTAAATCATCTCTAGGTTGTTTACAATAATGGTATGCAAATGCTATGTAAATATTGTTACATTGTATTGTTTGGGGAATATTGACTAAACTCTGTATTTGAATAGTGATTATACAGTTTTAGTTTCAAGTATTTCTGAAGTGTTTGACTGAATATATAGATATGGCCCTCTAGAATGCCTAGCTTTAGCTACAACATGCAAATATTAACAAAAAGGACAAGTGTCTCTGGTGTCAGATATAGTAGACCTAAGACCAAAGACCAGAAATAGAAACAGGCAAGGATAATGAGAAAGAAGCTGATCTATTGCAGAGACACAGAAATTCTAAATGTAGATCTATGGAACAACACTCACAAAGTATTTAAAGCAAAAGTGATACAGCTAAAAGAGACAAGGGGCAAACCCGTAATTAGAGTTGTAAATTTCAACAGTTGGTAGAAAAAAACAAAATGGAATTACACAGAGGTATATTACTCAACAACATCAAAATCAGCTAACTCTGAGAGGGTGTGGGGAAGATGGCCTTGTGAAGGTTTGTTACATGAGTCTGAGGTAAGAGTTCAAATTCCTCAAATCCTTGTGAAATTAAGTATGAAAGCACACATCTTTAATGTGTATCATCCCACAGGAAGATGGGAAGCAGAGTCAGATAACTCTGAAAGCTTCAGAGCAGCCATCATTGTACATGCAACAGCAAACAAGCAATGTGGAAGGAGGGGAGTGATAGGTACCCAACACTGTCTTCTGACCTCCATGCAAGCATGAATATATACATGTCTACATAGTACATATTCCAAAAAGAAAAAAAATAGTAGAGCCTTGATAGTTCTTTTCAGAACACCCTAACAACCAATTTCAAAGACTAAACTCAAAGGTTGTGTTTTGATCATAACAAAATAAAGCTAGAATATTAATTAAGATCAAGAACAATGTAGACACTTGCAATCTAAGCCGTACGTGTTTAAGAGTCTTTGGTCTGTGTCAAGCACTGTGTTGCAACCATAGCTCTCAGTGGACAGAGGAAACACAATGGTTGGCTTTAGATGACTGTGAGTTTGCAGCCACTCCATGTTACACAGTAAGAACACTCAGGATATCAAAGGTTAGAAATTCATCTCATGAATGAGTGTTTATCTACTGTGATAGGTCCCGAGTTCACATTTAGTCAATCAAGAAAAAAAAAAAAAGCAAACCAAAAACATGGGTTAGGTTAAAGTCTCAAAAAGAACCAAGGATGAGCTAGGCAGCAGCTCAAGCACAGGCGGAGATGCCATAAAGAAGACACGAGAAGTAAATTGGATCTCTGGATCTCACAAGGTGGCAGAATAAGGTGAAACTCAAGAGACTTATCTTCTGACCTCCACAGGTATACAGCATTTTGGTGTATATGCATGTGTATATGTGTGCGGCATTTGTGTGCCTGAGTGTACACACACTTTTTAAGAACAGAATAAAAATCTACTGAACTAGATGACGATAACAGCATAAGACACTAACTATGGTCAGACTTGGCCAAAGCAGTTATAGGCAAGACATTTTTACCAAATAACACAATTTAAGATAAAAGAAAGAATCTCTATTGGATGTGGATTGGTAAAGATCTTTTCCCAATCTGTTGGTTGCTGTTTTGTTCTATTGACAGTGTCCTTTGCCTTACAGAAGCTTTGCAATTTTATGAGGTCCCATTTATCAATTCTTGACCTTAGAGCATAAGCCATTGGTGTTCTGTTCAGGAACTCTTCCCCTGTGCCCACGCATTTGAGGCTCTGCCCCACTTTCTCTTCCATTAGTTTCAATGTATCTAATTTTATGTGGAAGTCCTTGATCCACTTGGACCTGAGTTTTATACAGGGATATAAGAATAGATTGATTTGCATTCTTCTACATGCTGAATGCCAGTTGCGCCAGCACTGTTTGTTAAAAATGACAGAGAAAAAGGAGAAAGGTGATTGGAGAATGGGTGGAGAGAAGAATATTTATGGGACATATGGGGGAGGGGGGATCTGGGAAAGGGGAAATCATTTGGAATGTAAACAAAGAATATATATATATAAATGCTGTCTTTTTTCCACTGGATGGTTTTAGCTCCTTAGTCAAAGATCAAGTGACCATAGGTGTGTGGGTTCATTTCTGGGCCATATACCCAAAAGATGCTGTAACATATAACAAGGACACATGCTCCACTATGTTTATAGCAGCCTTATTTATAATATCCAGAAGCCGGAAAGAACCCAGATGTCCTTCAACACAGGAATGGATACAGAAAATGTGGTACATTTATACAATGGAGTACTACTCAGCTATTAAAAACAATGAATTCATGAAATTCTTAGGCAAATGGATGGAAGTAGAAAATATCATCTTGAGTGAGGTAACAAAATCACCAAAGAACACACATGGTATGCATTCACTGATAAGTGGATAATAGCCCCAAAGCTCGGAATACTCAAGATCCAATTCACAGACCATGTGAAGCTCAAGCAGAAGGAAGACCAAAGTGTGGATACTTCTTTCCTTCTTAGAAGTGGAAGAAAATACCCATGGGAGGAGACATTGAGACTAAGTGTGGAGCAGAGACTGAAGGAAAGGCCATCCATAGACTGCCCCACTTATGGATCCATTCTATATAGTTACTAAACTCAGACACTATTGTGGATGCCAAGAAGAGCATGCTGACTGGAGATATAGCTATCTCCTGAGAGGCTATGCCAGAGCCTGACATATACAGAGGGAGGTGGTTTCAGCCAACCATTGAAGTCATCATGGAGTCCACAATGGAGGAGTTAGAGAAAGGACTGAAGAAGCTGAAGGGATTTGCAACCCCATAGGAAAAACAACAATATTAACCAGCCAGAGCTCCCAGGGTCTAAACCACCAACCAAGGAGGACACATGGAGTGACTCATGGCTACAGTTGTATATGTAGCAGAGGATGGCCTTGTCAGGCATCAATGAGAGAAAAGGTCCTGCAAAGGCTCCATGCCCCAATGTAGGGGAATGTGAAGGCACGGAGGCAGGAGTGTGTGGCTTTGTGGAGGCACACCCTAATAGATGCAGAAGGAGGGGGATGGGATAGGAGGTTTCTGAGGTGGGGAATAGGGAAAGGAGATAACATTTGGAATGTAAATAAATAAAATATCCAATAAAAATAGAAAAGAAAAAGACAGAATTACAATCAATAGTGTAGGTGCTTGTGTCCAAAAATTAGGAAAAGAATAGGAAGGAGAAGAAATTAAATGTTAAGGAAGAAGTAAGATAATGGTTAACTATGCAACTAGAGAACGTTGAACACAGGAGAAATGGTCTTCCCCAGGGAAGAACAAACCAATTGATTATCCAACACCAAATTATCAGATCCTACTTTTCACAGTCATAGGAAGCCTAAGTGCCCATGAGAACTACTTGTGAGGAAAAATGTTATTCAAAGATTTTATGCACCTCAGCACTAACATCAACATTATCACAACATACAACTTGTTAAAAATAAGACATTTTTAGTCTCATCAAGTTTTGTTGAATATCAATAAGGTAATAGCTACTTCGTATATCCTTTGCCAATTAACATACATTTCTTCTGTTGGAATTCACACCACTTTTCATAATTAATCCTGACCTTTCATCTTGCATTTCATAAGCTTCTTAAGAAGTTAGAAATAAATAATTCAGTCCACATTTTTTTCTCAGAAAAGAGACAAGCTGTTTTACTCTATCCTCAGAGAATATATTAGATAGCTATTCAGATTAAGCTCATGGAAAATTGAATAAACAAATGCAAAAAATACATATAGCTTCAGCAGGCAATGCATGGATAGAAAATTTCTGCTGAATGAGATTATGTGGCTGTTTGCAATTCTAGAAGAATAGGGCTCTGTGAGAGGTAGCTTCCTGTGGTATGTGTTGAGCATCCAGTCTTAGCATGTGCAAACCAAAAGCTCAAAATAAGTGTTTAATATTTAAATTATATCTTTGTGTGCTTTCATGTTCTGGTGATATTATTGGATTCCATAAATGGATTGTAAAAACCATATGCAAATAAATCTTCTGAAAATATTCACCATGTCTCTAAAATACCCCCTTTCTTCCCCATTATGATAGCACGGTTCTCAACAGTCCTATAGAATAAATCACCCCAACACTTAAATATTCAGAGGATCCTATTACTGTTCAATGTTTTTGCCACGTTTTGTTTTTTTTTTTAGCCTTACCCCAGCCTATCTCCCTCTACAGAAACTATATTCAAGTAAACATAAAATTCTGATATTTATCCAAAATATCAGTTTTCCTCTGCCAAAAACATACTCCACAATCTAACAATCTCCTTTCATTCTCCCATCCCATCAGTCTGTGTCTGAGCAATGAAATAGTATCTGTAACTTAAGGCCCTTGGTTGTTAAAGAAGCATTCTATAGTCTTTGAAGTTGGAGGTTCTCTTTTACCTTAGCACATTTATTTCTTGACACATTCAATTCACATTGATTTACATGTATTTAGGCTTAATTGTAACCATCCAGCAGCAATGGGCAAACTGGGTTTACCTGAAAGGGAGCCTGGAATTAAGCAGGTGGGGGGAGGGGGGTTGGTGGCGGCAAGAGAAGAATGGAGCCAACACAAAAGTTCTGATCAAGGCTCAAAGTTTTAATTTTCAGTTCTGCATTTATATAGATAAAGACACATCCTTACTTTCAGCAGTGTTCTTTTTCCAAAATGAGCTTCAGCAGGCAGTCTTTGACGTCATGACTTTTCCTTACTGTCCTTCTTCAGTATGTTTATAATTTGTGGATTCAGCTTAATTCTAATCACTGTTTAGCTTATTTGTCATGGCCCAGTTCAGTTGATTTGTAATCACCATGTTTCAGCAGTTCAGCAGTTAGGTTACACTTTCTTCTACCTGGGTTCTTCAAATTTTTTTGTGACTTGATTACATTGACCAAACACTACCCATTTTCCCTCATGATATGATCGGGGTCTATATTTATCGTTTTCAACATGATATTTCATACAACTTTGAATGTCAGTGAACCAAGGAGTTTTGCTTGTGGAATCTCTTCCTTTCACAAAAGATTTATGTTCAATGATGATGTTCACTGAAGACCTTTCCTTTCAAAAATAATTTTAACAATTTATACTTGTAACCAATGTGCACAGAGCCGTTAACCTGAAGTCTAACAAAATACCACAAAGCAGCAAAGAACCAGCATTTGACGGCATCCGATGGTAATTAAAGAAGAGGTCTATGAACTTGCTTATCTTAAATAAAACCCTCTTTCCAGTCTGAAAAAAACAAAAAGTTACCATTTTTCAAAGATCTCTTATACCTTTGCTGTTTCATAATATATTTTTTAACATTTGCAATGATATATTCCCACTTCACAGTTTCCACATTTCATTATGATGTTGTATAATGATAGAAAGTCACATGTTTACTCTTTGCTAAGGTATTTCATAGAAAAAGATATGTAGACTTCCTTTCTTTCACTATAGTTCATGGAGATCAATGGTAAATCAGATTTGTTTCCTGTAGGAAATCAACTTTATATTTATAGCAGCTATAAGTTCATGAAAAACTCAACATTTAGAACCAGACTCAAAATAAAATGGCGCTGTTTACTTTAGAAAATAATGTATTTCTTATAGCCAAGTTATAATTTTATAGTTCGCAGAAAACTTTACTTGCTTAGGAATCTCAAACTGAATACCATAGCTAGGTCCTTTTCTGTGTATCTCTCTGTGTTTGCATCTATGTATTATAATGCACAATAATTCAACCACAAATCACAAAATTAAAGGCTTACATCTTTAATATGTAAGTACACTTCCATATTTTCATGGTTTCAAGCAGTACTATATTTTAATATTCATTTAGTTACTGCAATGCTAGAAAGTTAGCTCATGGCCTCATTCAATCAAGGCTAACATTCTATCAGCTTCTTTCCAGCCCTGAAAAAAATGTTTGAATGTCTATATATGAAAGACATTCTTTAATCAACCTTGCTGGATTATTTCAGAGAACCAAGGAGTTTTGCTTGTGGACTCTCTCTCTCTCTCTCTCTCTCTCTCTCTCTCTCTCTCTCTCTCTCTCTTCTCTCTTCTCTCTTCTCTCTCTCCCTCTCTCCCTTACCCCCAAATGTGTGTGTGTGTGTGTGTGTTTGCATGTGAGCTGCACTGGAGACTTTATGAAATTGGTGTTGAGAGCACTAAAAGTATGAGAGTATATATGAAACATTCTGATTTTTTGACTGAGTTTGGAAAAATCCCCATGGCAACAATAAGCTAGTCTGAGAAGTGACTGCCTCCTTTAGACAGGAGCTATTCCCCAGAGGGTCACCTTTTTTATTGTCTCTCACAGCTGACCTGATTCATTGAATTGCTTTGTTTGCCAGATCCTCTGTACACGTGACCACTGACTTTATAGTATATCAAAGTGCAAAAGAAAAAGAATTCAATGGAAGCAGAAATATCTGAAGTTCTATCAAACATAAGGTCATATTTTATTATGAAACATACAATAATTGTTAATGGAATTAATGTTATCATATACCAAGCTGTAATGGTGAAAACAGCAAGAACAATGGAAGATATATAGCCAGGGTCACGTAATCTGCCTCACTCCTTTACCTATCATTGAGATTGTACAAACCACTCTTCACCTCCACTTTATCAAATGGACCACTTTCAGAGCAGTTTTAGGCTGTAGTTGGCCCAGAGAGGCCTTAAATGCTCCACTTTATCACTCATAGTGTCTCTATTATTAATTGATAACTTACATTAATGTGCTGAATCCATGAACCGATGAACCTGTATAAATGGTTTACTAAAACCTGTAACTGCATTAGGGTCTGCTTTGTGTATCATGCATCCTACTTGGTGTGTGATTTCAGCCATGTGACAAACTGGAAGACCAATACTGTAGAGAGAGTAAGAACATCATTAGCTTCCAGAGATGTGGGGTGGGGAGAGGGGAAAATATGGCACAGAGGGAAATGCCATGAGGGTGGACACATGGTATCACGCTTTTATCTTCCATCTTTTCAGTCTTAGTTTTATGATCTTTAAAAGAGAGATATTGACATCTGACTGTAGGGTGAAATGTTTTCACTTGGCTTATATGCCTTTAGCTCACTTAGCATTATTTTATTATTAAATGATACTTTTATCTCTTTTCTGAATTTTCCTCCATGTGTGCACTGCATTTTAATCATGGCCACTCCACATTACCTTCCTCCGGCTTTCCCTGACACCTCCCAATATGTCTCCCTCCCCACTTCGTGTCTTCTTTTTATGAATACCTACAGATAGCAAGAGATTGCCTGTGGGGTTCTGAGACCTACATTTCTATGAATGGGAAGAGACAGAGAATCAAATTCCCCTTTGAGTTACCTAGCCAATGTCTAAAGGACAGAGGGCTATAAAAGGTCAGTTTTCTCACACGGAGTCAATAGAAATCTTCCTGGAAGATGAGAATGGAGTGACCCTCTCTTCTTTTATGTCCACACTGCTCTCTTGACTTACCCTGCTCTCTTGATGTGCCACCATAAAGCTTTCATCTTCCTACTTTATACAATACTTCATCCTGATATCTGATTCTGAGGATTGCTACCTAAAGCACTGCAAAAAAAAAAAAAAATCCTTGTTAGATTTTTTTTATTCGATATAATTTATTTACATTTCAAATGATTTCCCCTTTTCTAGCCCCCCCCCACTCCCCGAAAGTCCCGTAAGCCCCCTTCTCTTCCCCTGTCCTCCCTCCCACCCCTTCCCAGTTCCCCGTTCTGGTTTTGCCAAATACTGTTTCACTGAGTCTTTCCAGAACCAGGGACCACTCCTGCTTTCTTCTTGTATCCCATTTGATGTGTGGATTATGTTTTGGGTATTCCAGTTTTCTAGGTTAATAACCACTTATTAGTGAGTGCATACCATGATTCACCTTTTGAGTCTGGGTTACCTCACTTAGTATGATGTTCTCTAGCTCCATCCATTTGCCTAAGAATTTCATGAATTCATTGTTTCTAATGGCTGAATAGTACTCCATTGTGTAGATATACCACATTTTTTGTATCCACTCTTCTGTTGAGGGATACCTGGGTTCTTTCCAGCATCTGGCAATTATAAATAGGGCTGCTATGAACATAGTAGAGCATGTATCCTTATTACATGGTGGGGAATCCTCTGGGTATATTCCCAGGAGTGGTATAGCAGGATCTTCTGGAAGTGAGGTGCCCAGTTTTCGGAGGAACCGCCAGACTGCTTTCCAGAGTGGTTGTACCAATTTGCAACCCCACCAGCAGTGGAGGAGTGTTCCTCTTTCTCCGCACCCTCTCCAACACCTGCTGTCTCCTGAATTTTTAATCTTAGCCATTCTGACTGGTGTAAGATGAAATCTTAGGGTTGTTTTGATTTGCATTTCCCTAATGACTAATGAAGTTGAGCATTTTTTAAGATGCTTCTCCGCCATCCGAAGTTCTTCAGGTGAGAATTCTTTGTTTAACTCTGTACCCCATTTTTTAATAGGGTTGTTCGGTTTTCTGGAGTCTAACTTCTTGAGTTCTTTATATATATTGGATATTAGCCCTCTATCTGATGTAGGATTGGTGAAGATCTTTTCCCAATTTGTTGGTTGCCGATCTGTCCTCTTGATGAAAACCTCCCATGCTCATGGATCGGTAGAATCAATATAGTTAAAATGGCCATTTTGCCTAAAGCACTATACAGATTCAATGCAATACCCATCAAAATCCCAACTCAATTCTTCACAGAGTTAGAAAGAGCAATTATCAAATTCATCTGGAACAACAAAAAACCCATGATAGCTAAAACTATTCTCAGCAACAAAAGAAAATCTGGGGGAATCAGTATCCCTGACCTCAAGCAATACTACAGAGCAATAGTGTTAAAAACTGCATGGTATTGGTACAGTGACAGGCAGGAGGATCAATGGAACAGGATTGAAGATCCAGAAATGAACCCACACACCTCTGGCCACTTGATCCACGACAAAGAGGCTGAAAACATCCAATGGAAAAAAGATAGCCTTTTCAACAAATGGTGCTGGTTCAACTGGAGGTCAGCATGCAGAAGAATGCGAATTGATCCATCCTTGTCTCCTTGTACTAAGCTCAAATCCAAATGGATCAAGGACCTCCACATAAAGCCAGACACTCTGAAGCTAATAGAAAAGAAACTGGGGAAGACCCTTGAGGACATCGGTACAGGGAGAAAGTTTCTGAACAGAACACCAATAGCGTGTGCTCTAAGAGCAAGAATTGACAAATGGGACCTCATAAGGTTACAGAGTTTCTGTAAGGCAAAGGACACCATCAAGAGGACAGATCGGCAACCTTGTTAGATTTTTGAGAGACAAAAATTAATATATGGAAATGGAATGTTAAAATACAAAAATGATGTAATCATATTATAATCTTAAAAATCGAAAAAAATAGAGTAGGAAACAGTCCTTTTAATACAAAAACAAATAATGTATTTTATATAATATAGTACTATAGAATATTTTTCTTTGAAATCTCTACCAAATTTACAGGGCAGATCATTAGTGTTTTCCAAAGCCCCAAAACTCAATGAAAAGAGTTCATATAGCCTATAGCCCTTATATAATGGAAGAATCAGCAACAGAATGGAAGTCAGGGAGCTATGCTTTGATGTCACCCATGTTACTTCTGTAACTTTTTACCTTTGACTTCATGAAAGTAATAAGGGATGAATACTATGATATCATGTTTTTCTATATGCTATGCTATTTTTAAACTCAATATCTCTTTTTTGGAGTAAACCATGTACTTTGTTTACATGATTATCTCTGAAAGAACTTTTTTCTATTTTCTCTCTCTATTTTTTTCTTGTGTGGCCATTTTGTTTTGTTCTTTATTTTTGTTTTGATCTTTGCTGAAAGGGTCACATGACAAATGAGAGCATTTATTTTCTTACATCATAGCGGACGCTTTAGCAACACCTCTGAATGGCCTCAGATTTGTTCAGCAGATGCACTGGGTAATTTTGATATCTATTCCGCATGCCCAGTGTGGTCTTAATATGATATTCTTTGCTCATGGCAATCACTTTGTTTTGTTATAATAACCTACCATTCTCAGTGTTAGAATCTATTATAGTTGAGTGTCAAACATTCAGTTCTGAGGACCAAACATTCAGTTCTCCATTAGATGTGAATTTTAATAGGCTCAAAGAGACACAATAAGCCTTAAACTAACATGTGCACCTGTTTGCTTAATTTTGTTGTTATTTTGGTCAATCAGCATGTGAATCAGATACAAAACAATTAAAGCATAAATCATCCTCTCAGCAACCTGCTTGTTTTGACACTGTTATTTTCCAAAGATGCACTAAACTAGTTACTTATTTTAGAAGCAACTTTCCTCACAAAATATTGGTCTGAGTTCCTCAGATTATGAATCCTAGAAATCAGTCTGAGGGAGAGTATGGCAGTCAGGATTAATGAAGTTTGCTGTAAATCCAGGAAACAATTGACTACCTTAATGACTTCAGAGTCCCTCCTTAATATGCTTATGTATAAAACTTTTTAAAGTTATTCTTCTTCCTGGAAGATGTGTACATATTTTTAAGTTATTTTTGAAGACACTAATTATTTTGGAGTTTATCTAACTGCACGTAAACAGGTAGCAAAGTATGAAAACTTAGAGTAGAAAAATGTAAGATTTGGATTTAAAAGTAAACCCTATTTTTACTGGAAATATAACTTTATTAAAATGTTATTTTTAGCTTTTTCCTTCCACCCTTTGCTCTCATTCTCCTCAGTCTGTCTGAGACAGAGTCTTACTATGTAGCCCTAAGTAGTGTGGAATTTACTAAATAAACTCCAGTTTATCTTGAAGTTATGGCCACGTCTCCTGAATGTTGGGATTATAGGCATGTACTAATAACTCTTTCATAGTGTGTGTTAATTAGTATCTTTCATCTTTCTCTTATTCTGAATCAAGAGATTTAGGATGATTCTATGTAGACATCATTCTATGTATATATTAATCTAGATATTATACATATTTGCATACATATATGTATATTTTGTTTATGTGTGTGTGTGTGTGTGCTTGTGATGTATATATACATATATATGTGTTATATAAGGGCAGTATGGTTTCTGCCTCTGATATCAGACAAGAGATTTACAGGGTAACTAATTCAGACTTCAAATTCTGAGAAAGCCTGCCAGGGCATTTCAGCGCTCACTCATGTGAAACACAGACCCGACAAGTGAGCGTAAACATCTGACCTGTAGAACTGTCAAATAGTAACTTGCATTTTGTTAAGCTATGAAATTTATTATGATCTTGCTACTTCAGTAAAAAAAATCATAAATTATATATTTATATTAGTATGATTAGCAGATTTTGTGTATAGTTTAGCAATGGGATACAAGGTCCTATTCGGAAATGTTGAGACAAGAGGACAGGCACAATCTATACCCCATGTTTTAAATTAATGGTCCCTTATTTCTGAACTCTTGTTATCTAGCCTTATGATCATGTTCATGGAGTATGACCTTTGAGAGAGGAACAAGTGACTGAGAGTGAATTCAAGGGCACAGTCTTTGTCTCTCACCCACATTATTGGGATGTATGCTAGGCTGCCTATCTTCCCTGAACATCTTCCACCCCGCCCGTCTACATAAAACATGCCAGATTCTTGCAGTAGACTTTATGAGAACGATTATGAGGTGCTAATGAACACTCAACTAAGTGATGCTCTGTAGCAGCAGGTATCCCACCTGCATCTGTTTTACAAATAAAGGTGAAAGACCTCTCAATGGGATGGAACAGAAGCATTGTTTTACTTACATTTCCCCAAGTTTCACTTTTGGGGTCTCTATTGTTTTTAAAGCCTTTTACCCCTACAAACTATCATTATTTGCAGACGACATGATAGTCTACCTAAGTGACCCAAAAAACTCCACTAGAGAGATCCTACAGCTGATAAACAACTTCAGCAAAGTGACAGGTTATAAAAATCAACTCAAGCAAATCAGTGGCCTTCCTATACTCAAAGGATAAGCAGACTGAGAAAGAAAATAGGGAAATGACCCCCTTCACAATAGCCACAAACAATATAAAGTATCTTGTGGTGACTCTTACCAAACATTTGAAAGATCTGTATGACAAGAACTTCAAGACTCTGAAGAAGGAAATGGAAGAAGACCTCAAAAAATGGGAAAACCTCCCATGCTCATGGATCAGTAGAATCAATATAGTTAAAATGGCCATTTTGCCAAAAGCAATATACAGATTCAATGCAATACCCATCAAATGCTATCTTTTTTCCATTGGATGTTTTCAGCCTCTTTGTCGAGGATCAAGTGGCCATTGGTGTGTGGGTTCATTTCTGGATCTTCAATCCTGTTCCATTGATCCTCCTGCCTGTCACTATACCAATACCATGCAGTTTTTTTCTGTAGTATTGCTTGAGGTCAGGGATACTGATTCCCCCAGTCTTTCTTTTGTTGCTGAGAATAGTTTTAGCTATCCTGGGTTTTTTGTTATTCCAGATGAATTTGATAATTGCTCTTTCTAACTCTGTGAAGAATTGAGTTGGCATTTTGATGTCTTTTGTGAATTTCGGGAGTTGATTTAAAAGTACTTTTTTTAATAGTAGGAGAAAAACTACTTTTAGTAGCTGAGACTTTCGGCCAAAATGAAATCAATCAATTTTCTTTCTTCCATCATCAGTTCCCAGAGCTCCTGAATAACAACATCCTACAATATACACTGAACCACTGCCTTGGAAGCTCTTTGATGTCATATTAGGGTTTGGTTTCCAGAGGTACCACTATCTACCATCCTATGTACTGGGAAATACTTTTCATGCCATGTTCAGATTGCTTTGGGTCATTATTTTTTTTCAGTACTTTGTGTAAATAAGCATCTATAATCTCTCATTGAAGAGAACACTTTCAGACACCTATGAGCACGTATGGAAGCATTAGAGGACCACACATAATAAGTACATAAAAAATAAATTGAAACCTTTTCTAGATCTTCTTCATCTTTATATTAATTTCCTATTTTCAGATATGAACATTATTTTATTCTTCTGGCTATTTATAGTATATGATGGTCTATGTATAATATATGATGGTCTATGTATAGTATATGATGGTCTATGTACTATTCTGTATCTATTCTCATGAAAGAATCCATGAATAAAAATACAGGATGATAGAATGTGACTATTGTCTAAATTTCAGACACTAAACACTGACAAATGGAGTGTACAAATTAATACTCTTTTTTTTTCTTTTTTCTTTTTTTTTTTTTTTTTTTTTTTGGTTTTTCGAGACAGGGTTTCTCTGTGTAGCCCTGGCTGTCCTGGACCTCACTCTGCAGACCAGGCTGGCCTTGAACTCAGAAATCCACCTGCCTCTGCCTCCCAGAGTGCTGGGATTACAGGCGTGCGCCACTACCGCCTGGCTTCAAATTAATACTCTTAACAACAGGGCTTGAAAAATCCAGCTTTCCCACAATCTCAGGAATAGTTGGAATTACGGGCTTCACTAGATTGCTTATACTATAGCAGTCCAACACTAGTCATTTACAAGCAGAAAAGACAGGGAATTTAATAGCTGCCGAATCCACAAAGTTAGGTGTATTAGAAGTCCCAAAGCTCTGCTAGTTCCCCGTTGAGCCATTGCTGTTCTGTTAGGAAGCTGGAGACTAAGATTGGCAGAGGGGAGCAGCTATGAGGAATAGGATGCACTCCTCTATAAGACATTAAGATAGGCAAGAAGCACTGTGCTTCCTCTAGCCGAGTGCTGGAAGAGTTCTTTTGCTTAGTAGGTAGATCTTGTTCCTTAATATAAACATATTTCAAAATACCCAGTGATGTGTCTCTTTGGATGATCCCAAGTTCCAAATTCTCAAGCTAAGAATTAAGATCAACTACCACTGGTGATGACTACAAAATGTTTAACAGATACCTCCTTTCTTTCTTTTTTCTCTCTTGCCAATTCCAATCTGTTAGTATTTATCATATCATATCATATCACATTAAATTATATCATTATACCTTTAAAGCATGCTTATTTTCTGAGAGACAGAAAGAATGCAGATCCAGATTTTTTTTGAGGCAGGGCTGGGAGGAGTAAAAGGATGGGCAACTGTTATCAAGATATTTCGTGTGAGGCAAAATATATTTTCTATAAAAGGAAAAAATAGAACATAACAAGGATAACATTTTCAATGGAGAATTCTTTATATCCAAAAAGAACCAAGCTTAAAAATTATTGTGGCAAATACAAATCTCGAAGCTGAAAGCAAATTATGATAGTCGATTTTTTATTTCATTTTGTGTGCATTGGTGCCCTGCCTGTGAGGATTTATGGTTATCAACACATGCATCGAGTGCCTTCAGAGACTAGAAGTGGCATCTGGTCCTCTGGAACTGGAGTTAAAGAGGGTTAGTGAGCTACCATGTGGGGCTGGGAACTGAACCTGGGTCCTCTGGAGGAACATCAACCTCTTTTAAACACCCAGCCATCTCTTCAGTGAGAGAAGTGATTGTTTTTGGAGCACAGCTTCACAATATTGGCCCTAAGGACAGCTTGTGAGCTTTCAAGGACGAAGAGTCCTCTTGAGAGGTGACTACTAGCAGTCTCTCATGCTACATTATGGCAAAGAATGTGGATACAATGTCTCCCTACCTTTACAAATTGTGGGATCCAGAATTTAAAATGAATGGATTGATTAAGTTCATGGGACAAATTTCAAGGAATCCCAGCATTCAAGCAGTAGCATGATGTCTTTGGCTTTCTTTTAAAACTTTTTATTTTTTTACTGTTTTACTATTAAATCATTTAAGGGTGGGGAGCAGAGCTGAAATATATGAAAAACTACCAGATTGGTTAGAAACACCCCTGTAGAGTTCTAGCTAAAGGATATTTCGTTTCTGGAAAAAAATAGCATCAGTAAGAAATCAATTAGCTTGTATCAGGAAAGATTCCTGAAGGCATCTGAGGAATTATCCAGACTCAAGGATTGTAGGCTTAAGGGTATGGGAAAGTGCATTTATTTAAAAGACTTTCCCTTGCACAGAGCCTGCCCAAATATGCCTACCTATGAGACTGTTTCCATGGAGCAGATTCTTTTAATAGTTCTGATCCATTCAGAGGTTAATGCAGCTATGGTCTAAGGAGACTGCTATTGGTGGGTCAGACAATGATGCAGTTCATGTGAATCTAGTTTTATAAGCAGACGGAATGCAAATGTCAAGGGTGAGGTAGACTTCCATGAAGATTTCATAGGAAAGATGGTGAGGCTAGGCAGTGTGTGATAGGTTTAGAGTCACTGAACACATCCTCTGACCTGTGACATGGTTCAGGTGAAGGCGAAGATTGGTGGAGATATCTGATATATGGGATATCTGGGATTGAAGTAGCAATCAAGCCATAGAGACAACCTGAGTGAGAGGTCATGTGGAACTACAACCAGCAAGACCATAGGCACATGTCTGGCAAGCCCAAACCCAACAGAAGTCAGAACATGATACTGTGTGCCCCACATGTTAGACATCGAGCTATAAGATTTGATTTTTTCCTTTATGAGTTTTGTTCTTGCTTTAACCATTCATTCCCAGTTATTATATGTTCCCTTCTGGAATCAGAGTGATTATTTTTAACCAGTGTATCCTATTACAAGTTCCATTTTGACTCAACAGGAACTCACAGCTCACCATTTATCTTCTATCAGAAGTGACTTTGGACTTGGAATTACTTTCCAAATAGTGTTAGAATGGCTAAGACTGAAAACTTTCAGAGATGGGCTACATGCTTTTGCATCTGAGGATGACATTAAGCCTTGTAGACCATGCATTGGATATTGTCTTTTGAATAAGAAATCTCCATATTCTATTAGTACCAAGTATAGTTGTCTATACTTTGGGATATAGGCCATAGAGTCTTTTGAAACTTAAACTTGCTTTAGAGTTTCTTCCTTTATTTCTGTTGTCAGTCCACCTTGTGATATATGTTGTTAACATTTTAACACATGTTTAATATGATAAATGTATATGTCAAGTAATGAGAAGTCCTATTCACAAACTTTTAAAAACTGTTAGTGACAACTTATAGAAAAGTGTGTCCTAAGTCACGTTTGGTCAACTGTGCCTATAATCTCAGCACTTGGGAGGTAGAGGCTGGAAGAGTGGGAATTCAAAGCATCCTGATTACAAAGTGTTAGACACAAACTTAGGTTTCATGTGCCCCTACTTACAAAATTAGATAGAGATGATGCATATGGCAGTAGGATCCTGGGAGTTTTCTGACCAGTGAGAAAACTGGTCTCAAAGCCACATGGTGAATGTGGTCTGAGAAAAGGCACCAGAAGTTATCCTATAGTCTCTATATGAATGCACTCATAGGTGCCTACACACCCAGTTGAACTGTGTACCTATGTACAGCATGCACGTATACACACAAGATGCAGACAGAACTACTTCCTCTGACAAGTTTCATATCCTTAGAGATCATAAACTTTCATCAAGATGGTAGACAAATGAACTTACATTGAAAGACAGTTAATAACAGACATATCATGAAAGTAGTGCTTTGCTTTAAGTTCAGAGTTTGGTTTGGGCCTTTGAAATCATCAAACATACATACTTAGTTGATCCATACATTGGAAAATATAACTGTAATAAATAACATGTAGTTTCAAGTATCATATTCCATCATTTATTGTCTGATTTCTTCTTCAAGACAGATCTGGGACATGCTAACTTATTAAATCTCATATTCCTAGCTATTCAGTATGCTTTGATTTCATATTGAATCACTGGATAGAACCTATTAGTATCTTAAAACAAAGAATTTAAATTAGTCATCATTGTACTGGAGCCCAATACATAAAATGAAGCATTGCTTTTCATTCCAAATTCCATTTTATATAACATTGAACAATAGATGTCACTGTTTTGCCAATAAATATGAAATTATTTCATTTGGTTACTTTTCTTCATAAACAACCCTATTGCTGAACATGTAAGTTGTAAAGTTCTGGTACAAAAATTTCAAACACTGGAAGCATCTCTTAAATATTAATATCTGCTAGTGTTTTCTCGAGGAAACAAATTAATATACTCAATTCATTATTTTCTGAATCATTTAAAACACAACCAGTTTAAAATTACTTATTTTATGCCCTCATGTTTATGTTTTAGCAATTAAGTACCATTACACCGAGAGTGAGGAAAAGGTTATTCATAAAATGTATCCTCAGAAGAGGAAAAGAAAACTCTCAGGATTATAATTATATCTTAAGTTCATGTAAAGGTTAGTAAATGGATTTGATTGATAGGGTAGCTATAAAAACTGGAAATCAGAGATAGAAATAAAAAGAAGGAAGAGATGGTTAAAGGACTGGGATTGGAGCAGCTGTAAGGGATGGTCAAACGATAGATTGTATCCGTGTGGCGGGAGTCAAGACCATATTCAAACTGATGTCAATTTCAAAGAAACAAATCAGAATTGCTGAAGAAGATGAAATTAAGTTGCTATGTATCAGGGAGCAGGTAATTGATATTGGGGAACAGGCAGTTGACTTAGGAGATACAGTGGATGCTCTATGGAGGCTAATGATTACTGATGCTTTTAAAGTCTTGAGAGAAGGTGAGTCAAAGGCACAAAAAGACTGAAAACAGTCTCATCTACTTTCTGAATTATTTCAGGGGATGCATCACATTCTACAGAATTCCCACATGTCTGGACTTGGTGTGCAAGATCAATTGACAGAGTTTGTAGAATACGAGGCAGTCAGGCTGTGGGTTGAACAAGCTGTGTTTCCTGATTGTATTTATAAAACAGTTTAGGATTTGTGGGCCACTTTCGCTCTCATTATCCTGATTGCTCTTTACCTTCTCAGCCCATTGCTATCTGATTTCTGTCTACCTGATCTCTCAGAGGTTATTAATGACCTGACATCTTAAAAAGGCTGCTCCTAAGTCATCTCTTACAGCATTGCTCTCTTCTTAATATGGATAACAGCTCTCTTCCTTTTAATCATTTTCTTTTGTTATTTCTGTATCAATTTTTTCTCCTCTCATCCCATTTATTTCTTTGCTTTTCCAGCTTCTTGTTTTTTTTTTTTATCCCTTTGCACCATGCAATTGTTGATGCTTTTGTCCTTTAGTACTTGTGGTCTCAGGGTTCTGCCCCTAGACTCCCTTCTCAGGATACTTTTATGAATGACTGTGCTCATGAGGGATGTTCAAACCACTTTAATTCAAAAGCCATTAACTTGTAAATATTTATTTTTCTTGTACATTCCAGCTGCTTAGGCCAGATGTGACAAAAAGAATATCATAGTTTATTCTGTCAGGCTTTTAATTCTTGTTTAGAAATGATTCTTGTTCATACACCTTCTTCTATGGAACTCTCTCCCCTTCCAACGCACCTTCTTACAGTTCTATCCCCACTGTAGATGTGGAAGACTGACGAGAAGCTCATTAAATCAGAGATTCAGAGGGACAGAGATGGGTTTACATTCTAGCTTCTAATATTGAAATTGATTATTAAAAGTTAAGGTAGTGACTAAGGTCTTGAAAAATAAAAGCTCGTGGATATGCAAAAGGTAGTGTTGCTTTATTTATTTATTTATTTATTTATTTGCTTGCTTGCTTGTTTGTTTTAGTAAAGTATAATCATCAAGTCTTGGGCCATAAATATATATTCATAAACATATTTTCTACTTACTTATCCAAGTAAGATCCAGAGAAAGGTCCAGAGCCCTGTTGCATGTGAGAAGTCTATCTAGTTTAATTTCTGTTGTGGTAATAAAATTCCCTCAGTTAAAAAAAATAATATGCAGTATAGAGGATTTATTTTGCGTCACAATTTCAAGGTATAGGTGATTGTTGAAGGAAAGTCAAGGTGGAAAGAACATGAAGCAGTTGGTCTTGTGAAATCCAGCATTATGAGGAGAAGAAATAAATGACCATATTCTTGCTTAGCACTCAATTAGCTTTGGGTCCACCATTATGCATTATAGGTCCAAAAATCAGGTAATGGTGCTGTTGCTTCCAGGACTTCTATTTTCCCACCAGTGACATCAATCAGGGCAATCTCTCATAAGCCAATCTAACCTAGACTATCTGTCATTGAGACTGGATTCCAAAATGTTTCTACATTGTGTCAAATTGACAGTTAAACTCACTGTTACAGTGCCCTCATGTCATTTTCCCCTTGAACCATATAGAATGGGAAGGAGGCAATATTCTACATGGGTATCAGGAATCAGGGATTGATTTGACCAGATGGGTTTTGTTGTTGTTGTTGTTGTTGGGCTCCTTAATGCTGGCAGATCCTCTATCAGCAGATAGATAACTTTGTACATTGACCAACAATGGCTGAAACCCAAGTTGTCAAGCCAAAGGTCACTAGCAGGTGGAAGCCAAGAGTTAAGTGCTGGTTTATCTGTCTGAGGGAAGTATGGATGTAACAATAGAAGACAAAGGACTAAAAAGACCCCTGTGGTTAAATCAAGGGAATAGCCCCTGCTAGTGTCTTGTGGAGCTCTGTGTTGGCTGTTTAGCTGGAGATGTGAATAAGGCAGCTGCAGGATAGCAGTGTAACTCTTTACTTACAGAAGGAAGAAAATACTGAATACTACAACTTTAAAGGTCAATGCCCATATGAAAAATTTACTTTCTATTATTGGGCGGAAGTATTTATATATAAAGCTGATCAAAAGTACCTTAGAGACAGGTGTCTGGGACTATGGAGAGGCCTTCTAAGAGAGACTTAGGCAGCACATCCAGATATGGCAAGGCTTTCCATGCTCCCCACAGTGTTCTTGATCAAAGAGGCCGTCCTTGGTTCCAAACTGTTCATTGATTGTTCATCATGGAAAATGGAGCATACCACCTCTTCAGGGTGGACCCCGGATTCAATACTTTTGCATGAAGGAATATCTGAGAGGGGAATCTTATTACCTAAACCCTCAGGGTCTCTAGATACCTCATGAGCATGGAAGAACTCTGTTCTGGGCTATGTGACTGATGTGGGGAGTGGGGTCCTATGTTCTGGGCCAGGAATGTAGTAGGGAGCAGGGGGATGCCTGCTGTCTCAGGTGGGTATCTGGGTGCTGGGATCTTGGACCCACTCGACCTTACTAAGTTTCCTGGCAATGTTCATTGTCGCAAACCAGTGATCCATGTGATGTGAGATATGGGCATCGTATAAAATGTTATTTTCTTACTTTCTCTCTCAAAGACAATATTTTAGAGAAAAAGAACTCTGAACAAGTTTCTAACTGGTGGTCCTTTATACTCAGGGATTCCTTTTTCTTCTCTCTCTCTCTCTCTCTCTCTCTCTCTCTCTCTCTCTCTTTCTCTCTCTCTGTCAGTCTCTGTCTCTCTCTCTCTCTGTCTCACTCTGTCTCTCTGTCTCTCTCCCCCTCCTCCTGCCCCTTGGTTTCATCTTGGTTGTAACATTTCTCCATCTTCAGGTCAATATTGCATACTCAAGGATATGTCACTGCTATGTTTTAAAAAGCCAATGTCCCTGATAGGCTTACGTATTGAATATTTTGTCTTGATCTTACAACACAATGTTTTGGTCAGCTGTAAAACCTTCAGGAAGTGAAGCTTTGTTGGAGGAAGTTAGGAAAATGGGGGTGGTCCTAGTGACTTTGTAACCTGGTCCCACTTGCTGTTGTTAACTCTGCCTCCTGATGGCCGGTACATCTCTCCTTCTCATCCTTGTGAACCAAATGGAACCTGAACCTATGCTTGGTATATAAGGTAACTATGTCAAAAGTCGCCAACTATTTCAAGGTATTTGTATTTATAACTGTGATGATTGACTTATTTTCCTGAGAGTCCTAACACCTTTCCTAACACCTTTTGTGTTATCTTCTGCTTCTATAACAGAATACATGCCACTGACTAATGTGTAAAGAAGTTTGTTTCATTAATGGTTTTGGATGTTGGATGTCCAAGATAAGTACCTCCATCTGGTAAATTCCTTTTGTGGTATTCCTTATATGGTATCAGATGAGGACAAGTATTTAGGTATGTAGAGAAAGAATAGGCAGGTCAGACCACACCCTTCCCAGACAGATCTCTGTTGATCCCTAGTAATGAACTACTTGTTCTCTTTTCAAAGCAAAGTCTTCTCAATATTGCCTTAATGTCAACTGGATATCAGCATAGGAGTTTGAAAAGACGATTTACATTAAAATCACAACACCACTGAAGCCATTCTGTCCCATCTATGGGCATGGGCAGCTTCATACCCAGTCAGGAGAGTCTCAAATGCAGACCTGGGAAGGCTGCATAGATGATTTTATCTACAGTTATTGACTTGGCTCAGTAGCTTGCTTAAAGCATTAAAACAGTCTGTACTTTTCTTTTTAAATTTCTAAGATTACTTTTATTTAAGATTAAAAAGGAAATGACATGAAAAATCACATTTCAAGAAAATGATAAGGTATGCTATGAATAACTGCTTGTTTGAAGAATTAAAAAGAATTGTACAAATAATTCAATCATGACAGGTTTGCTTTGAAGATAATATCCTACAGTGTGAATGACAAGCAACTTTGACATTGATTTTCTTAGGGAATGCACGTTAGTAACTGTATTTATACTGTTGAAATATTTTACATCTATAATTAAGTTTTAAAGAAAATTCCATTCTTTCATTCATTCACTCAAAATATATATAAACACAACATACACAACACACCATATATATTTATATACATGAATATGGTCTGGCACATCACTTCTTTATGCAGATTGCTAAAAATAATTGGCTAAATGAAAATCATAAAATAGTTTCCAAACTTGCTATTGTAAGCTAATAATGAGAAGGAAAATTTGCAAATATGAAATCTTTAGCTTAAAATTTTAATGCCAGTTTTTATTAGTTGCAAGTTCACGGAGTAATTTAAAATGTCTGTCCACTACAGGAGAAGATCTACTTTAATTAATAGATAAGCATAGCTTATAATTAGCATGTCAAGGTTTCCGTGTGTAAATGAATGCTTTCAAAGCACTAAGAGTATGTATTTTTCTCAGATTCAGAGCTCTGGAGTTTCCCTTACAATCTTATTAGCATGTTAATTTTCTCTACAATCCTTCATTTTTAACTGCAGGGCATCTGTGCAAACTGTCAACCGTTCTCATGTAATTCAGTTGACTTCCTTCCCAAGTATGTTTCATTACAGAATATTCTATTTGATAACTACTTTTCCATAACTTCAGTTGCCATATGGATTCGCAAGAAATGTTTTTTGTTTTGTTTTGACAGGACCTCTGTGTAGCCCAGGTGGTCCTAGAGCTTTATGTATCAGGCTGACCTTAAAATCAGAGCGTTCTCTGCCTTCGTGTGCCTCCCTATTGCTTTGATGACAGGTATAAGCCACGAGGCCTGGCCCAGTAAATTCTTAAACCAGGCGAAAGGATAATAACGTGTATTTGACTGAGGATGAATTGTAGAATGTCAAGGGGAGCAGAGATGTTGACAATAGCCAGGAAGACAGAACACTTTACTGGAGAGATTTTGTGGATATGGAAATCAGAATTCCCGGGAAATATGTATTCATGTGTTTGTGTTTGTGTGTGTGTGTGTGTGTGTGTGTGTGTGTGTGTGTGGTATGGTGTGTGTGTGTGTGTGTGTGTGTGTGGTGTGGTGTGTGTATGTGTGTGTGTGTGTGTGTGTGTGCGTGGTGTGTGTGCTACATACATAGGCAAAAATATTCAGCATGATACATTTGTACCATCCACTGATGGAGTAAAAAAATGTAGGTGAAATTGCTGTGAGGAGTTTGCTTCAGTTTTCAATGAATTTTTTTGATTTTGAATTTTATTATATTACTATTATGATACAAAAATTAATGTTAATTATACAAACTATAAAACACAAACATACACACGCGTACTATAGTTTGATCATGGTCACCTTACTTTATTTTTCCAATTTTATCATTTAATTTTTTTAAAAATTGTTTTAACTATTTAGGCTAGGCAATGGTGGCACATGCCTTTAATCCCAGCACCCAGGAAGCAGAGCAAGGTAGATTGTTAAATGCCAGCCTGATTGACAGAGCATGATCCTGGACAGTCGGGGCTACAGAGATAAAACTTGTTTTTTTTCAAAACAAACAAAAAAAACCCACAAAACAAAAACAAAGACAAATAAAAAGAAATAAAAACCAAACCAAAATATACCTCAAAATATGTTTAATTCCTTCCTCTAGACCCTCCCCTGCCCCATCCTTCTAATCTTCCTGTTATCCCTACTCTCAGATAGCTTCATTTTTTATTAACACACAGATAAATGTGTATAAATATATAAATACCACTCACTGTCTGTTTTTGTTGTGTATAGGAATAGCCACTTTGTGCTAGATAATGAAGAGACTCATCTACTGATGACCTAGGTATTACTGTATCTTTTACCATCTCTTTTCTCCTCTTCTGTTTTTCCCTTTGACTACTGCCGTTATTTTTAAAATTATAGATTTCATATATAAGATAAGAGTACTTTGTGAAACTGCCTTCACCTTACATGAAGGTATACGGAAAAATCATTTCAAAGGAGAATTTAACTCTTATTGTCCTAGTAAATGATGTTTATATATACACATTTTCTGTATCTGCTCAAGGTTAAAGAGTTAATGGCTGATTACATGACTTTTCTACATTCTACATTGAATATGCAACTGTGGATTATAATGGAAGTAATGCTATTGTACATGGATAAACTAGTGTCTTTCAGATGTGTGTATGTGTGTATATATATGTGTGTGTGTGAAAGAATTTTTATATATATTTTTATATTTATATGAAAGACTCTATGTGTATGTACTGCCTGATAAAATTAACAGGGATGAGTATGATTATACTATGTTGATAAAAAAAAAACTTTTCTAAAACTTTACAAGACCTACTTTGTTGAATTTGCACATACCATAGACTGAGGAATTCAACACCAACATTTGTGGCAGAATCCCAACAAAGCAACATCAGTCAGAATACATGTAAGAAAGAAGCAACCCCGGCTCGCTCCCACATCTGTACCTTTAATTGAAGGATAAGAGCTGCAGTGGGAGAAGGAAGCAGCTCCCAGAGCACTATGGTTGATGTCCTGTTTGTAGTCCTTGCCCAGGAGAATTTACTTTGTAAAGTTCTTGAATAGTTATAGCTATTTGTGCCCTTTATTATTGTTGTTAGAAAACAAAATATCGGAATGCTGAAATCCAAGTACTTTATGCAAATTTGTGTGACACTGTTGAAGCAGTTGAAGTTGTGAGGAGGAGGAAGTCAAACCTTTTCTTGTTAAGACTATAAATTATCTCAGTAAAGGGGAAGGTAGATCTCTCTCTCTCTCTCTCTCTCTCTCTCTCTCTCTCTCTCTCTCTCTCTCTCTGTGTGTGTGTGTGTGTGTGTATATGTGTGTGTGTGTGTATATGAAAACATTTGTGCTTATCCACACACTTCCAGTAGTTGTATAGTATGCTAGGGGATGTCAAGTGTCCTCCACATCTCTCCTCCATCCTCTGGAGACAGGGTCTCTCACTGGAGTTAGAGTTTGCTGCTTTTCACTCAGGTTTGCTGTCTCCTGATACCCCATTTCCCATCCTGTTAATTAATCCCACTGAAGTTAATTGTCACATCTTATTCTTGACATTGATGTCGGGGCTCTGAGTGCATGTTCACCCACTTGTATGCAGACTCTTTTACCCACTGAACCACCCTCCTCTTCCTCTCAGATTTTTTTTTCCTGAATGAGGTTTTTATTTAATGAAAGTCATCGTATACTAAAGTTCGATTTGAAAAGTTGAAGTTGTTTTAATAATAATGTACAATTTCATCTGAAGAAATTAAGATAGTGAAACATATTTAAAGTATCTGAATTACTGAGGACTGAATGTCCAGGGTGAAGCTGTTTCACTCTCTGTTCTTCACGGGATGCTACTATTCCATTACTGTATGGTCGGGGGTCACCTTATATGTAACTGTTTTCCTCATTCTTCTTGGGCCTTCATATATTAGAGTTTGAAACAATAAGCCTTTTTTTTTTTTCTAAATGTGCCTCTAGAATTTGTAGGCTACATTTTTATGCTCACCAATTTCCCAGGTTTGTCTTATTTTCTGTGTAAATAAATCACTTCTGCCCTTGCAGAATGATTTTAGAATTGACATATTTGGAGACAAAAATATCCTATTATGTTGCACATGTTTGTTGATACTAGGGCATTAATTTTTTATGTGTGCTATTCTATTTTCATTCCCATATTAGATGAACATTTTTCCTTTAAAACAATCATCGTCTTGACCCTCACATCTAAAAGTCTCCACAGCTAATTGACCCAAGGCATTACATTTTCTCACAAACTGTGTGCTCTAAGCTGTTGTGAGCTCTACAGTCCTTTATATGAGAATTTTCCTGCTTGCTGCCTCTTGCCCCAATTTGAAACCAGAATTCTTTTTTACAAAGCATAACAGTGAAAAATACAATAATGTGTGAAAAATTAAAAACATCAATCAAAATTCCCTACACAGACACAACTGAACAGGTATTCATGTGTGTTAGAGTGCAGGCACGTGCACACACAGACACACAGACACACAGACACACAGACACACACACACACACACACACACAAATGGTTCAGGGATAAACAGTACAGTTATTACAACTTAAAACTTAAATGCTATGATAACCAAACCCTCTCAATTCTAGGCTCTCACACATTCTCTGAGAGTTTACTTCCTCTTTTTCCTCTCAGAATGACAATCTCAGAAGCCATCTGAATCCACACAACCGTGCAACAGAGAAAGATTTAGAACTGGGTATCTGATTGATTCCTGCTTAATGTCCTCCTTCTTCATGTTTTCATACCCCTCTTGAGTTGACACAGCATTTTGCATTGCCAGCTACAAAGGTAGGGACTTAAATGTTTCACTGAAGCTGCTTTTTTTTCTACCTCAGGGCTATTTTAATTTTCAAACAAAACAGGTAATTATTTGTGTGGGAAGCAATCTTCGCATTATAGACTATTTAGCAAGCTCTCTGGTGACCCACATCATGTCAGTTATATATCCCCCTACCCCAGTTATAACAACCAAAATGTTTCTTGTTTTGTTGTCAGTAGGGATAGTGGTAGGGAAAATCCTCATAGGGTATAACCCAACGACACACGGAATGAAAGTAAACTATGAAAATACAGAGGCAGAAGAAAAGACCACATTTTTGACCAGGATGCTTTAAGATGTAAGCTCTCCAGGGGACCTTTATGCTTAGATAATTTGGACAGATTACTGTAACAAGAGGTAGAAACATCAGAACTGTATCCAAGATCTCATTCCTGATCTCTGGTCGTCGCTGTCACTCAACTTGGCTTTTCTTTTGGAGGTCATCTCGTAGCAACTGGAGCTTCTTTTGGATATCAGTCAGCACACCAATTTTCTGCTCCAAAATGGATAAAGACTGCGCAATGCAAAAATCCACATCACAGTTGACTCCCTCAGCCGTTTCTTGGATGGCCTCCCACCACTGATTGGACCTGCTCCAGGAAGCTGCTGGCTCCTTTGTTAATGTGAGTTCATCACTTTCTTTCTCTTCATCTTTCTGTACAGTAGGTATCTGAATAACTTCATCCCTCTGAAGGGACTTTTCTGAATTGGTCTTGCGATTTTCTATCATTAGTGGTACTTGATGGCCACTTGGAGAGAGGCAATGATGGTAGGAGGGCCTTGCCTCTAATGCTAATTCTTTGACTCTGTTTGCATATCTTAAAGTATTGAGGGTATTTTCACAGGAAGTCATCCCGGGTGAGATTGTAGCGATCATGCACGTGTAGGAGTTCTGCCCTATGAAGGAGTCCCGGAGCACCTGCGTGAGTTTGCTGGCTCTGAATGGGGTATGAGACTTGTTCTTACCCAAAGCCCTGATGCACTCTTTCAGGGCTAGCAGACTCTTATTTATCTCAGCCCCTTCCAGCTGCCTCTTTCGGGTGGCCTTGGCAGTGTCTGCTCCCCTTTCGTTCCCAGCTAAGTCAACAAGGGAAAACTTGCCGTGCAGTTTCCCTCCGGACTTCAGAATGAGCTGGAACACAGCGTGGCTCCTGGATGAGTGGGCGTTGACAGAGGTCTGACCGGAAGTCCGACAGCTATTTCCGAGCTCCACCAGATTCAGGACTTCCTCCACACAGCCCACTTCCTGCTCCTGCAGCCCCACCACTTGGACTTGCTGATTTCCATCCTCCAGGACTTGCAGCTTCTTCTTCCAGTTTAACAGATCGTACACTTTGCCACCATAGATCTCAAAAAATGTCCCGTAGACTTTGAGTTCCAATTTCTCATAGGCGGGGGTTCTTAGTAAGAGGAAGACATCCTGAGCTACCAAGGCGTAAATGCCTTTAGAACAATCTTGGGCCTTTCCTGAAAAGGCTCCACCCATCGTGTGGGTTTTTCCACTGCCAGTCTGCCCATAGGCAAAACAAGTGGCCATGCCCTTTCGGAAGATGGACTCCACAAGAGGCCGGGCGGTGAATTGGTAAACTAATTCATTGGATGCCGTGTGGTCGAAGGCATGGTCAAAACAGAAGGTCTGGTTCTCCAAGTAGCGAGTCAGGTCCACCTTTTGTTTAGACTCGTGAACCATGACCACATTGTGCGAGGGAATAGTGATGATATCTAGGTCCTTCATGGTGGTCTCTCTCTCATTAAGAGGGCGCTTCCTCACACACACACAGATGCGGTGGTCTTCTGGGGGCTCCAGGCTGGACATCTTGCTGCTGTCTAGATGCCTGCGGTACTCCTCAATCATGCGCATAGTCTCAAAGTTCGGATTTCCAGTGTTGATGTCAAGGGCTCGTCTAGCTCGGATCTCTAGCTGCAGTCGCCGGCGCTTCTCTCTCTGCTTCTGCAGCTTTTCAATTTCCCGCAGGCAGGGGGATTTTTTCCGCTTCATCAGACAAGGGTTGCTGGGGATCACCAGGGTTTGGCTGTCCCCCGAGGGGGTTTCATTTCTGTGTGGGATCATCGCAATCCACTTGGTGGCTGTACGCTGGTCTCCAATGGCAGTAGCAGGTATTACAGACACCGGGCGCAGGGGCCTACGTGACCGTTGGTGTTCAGTAGAGGCCAGAGCTGGATTCAACAGAAGTACAGTCTCCAGTTCGATCTTCTTTCCCTTTTTGACTCCTTTCTCAACCCACTCTACCGTGACCCAGGAGTTTTCTCTGTTGATTTCTGTGACCACAGCCAGGTGAATCCGTTTGTCACTGCGCTGTATTGCCACACAGATGCCCACCTGGAAGTCTGTGAAGTGGGATTTCAGAGGTTTAAGGGGTGAGAGGCGTGGGGCCAGAGGAAGGCAGAACTGGCTGGCCATGGTGAGTGGTGGAGTTACCAGGGCTCGCTTTCTGAGCCTCTTGGCGTTGGCACAACAGGACCGGAGTCCTAAGCCAGCCTGAATGTCCAGAGCTCGAGCATCGATGTGCGTTGCTCCCGCCTTTGTGAGCCAAGCACCAGGGCATTGGCTGAGGCTCCTTTCGTCACAAAGGGACCAAAAGATGACGCTGAAGAGATGGAGGCCTGGTGATACGTGTCAGCATCTGTGTAGTTAGGATAGTACAGAGACAGCTGAAACAGATTGTGCCCTGCCAGTGAGCATGGATGGATCTAAGGAGTGCTATTTGAGGAGTGTGTGTGTGTGTGTGTGTGTGTGTGTGTGTGTGTGAGAGAGAGAGAGAGAGAGAGAGAGAGAGAGAGAGAGTGAGAAAGAGAGAGAGAGAGAGAGAAAGAGAGACAGAGAGGGTGGGGGGAGGGCGGGGAGGGAGAGACAGAAAGACAGAGACAGAGAGACAGACAGAGAGACAGAAGAGACAGAGAGACAGACAAGAGAGATGAAGTCAGGAAAAATGTTATGGAAGCGTGCTTTTGGTCCATATAAACACCATGAATGTTCACACTTACACTTTGCACATATCCATTCCCCCTGAGAATCTGACATCTGTAGTTCAGTTTAAGCACAGTTATGAAATCCCCCTGAACACTCTGGGGGTCAGTGATAATAGATAAAGGTAAGGGTTTTTTTACAAACCTGGGATTTTAGAAAAAAAATGCAACAAGATGCTGATGAATTCTCTAAGTGTGCCAACCTTCTCCCACATTTGTCTAATACATCATAGAGTTATGCAAGTTTAATGGACTTTCTCATTACAAAATCAGAACGAGTTGAACAGTCAGGTCGTTAGTGTAGTTTAAGGTAGAACTTTGGTACAGCACCGGCGCTTGCAAACACAAGATGTTTATCACATCCCTAGTGCTTCTGACAGCTACAAAGCGAGTGTTATTGGGATTCCTGTCACTGCAGAGCTTGAGAGGAGTTTAGTAATTACAAGAGAAAACTCCATCAGTAATTACACCCCTGGACTCATTAAAGGAGAGACTTCCATAATCCATCCCACAAAATTTCTCTCTCTCTCTCTCTCTCTCTCTCTCTCTCTCTCTCTCTCTCTCTCTCTCTCCCTCTGTCTCCCTCCCTTCACTCTCTCCCACCCCCTCCTCTTTTCTGTCTCCTCTGTCTGTCTGTCTGTCTGTCTGTCTATCTCACTCTCTGTGTGTGTTGGAGTATTTTACAAGTAGCTAAGGAGTGTAAAGTAGGTTAGAGTTTACAGGAAAACAGTTAAGATCATGTGAGTGAAAAGTATATTTAGTTTTCAGATAATCTACAGTGAGGCATGCTGTGGAATGTTTTGTCACAACGATGACTATGAACACACCCAAACTCACAATGCAAAGGACAGTGTGTACTGATGGAGTGGGGCTGGGCATAAAGTCTCATCTTCATCCTCATCAGAACTTTGTCTTGAAACGAAAGTCACTATAGCAATAAATTCTCTTATAAAATAACTGCCTTGTGGTCATCATCAATAAATCTGGTAAATCTTAGGTCACTTGATAAACTAGGTAAGTATAAAATGCCATTTTGGAGGGGAAGCTATTTTCTTGAATACAAATGGAGAGAGAAGGAAAAAAACTATACTATTTATAATTTTTAATTGACGATATTAGCAGTAGTTAAACTTGTGCATCAAATAAATTATCTTATTGTTATTTCACAGGCCTTTTGTAAATACCACCATTCTATTTGCTACCTTATATTTTTCTTGCATTCTTTTAAGATAGGGTCTTACGATGCATCCTATAGCACACATTAGTCTCAAACTCGGCTGTGTAGCTGAGAATGACCTTAAGGTTTTAATTCTGCCTTCATCCTCAACTGCTGAAACTACAGGCATATACTGCCACATTAGTTCTTGTATTATTCTGAGTATCCCATCTATAGTTTTATGCCAGCTAGGGAAACACTCTACCAATTGAAATTCATTCCCAGTCATAATAGCCTCCATTGGAGACCCCAAACCCTATAAAACCTCACCAGTCCAAAGGAGACCGACCCCAAAGGCATGTTCACACGGATGGCCCAAGCTTATCTGAGTGCATCTCAAACAAAATGTACAGAGATGAATGTGAGAGAGATTTCTGGTAACCCAGTGAGTGACAGTGAGTGGGGAATAGAAATAGTAGGAAGTAGGAGGAGTGAGTTTTTAGTATGCAAAATATACATCTGTTGTCCTGGTTAGAGTTACTATTGGTGTGACGAAAGACCATGACTGAAAGCAAGTTGAAGAGGAAAGGGTTTATTTGACTTAAACTCACACAATGTGGCCCATCATTAAAGGAAGTCAGGACAGGAATTGGAGCACGACTGGAACCTAGAGGCTGGAGCTTATGTGAACACACTACAAAAGGCTGCTGCTTTCCAGCTTGCGCATCATGGCTTGCTCAGTTCGATTTCTTTTTTTCTTTTTTAATATTTTTATTTTCTATATTCTTTGTTTACATTCCAAATGATTTCCCCTTTCCCGGATCCCCCCTCCCCATATGTCCCATAAACCTTCTTCTCTCCATCCATTCTCCAATCACCTCCCTCCTTTTTCTCTGTCCTTATATTCCCTTCCAATGCTAGATCGATCCTTTCCAGGATCAGGACCCTCTCCATACTTCTTCATGGGAGTCATTTGTTATGCAATTTGTGCCTTGGGTATTCAGGGCTTCTGGGCTAATTAATATCCACTTATCAGAGATTGCATTCCATGTGTATTCTTTCGTGATTGGGTTACCTCACTTAGGATGATATTTTCCAGACCCGGAACCACCAGCCCAGGAATTGCCCTACTCACAATGGGCTGGGCCCTGCACTATCCATAATTCAGGAAATGCCCTACTGATGAATTTTTATGGGCATGTTCTCAGTTGAGGGTCTCTCAGATCATTCTAGCCTGTGTTAAGTTGACTTAAAACTAGCCAGCGCATATGCAATATTGTAAAAATAACAACAAATTAAAAATCTAGTTTGTGGTGGAAAGTGCCAATCCCCTCTTCCATGCTAACCATATTTTGTTCTCTTAGGTGAGTAAGTCTTGAGTAAGGCAATAGATGGCCTTGGCTTTTGCGGCCGAAATCAGGGAGGACATTATCTTTGCATTGTTTGGATTTGCTTTTCTCTTTAGCACACCAAGAAGAGTATCCCTGTTCCCATTTGTGGATTTTTTTCCTGAGTCCTAGTCTCATATGGTCTTCCTAAGATATATCAGTATTTTTCTCAAATTAACTTCTTATACAGCTAGTTGGCTAAAGAGTGGATAGATAGATAAAATAGATCAATCAATCAATCCCACGTTCTGCATTTGCAGATGCCCACAGGAACTTCAAATTAAAAAACCCATGGGGGATGCAGTTTCTTTCTGAAAATGGTATTTCTTGGGAAATATGTGTGTGTGTGTGTGTGTGTGTGTGTGTGTGTGTGTGTGTGTGTCTGTCTGTCAGTTGGTCTGTCTCTCTGTCTGTGCTGTAGGAGAGAGGTTGATGTTAGGTCTCCTATCGCCCCTCACCTTATTTGTTTTTTTTTTATATGTCAAATGCCAATTTTATTTTTTTATTTTTTTATTCCATATATTTTTTATTTACATTTCAAATGATTTCCCCTTTCCTGGATCCCCCCTCCCTGAAAGTCCCATAAGCCCTCTTCCCTCCCCTGTTTCCCAATCACCTTCTTCCTGCTTCCCTGTCCTGGTATTCTCCTCTACTGCTGCACTGAGCCTTTCCAGAACCAGGAGCCTCTCCTTCCTTCCTCTTGGGCATCATTTGATATATGAACTTTTTCTTGGGTATTCTTGGCTTCTGGGCTAATATCCACTTAGCAGTCAGTGCATTCTTTTGTGATTGGGTCACCTCACTCAGGATGACATTCTCCAGTTCCACCCACTTGCCTAAGAATTTCATGAATTCATTGTTTTTTTAATAGCTGAGTAGTATTCCATCGTGTAAGTATACCACATTTTGTGTATACATTCCTTCATTGAGGGATATCTGGGTTCTTCCATCTTCTGGCTATTATAAATAGGGCTGCTATGAACATAGTAGAGCACATGGCAGTTCCTCAGAAAACTGGGTGTGATACTACTGGAGGACCCTGCTATACCACTCCTGGGCATATACCCAGAGGATTTCCCAGCATGTAATAAGGACACATGCCTCACCTTATTTGTTAAGAGAAGGTTGTTCAGCGAACCCGGAACATGCTGCTTCAACTGGACTGGTTGGCAGTCCCGCTCTCCCTCTGTCCCAGTGCTGGGGGTTGGGGGGGAGTGGTGAAGATAAGCTACCATGCTTTGCTTCTGTGTAGGTTCTGGGGATCTGACTCCAGATCCCATGCTTAGGTAGTCTTTTATTCAAGGAGGGCTATCTCCTTATCGACTTTGTGACTATTAATTACATTTTATTGCTTTTAAATATCTATTCCCTTTCTAAAAGTGGATGCATACCTTCATCTTCTTCATTCTCATTAGATTCAGGACTACTCTGTCCTTTGCTAGTAAATAGAAGTCTTATGAACTTGGGACAGCATTTGATGTCTCAGCAAAATGTGACGTTTCCCCTAGGAGCTTCATCCAATTAGGAACTCGGGTTAGTTTTCCAACTGAACATGGAGTTGTTTGAACGTATGTTTATTAGTTCTCCACTTTTAAGCGCATTAGCATCTCGCCACTACTCAACAGAGACAGTACCAATTCTGAATGAAGACACACAAGGCACATTATAATCTGTTTTCCCTACATCCTTAAGCCTGGCTATTGTCCATACTTAGTCTAAAGATGAGCTGGTCTAAAATTATTGTTTACCAAGTGGCCCATTGTATTTCAAATAATGGACAGTTGTTTAGGTGGTTCTGCAGTTTTGGTCATCTGGAATTTCATTTGCAATAAAATTTATGTATGCTGCCATGAAGTGTAAGACCATCCAGTAAACTCTCCTTACTGATATTTATTCTGAGGAATGAGTTTATCTAAGAAGACAATGAGAATCTTGAGTAATGAGATAAAAGCAGCATTTGTCACACTGTGATAACCTAGATAACTTAAGATATCACCTCTGGCTAAGGCTCAGACAGTCATTTGGTTGATGAATAGTGCAGATTGCAGAAGCCAATCTTTCGACATCACTTCATATATTAGAGGGAATTTTACTGAGCAATAATCACCTAGAACATCCTCCTGCTGACTTTTCCCAATGAAAGGAATGCTGACTTCAAATAACTGACCATTTATGATGGTGATTTTTCAACTTGACAGAATCCTAGAATCACCTGCTAAAAGGAACTGACAATGCTTTTGGGGTTTTATATTAATTGATGTTGGAAGAAGCTCTCAATCCTGGGAGGAAACATTCCCTAGGCAGGGGACCTGAATTGTATAAAGCAGACATAGAGAACTGAGCAGTAGCAAATTTGCATCCCTTGCTGCCTCACAAGAACTGCTTCATCCTCCGCTGTAACTTCTCAGCCCTAAGGGACCACTCTTGCAAATGGTGAAACAAAATTAATCCTTCCTCCCTTAAGTTGTTATTACCAGGATATTTAATCACAGCAACAAGAAAAGAAACTAAGATACCGCTTAACCCATGTCCTTGCTAAATTAATGCCTCAATAAACAACTGAATGGTAGAGCCCACACATCCAAATCTCCCTTTTCCAAAAACATAACATGTTTCATGGGTATATATCTACAAGCAAAATTGGTTTGGGAAAAAATAAACAGGAAATCAGATCAGTGATTTTTATTTATCAATTATGAACATTTTCATTTTGAGGCTTGTCAAAGTTGCTTCCTGAAACAGAATGTGACTTTTAATCTCATTCAATATGTGAACCCCTCAGGATAAGTTAAAGTGTGTGAAGTTTAAAAAATGTTTTAATAAACACTGAACAGCTGTTGGGTGTGTGTGATTGTGGAAGTCTGGTGTATGGGAATGCAAAGTTCAGCAGATTTAGTTCAGCAAAGAGGATCAGTAGACTTCCCAATATCTCTTTGAAGAACCAGAATGACCATTTTCAGTTTTAAAATACTCCATTGTTTTTCTTCTATGAGTTTAGAGGTGCCTTACTACATTTGCCTGATGATAACTGTCTGCAACCTATATGCCTATAACTTATGGATAGTCATACATAAGGTTATCCAAGACAGCAAAGACCGCACACACCAGTGTTTCTTTCATTTAAGACCATGTGTGGAGGTTATCTCTCAGCTTTCAGTTTTATGTAAGCATGTTGGGGGGAAGGCTGAATTTTATTGATAGTCTATATACAAGTGGCTTTTGCTTGTATCTCTAGGCAAATACATAGAAGTCGTTCTGGTAGGTACATTTCTGTTTTAGCTGTAGATCTCTAGGTTAAAGATCCTCTATTACCTTCAGAGTTTATTTTTTTAATTAGACTACACTTTAATATTTTAAAGACAACTTTTGTGAAACAAATATGGTAAAGATATTGTCTTAGTTGGGAGGTTCCCATTGCTGTAATAAAATGTTAGGGCCAAATTTAATCTGTGGGGTTTATTTAATCTTACAGTCTTGAGATTAATTTCCAAAGTAGGAGATGAATTTCTAAGTCAAAATAAGTAAGATTATTGAAGAGTGGCAAGATATGACTTACTATTGTTTACGGTTCCAGGATCTGTGCATTTAAGTTTTTCTGACACTATAGGAATCTTGGATATTTCAACAATACTTTGAGTCCAACTAAAGGGGATCTCATTCAGTCCAGTATTTTTGACAAACTTTAATAATTGTCTTCTAAATATCAAAACATCAAGGTCTAAGCTGATAGGTAGATTGTAAAATAGTAAAAAGAAAAATATATTGTACCAAGATAGATATTTATATAGCATGATAATAGCTTATAGCTAAAAGTCACGTTCCTACTTAAAGTGCATTGAAACAGAAAAAACTTAGGATCATGTTATGGTTAGACATTCAGAATATAATTCAGAATATGTTTGTGTAACAGTAACTGGATTTAGGGTAAATTTATGTTTTCTCACCTACCTAGGATTCCCAATTCTTTGAAAAGGTGTAACAAAGTATGAATTGTCTAGATTCACACAGACCATCTGACATAATCTGTAGGGGCTAAAACCTTAGACATCTATATTAGCAAAAATTTCAGTGGGAGGTTTGTGTCATTAGAAAGCTGGTAAGAATTAGACTGTATGTTAGTGCATTCTAAATAGAGATTTTTGACTCTAGAGTAGCAAGAATAAAAAAGATGATCTTCACATAGTTGTGGTCAATGGAATTTCTTTTTTAAGATTTTAAATGCTTAAAGAACTGCTTGATACAAGAAATGAAAGAAAATGTCATTTTCTGGGATAGTAGCATTTTTTGCTTTCTGCAAGGATTGTGGCAAATATAATCTTTGATATTATTATTAAACAGAATGAAGCAAAAATTATATGCTATCTAGACTTCATGCCATTAAAGGAAATTTGTAAGCATAGGACCATATCATTTTCTTACAACTCCTATGGTGCTTTAGAAGAGCAAGTGGTAGATATTTTAAAAATGCTTGCTTTGTTTAACTGTTGGGTAGCATCCAGTAAGCCTGTAGGATTCTAGAGTGTATATCTTTTTCTTCTTCTCTTGCTTATGTTTTTTTGCTCTTGACTGTTTGCTAAGTGTACAAAATGGATTGCTACCACAAATAAAAACACCCATTATAAGTCTCAGTAGTATCTACATAGGTAATGTAATAGTCACTAATTATCATGGTCAGAGTTTGATATTTGCCTGTCAGAGCAATACAAATTTGCAATTTTCCTTTATTTCTGGGACAATAAATCAATTCTGGGACTAGAATTTTAGATAGTAGGACATCAGGTTGCAGATCAAAATAACTATTTTATTCAAAAGAAAATAAAATATAAGTAGTTGATTGATTTAACAGAAATTACTGGATATCTATGTTTTTAAGTGTGTGTATCTACAGACTGCTCCAATTCTGAAAGTATTTGAAATTGTCCTGCTACAGCGATTTATTGTTGGTTAATACATAATTGACACTTGAACACCATAGGTTGGAACCCAGAGTGCTTCTTTTGATGATATTTTTGAGGCTTGCTACAATTTAAAAAAAAATCAGGTAATTCTTATAATTAAAAAGAGAAGAAAAATTTAAGTATGCTATAAATGCATAAATATATATATAGATAATCATCTATGTTAGCCTTCACAGGCATACATTTATACAAATTTGTTATTGATAGTTAAAATCTGCCAGTTCTACAAACACAGATGGAAGATCATGTGATGTGTTGGCAGGTGGAAGAAATATAAACACATGGGAAAAAATTAGCATTAGACCGTGAATGCATAAAGTGAGCTTCAGAGTTAAGAATTGTGTGTGTTATTATTAAGGCTTCCTGAAAACATCAAAATGTTAGTAGTTACCTTTAGAAGGGGTCAGAAGATATATTGTAAAACTGCCCAATTTGGGTCACTGTGGCACAAGTGGGTACCAAAGAGTTTTAAGTAGCCCCCCCTACAATAATATCTGGACTTATTTCCCTCACACTACAGGGAATGGTGTCTCTGGCCCAGGTCACCATAATCACTACACTGAACAAGGTGGGGAGTAGTTCACCAGTAAACTTGCAGCTTTCCCAGCCTTCAGACCAATACAGATAAACCCATGGACAGCATCTGTCAGGATGAGATTAGTGCAAGCATTATTTGGGGCCTAATGGAAAGAGCAGGAATCACACTGATGCTGGATTTGTACGCTAGACTGACATAAATCACATCCGAGAAGATCTGGCATAATATAAGGGAAGAAAAGACCATGAAGTCTGAGCTCATGAGACGAGAATGAGCAAACAATGAGTGCTATAGGTTCTGAGTTCCAGTTCAAGGTGGTAAATAGAAAGTTGACTACCACCACTATTGACACTAAGACCTCTCTAGGCATTGCAGAATAGTAAGAATGGAGAAAAGAGGAATCGATCAGAGCTCACTTCTCTAAGGCCAGGCTCAGCAATCCTTAGACCTTTCAAAACATGGACAACCAGATGTGGAAGAACAGGAAAGATCAGATTGTGGCTAGAGTGTGAAGCATCCCCAAAGGTCTCATTTTGAACACACTTGTTTGCCCAGATGCTGGTGTTGTATTGGAAGGCCATAGAACATTTATGAGGGCAAACTTAGCTGGAGCAAGGGAACCACTGGGGCAGGTGTAACTGTTGGTTATGTTAATAAAGCTATGTCCCAGGGCACTCCCTCTCTGTCTACTTCCTCCTCTACCATGATGCAATCAACTTTTGCCAGTCATTCCACTAGCACAGAATGAGCTCTATACCACGTCCTTGCACAGCCATGGTGGACTGACATTCTCTGGAACTGAGAGCCAAAGTATCTTTCTTCCCTTGAATTTTTTCTTTTGGGTATTTTGGTTAGAGTGACCCAAGTGTAACATACAAAAGTTATATAGAAAACACAAGTTATATAGAAAATAAATTGATGCGATAGATCATTTCAGAGAGGACATTTTTGGCAAAAGACAAACAAATCAAAAAACCAGGAAAACAAACAAACAAACAAACAAACAAACAAAAAACAGCTAGGAAAGAATGTGATCAATAAAAAAACAAAAATCAAATGACCATTAATAGATGAATGAAAGTTGCACATTGTGGATCAGTAGAAATGTTTGTAATATCTTTGCAGTATGGGATCCTTTTTATTCACTGGAAATATTTTATTTTATTGGTAATGACAGATATATATATGTATATATATGAATATGATATAAAATATAGGATATATTTAATATATCCTATAACTTAAAGGCTTAAACGTTATTTCATTATGAGCTAAGAATTGTTGAGAACTTCATTTTTAATTGTTATTAGGTATACTTGATTTTTAGTAGTGAAATTCTAATCGTTAAATTCTCATTTAAAAAACTTACATATTTCTGTGAGTTGATAAATGTGTGTCAGTTGTGTTGTTTTTAGAGGGCCTTGTTTTCTTTTTATCTCTCATTGACTCTGGCTTTTACAGTTTTTCAACTTTCTCTCCTATGAGGTTCCCTAAGCTTGCAAAGGAAGAATTCTATGGAGCTACTCCAATTAGGGCTGAGTGTTCAAGGGCTCTCACTTACTACATAGTGTCTGTCTATGAATCACAGTATTTTTTCTCAGTTACTGATGATGGAAATGCTTCTGATAATTGCAGAGCAGGGCACTGTTGTATGAGTATAGAAAGATGCCCTTAGAGGTTATTTTATGGCTGTGTTTCTTTAGAAGAACAGTAGTATTTGACTTTCTTCTAGGTACCTGACCTATGTAGTCTCAGGTGTTTGTCCACTTGAGAGACTTTGGGGATGGGTTCAATCTCATGTACTGGGCCTTGAAACAAGATATTGGTTGGTTACTCCTATCACCTTGGTTACTATGACACTATCACATCTTATACGTGAGACCCCTTTGTTCATAGAATGATTTTGCTATTTCTCTTCTTCCTTTGTAGCATGCAGAGTAACTTCTCTTACCAAGAACATTAATCCATGGTTGTCAAGGCTCTGTATAGACACCAGCTCTGCTTCTCCATATTCAATGAGTTGTTTGTTGTCTTTAGCAGTAGGGCCTTACTGTCAGTTTGTGAAAGTAATCAATAGCCTTGACAATAGCCTGCATTGCTTGCTGTTTGGGGATTCGTGTGCGCGCACGTGTGTGTGTGTGTGTGTGTGTGTGTGTGTGTGTGTGTGTGTGTGTGTGATAGCTAGAGCCTGAGGTAGATCTATTTTATTTCCAGCACACTGATTTTCACAATAGATATACAAGTTTGTACTCCAAACAATGTATGAGTGTACCCATTACTCCACATCTTTGCCTGTATGAGATGTTACTTATTTTATTGATTTTAGCCATTCTAACTTGTGTAAGATAAATTGCATTGCCTTGATAATTAAGGACATTAAACTTTTAAGTGCTTCTCAGCCATTTTGTTTCCTCTTTTCATAATTCTGATTAGATCTCTACCCTATTTTTAATTGGGTTACTGTTTTTCTTGATGCCCATTTTTTTTAGCTCTTTAAATAATTCAGATATTTGCCCTTTTTAATATATAGTTGGTAAAACTTTTTCCTTTTTTCCTTTAGGTTGTCACTTTGTCTGAATGATGGTGTTCTTTGTTCTGCAGAAGCATTTCAATTTTATGAGGTCCACTTTATTAATTGTTCTTAGTATTTGTGCTAAAGTTTTTTTTTTGTTGTTGTTGTTTTAAAAGATATCCTGTGGGCCAATGAGTTTAAAAATACTCCCCATATTATTTTATATCAGATTCAGTGGATTTGACCTCATGTTAGTTTTTGATACATTTCTAGTTGAGTTTTGTATGGAACTATTTGCAGATCTCTACATGAGGTCATCTATTTGGACATGCACCATTATTTGAAGATGCTTTCTTTTTTCCAGTGTGATTCTTGCATTGTATATTCACATATGTCTTTTGATAATAATTTGCCTATTTATCATATATTCTGAATATTCCAAATGTTATATAATTATCTCAAATTCAAAGACGTTCTTGAAAGTTTAAACAGTCCTTGCTAAATCAATCATGATAGTGAAATTCTAAAAAAAAAAAATGTCTTTTTAAGAAGAATGCATTATATATACTCTGGGAAGATGGCTCAGTTACTATAATGCTTGTTATCTAAGCATGATGATTTTAGTTTTTATCCTAAGTCTCTAGGTAATGAGCCTGGAATGATGGTCTTAGCTATAATCCTAGATCTGTAAAGGCAGTAAGAAGAGGATCCCTAGACTTCGTTATTTAGTAGTCTTGCTAAACTTTTGAGTTTAAGTTTCAGTGAGGGATCCTGTCTTAAAAAATAAAGTAAGGACATATTGAGAAAGACTTTGATATTGACTACCAGTCTCCATACAAATTTACATGTACATGCTTGAACTGGCATACCTACAGAAATGTGTACACACAGCATACACACATGCATAAATGCTCATAAGAAGACACAGATTTCATAGATCGTGAGGCATGATCTGATGATCCTGTGGAAAACCATAGTTTGTGCTGGTTGTGGATTTGTGTATTGAGTTTCTTTATATTTATTTCTTTAATCTAAACAAAATCTCATAGATTTTTAGGTTCAACCCAAATTGACTGAGAATAAGCACATGCCATTATGTAACACCCACTTCTTCTCATTTTTATTCATCTATTTTATTCATTTTATGTAGTATTATCAGACCTATTAGGAAAACATAAATGATTATTCAGAAAATACTCCTAAAATTCCTAAATTTCATAAAAATGAAAATTTATGTTCTAGGAATCAGACTATTTGAGCATGAGGCTCAAAGAATAGCATGAAGTTGTCCCATATTTTTTAATATTAATGATGCATTTGTGAAGGACTTGCATTCTGCCTCACCAGCTATTAAACATAATTTCATAGAAAGGGCCAATCTCAAATTGGAAGGGAAGAAGCAGCCCCTTTTATTAGATTCTATTCTGAGTTGCAATTACCAGTGCCATTAATTAAATAGATACATTTTACCAAACCAATAAAAACTACTCATTAAAATGATTTAACAAAAATTGAAAGTACTAAATTATCCATTTGATTCTTTAATGAGGGACAATCTTTTTTATTCATTTTATATGTATGAAAAATTAAATAATACTATTAAAAACCTATATGCAACATCATTGCTGCTAAAGCTGAATCATGCCAGGAGTCTGTACATTGAGTTTGCACTTTAATCTTAACTTTGATTTAAGAGCTAATAGCATTAAAGTAGACTAGTTTATGGGGCAATAATGATTTCTTCTATTGACAGAGTATTTCCATATCTTATATCATTTTCGATGCTCTAAAATCCTGTTGAAGTGTGCAGAATCAATATTTTTGGTCACAACTTAACAAGTAGAAAGATAGAACTCAGATAAAACCTTCATACATTATCATTTCTGAAAATAAAAAATTAGGATAAGAGTGGTCATTACATTTGGTTCTTTTTCATATATCATGGAATATAGTTGTATATGTATGACATACATAGAGATGTTTATACATACATATATGTATTCATGATACAAGAATAATTATTAAATAAAATCATTGGATAAACCATTATCTGTTTAATTATTAAGTGTTTTGTTTTACATCTGGTATATAAACATTGGTAGTAACTTATGTCTCTAGTATTGTGTTGAGGGCAGCCAGTGAACACAAAGATTTAATTGAAAAAAATCTGTCTGATAGAAACAATTCTGTAAACTCAATAAAAACAAACCATACAGATCTTTCACATGTTTGGTAAGAGTCACCCCAAGGTACTTTATACTGTTTGTGGCTATTGTGAAGGGGGTAATTTCCCTAATTTCTTTCTCAGCATGCTTATCCTTTGAGTATAGGAAGGCCACTGATTTGCTTGAGTTGATTTTATAACCTGCTAGTTTGCTGAAGTTGTTTATCAGCTGTAGGAGTTCTCTAGTGGAGTTTTTTGGGTCACTTAGGTAGACTATCATGTCATCTACAAATAATGATAGTTTGACTTCTTCCTTTCCAATTTGTATCCCTTTGACCTCCTTATGTTGTCTAATTGCCTGAGCTAGTACCTCAAGTACAATATTGAAAAGATAAGGAGAAAGGAGGCAGCCCTGTCTAGTCCCTGATTTTAGTGGGATTGCTTCAAGTTTCTCTCCATTTAGTTTGATGCTGGCTACCTGTTTGCTGTATATTGCTTTAACAGTGTTTAGGTATGGGCCTTGAATTCCTGTTCTTTCCAAGACTTTAAGCATGAAAGGATGCTGAATTTTGTGAAATGCTTTTTCAGCATCCAATGAAATGACCATGTGGTTTTGTTCTTTGAGTTTGTTTATGTAGTAGATTGCATTGATGGATTTCCGTATATTGAACCAACCCTGCATCCCTGGGATAAAGCCTACTTGATCATGGTGGATGATCGTTTTGATGTGTTCTTGGATTCGGTTGGCAAGAATTTTATTGAGTATTTTTGCATTGATGTTCATAAGGGAGATTGTTCTGAAGTTTTCTTTCTTTGTTGGATCTTTGTGTGGTTTTGGTATCAGCGTAATTGTGGCTTCGTAGAAAGAATTGGGTAGGGTTCCTTCTGTTTCTATTTTGTGGAATAGCTTGAACAGTATTGGTGTTAGGTTTTCTTTGAAGGTCTGATAGAATTCTGCACTGAAACCATCTGGTCCTGTGCTTTTTTTGGTTGGAAGACTTTCTATGACCCCTTCTATTTCTTTAGGGGTTATGGGACTGTTTAGATGATATATTTGGTCCTGATTTAATTTTGGTATTTGGTATCTGTCTAGGAAATTGTCCATTTCCTCCAGATTTTCCAGTTGTGTTGAATATAGGCCTTTGTAGTAGGATCTGATGATTTTTTGGATTTCCTCAGTTTCTGTTGTAATATCTCCCTTTTCATTTCTAATTTTGTTAATTTGGATACTTTCTCTGTGCCCTTTGGTCAGTCTGGCTAAGGGTTTATCTATCTTGTTGATTTTCTCAAAGAACCAGCTCCTGGACTCGTTGATTCTTTGTATGGTTCTCTTTGTTTCCACTTGATTGATTTCAGCCCTGAGTTTGATGATTTCCTGTCTTCTACTCCTCCTGGGTGAAATAGCTTCTTTTTGTTCCAGGACTTTCAGGTGTGCCATTAAGCTGCTGGTATATGCTCTCTCCATTTTCTTTTTGGAGGCACTCAGGGCTATGAGTTTTCCTCTTAGCACTCTGAAGAAGGAAATGGAAGAAGACCTCAAAAAAATGGTAAAACCTCCCATGCTCATGGATCGGCAGGATCAATATAGTTAAAATGGCCTTTTTGCCAAAAGCAATATACAGATTCAGTGCAATACCCATCAAAATCCCAACTCAATTCTTCACAGAGTTAGAAAGAGCAATTCTCAAATTCATCTGGAATAACAAAAAACCTAGGATAGCTAAAACTATTCTCAGCAGCAAAAGAAATTCTGGGGGAATCAGTATCCCTGACCTCAAGCAATACTACAGAGCAATAGTGTTAAAAACTGCATGGTATTGGTACAGTGACCAGCAGGCAGATCAATGGAACAGGATTGAAGATCCAGAAATGAACCCACACACCTATGGCCACTTGATCATCCACAAAGGGGCTGAAAACATCCAATGGAAAAAAGATAGCCTTTTCAACAAATGGTGCTGGTTCAACTGGAGGTCAGCATGCAGAAGAATGCGAATTGATCCATCCTTGTCTCCTTGTACTAAGCTCAAATCCAAATGGATCAAGGACCTCCACATAAAGCCAGACACTGTGAAGCTAATTGAAAAGAAACTGGGGAAGACCCTTGAGAACATCGGTACAGGGGGACAGTTCCTGAACAGAACACCAAGAGTATGCTCTAAGATCAAGAATTGACAAATGGGACCTCATAAAATTACAAAGTTTCTGTACGGCAAAATACACCATCAAAAGGAAAAATCGGCAACCAACAAATTGGGAAAAGATCTTTCCAATCCTACATCAGAGGGCTAATATCCAATATATATAAAGAACTCAAGAAGTTAGACTCCAGAAAACCAAACAACCCTATTAAAAATGGGGTACAGAGTTAAACAAAGAATTCTCACCTGAAGAACTTCGGATGGCAGAGAAACACCTTAAAAAATGCTCAACTTCATTAGTCATTAGGGAAATGCAAATCAAAACAACCCTGAGATTTCACCTTACACCAATCAGAATGGCTAAGATTAAAAATTCAGGAGACAGCAGGTGTTGGAGAGGATGTGGAGAAAGAGGAACACTCCTCCACTGCTGGTGGGGTTGCAAATTGGTACAACCACTCTGGAAATCAGTCTTGCGGTTCCTCTGAAAACTGGGTACCTCACTTCCAGAAGATCCTGCTATACCACTCCTGGGCATATACCCAAAAGATTCCCCAGCATGTAATAAGGATACATGTTCCACTATGTTCATAGCAGCCCTATTTATAATTGCCAGAAGTTGGAAAGAACCCAAGTATCCCTCAACAGAAGAGTGGATGCAAAAAATGTGGTATATCTACACAATGGAGTACTATTCAGCCATAAGAAACAATGAATTCATGAAATTCTTAGGCAAATGGATGGAGCTGGAGAATATCACACTAAGTGACGTAACCCAGACTCAAAAGATGAATCATGGTATGCACTCACTAATAAGTGGATATTAACCTAGAAAACTGGAATACCCAAAACATAATCCACACAACAAATGAGGTACAAGAAGAACAGAGGAGTGGCCCCTTGTTCTGAAAAGACTCAATTAAGCAGTATAGAGCAAAATCAGAACAGGGAAGTGGGAAGGGTTAGGTGGAAAAACAGGGGGAGGGAAGGGGACTGATGGGACTTTTGGGGAGTGGGGGTCTAGAAAAGGGGAAATCATTTGAAATGTAAATAAATATATTAAAAAAATTATATACATAAAAAAAACATACCTTCAAATGAAAAGAAAAACAATGAGGATTATTCAAGGCCAATAGAATGTGAATTTCCTGACTTTGGTCTTCAATTTACGCTATATGAACAGATTTCCTAAGATTTGTGTATTGATAATCTCTATTCTTTGTATCTACTCTGTATTTATAATTTCTAATTGGACTGGCATATTTGCAAAATAATGACTTTTATCATGGTGTATGCTCACAGATCATAGCTGCTATTCTTCCAGTTGGTATCATGGAACTTTAGGATATGGGAAGACTATAAATCACAGTATCCTTACTTTTATTTACTTTTGAATGTTTCTCAGATAAGCAGCCAATAAATCAACCAATCATTGTTTTGTTCAAGAAATTAAACAAAAGTGTTCCTACCTGAACTGAAAAACTACATTTATCAAACATGATTTTTTTTCTATTACTTACAGTATACCAGGTCTGTATTAGGCATATCATTAATGTTGTGCTTTTGAAAGATCTATGTATTTCTTCCAAAAAATTATTCATCTGAAAAATATAAAAGGTACTGTAGATATGTTTTAAAATACTAGGTTTGTTTTTTCTTGTGAGGAATATATGGATACATAAAAAAGAACAATGGCCAGATCTGTTACTTTGGTGATTAGATTTAAGAGCTCGAGCTATCATAAGATCCTCTCTCTCTCTCTCTCTCTCTCTCTCTCTCTCTCTCTCTCTCACCTTTTTAAAATGCACATCTGCATTGGATGAAATGTTGAATGAGGAAACTAAAAGAATGTACATTACCACACCATCATAATGGCAGGAGAGAAAGAGAGAGACAGGCAGACAGAGTCAAGACAGAGACAGAGATTCTTCTGACTCTAATGTGCATTTTGTATCAGAAGTGGTTTTGTACTTGAAACGCTACTGCTTCTCATTCTGTGCATATATCTTTTCAGTCACACCTAGGTCTTCTCTTCCACTGGTTTCCCATTTGGCTCTCTTTTGTGTTCATTCAACTGTACTTAAAAACAAACAAGCAAGCTAACAAACAAATACTCCTGAGAGACAAGTAGACATGAAGTCCCAGCCCTAACCAAAACCTCTTTGCAACTGATACCTATTCTCAAAGAATGTCACTCCTATTTCTGTGACACTACATTATCAGTCACTATCACTTATTACTAGCTGACTACAATGTATTTAACTGGTACTGCTCTCTCCAGGTTACTCTATAACTCAACAATTCAACACACTGAGCCATTTGTTGTCTTTTCTTTTTTTTTAAAGATTTTATTTACACGAGTACACTGTAGCTGTCTTCAGACACTCCAGAAGAGGGCATCAGATCTCATTACAGATGGTTGTAAGCTACCACATGAGTGCTGGAATTGAACTCAGGACCTCTGGAAGAGCAGTTAGTGCTCTTAACTGCTGAGCCATCTCTCTAGCTCCTCGTTGTCTTTTCTAAACCACACATCTGCAGCATGTTTCCTGTAGCATGGAGTCCTACCTGCAGTGACCCTCAAGACATAAGTACCTTTGTCATTTCCTTTCTAGCTTCTGGTTCTAGCACTTGTCTGCCTTTGTGTTCCAGTTCCTAAACTGGTCTCCCCAGGTTCCAAGTTTGTCACCACCATGATAAGCAGCCCAGTCATTAGAATAGACCAACACCTCATTAATCTGGTGACAGGTTGTAGATTTTGAGGCTCACATATGATTTGTAAGTTAGTCTACTATACTTTCAACAAAAGTTCTGTAAAATTTCTGATCATTTATGTTCTTTGCTTTAATAATCTTTTGACATAGAAATCTGGACTTTTCATGTCTTTATATTACCCTTGAAATATTTAGTAACTTGTCATTTGAAATATGTTGATTTAGTAGTGTATGTGTGTGTGTGTGTGTGTGTGTGTGTATGTGTGTATGTGTGTGTTTACATAATGATGTAAGTTCAAAGCCTCTTGGAGGAGTTAAGTCTTTCCTACATCCTTGTTGGATTCACTCATAAAACTTAGTTCTTAAAGCTGAGAGTATCTTCTCTACCTATCGAGCATGTTGGCTGATGTAAAATATTTATGCTTCATGTTTTGTACACTATATAAAAACATCATGCAATGAAATAGCTGACCTGTTTACTTCTTTGTCTACTATCACAAATATGCTGCTCAAAAATATTTGGGAGTAACAAAAGAATAAATGCACACTGGAACTGATAATAAGCACTGTTTAGGGAGCCTCAATAATCTGCCAATCCCATTCTCACTGCCTTGTAGTTTGTGTTTGCCTCTGACTCTCTCTCTGCCTTTGACTCTCACTTGTGACTCTCTTAGTGATAAGACAGACTTTTTAGGTGTCTAATTATCACATTAGTATTCTAAAATGCCATGGGTAATTGATGAGTTCTTTCTGGTTAAATTATTTGTGAGTACATATATATGCAGATATAGATATACAAATTTAAATTTTGCATATATATGTATATACTGTTTATGTGTGCATATATATTAGTTTAATTCATTTAGTTTTTTAAAAAAATACTGTAACTCATGTTCATATAACTGATGAAAATATTGAAGTTTCTTGAAGACAATTTTGGAGGGCAAATTTGGAAGAGGATTTTGGATTCACTGAGGTTTTATATTGTATTGTTTTTTCTTCCTTATCCCTAGAAAAAATAATGTCTGAGATTTAAGCTTCTTCGAAAGCCTGTCCTTATTTTTGCTAGCATACCACTCCCAGGTTACACTCTAAAATGTTGTCATGAAAGAAGATTTTCCATGAACATGACTGCATGAAAATATAATAATATACCTTGGAAGATGAAATATCACCACAGGATGATATTTTACTGGGAACTCATGTCTGTTAAGAACCGTCAACAACTGCCATTTTTAATTTATAGAAATTAAAGTTAATCTATAATCAGACTTTGGCCATTTGCAATAGGATAGACAGCTCTGAGATGGGATCTGACCTGGCAACAAACTTGGCTTGATCATCCTCATGTAACCTTTATGAGTCTTGTGCTTCTCACCTCTGCTGGCTTGTAGCTGGCATATTTTTATGTGAATCCTCAGCAGAAGATAGGATTCTGAGTAAAACTGGGCAAAACCCAACAAATACAAGTATACTGCAGATATATTCTCTAACTGGAAAACTACTCTGCTTGAAAAAGAAAATTACCCTTCTCATTGAGTTCAGCCAGCTCTCATTCTGGAGCTGGAGGTGTGACTCCATGTACAGCAGAGTTCAGGGCTGTTTTCACTTGGATTCTGATCTTTCTCCCATCTGAGTTTGTAAACAAAACCTTTCTGTCTGTGCCTGAAAATACTTACTGAGCATCTCGCCAAGAGAGACTGATTCTTCCAAAGTGCTGAGTAAAGTTGGCCAGATTCAAGAATGTTTTGGACTGAAAGAGGCAACTGGGTGCCAGAAACACAAAGAACATACACATTCCCTCTGATTACACTCATTTGTGCATAAAATATGGATTGTATGGCTGTGAATCAAAACTGTGCAGAGAAAAGTGGCACAGCTTCTGTGGCATTTGAAGTGAGAGACCAGTTGCTCACTTTGTGGTGCCTGAAGTTTTATTCCCAGAATATCTTTTCTCATTTAGTAGTTTATGACCTTTGTGCTTCCAAAAGAATATCATGTTGAAGCCATTGTGAATCACAACCAATGACTCCTGTCTGTGTCTCACAATGATTTCTCATCTTCAGTTAGATTTCAGGAACTGGTTAGTCCCACACCAATTTTAAATTGTCGATTAGTAGATAATAAGATAATAAGATTTTCTTGAGAAACAATATGGAGACATTTGGAAACTATTTTAGCAAAAATAAATAAATAAATGTAAATAAATAAACATATAAATAAATATGCCAGGGCACCTTTGGCCATGCTGGTTGCAGTTATTAGTGATTATTTAATAATTTCAATTGAGCCAAAATATTTGAGCATCTGCTTTGATACTATCTATTGGCCTGAGGGTATGGAATTGCAGTCATTTGAAGCATGGTACACTATTTCATGCTCTGAGAAGAGGAAAATGATGTACAAAGAAATTAAGCTGTATAGTGCTACCCAAGTCTAACTGGGACACAGCCAGCAGATGTGAATTATACCTGTTCCCCTACTCTCTATCTTCTGGCCCAGCATTGTGCTTCTCTGAAGAAGCCTGAAGGGGCCCCAGGAGCACCACTTAGACACCTCTTACAACAGTTTTTGCTATGCCAGTCAGGTCCACCTAGGGCACACACAGCTGAGGTGAGCAGCTTCCTGTTCCTGAGAGGCATTGCCAGGCCTTGCCTGACTCTTCAAGGAGTCTTGCTAGCATCAGGATCATCCAGTCAACAGCAGGAACAACCAGACGGATAAAGAACATCATAAGGCTATAATCAACAAGAGTCAGTACAATATGAAACTACTAGAGTCAATCCACCCTGCTATAGTAAGCTCCAGATATCCTAACACAGATGAAGAGCAAGAAGATGACCATAAATCCAATCTTATAAGATGATTGAGGCATTTATCAAGCAAATGAAAATCCTTTGAAGAAATACAGGAAAATACAATCAAACAGGTGAAAGAAATTTTCAAACTGTCCAAGAACTGAAAATGGAAATAGAAGCTATAAAGAAAACACAAACTGACAGAATCCTAGAGATGGAAAACCTAGGTAAGAGAACATGAACGACAGATGCAAGATGTATCAACAGAATATAAGAGATGAAAGAGAGAATCTTAGGTGTAGAAGATACAATTGAAGATACTTATAGTTCAGTCCAAGAAAATGCTAAATCTCAAAATTTCAGGATATAAAACATCCAAGAAATATGAGACACTATTAAAGGACTAAACCCGAGAATAATAGGAATAGAAAAAGTAGATTCCCAGCTACAAGGCATAGAAAGTATTTTCAACAAATCATAGAAGAAAATCTCAACCTGAAGAAAGATATGCCTATATACGCACAAGAAGGTTACAGAACACCAAATAGAGTGCACTGAAAAAAACGTCCTCCTGCCATATAATAATCAAAATACTAAATGTACAGAACAAAGAAAGAATATTAAAAGCTGCAAGGGAAAAAGGCAAAGTAATATATAAAGGCAGACCTATCAGAATTACACAGGAATTCTCAGCAGAGACTCTAAAAGCCAGAAGAGCTTAGGCAGATATCTTGTAGACTCTAAGATACAACAGATGTCAACCAAGACAATTACACTCAGCAAAACCTCCAATCACCATATATGGAGAAAGCAAGATATTTCCTGAAAAAATTAAGCAATATATGTACACAAATGCAGCACTTCAGAAGATACTAGAAGTGAAATTCCAACCAAAGGAGGCTACTATATCCAATGAAACAAACACAGGAAATAAGTAACTGCACATACATCAACAAACCAAAGGAAGGGAAGCACACACACACACACACACACACACACACACACACTACCACCACCATTAAAATATCAGAATACCTTGGAAAAGGTATTGAGCAAACAGATCCAAGGAGTAAGCTGGAGTAGCCATTCTAATATCTAATAAAATAGATTTTCAACCAAATGCAATCAAAAGTGATGGGGAAGGACATTTACTACTCATCAAAGGAAAATCCAGCAAGAAGATGTCTCAATTCTGAACATCTCTGCCCCAAATACAAGAGCACCACCCACATTTGTAAAAGGAACATTATAAAGTTTAAATCATACATTGAACTCCACTCATTAATAGTGTGAGACTGCATTACCTCACTATCAACAAGACAGAAACTAAACAGAAATAATGGAACTAACAGAGGTTGTGAGTATGATGGGCCTAATATATCTATAGAACATTTCACCCAAACACACATACACACACACACACACACACACACACACACACACACACACTATCCCTTCATCTCAGCACCTTATAGGACCTTTTTAAAATTGACCATAGAGTCAGTCAAAGACCAAGCCTCAACAGATGCAACAAAATTGAAATAACACCTTGTATCTTATCAGACCACCATGAACTAAAGCAGGACTTTAACCACAAGAACATCAAAAAGCCTACAAACTAATGGAAACTGAAAAGTCTTTTTACTGATTGACCACTGGGTCAGGGTAGAAATTAAAAAAAAAAAGAAATTAAAGACTTTCTAGAATTCAATGAAAATTAAGGCACAACATATACAAACTTATGGGACACAATGAAAGTAGTGCTAAGAGGAACATTCATAGCATTAAGTGCCTTCATGAAGAAATTGGAGAGATCTCATACTAGCAATTTGAAAGCACACCTGAAAGCCCTAGAAAGAAAAGTAGCAAACACGTCCAATAGGAGTAGACTGCACGAAATAAATTCAGGGTTAAAATTAATATATATTCAGAACAAAGAGAACAATAAAAAGAACGAATGAAACCAAGAGCTGGTTCTTTTAGAAAATCAACAGGATAGAGAAACCCTTAGTGAAACTAACTAAAAGGCAGCAAAGCAATATCAAAATGAATAAAATCAGAAATTAAAAGCGAGACATAATAACAGACACTGAAGAAATACAAAGAATCACTAGGTCTTGCTTCAAAAGCCTGTGCTCCATTAAATTGGAAAATCTAAATAAAATGGGTGATTTTCTAGACAGGGTACCACTTTGCAACAAAAATCAAGACCATGTAAATGACCAAAATAGTCCTTTAACCCCTAAGGAACTAGAAGCAGTCATTAAAAGTCTCCTAAAAAACAAAAACAAAAATAAACAAACAAAAACACAGAACCAGGTGGTTTTAGTGCAGAAGTCTACCAGACCTTCAAAGAAGAGTTAATACTAATACCAATACTCCTCAAATTATTCCACAAAATAGAAACAGAAAGAAGATAACCAAACTCACTTTATGAGGTTACAGTTACCCTGACACCTAAACCACACAAAAACTCAACAAGAAAGAATTTTAGACCAATTTCTCTTATGAAAACTGATGCAAAAATACTCAATAAAATATTTGCAAACAGAATCCAAGAGCATATGCAAAACATCATCCAGCATGTTCAAATAAGCTTCATCCTAAAAATGCATTGATGGGTCAAAGTAATCTACCACATGAGCAAAATGAAAATAAAACACCAAATAATTATCACATTAGAGGCTAAAAATGCCTGTGATAAAATCTAATACCCTTTAATGTTAAAATCTTACAGGGATCGGGGATACAACACATGTACCTAAACATTATCATGTCAATGAACAGCAAGTCAATAGCAACATTAAATGAAATGAAAAGAAACTTAAATCATGCCACTAAAATCAGGGGCATGTCATGATTGCCCACTCTGTCCCTATTTATTAAAGTTGAAATTCTAGCTAAAGCAATAAACAACTAAAAGAGATTAAGGGGAATTAAGTTGGAAAATAAAAAGTAAAACATTTTGTTTTGCTATTATAGTATACATAAGTGACCCCCAAAATTTTACCAATGAATACCTCTACTGACAAACATCTTAGGCAAAGTGGATGTACAGAAAATCAACTCAAAATAATCAGTAGTCTTCCTCTATACAAATCATAAATGGACTGAAAAAGAAATTAGGGAAACAACGCTATTTACAATAGCCGCAAAGAATATTAAAACAAACAAACAAACAAAAGAAAAAAACAGAAACCTTGGTGTAACTCTAATCAAGCAAGTGAAAAACCTGTATGAAAAGAACTTCAAATCTCTGAGGAAAGAAGTTGAGGAGGATTAAAAAGATGGAAAGATGTCCCATGCTCATAACTTGGTAAGAATAACATAGTCAAACTTACCTGAAACCCAAGGAGAAAGAAGATCACACCAAAGTGTTGATGCTACAGTATTACTACTCAGTAGAGGGAAGAGAATGATCTCTGGGAAGTAGAGGAAGAGAGGGATCAGGGAGGGAGAGAGGAGGCGGGGGAAGGAGAAGGCAGTTCAGATATGGGAGGAGATGCAGGAGAAGAACAGAGGGTCAGGAGTTTGAAAGTAGGTGTGTTGCAGTGAGAGAGGGGGAACTGGGGATAGCCAAGAGAAAGTCCTAGTTTCCAGGGACCCAAGTGGTTTCCAGGACCCAACAAGGAGGACTTTAGCCAAAATACACACAAAAGTGGAGATAGAAGCTGTAGAGACCATATCCAGAGGATAGGCATGGCCCGCAGTTAAGGGATGGGGCCACCTATACATCTCAAAAATATTAATCCAGAATTCCTCCTGTTACAGTGAAAAGAAGGAACAATGAGTCATGAAGAAACTGAAGGAAAGGCCACTCAGAAACTTCGCCACTTAGGATTCCATCCCATCTGCTGACACCAAACCTAGACACTATTGCTGATGCCAAGAAGTGCTTACTGACAGGAGCCCTGTATAGCTGTCCCATGAGAGACTCTGCCAGATCTGGACCAATACAGTTGCAGATATACACAGTCAAACATTGGACTGAGCATAGGGACCCCAATGGGGAAGTTAGGGTAAGGACTGTAGGAGCTGAGGGGGTTTGTAACTTCATAGGAAGAACAACAATATCAACCAATCAGATCCCTTCCAGAGCTCCCAGAGATTAAACCACCAACCTAAGAGTACACACGGGGATACCTATGGCTCCAGCCGGATATGTAGCAGAGAAAAAAATTGCCACATACCAAAGCAATCTATAATTTAAGGCGATACTCACCAAAATTCCAACATAATTCTTTACAAACAAAGAGCAAATCTCAACTTTATATGGAAAAACAAAAATTCAGGTCAACTAAAACTACCCTGTAAAATAAAAGAACTCCTAGAGGTATCACCATTCCTGATTTCAAGCTGAACTACAGAGCAATAGCAATGAAAAAAATCATACTACTGATAGAAAAATAGGTTGATCAATGGAATAAAATCAAAGGTCAATAAATAAACCCTCACACCTAAGGACACTTTATTTTTGACAAAGATGCCAAAAACATACAATGGCAAGCAGAAAGCTTGTTCAACAAATGATGCTGATCTAACTGGTTATCTGCATATAAAGGAGTGGAAATAGACCCATATTTATCACCCTGCACAAAACTTAAGTCCAAGTGAATCAAAGACTTCGATGTAAAACCAAATACACTAAAACTAATAGAACAGAATGTTGGGAACGGTTTTGAACGGTTTTGAATTACTGATCATAACAACAATAGCTCATGCACTAAGATCAACAATTAATGAATGGGACACCATGAATCTAACGAACTTGTGCAAAGCTAGGGACACCTTCAATAGGACAAAACAGCGGCCTGAAGAATGGAAAAGATCTGTATGAACAGTACATCCAACAGATGACTAATATCCAAGATATATATATAAAGAACTCAAGAAATTATAAACCAACAAACTAAATAAGCACATTAAAATGGGATACAGAGCTAAACAGAGAATTCTCCACAAAGGAACGTGATGAGCAAGCAGCACTTAAAGAAAGGTTCAGCATCCTTAGCCATCAGGGAAATAAAAAATGAAAACAACTCTGAGATTCCATATTACACCCATCAGATGGCTAAGATAAAAAACTCAAGAGACAGAGCATGCTGCTGAGGATGCGGAGCAAGAGAACCACCCTTCCCCTGCTGGTTGGAGTACAAACTTGTACAACCACTTTGGACTTTTGCAATATATCAGAAAGATGGGAATAGTTTCACCCCAGGACTCAGCTATATCACTCTTGGGCATATCTGAAAGATGCCCTTAACATACCACAAGGACATGTGTTCAACTGTGTTCATAGCAGCTTTATTCATAGTAGCCAGAAACTGGAAACAACCTAGACATCCCTCAACACCTGAAGAATGCATAGAGAAAATATAGTCCAGCTACACAATGGAATACTACCCAGCAATTGAAACCAAAGACAAGGAAATATTCAGGCAACTGGATGGGACTAGAAAAGATCACTCCATGTGATGTAGTCAGACTCAAAAAGACACATATAGTATGTACTCACTTATAAGTGGACATTAGCCATAAAGTACAAGATAAACCTGCTACAATCCACAGACTTAAAGAAATTAAGTAACAAGGAGGGCCCACCAGAGCTTGCACGAATCTCACTCAGAAGGGGAAACAAAATAGTCATAGGAGGTGGATGGATGGAGGGAACTGATAGGAGTTCACTTGCGATTTCATTTTATTCATGACTCCTAAACTAGGTTGCCTATTTATGAGAATCTCAAATGGCAATGGTGTTTTGAGCATGCATTTGCTGTTCACTTAAGAAAACAAAATTACATTCATGAGGCACACTGTTTCTTTCCATAGAAGAAATAACATTGTAGTTGTTTATTTATCAAAGAAACTTCTTTACCAGGGAACATTGTTCCTAGATAAATGAGTCCTCTGATTATGTAGACTGCATGTGAGGTCACTGAGGGAGCTATTTGTTGCTAGCATCTGAGCACATCTCATTTGAGGTAAGTTCTTGCTGTTGTATAAGGGCAGGGTTTTTGATACTGAGTTATTTCTTAAGGAAAATGCTGTGAAATTTGTAATACTCCCTCTTTCAAGTGTACAGTTTTGTTTTCACAAGATTTTACTACTATGCCCTCATATTGAGATGAACAGCTATTGACCTTAGCATGGGGTATATGCTTAGGATTCATGCAAAATACTACAGTAACTGATCCCCTCCAAAGCAGCTCCTCTTCTTAATGCCATTTGTATGTGTCTGGTATAAAGAAATGTCTCATCCCTCCCCTCCTCTCCTCCCCTTTTCCCTCTCCTCCACTCCCCTCCCCTCCTCTCCTCACTTCTTCCATTTTCCTCTCCTCTCCTATTACCTTTAACTCTACCCCCTTTCTTCTTTCTCCTTCTCCTGTTTTCTTCTTCCTCTCCATTTGCCTGACTGTTACATAAAATTTCAAGCTCCTCATGAAAGGGAAAGAGAATAGTGCACTAAAATATCCATCACTTATATTTATGCCTCTTTATTCTTAACTGTCCTCAGAAGAATTGAAAATGTTTAGCAGTTTATTCCTTTAAGGTCCATGTTCTATTCCTGAAGCATTGCTATGCCTTTTTGAAAACCACAGTGACTACTGAATTGCTAAACCTAACAAATTACTGCCTCTCAATAACATTGGATATGCAGGCATTAAAATAGCCCCAATAGTTTCATAAACACTTTTATTTGATGTGTTCAAATCATGACCAGCAGCCCACACATTGCATTTATTTAATATGTCTGATTATATCGGAGCTTCTGGTTTGTATCTTTTATTCTTCCTCTTTTATTGCACTACAATTTGTACATGGAATAAAAACAAGCCATTGCTGTGTTCTGCCTGTCACTTCCCAGAGTTTGCTGGCTACTTTCTTGTACTGTTTACCATTACCATTCCTCACTCCTTTTATTTCCAGGAAACTGGTGTACTTGTGTGAATGTTCTGTGGATTGTATTCTCTGCTTCTCAGCAGAGCACACTGGAGTGATACATGATGCATATTTGTTTCTTTTTATGTATGTGGGATGTTGTCAGTTCTACAGATGTTCAGAGATAATCCCTTCTTATTCCGTCTTTCCTCTAGCCTTCATAAGAGAAGCGCAGGTTTCTACTATATCAGCATTGAACTTAGCCACTGGGTTGCCAAAGCCTGCAGAGTGGAAAGGGCCCTGGCATAACAGAGCTTACTGTGGTTTCCGTTGTGTTGGCATCCCTCATGGCTCGTTTGAATTTCTGCTTCTGCAATGGAATTCATGTATTTGAAATAGTTCTAGTATTTTAAAATTTGGGTTACAGACTGGGATGTTAAAAGTCAACCTGAATCTAAACCCTAAGTTTGGAGCAAAGCCCAGCTTAACATCAGCTGACTCTCAGACCCATATTTCTTTTTCTTCAGACTTCAGGGATAAATGGGCATGGCTGCAAATTACTGAGTTGGATCTGTTGAACAGCTCAACTACATCAAAGCTTTAATGCCATAAATGTTAATATTGATTCCTTGATTGAGGCTTGAATCACATTGTTTTGTTTTCTTTTGACTTAATATTTTATGATTGATTTTTAACAAGTGGTGACTAGTACTGCGGTATGTCACTTTTATGTGCTGAAATATGATGACATGCTAGTGTTTCTCAATCTTCTATTGTTCCAAAAGAGGTACACAGGAGCAAGCCTGAATTATGCTCCATGAGAAGGAAGAATAGTTTTGATCCTTTCACTTTATTTACTAGTTTTTAAGGATAAAGTGCTGACACCCTAGTACCCTTCTGCAGTACCCATCATGCCCACAGATTCCTATCATAAAATAGACCAACCATTCTTTGGTGCCACCCTACCGATGCTTGACATCAACCCTCTTGATGCTGACAGCAGTACCCAGCATGCCCACGGATTCCTATCATAAAATAGACCAACCATTCTTTGGTGCCACCCTACCGATGCTTGACATCAACCCTCTTGATGCTGAAAGTTCACTTTTATAATGTTACTTTGGGTTAAACTTAGTTAAAACAATTTAATTCTTTTAAACAGCTTGAGGCACTCACTTTTAGTTTTCTACAGGTATATAGTTTTCTTTGAAACTTAGAAATCATGCCTTTGATTTAAGGAGGCAGGAAAATCGCTAACCGTAAAAATTCCTTAGGGAGTGCAGTCAAAGACAGTGCTACTGACTGCCTGGAATCCCCAGATAAGAATGTGATGCAAGGGACAACAGTGGAAGAACAGACCATCTAAAGCTTAGGAGGTCTCACAACTCCTGAAGTGTTGGTGACAAAGGATTCCCTGGCATAATGATAGTGACCCAATTACGTGATCAGTAAATGACAAGAGTCAACTACAGGAGCATTCTCCCCACTAATTAAGTATTAAGAGCAACCAAGTTATTAGCTTTTTAATTAACCTGGAAAGACCAGAGAGTACCTAACACTCTTCTGTTCTAATTATATTAACAAATTACATACATGATGATTCAGATTCTGTGTTTCTAGTATTCACTTTAAGAATATGCAAATAGAGTGAGTATTTTCTTAACTAATATTTCTCAATTGTTATTATGTTTCTAAACAGAAAAGGGAAAAACTCCACAAGTGAAGAGTATTCATTTAAGAACATTGCATCCAATGGAATTATAGAATTAAACAGCCTTTCCTCAAGGGTATTAGAGAGATACCACATCCATTTATTTAATTCACTGCAATAATAATCTGCTCATTGAATTATTTAACACATCTTTTTGTAAAAGACTTTGTGCATCTGGGTCTGAGTGTGAACAGATGAGGTTGGTACATCTATTTTCTTTAAACAAAATGGACTAGAAGAGCCATTTAGACTACAAAGTGAAACAGAATAAATGAAGGTGAATAAAAATGTGAGAAAATAAGAAAGGATCAAGTTCCAACACCACACCTCCCTTGTTCACTTAGGCCTGACTTTGATGATGCTGGCTCAGGAATCCTCCTGGGGGAACCCTCCTATACTGAAGTACTTATGCTCTTTCACTAAAATTTCCAAACAAACACTTATGTTAAAGTACTTAGGTTGCATTCTGTCTGTGTTGATAATGTAGCCAAATGTATCATTGATATAATGAGTTAAATATTAGATTAATATCAATGTGTGTGAATTTGGATTTGTTTTGTATGTCAAAATAATTATCAGTCAGAAAAACTTTGGAATGTCATTTGTCTGATCTTAAAAGATGTACAGGCAAGTTCTCTAAGGGCTTGAGGATGTTTCTGTGTTTTTCCGATACTTTAGAAAATTCATGATTTATATATCATATATATATATATATATATATATATATAATTCACATATATGATATATGAATTTATTTGATTTATATGATATATGTGATTTATATGTATATATACATGATATATAAATATATATCATATACATATTCACATGCATATACATCATATATGCTTCCATAGTTATGGATATTATTGTCACATCATCAGGTAATGTTTATTCTGGTGAATATCAATGACTCAGGACAAGCTATTGTTAAAATAGTCATGCTAATTAACTCTAGTTAGCTCTACTGCTGATATGCTAAGATGTGAGGACTGACAAAGAGACAGAGGAGGAGAGAAGGGACTACATAACCCCTAAAGATGGCTGGTATACTTCTGTTTCTGTCCCTGTAGTGGAGAATATGAGGTAGTTCTAATTTGGGAAAATGTAATGCATTGTTGCTAAATAACAAAGTTCTTCAAAACTTTATCACTTAATACACCAACCACATTATTCTCATTTCATGATTTCTCGGGTTCTGCAGTATAATTCTTCTGCTTCTTATGATATCAACCAGAGGAACAGTTAGCTAGGGGCTCAATTTGCTTGAAAAACTCAATACCAAATATCTGCCAGACACAACTCATGAGAAAAGAGATGTCTTTTGTCTCACAGTGACAAGAATGCAGACGATCCTGGTAGGAAGTGCATGGCAATCATGACATTTTGGGACCTTTTGTACAGCCTGCTGGTTCATTAATAGAAGACTGAACAGAGGCTGAGAAGGACATCAGAATATGGACTTTTCTTGCATCTTCTATATAACATGCACAATCAGGGTCGGTTCCTCTTTTGGCCATGGGTTTTCCCTAGCAATCAAACTCAAATTGTGCTCTGAAGACCCCAGCTTGTCAGGAGAACATGTTCCTTGTCCTTCTTACTACACAGAGCCCAAACAGATGCCCTTGGCTACATGCTCTGCATAGATTCCACGCTGTCTGGAGCATCTTAACGATTTGAATAGCCTGTACTGCATTCAGTTGTTAAGAGGAATCACCAGAATAAAGACTCCCTTTGAGTTGGTGAACTTGAAAATAGAAAGAATACTGTGTATGTTTTCCTGAAAGCCTACATCAGTTACTGTTTTTTTTAATGGATATAACCAAGTATCCGACAGAAACAACTCAGGAGAAAAGAGATGTCTTTTGTCTCACAGTGACAAGAATGCAGTCCATCATGATAAGTAGTGCATGGCAGTCATGTCATTTTGGGACCTTATGGTACAGCCTGCTTACATCTTGAATTAAGAGTAGAAAGCTAGACAGGAAGAAGAGGCAGGCTGTGATCTTAATGGTACTGACCCTAGGGATCAGTGTCCATCATGTGAAGTCCTATGAGCTTAGGAATACAGAATTCTCTAAAAACAAAATCACAGGCCCAGAATCAAGAATATGAAACTGGGGAGTTTTTCATATTCTACTCATAATATACAATATAGTCTCATTCTGAACAGACCTCAATATTTAACCTACAAAAAATTCAATGACTATTATTCTGTGCATAGGAGCAAATAAGACACAAAAATATGATAATTTAAGACAGAATAATTTAAAAGAAATAAAAGAAGTCATTTATCAGAGCCAGAATGTATTTTGTAATCTTCATTTATTTTTTAATTTCTACAGGGAGATATAAAACTGAAGATCTATAATTTAAAAATAAATTAGAATGCCATGGGTGTTATCTATTTATTTATTTTTTCAATCCTTGTTGACCATTGTGCTGATTCATGAAAGTACATAATATTGAACTGTAAATACAGAGGGAGGGGAAGAGAGATAGAGTGCATTTGTTTGAATAAATAGTTCCTGTTTTTCTTAAGGTTTGTTATGTAGATCTCACTTCTCTCTCTCTCTCTCTCTCTCTCTCTCTCTCTCTCTCTCTCTCTCTGTGTGTGTGTGTGTGTGTGTGTGTGTGTGGTGTATGTGTATACTTTTGTGTATATGGACTGTATATGTGTGAATATTTGTAGTTCTAGTATTTCTAAATAACTTGGATTATATTTTTCTATCCACTTGCAGGTTTACATGCAGGGATTGTCTTTGTTCACCCAGAGAATGTCTGGTATTCAAATGGCCACAGTTGGACTCAATTTTGATACTACCTAGTATTAGTGTTAGGGAAGATGAAGCAGTTAGGTTCCCCTTTTGTGGATCCAGGTGCCATGGGTCCCACAAACAATGTGTCACACCCACTGTGTGTCATAACACTGCCTCCCCTACAATCAACTTCCAGGATACTCAGAGTTTTAGATTGTCACTTGTGCTCTGACTAACCACATTGGTTGCTTCTGCACTCTTCTCATCCAAAAGTCGTTTAAAATACTTACTGATTATTTATTGACATTTATTAATTTATTACAAAATGTCAGGGAGATGGAAGAGAGGCCCAGGTCATGGACTAGCACCTACATGTATTTTGTAGCTCAGAATCTCTGCAGCTCCCACACTACGGGATTTTGATGAGGCCTTCAGCACACTAGTATTTATTGATTAGAATATTGGTTGTGAGTGATTAACTCCATCTCAAGTTTCTCCCTTACCCCAGAGATTAGAGGGTGAAGCAAAAATTCTCTATAATAACCATCTGGTTGTCTTCATTGGCAGCCAACTCCCCATCTTTGGGGGATTCACAATAGTCCCATTCTTAACACAAACTCAACTAGGGCATGCAGGACCTCCTTATGAACAACAAAGAAACAAAATATTCTTTTCCATTTATCACTTGAATACATATAAGGGTTTTTAAAGATCTGATTTAAAATATTTGATTAAGTAGGCAGTAATATTTATTAGTAGTGTAATTATTATTTTTAATTGGATATTTTATTTGTTTACATTTCAAATGTTATCCCCCTTCCTGGTTTCCCCTCTGCAAACCCCATATCCCATCTCCCCTTACCCTGCTTCTATGAGGGTACTCTGCTACCCACATACCCACTCCCACTTCATTGCCCTAGCATTCCTCTATACTGGGGCATAAAGCCTTCATATGACCAAGAGCCTTCCCTACCACTGATGCCAGATAAGGCTCCTTCAGCTCTTTCAGCTTCCCCTAACCCCTCCAATGGGGTCCCTGTGCTCAGGACTGTACTTATTATACCATAATACCCTGTGCATTCTATCCTTTACCGGCTCCCTTTCCTGTCCTATTATGCATCCCAATGAAGACATGCTTATATACTCATGTTCAACATAGAGCCATACTCTGCCATTGCATGGGGTTTCTCCACTACACTGATACCAAGGAATGAACTGAGTGTATTATCGTTTTCTAGCCCTCCTGCCTAAAGGCAAGCTGACCCAATTACAATCTTGAGCATGCCCTCTCACAAATTGCCATCAATCATCCTCTTTTCTGCTCTTCAGAGACCACTCTTCAGATGGACATTAGATAGTGTTGTTTGGGATTTTCTTCATTGTACCTGCCCTCTAAAAGTTTCAACACTGATCATCTTCCAGACAAAAATTCTCATTAGAAGAAAATAAGAAAGTTGTTGTAGGAAACATGCTTACATTCTTCTGCAGGTCACAAGTCTACCTACCACTGAATCCTTTTTTTTTTTTTTTTTTTTTTTTATTTGATATAATTTATTTACATTTCAAATGATTTCCCCTTTTCTAGCCCCCCCCCCCACTCCCCGAAAGTCCCGTAAGCCCCCTTCTCTTCCCCTGTCCTCCCTCCCACCCCTTCCCAGTTCCCCGTTCTGGTTTTGCCAAATACTGTTTCACTGAGTCTTTCCAGAACCAGGGACCACTCCTGCTTTCTTCTTGTATCTCATTTGATGTGTGGATTATGTTTTGGGTATTCCAGTTTTCTAGGTTAATAACCACTTATTAGTGAGTGCATACCATGATTCACCTTTTGAGTCTGGGTTACCTCACTTAGTATGATGTTCTCTAGCTCCATCCATTTGCCTAAGAATTTCATGAATTCATTGTTTCTAATGGCTGAATAGTACTCCATTGTGTAGATATACCACATTTTTTGTATCCACTCTTCTGTTGAGGGATACCTGGGTTCTTTCCAGCATCTGGCAATTATAAATAGGGCTGCTATGAACATAGTAGAGCATGTATCCTTATTACATGGTGGGGAATCCTCTGGGTATATGCCCAGGAGTGGTATAGCAGGATCTTCTGGAAGTGAGGTGCCCAGTTTTCGGAGGAACCGCCAGACTGCTTTCCAGAGTGGTTGTACCAATTTGCAACCCCACCAGCAGTGGAGGAGTGTTCCTCTTTCTCCGCACCCTCTCCAACACCTGCTGTCTCCTGAATTTTTAATCTTAGCCATTCTGACTGGTGTAAGATGAAATCTTAGGGTTGTTTTGATTTGCATTTCCCTAATGACTAATGAAGTGGAGCATTTTTTAAGATGCTTCTCCGCCATCCGAAGTTCTTCAGGTGAGAATTCTTTGTTTAACTCTGTACCCCATTTTTTAATAGGGTTGTTCGGTTTTCTGGAGTCTAACTTCTTGAGTTCTTTATATATATTGGATATTAGCCCTCTATCTGATGTAGGATTGGTGAAGATCTTTTCCCAATTTGTTGGTTGCCGATCTGTCCTCTTGATGGTGTCCTTTGCCTTACAGAAACTCTGTAACCTTATGAGGTCCCATTTGTCAATTCTTGCTCTTAGAGCATACGCTATTGGTGTTCTGTTCAGAAACTTTCTCCCTGTACCGATGTCCTCAAGGGTCTTCCCCAGTTTCTTTTCTATTAGCTTCAGAGTGTCTGGCTTTATGTGGAGGTCCTTGATCCATTTGGATTTGAGCTTAGTACAAGGAGACAAGGATGGATCAATTCGCATTCTTCTGCATGCTGACCTCCAGTTGAACCATCACCATTTGTTGAAAAGGCTATCTTTTTTCCATTGGATGTTTTCAGCCTCTTTGTCGAGGATCAAGTGGCCATAGGTGTGTGGGTTCATTTCTGGATCTTCAATCCTGTTCCATTGATCCTCCTGCCTGTCACTGTACCAATACCATGCAGTTTTTAACACTATTGCTCTGTAGTATTGCTTGAGGTCAGGGATACTGATTCCCCCAGATTTTCTTTTGTTGCTGAGAATAGTTTTAGCTATCCTGGGTTTTTTGTTGTTCCAGATGAATTTGATAATTGCTCTTTCTAACTCTGTGAAGAATTGAGTTGGGATTTTGATGGGTATTGCATTGAATCTGTATAGTGCTTTAGGCAAAATGGCCATTTTAACTATATTGATTCTACCGATCCATGAGCATGGGAGGTTTTCCCATTTTTTGAGGTCTTCTTCCATTTCCTTCTTCAGAGTCTTGAAGTTCTTGCCATACAGATCTTTCGCATGTTTGGTAAGAGTCACCCCAAGATACTTTATACTGTTTGTGGCTATTGTGAAGGGGGTCATTTCCCTAATTTCTTTCTCAGCCTGCTTATCCTTTGAGTATAGGAAGGCCACTGATTTGCTTGAGTTGATTTTGTAACCTGCCACTTTGCTGAAGTTGTTTATCAGCTGTAGGAGCTCTCTAGTGGAGTTCTTTGGGTCACTTAGGTAGACGATCATGTCGTCTGCAAATAATGATAGTTTGACTTCCTCCTTTCCAATTTGTATCCCTTTGACCTCCTTATGTTGTCGAATTGCCCGAGCTAGTACCTCAAGTACAATCTACCACTGAATCCTTAAGTGAGGACACCTCAGTCCCATTTGGAAGGAAGAAGAAAGCAATCACAAGTGGGGAAGGAGAGAGGGAAAGCAGACAGGGGGTGGGATGGAGGTTAGTATGGGAAAAGGGAGGGGAACCTGATCTGGTATTGGGTGAGGGAAAAGGACTAAAGCCCTGAGGGCCAGCCGAAACAATGGAAACGGGCAACCTCTGGAGGTAAGAGGTTGGAGGAATCTTTCAGAATGCACCAGAGACCTGGGAAATGGGAACTTTTCAAGATTCAAGGGGAGGGACCTTAGAAGAAATGCCTGACAGTAGGGAGAGTGAACTTATAGAGCCCACCTCTAGCAGGAAGACAGGTATCAAATAAGGGAGGGTCTTGCCATCCACAGTCAAAATTCTGACCCATAATTGTTACTGTCTGAAAGAATTTCAGGGATGGAAATGGAGAGGAGCCTGAGGGAAAGAAGGTCCAGTGACTGGCCCAAAGTGAGATCCAGCTCAAGGGGAGGTCCTAAACCCTGATACTATTATTGAGGCTATGAAGCACTCACTCACCAAAAGGGACCTATCATGACCACAAGCCCGAAGACCCATCAAGCAGCTGGAAGAGTCAGATGCACCCAACCAATGGACAGAAGCTGCTGACCCCTGTGGTTGAATTAGGGAAAGGCTGGAAGAAATTGAGGAGGAGAGTGACCCTGTAGGACGACCAGCAGTCTCAATTAACCTAGACTCCTGAGATCTCTCAAACACTGGACCACCAGCCAGGCAGCATACACCAGCTGATATGAGGCCCCCTACACATATATAGCAGAGGACTGTTGGGTCTGGGTTTAGTCAGAGAAGATGCACCTAACCCTCAGGAGACTCGAGGCCTCAGGGAGTGGGGAAGTCTGGTGGGGTAGGTGGTGGGTGGTGGGGACATCCTCATGGAGACAGGGGTGTGGAGGAAGTATGGGACATGGAATAGTTGGAGGGTAGATAGGGGCCAGGGGGAATAAAATCTGGAGAGTAAAAAAAATATAATAAAAGAAAAAAAATCAGCATCATTGATTAAGAAATAAATAAAATAAATGAAAAAGTCATATAGTTGTGTGTGTATGTAGTGTGTGTGTGTGTGTGTGTGTGTGTGCCACAGTGCATACATGGAGTCAGAGGACAACTGGTAGGAGCTCATTATGTTCCTTCACCAAGTTACCAGGCTTGGTGTCAAGTGCCTTTACCTGCTGTGGTATCTTACCAGCCTTTATACATAGATTTATTAAAATACAGTATGTGCAAGTATAGGCATGGATTGCAAGAGTTAGATGATCCAGGTATTGATGTGATATCCTGTGTCTTACAAATGTCAGAAATTGTATCCATAATGTCTCACCAAGGTAAATACTGAAATGTGAGTTGAGCAAGGGCAGACCAATAGATATGATACAAAATTATATGATGAAAAACCCATAAGGTCTGAACACTACACATCATTTTATAAGCAATAAGAAAACCTGGAAGCAGGAGAGGTGGTTTTTCCCCAAGGAAGAACACGTCAGTTGGTTGTTCTGTGTCAAATGGTCAGTCTTGAAAATGTGCATACATATAACGTTATACAGACCGACTAGCCTATATTTAGGGGTATACAGGTATGGAATATATGCGTACAGACACAGATACCCAGACACACACAGACACACAGACACACACAGACACATACACAGACACACAGACACACAGACACACACACACACAAACACACATAAAAAACAAATAATGAAAATCGCTGCCATGAGCGTGAAGGAAAGGTAACAGAAATATTTTAATTATATAAGTCCCTAAAAAGAATAAAAAACATTACTATATAAATTGTTACAATTCTTTCTTGAAGGAAGAGAGAAATATAGTGTTATGCATTTAGTAAACTGTAGAAATAAAATAAAACTTTATTTTACCTAATAACCAATTTATCTTATGTTCCAGTCACAGTATGTGATCCCTTCATAGACTAAGAACCACAACAAAAAAACCATTTGGAGTGAATGACACCCATTTTAGAATAAGACAAGTATTGACCTTTTTAAAATAAGACAAGTAGATAATTTGTAATTTAACATTATAAAACTAGGAATGATTTACACATTGTGCCTTCTTCCTGCAGTGTGACTCTAACACTGCTTTTGTGTGTGTGTAACACATTCAGTGTGTCTGCCCAGTAGGGAAAGAAAGATAAGGGATCACTGCATCAGGAGTCTTGGGCATTTCTACAATTCAGTGGTTAACACGTGGAAATGACCAAGATTCCTCAGCGAGTGTGTCTGGGTCTCTGTGAACTCCCATGCATTTTTTTTTTATGAATACTTTGGGGCATCTACAAGATCCTTCTAACTTCACTTACCTACAGGCATCATTGTAGACTACAGATAATGGATATTCTTGACTATCCATGCCTGGATATTCAGAAATAAAAGGAAATATGACCATAGTAACCAGAGTTTGTTTCTCTTTTTCATTTCAGTAAGGTTTGAGTTCAGCTTTAATGATGAGCTACCCATCATACCTGTGACATTTTCTCATGCATGTAATCGAATCTATCTCTTCTATGCTTAATCATATTCAGTTGTTGATACACAACATGATCAGTCAGTGCTAAGTGTTATAGAATTCCAATACCTGTTAACTCCAAGTCCATGACTAATTAACTAATTATTTCTAGTTCTAACTTCTAGACACTTTGGCATAAGGTTAAGTTCATTTCCTTCTCTGCAAACATATTTTTAAAGTTTACTATTATGTTTTAATTTCTTTTATGAATATTGGCATTTTCTTGCATGTGTATGCACATAATACACGCCTGGTGCCTGTACAGGTCAGAAGGCTGTGTGGGTTACTCTGGAACTGGAGTTACAGATGGCTGTGAACTTCCGTGTGTGTGCTGGGATTTGAACTTGGGTTTCCTGAAGGAGCAACCAGTTCTAGAAAGTAGACTGCTAGAGGTGAGTACATGACAAGTGTGAAAAGACAATAGAATTCATAACATGAGGCTGAATTTTAAGTTCTGTCCTGCATTGAAACAGAGGGTGTAAAGGATATTTCTTTATGTTAACAAATATCCATTTTCTAAAAGTGGGGACAATAATTTTTTCTTAATTTGTTATGAAGCTAAACGGATTTCTACGTGTTAAATTCCTGTAATGTTGATTTTGGGTACGCCCTGCAGCTCTAACAGGAATATAACTACTGCTATATGGTCAGGGCCTCAAGTGGTGAGATCCAGATGATCTGTATTTGGGAGCCATTTGGTGTACATAAAAGTGCCTTGTCTCACAAGTTCCAAAGAGGAGCGTGTCAAAAGTGTCAATGATAAGTCTTTCTCAGCTATATGAAGGCATCTGTTTATATGTTTATTTATTATGCTTTAATTTCTTTTATGAATCTTGGCACTTTCTTGCATGTGTTTGCACCTAATGCATGCCTAGTGCCTATACAGGTGAGAAGGCTGTGTTGTTGCTTCCTCTGGAACTGGAGTTACAGATGGTTGGGTTGTGAACTTCCCATATGTATTCACATATTCACATATGTATTTAGCACACATGTGTGTGCTAGGACTTGAACTTCATATATTTCTGTCATTTTTTCCTTTTAAACTGAGAGTTTTGATAACTAGAATAACTTTTATAATATAATATTTTATTCATAATACAAACATTCCATACATGCTTACAATACATTTTGATCATACTCACATTCCATACTAATTCCTAATTCCTCCTAGATACACAACCCACCCCATCCCAAAGTTGTGTCCCCTATTTCTGCTCAAGAGCTCCCCAGTCAATAGTCCATAACGGAGTGGAAACAATTTTTTAGGGCACCTCCTGCCTCCAAGTAGAGGGGCTCTTGACTGCTAATAGCTACTGGGAAGAGAGAATCCATTTTTTAATGGTATGGACCTTAGTAGGAGGACTCCTCTCCAGTGCATGTTGCCATACCCATGAGTGTATGCACAGTGGTCTGAGTAGGTAATCAAATACAGAATAGCTCTTTAAGAAGATTTACCAACCAACAAAGCCACAGAAGCATGCAAAGTTTCAAGAGCAGTAGCTATAGCATTTGTGGTCCATACTTCACAGACTAGCTCTGGTTAGCACCAGTTGCCAACCAATGCATAGCTCAGGATATCACCCATGGTTAGGATCCCTGGGCTTCAGTGTTCTAGGACTTCTGGTGGTGTGAACATTTCTGTAATTTACCCATTGCGCAAGGCCACGGAAGTAGTTTTCTTTGTATTCTTTAATGACTCTTCCTTATCTACCCCCACAATTCTAATATATATTTTTCCTAGAATTCTCATCATATGTTGATATCTTAGGTCATTTGATCCCATTTAGCTATTCACAGAAAAATCTGCTTCTGTGACTATTATAAAATGCAATGTCTGCTGGAATATCCAAACTTGATAATAGGTTTCCCTGCTCTGCAGATGGAATTGAAGATATATTTTGAGAAGTAGGAGGGAGAGGGGTGAAAGAGCTACTTCAGTAATGTTGTTGTAGTAAGGACAAAAATAAAAGCTTCCTTAAATACAGATTTTGTGTGTGTGTGTGTGTGTGTGTGTGCGCGCGCACGCGCGCGCGCGCGCGCGCTTCACATAGAGCTTCATCCATTCTCAATACTTTAAAAACCTCCAAAACCTAGCTTTTCATATCTCTGGACATCCTAAGGATGCAACCAAGGACTGAGTTTCTCTCCACTAATACTTTAGTTTCGTCTGTGGGTCAGAAACTTAGTGGTATTAAAGGTCAAAGGTCATGTTTCTTTAACTTTGTTTTCTTAAATTTCAAATGCTAACATATGAACAGGTATGGCTTTTTCTCCCTGCTTGTATTTATTGTTTAATATTCAAGACTCAGAAAGCATTAAATCTGTAAAAGAATAGTTTGAGTTGATTTTTAGACAAGTTTGTAAAACACTTATTTTCTTTTTATTTATTTTATCATTAAGTTATTTATTTATACTCTGATTGCAGTTTCCCTCCCCCCTCTCCTCACAGTCCCTCCCTCATACCCACCCACTCCTGCCATATCCTCATCATCCCTTTCTCCTCACAAAAGTGGAGGCTTCCCATGGATACCATCTCCTCTTTGTGTATCAAGTTGCAGCAAGACTAGGTTCATTTTTTCCTTTTGAGGTTCTACAAGGCATCACAGTTAAGGGAAAGAGTCCCAAAGGCAAGCAAAAGAACCTGAGACTGTCCCTCCTCTCACCGTTAGGACTCTTACATAAAGACCAAGCTGTACATCTCTTACATATATGTACATAAACATATATAAAATTGCTGGCTTAGGCCCATCCCTTGCATGCTCTCTGGTTGATGACTCAGTCTCATGAGCCCCTGTTGTCCCAGGTTAGTGAATTCTGTAGGTTTTTTGTTTGTTTGGTTTGGTTTTTTGAGAAAGGGTTTCTCTGTGTAGTGCTGGCTGTCCCGGAACTCACTCTGCAGACCAGGCTGGCCTGGAACTCAGAAATCCACCTGCCTCTGCCTCCCAAGTGCTGGGATTAAAGGAGTGTGCCACCACCACCTGGCCTGTAGGTATTTTTTGGGGGGGAAGGGTGTCCTGGATCCCTGTGTCTCCTTTAGTCCTTTCTCCCTTCTTCCACAGAATTCCTCAAGTTCTGCTTAGTGTTTGGCTGTGGGTCTCTGTATCTGTTTCCATCCTTTGCTATGTGAAGCCTCCCTGATGACAATCATGCTAGGCTCCTGTGTGCATGTATAGCAGGATATTATTAATAGTGTCAGGGGTGAACTCCCTCTCAGGGCACATGTCTCAAACTGGGCTAGTCATTAGTTAGTGACTCCTTCAATTTTTTTCTCAGTCTTTATTCCTGTACATTTTGAAGGCAGGATAAAATTGTGGCTCAAAGATTTTTGTGGCTGACCAACTAGGCAGCATACACCAGCTGATATGAGGACCACGACACACGTACAGGAGAGGACTGCCTGCTCTGGCCTCAGTGAAAGAAGATGTACCCAACCCTAGAGGGACTTGAGGCCCCAGGCAGTGGGGAGGTGTGATGAGGTGGGGGTGGGGGCTTGGGGACATCCTCTTGGAGATGAACAGGGGGGAAGAGGTATGGGTTGGGAAGTGGTCAGGAAGGGGTAGACCAGGAGGGGGATAAAGCCTGGACTGTAAAAAGGGTTTAAAGAATAAAAATAAATAAATTTAAAAAGATGCTTTTGTGGCTGGATTGGTGTCCTATTCCTTCATGCCATGTGTTATTACTGGAGATGGTTTGTTCTCCATATCCCCCATTGCTACAAGTCTTAGCTAAGGTCAACCCTCATAGATTCCTGAGTTTCCATTTTTCTAGGTTTCTAGCTTTCCCAGAGATACCCTTCCCCACATTATGGTTGTCTGCCCCACTTCTCTCTCCCTCTGTCCTTTCCCCTCCTACCCTCCCTCCCCTTTATTCCCATCCACTCATCTTCTTCCTCCCAGCCCCCTCCCTGCACCCATCTGTCTATTCTACTTCCCTTTCTCAGTGAGTTTAAAGCATCCCACCTTGGGCCTTCCTTGTTACTTAACTTCCTTGGGTCTGTGGTTTATAGCATGATTATCCTATACTTTATGGTTAATATCCATTTATACCTGAATGCATACCAGTTTTGTCTTTCAGGGGCTGAGTTCCTTCACTCAGGATGATCTTTTCTAGTTCCATCCACTTGCCTACAAATTTCACAATGTCCTTCTTTTTAATAGCCAGACAATACTCCATTGTGTAAATGTTCTAATTGTTCTATATTCATTCATCAGTTGTGGGACATCTGGGTTGTTTTCAGCTTCAGACAATTGTGAATATAGTGGCTATGAGCATAGTTGAACAAATTTCTTTGTGGAAACGTAGAGCTAATAACCACTTATACGTGAAGTTATACCATGTCTGTATTTCTGAGCCAGGGTAACTTCTCTCAGGATGACTTTTCCTATATCCATCCCTTTGCCTGCAAATTTTGTGATATAATTAGACATCTGAGTAATACTACATTGTGTAAATGTACTACATTTTCTTTATTCATACTTCTGTTGAGGAACATCTAAGATGTTACTAGTTTCTGGATATTATGAATAAAGCTTCTGTGAACATAGTTGAGCAAGTGTATACATGGTAGGATGTAGTGTTCTTTGGACAGGAGTGGTATAGCTGGATTTTGAGGTCAGGCTATTCTCAATATTCTGAGAAAACACCAAATTGATTTCCAATGTGGTTATACAAGTTTGTACTCCTATCATCAAAGAGGGAGTGTTCCCCTCCCTCTACATCCTCCCCAGTAAGAATTGAGGCTTGACCTTTTGATCTTATGCACACTGATAGGTTTAAGATGGAATCTTGGAGCTGTTGATTAGCATTTCCCTGATGACTGAGGATGCTGAACATTTCTTTAAATGCTTTTCCATCTTTAGAACAGTAAACTGCACATCATCCCCTAGGCTCCATTTTTCAGTACTCTTTCTGCTTTTCTTTAGAATAGCTGCACCAGGGATACCAGGTAATACCCCACCCCAATCCCTTGCTTGATAACTATGTTACCACTCCACACAAACTCTTCTTGAATTTTAAAGAAACCAACAGCATTAATCATATCTGCAGATTCTAAACATAGAGGTACAACTCAAAAGCTAACTAAAATATTTTAGCTATAATACTTCTGAATTGAACCAGAGTAAAGCAAGAGAAAGGTGTAAGCAGCCTTTCTATTCATAAAATACATAATCTCTTAAATATTATCAGAGACTAAATATATTAGAATTGTGGGCTCTGAGCCTTTGCTGTTGGCTTATAATGGGGAAAAAGTTCAGCTGACAGATAAAATTTATTGTAATTTATATATTTTTTGACTTTATGAAAAACTTCACTTGATATATACATACAAAAAATGTGATATGTACTTTACTGGAGTATTCCCCCTTTCTAGGTTTGAACTTTGACCTTCAATAATGCAGAAACTTTTCCTCAATAAGACATGTATACTACCTGAAGAATATAAGTGAACCATCTCAGATTGAGTTTTAGAAGGTTGGTTAAAATTACCTAACAATGGCACATCAAAGAGAATGAGGGGATGGACTGTTGAATCAGAGCTTAGCACTAGGCCTACTGTGACTTTACTGGTAGTAAAGTGATGGAGAATGTCACTGATCATGAGTGATCAACACATTTGAGCAAAAGCAAGATAACTGTGGAAGATAACTTCAATACATTCAACTTTACTGTAAATCATCGAGCTTTAAGGCACATATAAAGCAGGTTAATTAGTATAATTAAATTAAACATTTGTCTCATTTACTAAAGCAGAAATAATAGGCATCATTAGTGTAACATTTGAGAAACTGCAGAAGATGAGATGTTCAATGTAACTTCAAATTTAAAAAGTATCCCCCACTCACTAAACAATTATTAGGGAACAAACTATTCTAAATACTTTATATTTGATAGCTTGTATAATGGATTTAATTAACAATATACAGTAATCTATAGTAGTAAATCCTTCCTCTTATAGGTAAACTATTCTTAACTTAAGATCTTTGGTACCTCAAGAATCCATGACTAGTTCAACCCCCCAAATATGTACTCTCTGTAATGAATACAACTTGAAATTTACATGTTACTCTATGTATTAGAAAGGAGAGAAGTAAAACAGCCAGATGGTTAAAGATTTTCAAAGTCCAAAGAAAGTACATGTCATTAATACAGAGTATCATTTTTATGAACGATCATGGATGCAACCTGAATGAAGCTTACTGAATGATTAATTCCTGAAAAATGTAGTGCTTAACACCAAGATATGCTAACTCACTCCTGAAGATGTTTCTTTAATTGTAAATAAGTTTGTACTCAGTATATTTTTATTTCTTGAATTTACTTCTGATATCTGTCTGAACTTGGAGGTGAAGACAACTTTATTCATTGAAAAACAAAAGAGAAGTATATTTTCCTTATGAATATGAAGTTGTATGAAGTAAAACAATACGTAAATTAAGTTGGTTTTCCCAACATAATTCTTTATCTAAATGCAGTCCAAGAAATAATTGAAGATTCTCTGGCCAGAGAATATTTTTGTCTGTTTATGTTGAGTTGGCATACATTTCTCTTTGCTCACTACATATTCTTTCACAGAATGTAATATAACTTTAATTTCTTAATTGGACATCTCTTTTTATCTTTTTATATCAACTCATAGCTGTAATTGCAAAGCATTTCTTTTGAAATCCCAGTGGCTATTTACAATCCAAGCACAAGTCTAAGATACAATGTAGAAGATCTGAAATGGGTACCTACGGGGATGTTGATTCCATTGCTTTACTTAGACATTAAGGGATTTCATTTTGTCTGTGAAATGCATTAAGTCACATTCAAGATGTTTGAGAAGTTTTAATCACTCTGAGAAGACTTTTGTTGAGTTTTGTTTTTGTTGGTAACATGGTGGCTTTTGTCAGCTTCATTGGCCTTTCCAAATCATTGTTTTTTGCTTTTTGTTTTTTTCTTTTTTCTTTTGATTTGATTTGTTATATTTCTGTAAGAATTAGGCTTCTTGTAAATCTAGACTTGTAACAAAAAGGAAAGTACCCACCATGCAGCAAATACATGAATGAAGTTATACCATTTTAATTACCTAGGTGAGATGTCACCAAATGAAAGACCCATCTGTAATCTTCTTGTCATTGTTTGATTTTTTTTCAGTGGGCAAATCATTTATTTCTATATCAACTTAGAATTTCATGAACTAAATATCTTATCTCATTCATCCTGAAAAAAATATGTGTTTCTCACTATTCAAATAAAAACATCAAATAAAATTTTTTGAAATAGGCTTTCTAATGAAAAAAATAAAAGCATCCATTAAATGATAATGGTTATTTTGTCAATAATCTTTATATTTAAAACTCCCCTAGATTTAAAATTTCCCTCCTGGAGGTCCGGGCAGGTTTTTGACTCAAGGAATAATAAGCTTCATACAAGTGTTAAGAAGGTCCTCAAACTTAAAATATTCACAAGACTACTACACAGGGTTATCAAAATAGTAAATCTCTAGGTAGAGAAAAATCTGGCCTGTCAGTCTTCTTGAAAGTCTTTCAGACACTCCAGAGATACTGCCTTTAAGAGTAGTAACTTGGTCTGAGGTGGGGAGAGCTCTTAGTGATAATGGATTTGAAGATTTGAAGATTTTTTTTGTTCCTTTAAAAATATTTCCCCCAAACTCCTGTAAGCTAATCTAATAAAGTCATTGGTTTGACAAATTGGATTTTGGTGGAATCATTAATTTGGATTGTTATTGGTTTCTTGTCTGGTGAGAGATTTTTACCCATATTTTATCAGAAAAACTCTCACAGAACAACTGATGATTGTACGGGACCACCACAGCCAAGAATGAATTCTGGGGAAGCAGTTTCATGACCGCAAAATGTGTGATGAGACATGCAACTGAACTGAACTCTCTGAGGATGAATCAACTGCAAAGGTAATCCTAGAATGCCGGTCCTACCTCTGCAGCATATGGTGGTATGACTTCCTGTAATCACTATGGATACATGCAGTTGCTATGAGTATTACAGCTTGCAATTATGATGATAGAGAAGTATAATGCCATTTCCTTGGTAAGTGAAGTCATGTGATTCATCCATATTCCTATGGGTAACCTTTCCTCCATGCTCCTATATGTAAACCAATCCCTTCCTTGATAAAAATCCCCACTTGGATGTATCATTGGCTGTCTATCTGGAGTGAATAAAACATGGTTCAAGTGTCCCCAGAAAAAGTCTCACACATCTCTAATATCAGACCTTTGTAGTTACTTATGGAAACTTACTCAAAGGCAGTTCTGAAATAAAAATAGCAATACTCAAGCACTCAAGAACATCCAGGACAGTACAAAGATTTCCAGGTGTGTACTGTATTTGAGTTATACAAACTTGATTTGTGAAGTACTTTTGAAGCAGAAGATTTGGTTTGGAGGGGGGGGGCATGACTATCCTCTCAAAGAATATTTATCGGGTGATATTAATTTTCTATTCTAAAGCACTGCAATGAACAAATAATATAGAAGGAAAAGGTACAAGGTGCATTTTGGTGTCTCCTTCAAAACTGTGAGTTTTGAGCTTTGAAACCATCCAGTAGTATGATGATTGATCGCTATGCAATGCCACTGTAACTGTAAGGAAAGGGGTAGAAGTAGAGTACTGTGGGAAGGCAAAGTCAGCTTTCATTTATATGGAGGTAGAAAAACCCACTGGGAAGACTACTAATCATAAAACAACCCTGAGATTTCACATCACACCAGTCAGAATGGCTAAGATTAAAAACTCAGAAGACAGCAGGTGTTGGTAAGAATGTGGAGAAAGAGGAATGCTCCTCCACTGCTGGTGAGAATGCAAGTTGGTACAACCACTCTGGAAATCAGTCTGGCAGTTCCTCAGAAAACTGGGCATGACACTTCCAGAGGACTCTGTTATATTATTTCTGGGCTTATACACAGAGGATTCCCCTGCATGCAAAAAGGACACGTGCTTGACGATGTTTATAGCAGCCTTATTTAGAATAGCTGAAAGCTGGAAAGAATCCAGATGTCCCTTAATGGAATGGAGGCATGGATACAGATAATGTGGTATATTTACACAATGGAATACTACTCAGCAATTAAAAACAATGAATTCATGACAAGTGGTTGGATCTGGAAAATATCATCCAAAGTAGGGTAACCCAATCAAAAAAGAACAAACATGTAATGCAGTCACTGATAAGTGGATATTAGCCCAGAAGAACTGAATACCCAAGACACAATTCACATATCAAGTCATTCCCAAGAAGAAAGAAGGAGATGTACCTGGTCATGGAAAGGCTTGATCAAGCATTGTACGGGATTACCAAGACAGAGAATAGGAGGGGGTTGATCGGAGAACGAGCAGAGGGAAGTGGGTTTATGGGACTTATGTGGAGGGGGGAACTTGGAAAGGGGAAATCATTTGGAATGTAAACAAAGAATATAGAAAAGGAAAAAAGAGAAAAAAGCAAATATTATTTTCCTCATTGTCCCATGGAGACTTGAAATTCAGTTTCTAAAGAAAAGTAAGGTTTACTCTGCAGTCAGAAATGAGGCTCAGGTTCCCCTTCCAACTATGATGGAGTAAAGATGTAAATGCCTCCTGTCTACCCATGATCAATCAATCAAGAATATTCATAGATATTTGTGTGTGTGTGTGTGTGTGTGTGTGTGTGTGTGTCAGGACAGCATTCATATGAAGACTTAGGTCCCCAAGACCCAAATTGCTGCTTGGTATTTTCCAGTGCATAATGAGATTATTGGGTTTGAATATGATAATCTTGCAGAGTCTGTGTGTGTTTCTGGATTTGAAAAATGGGATTTTATGTGCAAAGAGTCCAAGTCAGAAGAATTAGAGAGAGAGACAGACAGAGAGAGCGAGAGAGACAGAGAGAGAGAAAGAGGGAGGGACAGAGAGAGGAAGGAAGAAAGGATGAAGGAAAGAAGAAAGAAAGAAAGAAAGAAAGAAAGAAAGAAAGAAAGAAAGAAAGAAAGAAAGAAAAAGAAAGAAAGAAAGAAACAAACAAACAAAGAAAGAAACAAAGAAAGAAAGAAAAAGAAAGAAAGAAAAAAGAAAGAAAGAAAGAAAGAAAGAAAGAAAGAAAGAAAGAAAGAAAGAAAGAAAGAAAGAAAGAAAGAAAGAAAGAAAGAAAGAAAGAAAGAAAGAGGATTTGGAGACCCAAAGAAGATACTATTTAAATTTTTGTCTGAGCATCAAAGTTAGTTGCTCAGAGATGTGACTACTTCCACTCTCATCAGTCATAATAGAAAGAACTTGTTACTGAATCTTTCCAAAGACACTGTTTAGTCATGGGACAAACTTGCCATAGACATGAGGATCCTTTTGAAGTATCCTATCAAAGTTGAAAATATACTTCAAAATGAATGGATAGATTTGAAATAATTACTTCTCACAAATTGATAACAAACACAGCAACAAAATAAAACAAATTACCCACTAACTTTAAAACCCATAATACTTGCTTTGTGTAAGAATTGGATTCCCTGGCATGCAATAAAGACACATGCTCCATTATGTTCATAGCAGCCTTATTTATAATAGCCAGAAGCTGGAAAGAACCCAGATGTCCCTCAAAGGAGGAATGGATACAGAAAATGTGGTATATTTACACAATGGAATACTACTCAGCAATTAGAAACAATGAATTCACAAAATTTTTAGGCACATGGTTTGATCTGGAAAATATCATCCCAAGTGAGGTAACCCAATCACAGAAGAATACACATGGAATGCAATCTCTGATAAGTGGATATTAATTAGCCCAGAAGCTCTGAATACCCAAGGCACAAATCGCATAACAAATGACTCCCATGAAGAAGTATGGAGAGGGTCCTGATCCTGGAAAGGATTGATCTAGCATTGGAGGGGAATATAAGGACAGAGAAAAAGGAGGGAGGTGATTGGAGAATGGATGGAGAGAAGAAGGTTTATGGGACATATGGGGAGGGGGGATCTGGGAAAGGGGAAATCATTTGGAATGTAAACAAAGAATATAGAAAATAAAAATATTTAAAAAAAATTCTGGTATTTCAAAATGAAAAGATATGACCCATAAGCAGAGGAAAACAGAAACAGATGCAAAAAGGACACAAAGAGTAGAATGTGCAGACAGGTGAACTGGTATGAGACAAACCAGGAATCCATTTCTACTGGGGACTGATAGAGTTGAGAAAAATGGAATCCCAGACTATCACTCTGAAGTGCTAATTGGCGCCAACATCAGCTGGGGGCAAGCATCATCAATACAGGACAGAAGGATTGAGTACAGAGTAGAAAGAGGAAGCTAACACCCTGAGATTCTGAACACTTCTTCATTGCCATAAAGCCAGGATATCATTTTCTCCCACCTTCAGGGATAGAAGGCTACCTGGGAGACTTATTGCTGAGAATGAAAACTAGCTGAGTTCTGTGGGTATAACCATGCTTATTCCTGGTAACACTTTGATTCTGAAATTTCTTTTAATAAGTTCATTTATTATGTTAAATAATGTATGAAAGTACTACAGACACAAACTTGTACCACTGAAAGAACAGAAGCTATATATGCCTAACTACAGAAGCCAAATATTCATTTCAATTAATATTGGACAAGTATTTGGCAAATATGTCTTCATGATAAAAAGTTCAAGATACTTTAGGAATACATGGACCATAGCTCATAAAAATAAGGGAAAAATAAACCTCTAGGCAAGATTAAACAAGACATAGGGAGTTTGAAAATATTTCTTCTTAAGCATGGAATGAGAAGATCCACTCATAATTGATGCAGTATGTGGGGGCACTGGGTGGTCTGTCCAGTTGACATTGCTCTTCCTATGGGGTTGCAATCCCCTCTACTCCTCCAGCCCTTCCAATATCAGCCTGATGGTTGGTTACAAGCTCCACATCTGCATTGGTCAGTTGCTGGCAGAACGTCCCATGGAACAGCCACACCAGGTTCCTGTCAGCAAGCAACTCTTGGCATCAGCAACAGTGTTAGGATTTGGTATCTGAAGACAGGATGGATCATTGTTGTTAATGTTGTTGCTGGTTTTTTTTTTGTTTTGTTTTTGTTATTCTTTCATTAATAATGTTATAAATCTGTTAAAAATTAAACTGCATTTAAAATTATTTAAAAAATATGCACTTATATCAGTTCTTAACACATCACAAAACTCAGGAAAACATTTCCAAACTTTCCCCTACATCATCAGACTATTTTGGAGTATTATAAATGATTTTAACAATGTCATAGCATTGTTCAATGATGCTCATTGCTTTTAAGATTGAAGAGGAGGTAGGCAGACATGCTAGGTAAAGGAAAAGATAAGATGCTAACTAGCTCCTCTGTTTCTCTCATTCACACACCATGCATGCAACAGTCTGGAAAAAAAGTATTTTTCTGCAGGTTTATCTGTTTTTACACTTCTCTTCTTACTTTGATTCATGGTTCCAGAATACTAAAACGGTAATGTGGCATTAGCAATGGTTCCACATAGTGGCTGAGACATACAGGGCAATATTAAGCACTCCAAATAGCTTCAAATCTGCAAATCTTCAGGTCTTGAAATTATATCTGACATGTGATTCAAATTATAGTTTGTGTTTTATAAAGCTGCCTTATACACTGAATTATCCAACAGAGCATCATTTTTTCCTGTGTAAAATATGAGGATAGGTCCCGAAGTGTCTCTTGTCCCAGCAGATTTGCCAGCCGACCGATATATAAACTTTAAAATATGTGTCTGTGCTTAGAGACATCTATTCAATATATAGCCTTTGTTCATTAAAATTAAGTTCAAAGCCAAAATAGTACCATAGCTTCTGTCTGAACATATCTTTGTAGGATACACATATTTTTCCTAATTGGAACTATAAAAGCATACCTTGGCCTTCTTTTCTTTATGGTAAGGCAGTTTTTTTTATTCGATATATTTTTTATTTACATTTCAAATGATTTCCCCTTTTCTAGCCCCCCACTCCCTGAAAGTCCCGTAAGTCCCCTTCTCTCCCCCTGTCCTCCCACCCACCCCTTCCCACTTCCCCGTTCTGGTTTTGCCGAATACTGCTTGGTAAGGCAGTTTTAAGCATAATACTTACAGATAATTCTTAATAGCAAACATTATTTGACTAACCACACACAGACACATACACATATAAATGTGTCATGCTTTATATTGCTAGATGAGACAAATAACCGGTTTACTATATTTGACCTTGGCTGGAAATGTGCACAGCTCAACATCTGTAATTTTGAACATGCACCTCTCAGAGTATGACAGATCATTTGTAGGAAAAGAAAGAAATCTTTACATCTAGGCCAGTATGTCCACCCCAAAAGTATACAAATAATTAAGATCAGCTGCATTTATAGTCCTAACTAAATGTTGAAAACTACAATGATTTTTGTAGTTATCTGAAATACTTGAGCTGTTAAATGGTTGTAAAAAAAATTAATGGGAGGGGGGAAAAGTTCAAAAGATAAAGCCCTTTCTGTGCAACTATGGAGACATGGGTTTTGAAGCCTGGCAGCTTCAAAAGAACAAAAAATGTAACAGTGCTGCAGCATAGGCCTGACTTCTTTGCACTTGGACTGGAGGGGCAGGTAATTGCTGTCCAATAAGACACTCTATCTCAAAAAATAATAAAGCAGAGAATGCCCTAGGAAGACAGCTGTTGTCCACTTTTTATATATGTACACACAAGTTTTAGCTTATTCATATAAAAATGTACATGCACTCACAGTGAATAGCAAAATATATTGAGCTTCATCCACAAAATCATCATGCTAAAATTGATTAAATCGTATTTTTAATGAGGATTGATATACAAGCTGTATCTCTGATAGTGCAGTTTATATAGTTGATTTTAATTTAATATTTTCTTTTTAAATTTTGTATACTTGAATATTTTATCTTTTATAATGCAGTTTATATTTTTGTTTTCAATTTGGTATTTTTATTTTAAATTTTGTATATTTGAATTTTTGTTTTGCCTGCAAAATATGCTTGTGTATTAGTGGTAAGGAACACGTGGGAGTGGTCAACCAATATTGGTTCAAACTTAAGGCCCAGGCCATGAGAGGCATCACATGCCTGACACTGCCTGGATGGCCAGCAACCAGGGACAATGACGAGACATCCCAGAGACCTAGAATAGAAGCAAACATGACAGGCAAAAAAATCCCATTAAGATAGAAAGAAAGATGAATGAAAGAAAGAAAGAAAGAAAGAAAGAAAGAGAGAGAGAGAGAGAGAGAGAGAGAGAGAGAGAGAGAGAGGGAGGGAGGGAGGAGGGAGGGAGGGAGGAAGGGAGAGAGAGAGAGAGAGAGAGAGAGAGAGAGAGAGAGAGAGAGAGAAGACAATGAAATGATTTCTAGTAGTCTTCTGTTATATTGATAGACCTAAGCCTAGCATAATCAACATTAGAGACCCTTCTTCCAGGAATGAAAGCAGTTTAGGGACACAAACCAAACATTAGGCAGAGCTGGGGGAATCAACCTGAAGTGGAGGGTGAAGTGTTATTGGAGCCAGAAGGCCCAGAGACTCAACTAAACTGAGCTCAGAGTCTGAAGCAGCAGTCAAAGAGCCTGCATGGATCTGAGTTAAGTCCTCTGCATATATGTCATGGACCTATAGCTTGATATTCTTGTGGGATTCCTAGGAGTGGAAACAGGGATCTGTCTCTGACTCTATTGTTTGAATGTGGGGCACTTTCCTCCTAATGGATTGTGTCTCCAAACCTTGATAAAATAGTTTGTGCCTAGTCTTACTGTAATTTGTTAAACTATGTTATGTTGATATCTCTGCTGTTTTCTGAATGAAAAGGAGGAGGCCTGAATCATGAGGAGAAGGTAGGTGGGGCACAGAATGGATGGGCCAGGAAACTGTAGTCAGGACATAATGTATAGGCAAAGAATAAAACAAATGTCCTGAGGAAGGACATTTGGAAAGACAGATCCAAAATGAGATTGCTCATGAGCTGACAGTTCTAGAAGCTGGATACTGAGCAGATGGCATGATGGGACTGGTTTTGTATATGCCGCCTTCCCATAATAAAATTATTATAAAACTGTAAAAATTAACATGCTCTACTATAAAATAAATACCAAACAAAAGGAAAATGGCTTAATAATTTACCTCATGTGCTCATCTAAATTCATATTTTGTGTGGTTATAGAAAATTTAAATCCATTCTCTCATAAAATAGAACATGGCTCATGCATTTCTTCCCAATCTCAGGATAGTCCTGGGACATTTAACTTGCATTTTAGTAAATGATATCAGATATTTTATACCTTGGATACAATATTTTATTTCTTGTCTAATATGAATCAGTCTGAACTGTGATTCAAGGTTACAATTAAAAATCACAAAGAGGGTCTGAGGAAAGAATCTTCTATAGCACTAAAGGTGAATAAGATTTTGTTCTTGTTACTAGACACATTAGATGTGAAGGATCATTTGTACTTCTATTCCAAATTATACCAATGGTAAGAGTTAGTCTCATCTGGGAAACCAATAATGTTGGTTTAGAAGATAGATGCATTCTGAACATCCTAATGGGCAAAGAGTGTAGCTCAGTGGTAGTCTTTGGTTTAGTGAATGCCTGTGTCACAGCCTTACAAAACAATAAAGCACCATTGTTAACAATCACTTGATATATATGGTTTGTGTAACAGCATGTATATATATATATATATATATAAAATTATATTATAGAAGTATATACATATTATGCAATTATATAATGTATATATACATATGATATTAAGTATAATAACATAATATATAATATACATATTATATAATATGTATATATACTATAATATGATGCAAATTTATATATATATATACATATATATATATATATATATAAAATTTGAGCAAGGATGGAATATAATTAGAAAAGGCAAGTTGAATGGAGAATGACTTCAAAGAAAGAAGTGTAATTCAGCAGGAGGTGAACTGGTTAGGAAAGAGTTGTGAAAAGATGTTTAAGATTTGCATTTTTTGAAATGGAAACAGATTTTCACTAACTGGACATCTGACAGAGGACTGATACCCAAAATACATAAAGAATTCAAGAAACTAGTCATTGAAAATCCAAGTAATCCAACTGAAAAGATGGGAACACATCTAAAGAGAAAATTTTTAACAAAGGAATATCAAGTGGCTAAGAACCACTTAAAGAAATGTTCCTCAGCAAAATGAAAGTCAAAACTACTTTGAGATTCCATCTTGCACATGTCGGAATGCTTAATGTGAAAAGGATAAGTGACAGCTTATGTTACCAAAAATGTGGAACAGGGAGAATGTGCCTCCATTGCTCATGGGAGTGCAAACATATACAGATGTTTTTGAAATCAATATGGTGGTTTCTCAGAAAATTAGAAATCAATTTTACCTCAAGACCTAGCTATATCACTCCTAGGAATATACCCTAAGGACACCCCATCTTACCACAGGATACTTGCTCAGATATGTTCATAGGAGCTTTATTCATAACAGCCCAACATGGAAACAACCTATCTGTCTCTCCACCTCAAGTATGGATAAAGAAAATGTGGTTCATTTACACAATGGAGTAACAATCAGGAATTAAACAAAAAAAGTACATCATAAAGTTTGCAGGCAAATCATTGGAACTAGAAAATATATCATCGTGAGTTATATAATTCACACCCAGAAAGACAAACATTGTATGTATTATTAATGAGTAGGTATTAGCTATAAAGTAAAGGGATAATTATGCTATAGTCCACAGTCCCAAAAAGGCTAAGTTACAAGTTGACTCAAGGACAAGATGCCTTGATTTCATTAGTAAGAAGAAACAGAATGGATTAGAATACACTGGTAAACCTGAGTCTAGCTTAATCATCATCAGAGAGGGTTCATCCAGCAACTGATGTGAGCAGATGGAGGCAACCACAGACGAACTTTAGGCATAGAATGGGAATTCTGCAGGAGAAGGGAAGGAAAGACGTAAAAGCCAGAAGGGTCAAGAACACCACAAGAACACAGTCCATAGAATCAACTCAGCAGGGCTCAAAAATGCTCACAGAGAGTGAACCAACAACTAGAGAACCTGTATGGATCTGACCTAGGTCCTCTGAGTGTAGGTTATGGTTGTGTAGCTGTTGTCCTTTTAAGACTCCTAGCAGTGGGAGAAAGAGCTATGTCTCTTTTACTGCCTTTGGGACCATGTTCTTCCTCATCTATGCCTCATTTAGCCTTGATATGAGAGAATGTGGTTAGTCTTATTTTAAATTGTTAGGCCATGTTTCTTCGATACTCCCTGGGAGTCCTGTTCTTTTCTAAAAGAAATGGAAGAGAAGTAAATCTGGGCTAGAGGGAAGGTCGGGAGAGAGACTTGGAAGCGGGTGGAGAGGGGAAGCTGGAGTCCGAATGTAATATATGAGAGAAGAATAATAAACAAGAGAAGAGAAATAACTCAGACCTGTCATGCATCCTTGTTGTTACTCAAAAGCACACCCCTTCAGAAGACACACTCCAATTCCCACGGTTAATTATTTATGATGCCCGGTTTAGATAAGGAACTCTGCGACACAGAACTTGTCTGTTGATGACTAATAATTGTTATCATACCTAATATTACTCTTCAAGATGATGCCAGGGAATACCTCTTGATCATATCTAGTGAAGGTTTCAGTGGACAGAATGTAATGGGAAACAATTTTGTGGCAAGATGAAAACATAAACATCTCAAGTGAGCCATCACAAAACTGATGTTAATAAACTAAGATAAAGCACTATCCCATTATGCAGGCAAGCATATATGAAATAAAATCTACATTACACTGATTCTTTAACCTGAAAAACAATAGAGTTAAAAGTAGCTACTTCATAGCAGTTTTTCTGGACACAACAGGGGAAGGAAACTTGTGTATATGAACTTAAAGTGATTACACATGGCATCCTAACCAAATCCTGGAGAAGCTCAAGCCCCACAAAATTCCATCATTGGGACATGGAGGTGGTCCCAGAGACCCACCCCTAGCTGAAGAGCTATTGGAAATTGGCAAATGCTAGGAGTAGGAGAGCCAGTTGTCTTTAAGTCCATGTGAGTGGACCATGCTCTAGTGGGTAGCCACATATAGCCAGGAATACACAGGCAACAAAACTTGAACTTTTTGTAAACTGGGTAACACACAGAGATGTTTGTCAGTTAAATGATCCTCTGTCAGAAAGCATACAGCATCTAGCGTATTTTTTCACTTCTTCCGTTGCTCACAGTCATTGTGTTAATAGCATCCTTATCTACAGGAGGAGTGGTCCTTTTCTAGCATCTCAGCAGCATCATATCCATTGGTCAGGTGCCTTAGCTCTGTTGCTTTCTACAGGAAAACTGACTTGGAAAGAACAACTCAATATGTTCAGAATAGAGCACAAAAAATGTTAGAAAATAGCTCATTGAATTTAAGGGCAGAGTTCTGGGGTGGCAAGCATGGCATGTAAACTATGAATGGATGCTAGAACATGCTTTAGAACAAGTTACAGACCAACAGTGGGTCCTGGACAGTGTCCCACTACTCCATCAGGACATGTCCATATTGTACGTCATAATTGTTAATGCTATCCTTACATAGAACTATCCCCAGTGTTTGTAATAAAATAGTTATGCTATATGCAGATTAAACACCATTTTGAAAATTGTACCTGTTTTCCAGAAAATAAAAATTATTTGGAGTTTTAATAATAGCAAAAATATTCTTCGCATGCTTTTATTCAAAAGACTGTACAATATTCTTAAATTAGAAACTGTATAATTGAATTTCAGTGTCAGCATTATCCTGAAGTTTCAGAAGAAAATTGCAACTGTGAAAATGCTGAAATTTTATTTTTTTTTTCATGAGAATTCCTTGGATACTTAGGTTCAATAGCTCAACTGATGATAGAAGGACTCATATCCTCTGATCTGTGTAGTGCTTTGATGTTATATATTTCAGTGAGAATATCTGCCTTTTCAAATGTAAATGCAAATATCTTATTAACCATTTTAAAAAGATCATCATTTTTAAATAGATTTCTCACAGATAATGAATCTTTTATGCCACACAGCATTTCCTTCAAAATTAGAACCCAGTATTTATAATGGAAGCATAAGAAGTTACCAATATACATTGGCAGATAGTAAGAAAATCTGAAAACCATAGTAAACACTCTTCTTACTTATAATTACATATATGTTTTTTTGATATTAGTTATTCATTTGGCCAGCATTTTCATTTAGTGATGGTAGAACAATTGATAAAATACTATTGATCTTTTTGATATTGAAAGCATTTTTATTCTGTGTAAGAGTAAATCTTAGAATCTTATATTTCCATACAGAGTTTCCATAGAAAGTTGCAATGTGAGAGCCCATGATTAAAAATTTATTTCATTTACTTACTTTTTGCCAGTGACCTTTGTATAACTAAGTAATTAATTTAAGTTTGTATTTCATCTTAATATGTTTTTTCAATTTTAAAAATCAATGTAAAAGATATACTATAAAGTTTTCTGTCATGTTTTTAGATCTTGTTATTCATTTTAATTGTTTTTATAATCCAGTCATTGTTCCCCCTCCCCCCAGTCCACCCTTCAACAGTTTCGTATCCCATTCCTCCTGCCCCAAGTCTCCAAGAGGATGCCCTCCACCCCAATCAGGCTTCCCTAATCCCTGGGGCCTCAAGTCTCTCAAGGGCTCAAGGGTTAGGCACCTCTTTTCCCACTGAGGCAAGACCAGGCAGTCCTCTGCTGTATATGTGTTGGGAAACTAGCTCATGTATGCTGCCTGTTTGGTGGCTCGGTGTCTGAGAGATCTCAGGAGTTCAGGATAGTCGAGACTGCTGGTCTTCCCATGGGGTCAACCCACCCCTCTGTTTCTTCCAGTCTTTCCCTAATTCAAACACAGAGGTCCTCACCTTCAGTCCAATGATTGGGTGTATCTGCATCTGTCTCATTCAGCTGCTTGTTGGGCCTCTTGAAAGGCAGCCATGCTACCTGTAAGTACAATATAGCATCAGTAATAGTGTCAGGGCTTGGAGCCTCTTCTTGAGATAGATCCTAGGTTAGGCCTGTCACTTGACTGCCTTTCTCTCAGTCTGTTCTCCATTTTTGTCCCTGCAGTTCTTTTAGACAGTAACAATTCTGGGTCAGAGTTTTTGACTGTGGGATGGCAATACCATCCCTCCACCTGATGCCCTGTCTTTCTACTGGAGGCAGATTATATGAGTTGATATAACTTTATTCCTGGTCAGATAGCACACGTGATGGTAAATTTCTAATTTCCTATATTTAATTGTCCTAAGAAGTGGTTACCATTGGAGAAAGTTCTATATGCCACTGAGAAGAATGTGTACCCTTACTGTTTGTGTTGAATTTTCTGAGATACCTGTTAGGCCTATTTATAACATCATTTATCTCTCTGGTTTTTGTCATATGACCTTTTCATTATTGAAAGTAGAACATTCACAATAATTACTATCTTTTTAATAATAAACATTTTTCTTCCATATTTCTGAATCTTTATTGGATTCTAGTATTATACTTTGTATTTGCTTTCTTATTTAATTCATCTCTTTGACTTTGTTCTCTAGGAGTATATTCATGTCATCTTTGAATTTGTTGAACATAGTTATAATCATTTTTGCCCTCTGCTTGTTAACTAGCAGAAGATTAGATTCTAACTAACTAGGGTGTCTGTGTTAATCTCAATTTAATATAAAAAAGAAGCTTCCCATATAAGGTTGGTAGAAGCACTAATTTTTGTGTGTGTGTGTGTAATGATAAGTTATGAGGAATCAGCTTAACAATCAGTACCATGTTCTTCCCTAGTACTTATGACCAGTCACTCTAAGTATAGGTTCTCTGGCTTAGTACCAGTGTCAGGAATAGGTTCTGACTATAGAGTGGTCCTTAAATCCAAGAATTCAATTTGAAATTTGTTGGTTAATCCCATGGCAAAAAGCACCACTATTGCACCAATGTCCACATCTTTTTTTTTGTTGTTTGTTTGTTTGTTTGTTTTATTCGATATTTTTTTTATTTACATTTCAAATGATTTCCCCTTTTCTGCCCCCCCCACTTCCTGAAAGTCACATAAGCCCCCTTCCCTCCCCCTGTTCTCCCACCTACCCCTTCCCACTTCCCTGTTCTGGTTTTGCCCTATACTGCTACACTGAGTCTTTCCAGAACAAGGGGCCATTCCTCCGTTCTTCTTGTACCTCATTTGATGTGTGGATTATGTTTTGGGTATTCCAGATTTCTAGGTTAATATCCACTTATTAGTGAGTGCATACCATGGTTGATCTTTTGAGACTGGGTTACCTCACTTAGTATGGTGTTCTCCAGCTCCATCCATTTGCCTAAGAATTTCATGAATTCATTGTTTCTAATGGCTGAATAGTACTCTATTGTGTATATATACCATATTTTTTGCATCCATTCTTCTGGTGAGGGATACCTGGGTTCTTTCCAGCTTCTGGCTATTATAAATAGGGCTGCTATGAACATAGTGGAACATGTATCCTTATTACATGCTGGGGAATCCTTTGAGTATATGGCCAGGAGTGGTATAGCAGGATCTTCTGGAAGTGACATGCCCAGTTTTCTGAGGAACCTCCAGACTGATTTCCAGTGTGGTTGTACCAATTTGCAACCCCACCAGCAGTGGAGGAGTGTTACTCTTTCTCCACACCCTCGCCAACACCTGCTGTCTCCTGAATTTTTATTCTTAGCCATTCTGACTGGTGTAAGGTAGAAGCTGGTGTTACTGTAGTTCACGTGGAGATAGAACCAATGATTATTTTTTCCCCTTCTGGTTGTATACATAACACTGGTTAACACTTATGGAAGTCAACCAGTAGAAATTAGGATTCTAAATTGGTACCAACTTGACTTTTCCATATTCTATGACTCAATTATGTTTTGTCATCAACAATAGGGTCTGAATGTTCTATGCCAGAGGGTGAGTTGCTGAATAGTATTTTGTTCACTTGACACAAACTAGGGTCACCTGGTAGAGGAATCCTAAATTGAGAAAATGCATCCATCAGATTGGCCAATAGCTAAGTCTGTATCCCATATTTTGGTCTGAGGATTGATAAGGGAGGATTCAATCCACTGTGACTGTGCTATCCTTGTGAAACAGGTCCTAAACTATATGTAAGGATATCTGGGAAAACCAATAATAAGAAACATCAAATAAAATATAGGGTCATAGAGATATTTTAGTGGTTCAGAAAATTCACAACTATAGCATAGAATATAGATTTAGTAGCTGTGGTTCCATTTCTATGAGATCTGTTACTCTCTTCTGGCTTCTTAAGGTACCTCATACATATGGTATTCATATAAACAAACAGTCCCACTCATATGCACACTAATAAAATATTTAAAATGGAAAACTCTAGGAACAAAATTTCATAAACTGACAAAATAGATGTATGAATGATACAGAAAAGTTTAGTATGATTTATCATCAAAGAAAAGCTTATTAAAATAAAATTATAAAATGCTATTATTCCTATATGAGGCTTGATAATTTCATTAATTTCCAAGTATAAACTTTATTAATTGGGTTGTAGTTCAAAGCTCTATTATTTAAGCGTTCATAATCTAAATTGAGCAGGATATTAAGGCTACCTTACTTTAGCCTTTCTACCTGTCAAATTGTGACTAGGAGTCATCTAGTGTTAGACTGTTTGCTATACCCAGCAGAATCCAGCTAAGGGAAAGTGAAGAATGCTTACAGAGTTGTAACTTCGTTCCTGGAATCTAGTTTGGCTTGTGTCCTGTATTGTCTCCGCCTGTATTCACTTGCCTTTTATCACTCTTCAGTGTGGTACTTTGAACCAAGGTTTGCATCAGTTCCTCTGGAAGTTAGCGCTAGACAAAACGGAAGCTTAGAAAATGGGCTTGTGACTTTAGAAAACCGAATCTGTTTGCAGATGTTCGTAACTATGTAAACAACTTCTATTAAACTCATTAACTCATTCAGAAAAACATGAATGAACTTTTAAAAAATTAAATTTTACATCTCTTCAGAAAGTCATGCTATGATTCTAATGATAAATCATGAGGAACACTTCTTTTCCAGGTTTTGGGTACTGCAGTTAGTAAGGGGTAAAGATCTATGTTGGCCTTTGTTATGCTGTTGCCCTTAGTAATATCTGGAAAGAGCTGGAAACATTTTATCAAGATTAGTAATGACCTGAGAGCCTGAGACAAATATTAAGTGCAGGTATAACGCACACAGGAATGATAATAGCGTTAACTATTGTTTCTACAAGAGTGATAGACGTTACATACTCATTCATTAAAGGTATTTGTTCATTACGATCCCTGTGTATTTACAACCCTGTGTGAAATGGGTTGAAACCACTTAGATTATTGCCTGAAAGACTAACTTAACTAATATTCAGACTCCTGTGGTTAGTGACTTTAGAAATTCTCTGGAACTTAGGGCAAATGAGTTCTGAAATTTGCCAAAACTATTTAACAAATTTTGTTTCACTTTGCTCAAGGACAACAGTTACTACTTTGGAAACATGGATGAGAATGTGGCTTATGAGTTTAGGAAATGATGATTAAATGGTTTTCTTTACTATGTTACTTTTTATTAATTGGTTATTTTATTTAGTTACATTTCAAATGTTAACCCTTCCTGTTCTCCCCACCACAAATTCCCATACCATGCCCCTCCCCTTTGCCTCTAAGAGGGTGCTCCCCCACCCACAACTTATTCCTACTAAACTCCTCTAGCATGCCCCTCCACAGCACCAAGGGTATCCCCTCCCATTGATGCCAGATAAGGCAATCCTTTGCTACATATGGATCTAGAACCATGGACCCATCCATGTATACTCTTTGGTTGGTGGTTTAACTGAGACAGAAACAAATACACACAGCCAACCACCAGACTGAGCCTGAGGATCGTAATGGAAGTGTTAGGAAAAGGACAGAAGGAGCCAAAGGGAACAACAACACCATAGAAAGAACAACGATGTTATTTTCAAGAGAACCCCTACTAAAGATGGCATGCACATGATCTGCCAAATATATTTCTTAGCCAAAATACTTTATTTATTGTAGTATCTTCAGGCCTGTATATGTACAGCAGACTTTGGAAAGTATCTTGTTGTATTCTGTACGAGGGTGACTTTATTTAGATTAACTTTCCTAAAACCTGTCTTCCTAAAACAATTCCAATGAGAAAGCCACCTCGTATTCATTTTTCATATGAGAGGTGTAAATTCTTTCACTTCCATGTGGTGATTTTATAATGCTCTAGTCTCCCACAAACAGGCAGGAGAATCTGGCTACACATAGGCACTTGGAAAAGACAATCTAGAAGGCTGACGATCACTACAGCCTGTGTTGGTTACTCTCCCCTGTGCAATGTCCCCAGTGATACGTGAGATATGTAGAGAGGGATATCCAGCCTTCTAGCACAGCCATGCCTTATCTTTGACAGCTACAGTCTTAGACACATCTCTGATTTGCAGTTTCTTTCTGCCTCTACTAGGCTTTTTTTTTCTTTAAAGGTTTTTTTCCTTTAAAGCTACTTTTCTGGACCTTTTCAAATGTTCTTCACTGTAGTTGTTTAAGCTGGCTTTTCTATTTTCACTCAGCAGTTTCTAAGTTCTAAGTGATACAGTATTTAATTTATAAAATCCTTTTCAGAAGTAGTAGGATTCAAGAAAGCTAGTAACTCAATGAAAATTGAAAAGAAATAGCACCAGGGAATACAAACTATCCCCCTTAGAAGGCAGTGACAATATACTAACAAGTGTGTAAACTATTTGTTTTCCTAAATGTGCTGGGAGCCATCCCTGGCACAGGTGTTTCTTTCTTCTTGGTTCTTCTTGAAGCAGTGGAGGGGGGAAGAGCATCTGCAGGTGTAAGACTTTGTCTTATAGAAAATTTAGGGTTGCTGTATAATAAAAGGTTTCCTTTTCTAAGTTTCTATGCTAATGTAGCTGACCTGCCTTCTGCGTTCCTCTGAAGCCAGAGACTGCAGTCTCAGGCATCTAACACCTCATCCTAAAGCAGCAGGAGATTAAAATAAAGGATTAGTTGCTAGAGCCTTTTCCCTATTGTCCAGATGCCCCTTGCTTGTCAGTCTAGGGTAAGTTAGAAACAATAAACTTCTATTGAACCAGGCGAAGAGAATAACACTTGCAGAAAGAAAAACTTCTACATAAGTGAATATGCATAATCTCACATAAATTCATACATACAGCTTCAAACATACATATTTTCACACAGTCAGCTGGGCCCGCCTTGCATGCGTTCTCACAATTTCATACTTACACACACACATGCATACATTCTCATAATTGCATACTTACACACACACTCAATCTTACATATGCATATGAAGCAAAAGACCAAGCACTGGTGCAGAAAGAACTCACTCACTCTGGATGGAAAATGGACTCCAGTATTTATTGCATTCAGAAAGAAAAAGCTTCCACCCTTTTAATGCTAAATGAATTAAATCCATGTTTGTAAGAAAAAGGCTTTGTTTCTCTTATTAAGACTGAGCCTGTCTTGTCCTTACCATGTGACCTGTTCTGTCCCATGGGGAGGAGAAACCTGCCCGCTCCTTCTGCTCTCTGCAACATCTTCTTTTTTCCTCTTTCCCTCTGCCTCCTGCACATTGTTCTCTTAGTTATTTTATGTTACCTATACTTTCTAATTTATTCCACTCTGCATTCTCCTTCTAATCTTGTTCTCTTCTGACTAAAAACTTTTCCTCAGTCAGTTCTTCTCTCAGCTTTGTTTCTCTCACCTAAATTCTTCTGGTCTCTCTTCTCTTTGTCCTCAGCCCTTAAACATCTTTCAGAATACACGATCACGTGTTGCAAAGTTCATCACAAGTTCACACAAAATACCAAGTTATAAATTGAAATAAAAGTTTACATCAGAGAATGTTTACATGCAAATCCATTAGGCGTAATTATCTAGCTATCAGTTGTCTTCTCTACAGGTTCATAGAAAGTTTAAAACCATATCTAAGTTATAAGTGAAGTTATGTACAGATAAACCTAGACAATATTTTATCTTCTGTCCTAACATCTATAATAAATCCTAGTTCCCTTTTTATGACTTTTGGTTAATTGTTTTACAACCTTTTAGAATGTGCTCTGAGTGGGAGAAAATCTGGTTGCCATCTAAGAACATTTAGCTTGTGACACTTGGGAGACTGGCAAAGTTCTCAATGCAGTTTTGACTATCAGAAAAAGATCCTAGTAGCAGTCCCATTATAAATGAACTTAATAATCACATGATCATTAAGTTTTATGATCATCATTAAAACTTAAGTCACCTATTTGTCTACATAGCATCACTATAAGACAGTACATCTTCGTGGGTCTGCAGAGATCTATTCCAAAGGGGTAGATCAATATTACTTTTTGATTATTACATATGTTTAATAATAACAAGAAAAGCATATTAATAGCAGGAATCTTTCCTAAAATTAGTCCCACACAGACTTGCTGCAACTTGGCTCACCTGTTGCAGATTATATAATAATCCGAAGCAGGCATTTCAGGATGGTCACCTGCTAGTATATTAGCTTGTTCGAATATGGCTTCTGACATAAATACAGTGAGAGTTTACATTAAAACAGCTCAGAAAATAGACAGGAATCATACTTTCACCCCTATGACACTTGTCTTAGGATAACAATTTTCTCTATCATTTTATCCTAATATTTGTAGCTCCCTTCCAGTAGTATATACTGCCTCACTTAAGAATACATAAGCATTTCCTGTGATGTATTTCTCTCTTTAGTGCACAACTCCAGAGACTATTCTAGTGGCTTCTTTAATTATTTTTCCCCAGTGACATATATAATTTATCATCTCTTTTTGTTTGTAAATTCTTCTGTGATGCACATGTGGTACATAACACTTTTTCCAGTAGTTAGAGTGTTTTGTAATAGTTTCTCTTAAATAAAATTACTGTATATATTGGAATGCACAATTTTAAAGTCTCATATTTATTACTAAATTTTTTTTATTTAAAATGCTACTAATTCATAGGGTAAAACCTTGCATGAAGTCTGTTGTCTTAGGGCAAACAGATGTAGAAAACTCACAAGAATGCTACTTTATTTATTTCTACATTTCTAGTTCTTATTGACACTGTAAATAGGGGATAATTAAGATGGGAGCAGCAGAGCTCATAATTTGATTTGCTTCCACTCAAGTCTGTAAATACATTTAAGGTAAACACTTAATTATTCCTTCCTACATGCCCCTCTCTATGCACTGGAGAATTGTGTTTTGGAGAGTACAGAAGAAATGCTTTTTTGCTCCCCTTTCAGCCTGCATTGATTGCCTTGAAGTTGACCAGGATAGGTTACTCCCAGCAAGTTTTATGCTGCATCTTAGCTCTCCAGCAATAGCCTGTGGGAATAGATTTCTCCTTGATCATCACCATCAGATTCCTTCCCGCAAGGCTTTGAACCCAGAGTCAGAAACTCTGAATCTGTATTTTTCTTGAAGTTGGGATCTCAGAAAAAGAAAGGAACTGAATTAATATATCGAAGGTCCTGTAAGATGGTGATCAGTAGCAGAAAGAAAGAAAAAGTGGGTTTATAAAAAGAAACAGATTAACATACTGTTCAGTGAGTAAAGATAATTGTAGTTAAACCTAAGGGCCTGAGTTTGATCCCTGGAAATTACATGGATACAAAGAACTGGATATTACAATGGGTCATGTGACTCTGGAATTTGCACACACACACCTACACACACAAGTGCATACACATGTATACATACACAAACACACATATGAATACACACATAAACACACACATGAACAAATACACATACATGAATTTAGCCACATGCATGAATACACACAAACACATATGCAAGTATAATTTAAATAACAAATGTGAAAAATGTATAGGTGTCCACTATTATTTGTGACTGAATGAGTTTAGACTCAGACTGAGATAACAAACTGTATAACAGATGGTATCTTTGCTGAGCCTACTAGCTTCCCCCTGAGTCAAACTTCCCAGCCCCTGTTACAAATTTCTGCCAAGAGCAGATGATTGACACATGTTCCCTTGACTCCTGAAGAAGAACAAGCAGCCTGCTCTTGGCTACACTGATAGATTGGAGCTGGCTAAACTTTCAGCTCCTGAGCCAGACTGCAGATGCCCCAGTTTTTGGCTTCACCAGGAGAACTCTCCACCCTCATTTGCAAGTCTCCTAAGAACTGTTCACATGAAGAATCACAGAGCATTAGGGCAAGTTTAACTTTTGAGAAGTCTCATCTGCCCTCCTCAAAAAAATAACCAGTCACCCATACAGGCTTGGGTCCTAGTCAGACATTCATAAAACAGTATAAACCTCTGAACATGCAGAAAACCCAGAATTTCCTAGAAGTCTGTGCACAATCACTGGATTGAAGTTTGTGACAGGACTTCCCTTAAGCCAGTTGCTAACAAGTTCAGGTTGTCTTGGGTTCACTTCTAAGAAGATGCTTCCAAGGAATTCTGAAGTCAGGTTTATCAGGGTCAGGATGTGGGTAATGATGTGGGTCTATGTCCTCCCTCCTACCATCCAGGCCATTGGGTCTTCATCCTTACTATATAGTTACAGATTTGGAGGTGCAATGTACACTTCAGAACTCTCTGAGGGTCGGGCTAAGGCTGGAACTTGCTATAAAATTTAACCAAGCCTGGTTTATTTTTTTATTCTCTCTAGTTTCTCTCACTCTCATACTAGTGTCGCCTGAGATCACTTACCTTATAAATCACTCATTTCCCTCAAATACTCATCAGCATCTTGGGTCATGAAATCTGAGACAATGGCCTGTCTTACAGAAGATGGAGGAAAAGCAGATACCTATATACAATAAAGTGAACGAACTGTTGGGTTGCAAGCACACTGTAGCACTTGATAGCTAGATACATATGCTGTATAAAGACAGCTTAGCCTTCTTACTAAGAAATAAATTCAATGTTATATGTTTTAGTTGCATTGAAATGTTTATTTGCTTTGGAACCCAGAGTAATTTTTGATAAAATAATGCCCTATACTTTGGTTCAAACCACAGGTAACCAACTTTTGGCATGTCAACATAATGTTGTCGTCTACAAATGTGTTGGGCCACTTGAATAGCTACTCTGGAATACATGTTGGCTCATAGGCTACAAGTTGGACATGGCTACTTTAAACTATTGCAGAGTCATTATAATAGCAACCATGCTATTGGTGAAAATAAATAAGCAAGTCACCAAAGAGCAGCATATGTTCTTTAACTATACATCAGAGCACTAAACCTTTAAAGCTCCTTTCTCTTTTGTTATCCCAACTCAGTATTCAAAATTATTTTTCAGAAGTCACATAGTTTTAGAAGGGGAAATAAAATAGTAATAGGAGGCAGAGGAATTGAGAACACTGGATAAAAGAGGGGAGATTGGGAATGGAAGGGGCAGCATCAGGTGTGGGAAGAGACAGAGATTGGGAATGGAAGGGACAGCAGCATCAGGAGTGGGAAGAGACAGAGAGTCATCCAAAGAGCCAGGAAAATGAATGGAAATCTGAATCTGCTAGTGTGGGGTAGAGGAGGGAAAGTGCCATAGACCTGGGGTGAGGTAGGCTTCCAGGAGTAAATGCCTGTGACCATAGACATAGCATCTATGTCTATAGAACCTAAAGTGGCCATCTCCTGTAACTAGGCAGGACCCCCCCCCCAGTGGAGGGATAAGGACACCAACCTGCCCAGAAACCTTTCAATCCAAAATTTGTCCTGTTTAAAAGAAATGCAGGGACAAAGATGGAGCAGAGACTGAAGTAATGGTCAACCAATACCTGGCTCAACTTGAAAACCCTACTATGGGCAAGCACCAATTCCTAAAACATTTAGTGGTGTTTTGTTATGCTTGCAGACAAGAGCCTAACATAACTGTCCTTTGAGATGTTCTACACAGCAGCAGACTGAAACGGATGCAGATACCTTCAGCCAAACATTGGACAGAGGTTGGGGACTCATAGAGAAGAGTTGATAAATGGGAAGGACTGGAGATCCTGAAGGGGATTGGAACTCAACTGGGAAGACCAAAAGAGTTAATTAACCTGGACCTCTGGAAGCTTTCAGAAGCTGAGCTACAAACTAAGAGCATATGTCTTAGGGTTTTACTGCTGTGAACAGACACCGAAAACAAGGCAACTCATAAATGACAATATCCAATTGGGGCTGCTAACAGATTCAGAGGTTCAGTCCATTATTCCCAAGGCAGGAACATGACAGCATCCAGGCAGGAATGGTCCAGGAGGAGCTGAGAGTTCCACATCTTCATCTGAAGGCTGTGAGCAGAATACTCACTTTCAGGCAGCTAGGATGAGGATTTAAAAGCCCCACACAAATAGTACCATGTCTACTCTTAAGGGGCCACACCCACCCCAACAGGGCAACACCTTCCTTGCTTGCTCCTCTATTTTCTTTTTTCTTTTCTTTTCTTTTCTTTTCTTTACTTTACTTTACTTTTCTTTTCCTTTTTTTCTTTTCTTTTCTTTTCTTTTCTTTTCTTTTCTTTTCTTTTCTTTTCTTTTCTTTTCTTTTCTCTCCCCCCCCTTTTTGAGATAGGGTCTAAGTAGTCCTTGAACTCACTATCTAGACCACGCTGGCCTCAAACTCAAAAAGATCTTCCTGCCTCTGCTACGGGAGTGCTGGAATTAAAGACCTGCATCACCAGTCCTGGCTTATTTGTCTTTACGAGAGAACCACAAACAAACACTTCAATAAAGCAATGATTGGTCACAGCAAGTCTAGAATACATTCTGACTACATCCTCTTACACAGGCCCATTCATTTGTCACTACCAAAAAAGTCTGAGGACCTAGCTCAGCGTTCAAACTCTGGTGCTTCCCCAGGGAAGCTAAAGGTGTGTGCTTGTGTTTAGTTCCCGACAGGGCAACGAAAGAACCAGTTAGAGAGAACCCAAAGTAGCAAAAAGCAGAAACAAAAACAGGACTCTCTTTCTCACCTCAGGCAGGTAATTTGGTCCTTTTAAATCTGCCTTAAAGCTCACAATAAACCAAAAGATTGGGTCACATCTTTAAACGGGGTACTTTTGGCCAAACCAGCAAAAACATCTCCACCAAACTTTTATCCTACTGATTCCTTCAGAATGCTGATCGTTTCTCACCTCATGGCCCTCTCTTTTCTCCAAGACACTTAGAACACCAGCACCTCGGAGTGTCTGACAGTGACCGAGACAATAAACCTGGTTCAGAGGAATAAAAATATGAAAGATGGACCTTTCCATTAGAAGCTGGGCGTTCCCAAAAGACTCCTGCCCAAGTCATCCACAACAAACAGCCAAGAGGGGAAGCGAACCAAAAGGTTGAGTGCTTTCTTTTTTCTTTTTCTTTTTTTTCTTCGATATATTTTTTTATTTACATTTCAAATGATTTCCCCTTTCTAGACCCCCACTCCCCGAAAGTCCCCTCAGCCCCCTTCCCTCCCCCTGTTTTCCCACCCAACCTTTCCTACTTCCCTGTTCTGGTTTTGCCCCATACTGCTTCACTGAGTCTTTACAGAGCAAGGGGCCACTCCTCCGTTCTTCTTGTACCTCATTTGATTTGTGGATTATGTTTTTGGTATTCTAGGTTTCTAGGTTAATATCCACTTATTAGTGAGTGCATACCATGATTCATCTTTTGAGTCTGGGTTATCTCACTTAGTATGATGTTCTCCAGCTCCATCTATTTGCCTAAGAATTTCAAGAATTCATTGTTTCTAATGGCTGAATAGTATTCCATTGTGTATCTATACCGCTTTTTTTGCATCCACTCTTCTGTTGAGGGATACCTGGGTTCTTTCCAACTTCTGGAAATTATAAATAGGGCTGCTATGAACATAGTGGAACATGTATCCTTATTACATGCTGGGGAATCTTCTGGGTATATGCCCAGGAGTGGTATAGCAGGATCTTCTGGAAGTGGGCTGCCCAGTTTTCAGAGGAACCGCCAGACTGATTTCCAGAGTGGTTGTACCAATTTGAAACCCCACCAGCAGTGGAGGAGTTTTCCTCTTTCTCCATGTCCTTGCCAACATCTGCTGTCTCCTGAATTTTTAATCTTAGCCATTCTGACTGGTGTAAAGTGAAATCTCAGGGTTGTTTTGATTTGCATTTCCCTAATGACTAATGAAGTTGAGTATTTTTTAAGATGCTTCTCCGCCATCAGAAGTTCTTCAGGTGAAAATTCTTTGTTTAACTCTGTACTCCATTTTTTAATAGGGTTATTTGGTTTTCTGGAGTCTAACTTCTTGAGTTCTTTATATATCTTGGATATTAGCCCTCTATCTGATGTAGGGTTGGTGAAGATCTTTTCCCAATTTGTTGGTTGCCGATTTGTCCTCTTGATGGTGTTCTTTGCCTTACAGAAACTTTGTAATTTTATGAGGTCCCATTTGTCAATTCTTGATCTTAGAGCATAAGCTATTGGTGTTCTGTTCAGGAACTTTCCCCTGTACCGATGTCCTCAAGGGTCGTCCCCAGTTTCTTTTCTATTAGCTTCAGAGTGTCTGGCTTTATGTGGAGGTCCTTGATCCATTTGGGGTTGAGCTTAGTACAAGGAGACAAGGATGGATCAATTCTCATTCTTCTGCATGCTGACCTCAAGTTGAACCAGCACCATTTGTTGAAAAGGCTATCTTTTATTCCATTGGATGTTTTCTGCCCCTTTGTCGAGGATCAAGTGGCCATAGGTGTGTGGGTTCATTTCTGGATCTTCAATCCTGTTCCATTGATCTGCCTGCCTGACACTGTACCAATACCATGCAGTTTTTAACACTATTGCTCTGTAGTATTGCTTGAGGTCAGGGTTACTGATACCCTCAGAATTTCTTTTATTGTTGAGAATAGTTTTAGCTATCCTGGGTTTTTTGTTGTTCCAGATGAATTTGAGGATTGATATTTCTAATTCTGTGAAGAATTGAGTTGGGATTTCGATGGGTATTACGTTGAATCTGTATATTGCTTTTGGCAAAATGTCCATTTTAACTATATTAATCCTGCCGATCTATGAGCATGATGTTTTTTTCCATTTTTTGAGGTCTTCTTCCATTTCCTTCTTCAGTGTCTTGAAGTTCTTGTCATACATATCTTTCACATGTTTGGTAAGAGTCACCCCAAGGTACTTTATACTGTTTGTGGCTATTGTGAAGGGTGTCATTTCCCTAATTTCTTTCTCAGTCTGCTAATCCTTTGAGTATAGAAAGGTTATTGATTTGCTTGAATTGATTTTATAACCTGCCACTTTGCTGAAGTTGTTTATCAGCTGTAGGAGTTCTCTAGTGGAGTTTTTTGGGTCACTTAGGTAGACTATCATATCATCTGCAAATAATGATAGTTTGACTTCTTCCTTTCCAATTTGTATCCCTTTGACCTCCTTATTTTGTATAATTGACCAAGCTAGTACCTCAAGTACAATATTGAAAAGATAAGGAGAAAGAGGGCAGCCCTGTGTAGTCCCTGATTTTAGTGGGATTGCTTCAAGTTTCTCTCCATTTAGTTTGATGCTGGCTACTGGTTGGCTGTATATTGCTTTTACTATGTTTAGGTATGGGCCTTGAATTTCTGTTCTTTCCAAGACTTTAAGCATGAAAGGATGCTGAATTTTGTCAAATGCTTTCTCAGCATCCAATGGTATGACCATGTGGATTTTTTCTTTGAGTTTGTTTATGTAGTGGATTGCATTGATGGATTTCTGTATACTGAACCAACCCTGCATCCCTGGGATAAAGCCTACTTGATCATGGTGGATGATTGTTTTGATGTGTTCTTGGATTCGGTAGGCAAGAATTTTACTGAGTATTTTTGCATCGATGTTCATAAGGGAAATTGGTCTCAAGTTTTCTTTCTTTGTTGGATCTTTGTGTGGTTTTGGTATCAGCGTAATTGTGGCTTCATAGAAGGAATTGGGTAGTGTTCCTTCTGTTTCTATTTTGTGGAATAGTTTGAAGAGTATTGGTGTTAGGTCTTCTTTGAAAGTCTAATAGAATTCTGCACTGAAACCATCTGGTCCTGTGCTTTTTTTGGTTGGAAGACTTTCTATGACCCCTTCTATTTCTTTAGGGGTTATGGGACTGTTTAGATGATATATTTGGTCCTGATTTAATTTCGGTATTTGGTATCTGTTAAGGAAATTGTCCATTTCCTCAAGATTCTCCAGTTATGTTGAGTATAGGCTTTTATAGTAGGATTTGATGATTTTTTGGATTTACTCAGTTTCTGTTGTTATATCCCCTTTTCATTTCTAATTTTGTTAATTTGGATACTTTCTCTGTGCCCTTTGGTCAGTCTGGCTAAGGGTTTATCTATCTTGTTGATTTTCTCAAAGAACCAGCTCCTGGACTCGTTGATTCTTTGTATGGTTCTCTTTGTTTCCACTTGATTGATTTCAGCCCTGAGTTTGATGATTTCCTGTCTTCTACTCCTCCTGGGGGAATTGGCTTCTTTTTGTTCCAGAGCTTTCAGGTGTGTCCTTAAGCTGCTAGTGTATGCTCTCTCCGTTTTCTTTTTGGAGGCACTCAGGGCTATGAGTTTCCCTCTTAACACTGCTCTCATTGTGTCCCAAAGATTTGGGAATGTTGTGCCTTCATTTTCATTAAATTCTAAAAAGTCTCTGATTTCTTTCTTTATTTCTTCTTTGGCCACGGTGTCATTGAGTAGAGTATTGTTCAGCCTCCATGTGTATGTGGAATTTCTGTTGTTTTTGTTGCTATTGAAAACCACTCTTACACCATAGTGATCTGATAGAAGGCATGGGATTAGTTCGATCTTCTTGTATTTGTTGAGGTCTGTCTTGTGACCAATTATATGGTCTATTTTGGAGAAGGTACCATGAGGTGCTGGCAAAAAGGTATATTCTTTTGCTTTAGGGTGAAATGTTCTATAAATATCAGTCAAATCCAATTGGTCCAAAGCTTCAATTAGTTTTACTGTGTCCCTGTTTAGTTTCTGTTTTCCTGATCGGTCCATTGAGGAGAGTGGAGTGTTGAAGTACCCCACAATTATTGTGTTAGGTGAAATGTGTGCTTTGAGCTTTAGTAAAGTTTCTTTTATGAATGAGGGTGCCCTTGCATTTGGCTCAAAAATGTTCAGAATTGAAAGTTCTTGGTGGATTTTTCCTTTGACCAGCAAGAAGTGTCCCTCCGTGTCTCTTTTGATGACGTTAGGTTGAAAGTCAATTTTATCTGATATTAGAATGGCTACTCTGGCTCGTTTCCCGAGACCATTGGCTTGTAAAATTGTCTTCCAGCCTTTTACTCTAAGGTAGTTTTTGTCTTTGACATTTAGGTGTGTTTCCTGTATGCAGCAAAATGTAGGGTCCTGTTTCCTTAGCCAGTCTGTTAGTCTATGTCTTTTTATTGGGGAATTGAGTCCATTGATGTTAAGAGATATTAAGGAATAGTTATTATTACTTCCTGTCATTTTTGATGTTATTTTTATATTTGAGTGGTTATCTTCTTTTGGGTTTGATGAAGGAAGGTTACTATCTTGCTTTTTCCAGGGTCTAGTTTCCCTCCTTGTATTGGAGTTTTCCTCCTATTATTCTTTGCAGAGCTGGGTTTGTGGAAAGATATTGTGTAAATTTGGTTTTGTCATGGAATGTCTTGGTTTCTCCATCTATTGTGATTGAGAGTTTTCCTGGGTATAGTAGTTTTGGCTGACATTTGTGTTCTATTAGAGTCTGCATGAGATCTGCCCAGGATCTTCTAGCTTTCATGGTCTCTGGTCTGGTGTGATTCTGATACATCTTCCTTTATATGTTACTTGCTCTTTTTCTCTTACTGCCTTTAATATTCTTTCTTTGTTTAGTGCATTTGGGGTTTTAATTATTATGTAGCAAGAGATATTTCTGCTCAGGTCCAGTCTGTTTAGAGTTCTGTAGGCTTCTTGTATATTCAGAGGCATCTCTCTCTTTAAGTTGGGAAAGTTTTCTTCCATAATTTTGTTGAAGATATTTGCTGGCCCTTTCAGTTGTAAATCTTTACTCTCATCTATACCTATAATCCTTAGGTTTGGTCTTCTCATTGTATCCTGGATTTCCTGCATGTTCTGGGATACAAGCTTTTTGCATTTTCCATTTTCTTTGACTATTGAGTAAATGGTTTCTATGGTATCTTCGGCATCTGTGATTCTTTCTTCCATCTCTTGTATTCTGTTGTTTATATTTGCATCTATGGCCCCTGATTTCTTCTCAAGGTTTTCTATCTCCAAAGTTGTCTCCCTTTGTGATTTCTTAGTTGTTTCTACTTCTGTTTTTAGATCCAGGATGGTTTTGCTCAGTTCCATCATTTGTTTGTTTGTGTTTTCCTGTAATTCTTTAAGAGATTTTTGTGTTTCCTCTTTCATGGCTTCTGCCTCTTGACTTATGTTCTCCTGCATTTCTTTAAGGTTTTTTTTTTTTTTTTTTTTTTTTTTTTTGCGTTTCTTCTTTATTGGCTTCTATCTCTTGAGCCTTATTCTCCTGCATTTCTTTAAGTGATTTTTGTGTTTCCATTATACGGGTTTCTAGTTTATTCATGTTCTCCTGTATTTCTTTAAGAGATTCATTTATATCCTTTTTGTGTTCTTCTAGCAGCATCATGACCAGTGATTTTAAATCCAAATCTTGTTTCTCTGGTGTGTTGGCATAACCAGGACTTGCTGATGTTGGAGAGTTTGGTTCAGATGCTGCCATATTTCCTAGATTTCAGTTAGTAGCGTTCCTGCATTTGCCCTTTGCCATCTTGTTCTCTGGAGTTAGTTCGTCTTGTCTCTTTCTGGTGTTTGAGCCTCCTGAGGGGCTCGGGGGCTAATTCTGCAACACTGGATGGCTGGGTTTCCCCTGTAGCAGATTGCTGATGTGCTGTCCTCCTCTTGGGTGCCCTTGCAGCCCTAGTGTGCTTTGCCCCAGATTATTTCTGTGAACCAGATAGTGCCTGTTTGCTCCTTCAGGGAGTGCTGAAGGGTGTATGCTGCAGGGACCTTTTCTGCATGCTGATCACTCTGCTGGGCAGCTGATCTCCCAACTGGGTTGGTGCACACAAGGCTAGCCTAGCTGCTCAGGCCCTGAGTCTAGGCAAAATCCTTGGAGGTCAGAGCAAAGTTCCCCCCGGGCTATGACTGTTAATCCAGGTGGCCAGGATGGTGGGCATGCACGCGAGCGTGCGTTCCCTGAAAGTGCTGGGAGAGTCTGCTGGGCTAACAAACTTCTGGCCGGGTTGACACACAGATGGCCCACTGAGCAGCCCAGTTCTTGGGGTCAGTCTCGGGCCTGTTAGGGGCCAGACCCCTGCTTTGTTAGCTTTGGGCTCTGCCTGTTAGTCGGCTCTGACCGACCGAGCTCTCTGGTGTCCTGTAGGCAAAATGGTGGCGCGCATGCTGGGCCCGGGCAAAAAAGTTCCTGGTTGGGTTGGCACCCAGATGGCCCCCGAACAGCCCAGGGCCTGGGTGAAGGCCAACGCCCATCGGGCTTAGACCCCCGTGATGTTGGCCTTGGGTTACATTTGTGTACCTCAGGCTGTCTGATCTCTCTGGAGTATGAGAACCAAAATGGAGGCGAGTCTCTCATGACTGGCCGGAGGCACAGTTGGTTGAGTGCTTTCAAGATGGACTGTCGCACCTGATACTGGAAGAGAGCGGGCTCTGCAAGGCCACTGCTGGGGCTTCGAAGGCGAACCACCAAGAAGGGGCTGCCTTCTGCATCCCACAGGAACAGTTCTCCTCCCAGGCTGAAGACCAGGTTTCTCATCGGCAAATGCGGAGGCAGAGGCAGACACGAGGGTGAAGTCTAAGCCTCTGGTTTCTCCACTTCCGCTGGCCTCTGATTCTTCAGGCCCTCGTGGAGCCGCAAGAACATGATGTGATTAAGAAGTCAGCTCTACCACAGCTCTCCATCGCCCACAGGCCCCGGGGCAGCCGCCATCTTGGACTAACCAACACCTTCTAATAGTACCACTCCCTGGGCCAAACATATACAAACCATCACAGCACACATGGGCAGGACCAGGACTGGAGCACATATGTAGCAGAGGTCCCCTTATAGCTCTGAGCCCATATGGGCTCTCCAACAACTAGATCAGGGGGTGTCCTTAAAGCAGCTGCTTGTTGGTGGAATCCATTCCTCTAACTGGCTTCAGTGAGAGGATGTGCCTAATCCTGCAGAGACTTGATGTGCTAGAGAGTTAAGGAAATACCCAGGGGCAGGGGTCACCACCCTCTTAGGAGAGAAGGGGAACTGGGAAGGGGTTTGAACTCTGTGAGGGAGGACTGGGATCAATGGGCAGCATTTGAGATGTAAATAAAAAAGTCACTGAGTTTATAAAAGAGAAGCAGTCAAAGCCACATAGCTTGAATTCAAGCTTTTGGACGGTTTCTGTAAATCCTGGAACTAGAAATTTTACATTCTCGTTTAGTGGCTTATCATTAGGAATGACTTTATCAAGATAGATCTCTTGTGAAGGTATCAAAGTCATATGGTGGATACACCCAAAGGGGTATTTTTCTAAGCCTTGAGATAGCTTACAACTTAATGAACATATCATGTTTAAAAGGTATCATATTTTATTACTTTCATTGTATATGGCAGCTGGTTGTAGTGCTTAAATGTTTACTTGAACAGCAAGGTATTTCATGTTTACCTCTGGATACTTTAATATTTTAATAAGCAATTATCTGTAATAGGGAGAGTTGGAAGACACATTCCTTAATTAATCCCACTCAGTCTTTGGCATTTAGTAGTCCTGGGTTTCTCTTCTCCTTTATCACAAGGCACAGTGGTTTTCAATGCGTGTATTCTGTCTAATCTTATAAATGACTGTCCTAGCATTTCCCCCCGCCATTGAAATACTAGCTCAACCTTACCTAATCTTAGGAGCATACTCAATCTAGAAGGTTTCTAGAGATATCTGAATTTTAACAAGCTTTCAAACTTTCTAGCTGAGTCTTTATTTTCCAAGCTTTAAGATCTGTGAATAACTCTAACGTTTCATGAAAATATGTCTCTGCTGGAGAGTGCAAGCCCTCACCCACATTAAGGGAGGGCGATCCTTTAAGCCATGAGCCTATTTCCTCTTCAAATCTTTCCCTGCTTTATTCTCTGAAGCACAGACTCAGCCTCGCTCCCCATGCATCTTCCACCACTTAATTCCTATTCCACCTCTGGGCTATCATTTTGAAATATATAGTATCAGAGGTAAAAAAAAAAAAGTCTCAAGAGAAGATATGATCCCTCAACATATTTTATGGTTGAGTCTACAGGAGAAGGAAATAAAAAATTTTAAAAGCCCTAGATTTAATGAAAATGGGAACAAATCATACTGGAATGTAGTTCCAGGTATGAGCTACAAGCACATTAAGGAATGCTGAGGTATGTGTGCTTTATTTCCTAATGCCCTGAGCACATAGTGATTTAAAATAGTCATTAAGGATTATGAAAATGTGCAGAATTAATGTGCAATGATTTTCCTTTGGATGAGTCTTTTTTTATTATTTTATTTTTTACTTCACTGCCCTCTGTCGTTTTGCCTTCATTCCTACACTATCAGTTGATCTGAGTTCAGAGAAAACAAAGGCAACTTATGTGACCCCACAATGGTCAAGGTTGAAGTGGTAATGGAAAACACGTGACAGATACACAGGATTTAAAAACAAAAAACCAAAACAACAACAACAACAAAACAACCAACCAAACAAACAAACAAACAACAAACCAGGTTCACATCCAACTCTGTGGTATACTAGTTATTCTTACCTTGCTAATTTTTTTCCTGGCTTCGTTAAATGCTATAAACCCCACCAATTACTTTACTCATATCTTAAGTTGTATCTAGTGTGATAATGCTTAGAAAGCATGTGATGCAGAGCCCTATACCAGGATGACAAAGCACAAATGTCTCTAAATATTAAAGATTTTTACAGAATTGTGATCAATTAATTAACTTATAATCCTAAATAATGCTTTTGTTTTTGTAAGATATATTTACATAGTTATAAATGCATTTCAATGATGGAAAGATTTATCAAGCACTAAGTTGAAAACCCAGAACATTATATATTGAGCATGGTGTTACATGCTTTGAAGACCAGAACTTGGAAAGGGGAGTCAGGAAACTCCCAAGTTAAAACAAGTTTGAGGCCATTTTTAGCTACATGAGACACTGTCCAAAGAAACAAACAAATTCTAATCAAATAAAGGTAAAGGCTACATTTCAAGGCTACAAAATCATCTATTCTCAATGTCTCAGATCATCTTGGTTATATCACTTATTTATTTGTGTGACAAACAGTTGTTATGCCATTTTGAGTCATGAAAACTAGTCATCCATTACGTACATGTACTGGATCTTTTCTTTTTCTCTAAAATATAATTATAACATTTAACCCTTCCATTTTCTCCCTTTTACTCCTGCTGGGTCTGATATTCTTCCCAAATTCACTGCCTCCTTTCTTTAACCATTGTTGTTAGATATACCTACAAATAATCAACATACAAACACAACCTGGTAATTTAGTTCAGAGTTGCCTGCATGTATATATTTCTAGAACTTGCTACTCAGTATTGGATAATTAATTGGAGGCTCATCCTTTGGGAAGACTAATTCTCCCTCTCCCAGTAGTTGTTAATTGCTTATAGTTCCTCATTTAAGAGTGGGACTATGTGAGATTCTCTCCATCTAATTTGAGATGTTAACTGTTGATGGAATTGCTAGGCTTAGTTAAGACAGCTATGTTGAAATTTCATGGGTATACCTTCCCTATCATAGCTAGAAGCCACAATCCTACAGGAGACTTCCTGTGTCCTTTCTCCTTCTTTCTCTTCATCCTCAATGTCTCTGGTCTTTGAGTGCAGGATTTGTGTTGGAGATATATCAAGTGAGGCCAGGGACCCTGCTGTCAGCTGTTTTCTTAATTTTGAGTAGTTGTGGCTTTCTGAAATGCTCTCCTCCTGATGCAAAAAGCAGCTGCTTTGATGACAGGTAAATGGGTGTAAAGATACATATTTAGAAGAATAAGGTTAGAAATTATACTGGTTTAGGAAAGTGGGGAATATGCTTTGGAAAACATGGAACACACAGTTCACAATTCTAGTTGTTACAGAAGAAAAGGAGGATGATAGAGGGAGAGGAGAAAATATCTCTCAGGTGTTGAAGAGATATCTCATTTTAGCAAAGCATTTCACATGCAATTTGCGAGGATTTGAGTTTGAATTGTCAGCATCCATGTGAAAACTTGGTAAGCTAGAACATTGGTCATTCCAAGATTTCTATAATGAGATAATAGGTCAAAACAATATATCCCTGGATGGCCAATGGGCTAGTGATGTGGTGTGTGCAATCATAAAGAAGAAACTGAGCCTGAAATGTAGATATACAGTCAAGATTGTCTTTTCATCCCTATGTATATGCCAGGGCATGTGCATACCTGTATTACACATGTGTGAACACATAGGTGCACAAATACACAAAGAGAAGAATTAATATGACTTGAAAGTAAAAGGACAGTAATGAAAAATAAAAACTTAGTAAGCTCTATGTATGGAATTTAGTAAATAGGAAAATATTTCAAAAGATGTTTTATTTTCTGATTTATTAATTCACATGAATTGTTGCGCATTATATGAATGAGATATGTAGGTGGGGGAGATGTGTGTGTGTGTGTGTGTGTGTTCACATGCATATAAAGAAAGGCCGAAATATAAACTCAACTGTCATGGACTCAGGGCCTCTAATTTGTCTGGGGTTGGGCAAGAAGCTTAGAGACCAGATATCTCCAGCATTGCTTTTACAAATGTGGGCCAGACTGACCACATTTTTAAAATGTAAATTCTTGTGCTTGCCAGGGAAAGTCTTTACTGACAGCCATTTCCCTAATCTCCTTCAGAAAGTTTTGAAAGTCATGTCAGGGCTGTTAATGTTGAATGTGCAGCTAATGCTATGTATAACATGATCTAGGTTTCAACTATTGAATTTTCTGTTTTCATTTTCAGTGTAGCAAATTAAAAAAATACAAATAAGCCATAGTATTCTATCCAGCAAGAGCACATTTCATTTATATACCTATAATGTTAAAATCATATACATTTTCACTAATTTATTCTAAATTTCCAAGAATATAGAATATAATTCCTCCCAACAGAGGAAGAAATGTCAATCTTAACAATTTCAATAAATGCAATGAGATTTTTAGAGAAATCTACTGCACAGCTTTTGACTGGAAAATGATAGAGCAGGGTTGTTTGCAGATTCTTAAGGTTGCTTCACAAAAGATATATAAACAAAAATTGTCAATTACTTAATGAAGCTGAGGTGCAAGTTTTCAACATAAGCTTACAAGGTTGACATTCTATTGTCCCTCTCTTACCAAAAATAAATTATCCCCTTTTTTAATACAGTTATATATCATTTGTAAGAACATAAAATTCAATGGAAAGCCTGCAGCTTTAAGCCAACCTAAAACATTGAGCATAGGGAATGCAATTTTAAAAGGCAAGTTAGAGAAAAATTATTGATAATCATTTATTACTTTTCATAGTTATTTACCCTAATATTTCGCCCGGTGATGGCCCTAACATTAAACGTTAACATATAGGTTTTGAGTCATTGCAAATAAAGAGGTGGTGAACTTCATTCAGCATGGGATAGGCCACTTGTCATTGACCAGTGACACCAAGATCAAGAATGCAGACAACATCCCTGCAGCACAAAAAATGCTTTAGAAGCTGATTGCCTTCTGACTCCTGTTCTGATTGATTGTTGCTCTGTACTTCTGTGTCACATACCTGTCTTTGGATTCAAGCTTTCTTTCATCTTTTCAAGGCTTTATGGCCAAACTTACAAAGCTCTTACTTTTACAAAACTCTTTCTGTTTTGGAATCAGCTTTAACCATTTTCAGTGATGGATTTCCCTATTAGTTGTGACACTCTCGACTCCTCAGTTTCAACAAGGGACCTCTTGTATATTGACTTCAGGCAACCAAAGAGAAAGATACTTGTTTTGCAACTTAGTTTTGGTTTCCTTGTAGCTGTCTTACCATCTAAGATGTTTAAGATTGGTTTTTCTGGGCTAATTATTTAGACTTCATCACTTTTCAAAATTTGGGGTCAACAATCAAGAAAAGAAGCATCTAAATAATTGCTGATAGTGTACTGATACCATACTCATTAGCTAATGTTATTTTTAAAACACCAATAGTTAAGAGATAAATAACTTTTTCTTGTACAATGATTTTCCTACAAGCATTGCATAGGTAAGTATAGTAACTGTAATGTCTAATCCTTGCCCGATGCCTAGAGACATTTCTTTTTCCCTTTCATAATCTACTCTTGGAGAAAATGTTTATATTGCTTTGGACACATGGCTATTCACCTCTAGGAGGAGACATAATTTAAAATACATTTTAATCTATACATTTAATAGCTCCCAAACATTTCTTTGTTTTTCATAAAAACACATTACAATAGATGCAGGAATAGAACATCTGTCAAACAAGTAGGGCTTTGCATGTGAAATGATTCAGAAACAAGCAAATAGGAATCTTACAAATGCTAAATATCTGAGAATGTTTAAAAGAGTGAAATGTGGAATTTAGTCTTCACTCCTTGACCCAAGAATGCCATTGTGATAAAATAACTGTTAGATTATAACACAAAGCAGACAGATGCCATTATTAGAGGAAAGCCATGTGAAGACTACAGAGCAGCAAGGATAAGATGGGCATTCTCTTGTTGGCACCAATAGTAACTTATGCTGGCTTGAGTGGATGTATTTAATGCTGGAAATCTCTTTCTTAGCGAGGGGCAATTTACATTACCTTAACATTTACATTTCTGTTTCTCTCATGCCTTGGTGAGAGGGAATAGTAGCTAGGTTTTGTACTATTTTTGTCCAAAATTTTGAAAGCATCGAAACTTCCTCTTAAGAACTGGAATCAAGGCATAGAGAAGTAAACATAGGAAGACAGACATTCAACAGCATGCAAGACTCCAAGGCTGAGCTTAGCACCTGCTCTGGATCTCTGCATGAGACTCAGAGGTGAAGGGCACAGGATATTACTGTATCAGGTATGTGATCCATAAAATAACTCTTTGAGTCTTTTGTAATTATTAGCAACAGTGGTGTTGCATAAATATAGGATTAATTTAATGACTTAAAACCACCTTACCCTGGTGGTGCAGGCATATGATCCCAGTGAGTCAGGAGGCTGAAACAGGATTACAAGCTCAATATCAGTTTGAATTATAAAATATGCTGAAGACTAGCCTGGGAAACTGAATAATATCTTGCCATATACAGTAGCTGTGGGAAAATCTGATTTACTCAGGAGCATTATTTATAGTTTCTAATATTGTTGACTTGTGAACGTTTTAAAGGAGAACTCATTCATTAATATACCTATCTCTGCTTTGTCTCTGCCTCCATTTCTTTCCTTCCAAGTTCTCACTATCTTTGTTCTACAATTGTTTTAGATCCTAAGAACAACTCATGTCCTGTCTTAGTTAAGGGTTCTATTACTGCAATGAAACATCATGACCAAAAAGCAAGTGGGGTAGGAAAGGGTTAGTTCTGCTTACACTCCATCATAGAAAGTCAAGATGGGAACAAAAAGAGGGGAGGAATCTGGAGGCAGGATCCATTGCAGAGAGCATGGAGGGGTGCTGCTTATTGGCGTGTTCCCATGACTTGCTCAGCCTGATTACTTAAAGAACCTGGGACTACTAGCCTAGGCTAGACCACAATGGGCTGAACCTTCCCCCATCAGTCATCAGTTAAGAAAATATCCTTCAGGTATGATTACAACCAGATCTGTGGAGGCATTTTCTCCACTAAGGTTTCCTCCTATCAGATGACTTTAGCTGGCATCAAGTTGACATTAAACTATTCAGTATACCACCTTATATAATATCTAGGTTCTTGATCCCAACCTAGATGTGCATGATGGATTCTGTGATAAAGTTTCAATGTAGTGATCAGTCTATAGTTAGATGAAGACCATCTGGAGTTCTGCCATAGACACCTCCAAACCATTGCCTTTGCTTTTCTTTCATATATAAGAAACTGCTATATATCAGAACAAATAGGCAATAGACATCCTTTGGTCACTTGACCTCTGTTCTTCCCAATATGGCTATGCTGAGTGAAAGGACGTTCCTGCCTCACAGGTACTCATATTCTTACTAGCTCTTTGATGCAGCCAAGTCTATTGGGCTCTTCATGGAGCTAGTCTTCTTGCCCTAAGTATGGTAGTAGTATGTCAACATGCCATTTTTGGTTTATGTCTATTAGATATAGATCATACAGAGAGCCAATTATGTCGAATGCCTTAATCACTTTTAGTCTGCATTGTGGTTTTCCTTTAAACGACTTGAAATCATGCTCCAATTACTTCAGGAAACAGTTCTGTTTACATTTCACTCTGAGAGATGCCTCACCTCTCAGCAGAAATACTGATTTTTCTGCTGCTAACAAAGCTTTAATTTTGTATGCTTAAAGATGTAGGAGATGACATTTTTCTGTGTCACAGGTAGAAGATAGCTCACAGTGGGCTCAAACCTCCAGCACTGGCCAGTCATACCCATATAAAACAGAGACATAGCAGGAGAAGGCAGAAAAATCTCCACACTACTACATCTGCTAGCCCAACAGTGGGATTCATTCTCTGCTGCTCATTGCTTCCTAGTCTGTTTGCCAGAGTGACAGATCTCTGATAAGAGCTTTAATCCACTGACCTTCTTCTTTGATGCTTTCCATCATGCTCCCAGACTTAGGTAGCAATTTCATTGCACAGGCACGGTGAACAGACTCTGCTAATGGCTTTTGGCACTGTGCTGTAGCCACCAGAGAGTATCTGAATATGACAAAGCATCTGAGCCATGTGAGTTAAAAAGGAAAGATCTACCCATGTGAATAAACCTATGTTTTTCTCCCGTCAACTGCAAACAGTTTGCTAATTTCCTAAGCACAAAGCAAGTTTAATTAAAGCCAGTGGAGCAGGGGACTGCCACAGTTGAGTACATTTTTATGTCACTCACATAGTCAGGGATCAGGCAAAATATGAAATGTGATAACATCAGCTTTGTTTGGTAAACAGCCACACTCTCCAGGCACACCCCTCCAGCCCCCACCCTCCAGGCTCTTTAAAGTGTTTACTGAGCAGTACTCCAATCCTTTCTCCTCTTTGTAGTTTCCAGTCTTTCTGATGTATTAACAACCACACTCTGCTTCTAGGAAGCATAAGGCAAGACAGAACTCAACAGGGAGAGTGCTTCTCTGCTAGCCTCTGGCACAGCTCTGGGCTATGTCTATTCTTGCAGCCCCTTCTCACTGATTCAATGAAGTGCCTTGGGGAACCGGTATGGGATTCCCATACCTGCTTTGATGCCTGGTCAAACTGTACTTGCTTGTTTTCAAAGGCATGATGTAGCCTTGTCCACTTGGAAAGAAAAGAATATTTTTGGTTAGAAATAATAAAATGAAGATTGGAGAGACAGCTCAATTGATAAAATACTTTTTGTGCAAGTAGGACAACTTCAGTTCAGTTCCCAGTACCCTCTTAAAAAGCTGTGGGTGGTGGAGCATACTTAAGATCTCTTTACTGGAGAAGTGGAGACAGGAGAACCCATGAGGCTTTCTCATTAGCTAGATTAAGCTAATTGATAATTCCAAGCTGAGGAGAGACCCTAGATCAGAGGAAGTAGATGGTGATTTTGAGGATGACACCTGACATTCTTCTCAAGCCTCTACATGTATCATTGTACATGCATGCTTCCACTCATGCATATGAAACCATTCTCACATATGTACCCATACATGCATGCAACCATGCATAACACATGCACTTGTATGCACATCACTGCATATATACATGAAATTAAGCGGATAAGGTGATTTTATCTTGTAATTTCACAGAAAGTTGATCACTTACCTCCAAAAGATAATGGAAATTTCCATTCTATCTACTTTTTACCATTAAACACATTTGCCATTTATTAGCGTTTTGTATTTCCATGCGAAACTGAACTTTTCATTAGTAACTTAATTCTAATTGGATTTGGAGATAAGTTGTTTTTACATTTCTAGGTCATATTTAGAAGCCAATTAATTCAGACAGTAATGAATTAAAATTTCAACAGATATTTACTAAATGCTAACTATATGCTAGGTCTTATTATAAACTTCTGGATACTCCATACTTTCTAAGATCCTTGTAGTTTTCTAACTGGGAGAGCTAGGCAATAAATAAGACACTTTATTCAAGCATCTAAAGAAGAGATGTTGTATGTTCAATAGAAGTGCATTTAAATATGTTTCATGGACAAATATGTGCTGACAAGATAGAATATTTATGAAAGTTTAATAAGGTGAGGAATTAATCTATTGAGATATAACTGCCTATGCAGGAAGCAACAGCCATGTCTAAGAACTGAGGCAGCAAGGCTTTAGTCACAAAGCCTGGTTAGACTGTGCAGAATATAGGCTATAGGCTGAGTGATGTGCCCCTCACTCACATGTACACTGATGTCTTAAGTACTAATGCCCAAGAAAGTCATTATATTTAAATACATGAGCAGCGCATTAATGGGGCAACTGAGTTAACATGTGTTTTGAGTGAGTTTTAACCCTAGATGATGGCTGTTCTTTCAAAAAGAGGAAATTGGATGTAGTTGGAGATAGGAAAGGCAATGTGAATGCAGAAGATGGCCATGTACAAGCTAAGGAAAGAGCCACAGAACATAGAATCTTGGAGAAGTCTTGACTTGATTCTATTAGATTAAACAACTATAAGAAAGTAGATCTGTCCTTTGTTCTTCTGATAGATGGGTTTTCATGTCCACCCCAGAACACAAGTAGAGTAAAATGAATAAAGGAAGAGTGAGACCTGAAAGCTAACAAAGCTCAGGACCAAGAATGTTCTATTCAGTCATGATCTACCAAATATTTTTGTTTTATCATGAGTAATATGAAGAGTCACTGGAGACTTACACATGTGTACCATTTGGTTTCAAATGGTTTCCCTTTGGTTTCAAATAGGTGAAGAAATTGTATAGGAAAAATGGAAAGAATGGGAGGAATGCTTCAGAATATAAATCATGCAACTTGAGATATGATGGTGTCTTAGATCAGACAGTAGTCAGGGAAGTGATAAGAAGTGGTCATATTTTATCTATATGTTGAAGGCAGAGCTGATTTGATTTTTCTGACAGACTGCACGAGGAAAATAAGAAAAATGAATATTTCTGCTATTCAACCAGGGCACTGACACACGTATTACCAGTGACACATAGTAGAGTTATAACACACAGCTTATGGGAAATTATGATGCAAGAAGAAAATTATTAAGATAGCTGTCATCTAATTGTTCCATCATACAAGGCAAACGAGCATGCCATATACATACAAGGCTCTAACAGAAAAAATAAAACTCAAATCCACACACATACACATTCATTCACATTCATTCACATTTATACTCTACAGTGTATCCCTCCTACACTCATACATGACAGAACAGAATCTACATGATTATTCTATGTAAACATTTGATCAAGATTAATGGTATGATATGTATTCCTAGGTCCACATATTGAATATTGAAGGCATAAGGACCAAACTTGTATTTAGGAATTACAACACCAGCCAAAAGATTTCTCTTGAATTCAAGCAAGCTCATCTACCTGTCTGCTGAACTAACAAGAGTTAAAAGCAACTCATCTTTCAGGGCCATTTCTTATCAAATTTAAACATGAAACAATGGTTTGTGCATCATTGACTAGAAATGCAACATTTTGGTTGTTTTATTTTGTCAGTGTTCATTAGTAGGAGCAGTAGATGAAACCTATATCATGAGTCATCTATGTGGGGTGAGAATGTGGAAAGTAGAACATGAGAGTGTGGGTATGTGGGCAAGGTCGATACTGGTTAACTTTAGGACATTGACTAAGCAAAGGTGACTTACGATGCTATTCTCAAAGTTGTACAAATGTCACAGAATAGCTTGTAAATCATCACCAGAATATGTGCAGATTAGGAATACAAAAGCATGTAGTACTGATGAGGAAAAATCCATATCCAAAGTTATATCTTTAGAAAGAACATATAATGATAAGTTTTTCTTAGATGTCCTTGTGGGCAACTTTTAGCATATTTCTGATCAATAACTTTGAAGGGATAAAAAGCCAAATTCATGCTTTTAAATAAGACTGTTTAACAGTCATTTATGGAAGCAGACATAATATTATGTTCAAGGGCAATAATGCGGCAGTAAAGAGTATAGTTAAAATCTGTTCTTTCTTCACTGTTACTGTGAAATTGAGAAAGTTATTTATTGCTTGTTTCACTCCTCTTGTTTATGCAATGACAATGAAAACTGTTTCACATAAGATAGTTTATTAAAAAACATTTACAAGCAATATTAAGAGTGGAATGTTCTCATAAACATAGTGATTAAATATTGATATGTCCTTTATATGATTTACTTTAATTATCTGTCTGTATATATGGAAAAGTTTGTCCCCAGGAAGGCAGAGGCCAGAAAAGGTTGTTGGATACCCTAGAGCTGGAGTTATAGGTGATGTGAGCCAAAACCTGATATGAGTGCTGGTAACAGAAATGAGGTCCAAAGAGCAGCATATGCTCGTAGCAACTGAACCTTTTTTCCAGCCCCTTCATGTCAACTTTTAGGCACACTGAAAGTTTTAGGTCAGACTATGCACTAGGATGAATAAAACATGACATCAAAACAATCTAAAGAAAATAAAAGTCAAATATGTTGTCGTAAATCTCCAACCCAAATATGCCCCTGAAATGAAAACACAACTCAATCAATATGAATACAAGCTGCACAACTAGATTGAGTTGATCTACCACTACACTATCACTTTCCCCATCCATGAGACCTCATATAACTTGTGGTTTCTCACTGCTACTCCATTGTCCTTCCACTTCCTTGTCCATTGTCCTCTCAGGAAGAAGGTTTACAGGAAATCCCCTGAGTACTGACTCATTCCTTGTTCACAGCCTGGAGAACGGGAATTAGCATCAAATTACAAATAGCCTCAGGGCAACCTGCAACACTTGCTATCTCAAGGCACACAAATTGAAATAAAATGCATAGCTCACAACTATTCTGAATCACCATAATACATCCTCTAGAGGTAGCATTCCTAAGGTAGAGAATTGTACTACCTGTCTCAGCCTTAACCATGTCAGTTTTTCCTTCTTTGGAATTAATAGTCTAAAATGACAATACAAGATGTGAGGCCATTGGGCAGAATTATCATTAAACACACCAAGAAAAGGTGCTTTTTGAGCTGCTCAGATCAGTTACTCAAAGCCAACGTCACTCTTTCTCCTTTCACAAGCTACTCTAACTTCACCTTGATTGTGTGAATTATCTCATTAACCTTCTAAGAAACAAGACCTTACTTAAAACTACAGAAGCCATTTCTGATGTCGACAATCAAAGACCCTTGATGGATGCACAAGTTTCCCATTAGAGAGTGCACATTCTTGTGTCTGCCACCATTTATTCTTGACAGCAATCTTAAATCCAATTTTAACTCCGACTCAACCTTAAGTATTTGAAAGGAGTTTGCTCACTTAAAGGTACTCAGAAAATCTAATTACTTAACTCCTCAGTTCTTCTTGGGGCTGTTAAAAAGTGAGACCCTCTCAGCAGTCTATTAAACCTACTAGGATGAATTGAGTCTGCGTTTCACCAGCTCCTCCATATGCATATTACACTGTATTTTTCTGCAAAGTGGTATTTAGTAATTTTACTGTTCATTTTTAAAATACATTAAATATACATCTGATCAGTCATATTCATAAGAATAAGACATACTTTCCAAATAGGTCACAGTTCTATGATTACTTTAACCAACTGCTATATATCTAAAATATATGGCATGACTTGGGAATGTTGGCTTTATAAATGTTTGCTCTCTATGTATTGTAAATGTTTCAGAAACACAAAAACTTCATTTTTGGAAATAAATAATCAAATGATCTTCCTTGATACTCTCTGTCATATTGATCAACGCACCCTTAAATTCTTCTCCTTGGATATCAATATATTTTTTCAAGCTCTCTAATAATAAACATAATTCCTAACTACTTATTGACATTTAGGGTAATAACAATTTTCTAATTATCACAATTCTCATATTCAACAGTGCTCACTCTTATATTATTAAGACAGGTGTGTGTGTGTGTGTGTGTGTGTGTGCATGTGTGTGTGTGTGTGTGTATGTGTGTGTGTGTGTGTGAGAGAGAGAGAGAGAGAGAGAGAGAGAGAGAGAGAGAAAGAGAGAGAGAGAGAATGTGCAATGTGTATGTTTGTTCCCACAGAGGCCCAGAAAAGGGCATCACATGCAGTTTGTGTTTCCTAAAATGGAGGCTGGAAACCAATCCTGAGTGGTTTGCAATAGCAGAAAGAATTATCGACCTCTGAGCCATCTCTCAAGCCGCATAATACAGTAATTTTTGACCGGTGGTGTTACATGGCTCAAGTATCACAGAAATTCAGACACTGTTTTGAGATGTCTTTAACCCAATCAATCAATCGACACACGTAATTTCAGGAAATGTGAAGTAGGTTTCAAATCCTTGTTTTATGAACACTGAGTGGGATTGAGAAATACCTCCTCAAGGTAAGAGTTCTTATAAGAATGTTCATCTCTGCATACTTGGCCTGAAGGTTATAAAATACTTTGTGGAAAAGAGGTAAGAACCAGGGAAGAGTGATGTGAGACAGGGAGATATCTTTAACAGGAAGATTAAACAAAATCAAGATTAAGGAATGATACTAGAATATTAGACTTGCTACTTTGCTTCAAAAAATAGTTATGGAAAAATATGAAATCTCTAAATGTAGCAAAATGCAGCCTTGATGCTTTGTGGGTTTTTTTCAAGGTCAAATTTGCAAATCTCCCCAAATTGTTCATAATCTCTCCCAAAGAAACTTCAATTCCATAATCTTGGTGCAATTAATACATCAACTTTCCATAAGATTGAGCAAAAGATAGGGTCGTTCAGAGGACCTGGGTTATATTCCTGGCACAGACATCAAGAGGATTACATCTACCTGTATGTCTAGCTGCAGAGGATTTGACCTACACTTCTGGCTTCTGTGAGCATTTTCATTTGTGGTGTACTCAAACTCACAAATGCGAACACATACCAAAGAAGTAAATTAAAAAAAAGACATCTATTTAAAAGTACCAAGCAAGGAAAAGTAAAACTGGACACAATAAAGAATAAATAACTTTAAATATGACCACCATGCATTTGTCTTTAACATTAACTTGCCTCAATTTGTCAATACTCTAAAATTTATGGTGTATGACATTCAGGTTGAGTTCATATTGATAGGTTTAGAGTCCCATTAAGTATTGCTTAAATTAAGTGCTAGCCTCTTGGAAAAGTGTTCTGCATAAATAATCCCATTTAACCTTATACCAAACAAATACTGAATAAAATCATCTGTTATTATAAAGATATAAATACAAAAGGATGAAGAGCGAGGCAGAGACAAGATCTGGAGTACCTTCCAAGAAATCAACACATAGCAGAAGCCAAATGCAACAAAACCATCAAAAAGCCCTTAACTTCCAAACAGAGACCTCTAAAAGGCAGTGGCCATCGAAGGCACTATAGACAGCATCAAGAAGTCCCTCTGTATCAGAATTGTTCTGCTGACAATGTGTCCTCGAAATTCACTGGTTGATAGTCTGAATTGTTTAGGCTATTCATTTCACCTTAAGGAAATGTGCCTTGAATAATCCAGGTGACATAAGTAGAAAATGTTGGGTGAGAAGTCCAACAGCATCTCACTTCCTTAGATGAAATATCTACTAGATGTCTAGTACATGCTCTAATGAAAAGGAATTTTAATCCAGCAACATGGCTTCTCTGGCAAAGAGATCACATCCAAAGTCCTTTCTAGTTCTGTATAATCTGGCTGGAATGCAGGCATGCCTTTAGTAAACGCATTTAGATCCAAACAATGATATCTAATTGAGGGGCAGACAAAGTTACGAAGCAGAGAATGATCTGACAGAATGAGTCAGAGCTAGGATACACCCAACTCTCAGGAGAAGAGACAAGAAAGAGAAGTAACATAGGAGAGGAGAAGAGAAGAAAGAAAAGGAGAGGAGAGGAGAGGAGAGGAGAGGAGAGGAGAGGAGAGGAGAGGAGAGGAGAGGAGAGGAGAGGAGAGGAGGAGAGGAGAGGAGAGGAGAGGAGGAGAGGAGAGGAGAGGAGAGGAGAGGAGAGGAGAGGAGAGGAGAGGGAAGGGAGGAGTGGAAAGAGATGGGGAAGGGGGAGAGGGAGGGAGATTTTATAAGCACGGTTTTATAGAGAAAGAGTGCAGGTAAATACAGAAGTAGATAGAAGATTTGGACAGATTGTCATAGATCGAGGCCTAGCAGAGCAATTGAATCAATATCCAAAAGAAGCCAATTTGAAACATTCAGCTTGAAAGATTAGAATGAATGGAGGCTAGATGCTTACAGGTCTAGGCAGAAGGATAGGTTAGAATAGAGAAGGAAATGCTCTAGGATCAGCCCAAGCTGTGTACTTGCACAGCTTGGGTAAAGCTCTCCTACCATCTCTTCATCTGAGAAAATACCAGTAAAAACAAGGTGGGCATTTGTATTCCACTACCTCAGCTTATCATCCCAAGGCTCTTATCCTTACTTTCACGACCTTGCTATTGAATAACATAAGTTTTTTTTTGCCCTCTATCTGTCTTCTGCTAGTAACTTCACCTATAAGAAAAAAAGAGTAAGTAACAAAATTCAGGGTAATGTTGACTTTGAGGGCTTTAGGATGGAGGCAGGTGCTACTGATGTATAGTACTCAGAAGCATTGTGATAAATCCCCAGTGTTTTGTGGTAGAAAGAACATAGCTATATACTATTTGTATCTATGTATTCTGTAAGTTTTAAGTAAGAAATTGATACAAATATCAAACTGTATTTAAACATGAAGAAATCTCTGTAATAGATTATTACTCATTAAGAGAGAGTATGTTTGTTCCCAGACCACCCAACCCCCTACCCATCTCTCTATTGCTTTTCATCTACCCTAACTACAAGCTTAACCTCTGTCCTTTCTGGTGTCTCAGCTGCCTTCTAAAAACCACATGACTACCATGATTCCAGATGGATGAGAATTATATACACTGAGAAGCATTAGAAAAACAATCCATTCACAAAAGAAAGAAAGAAAAACAAAAAGACAGATTAAACCTAACCAAGGAAGCCAAAATTGAAATTATGAATCTGTCAGGTAAGTGAAAAAAATACCTTGGATTTAAAAATTCAGGCACAAAATCAATCAATCACACAAAAATCAAACAACCACAAATGCTTCCTTTACTTGTTCTAACAGAATTTTGATGTTTTTCAGCTTGGAGAACCAGTAGGAGGCAGGAAACTAAAAGGAAGTAATTGGGAGGAGGATGTTGTAAAGCACAGAAATGTATAGATGATATGAAGATAAAGAGGAGCGTTATTAGGAATGGAGATGTTCAGACAAGGATGAGGTGAAGGAACAGGACAGATGAGGTACCAGGGATGACTCACAAAAATGGCAGGGGTAGGAAATAATCAAATAGAAATTTGCTATCCTATAAATAAAACATTATTTTATAAAATTCACAGTTTGAAAAATGAAATACTACATGGCTGGGGAAAAAACCAAACTATTCCCAGTAGCAGTATTTTATGAAACAAAAACTTCAAAGAAGTGTTGGTTTCCTCCTCAGGAGATGTCAGAGAGGCTTCAGAAGCCCTCCAGACAGTATAGACTTTTGCAATTCCTGTTGGTTACACACCATAACTAGATGCTTAGATCCAATTCCTGAAGAGACCACACCTTGAATACATTATAATAACATATCAGACTGGACCTGAGCTGGAAACTTCCTTTCCACCAACTCTCTTCAATAGTTCCCATAGGAGCTATTTGCCGAGGGAGAAAAAAACCATCTATAGTCTTATTCAGCTATAAATCCTAACGTATATGAGACCACAAACATGATGCATGTTACTGAACAATAGTGTCACTGCTATTATACTGATAACCAACTGTTCTCTGCTTGAATTTGAGACTTGCTCCATAGCAGGGATTACATTACTGGTACTGAATATCTGATCAAAAATCCACAGTAAATGAGAACAAAGGCTCTAGGTATAAACTGAATACTGTTGTTTAGCTAAAGTGACATAGCATCAAGCAGAATGCTGAATATTTATCTTACCATAGGCAAATAGCACATTCAGCCTTATTCATAAATACCACTCTTTTCAGTGAACAGTGGTAAATACAGAGATTAATCAAAACACAGGGGCTGATAGTAAGTGATCGATGAGTACTTAGTCCCAAACAAGTAATTTATACTTTTTTCTCTAAAACTCAGAAAGCATTGCAAAAGAGGGAAAGAAAAGAAGCTTCAAACCATAAAATAGAGAGAATGTCTGCAAAATGCCATCTTCTTGGCAAGTCTAGCAATTATAACCATGAAGTCACAGTAGTTTTAAATGCTTGCAGTGGGTTCTGCACAAGAATGAAGCTGTGAATTGTCAGGCATGGATACAGGAGGACCTCAGGGAGATAGATCTATTCTTCAGTGCGGAATTATTTTATAGAAGTAGAATCTTACAGGGAGATTATTGCTTTCAGTTATACATCCATTAATGACCTCATCAGGTCCCCATACATCGCTCAAAAACAATGCAGATGGCTCTAGCAGAACGAAATGGTTCATAAATCAACCTCCAAGTCACAAAAGGGATCGGGATGGAGGCATGGCAGGGATGGGAAGAAGATAAGAGAATGCAAAGAACTAATAAGAATACAACATATACTTGCATAAAGTTATCAAGTAAGTAATTCAATAAAATAAGAAACAAAAGTTAGAAAGGTTTTACATCATTGGATTTGACCAGATATTTCTGGAAAAATATTTGTGAAAATAATGCCATGGTTTGCCTTCAAGATAACTAGAGAAAAGAAGAGAGAAATGTTTTCACATTAAATTCTTTAGTACTTTATATATTCTGAATAAAGGCATTTTCAAAAGTTCTGCATGAGACCTGAGTTTGTATTTTACACATATATTTTCAACATTAAGTTCCTCTAAACAAATTAAATATACCCAAAGGATTTTTTTTTTTTACAGAATATCTTTCTTTTACTATGAGCTGAAGACCTGACGCATGCACTCTTTAAGGTCCAGTATGGCAACTTCTGTCATGTCAGCTCTCTACACAATGACTGCTTGATTAGCATGCAGTGCTCTGTCCTCTGCATATAGTCATTTATCAGAGCTGCTGGGAAGTCTACTGTGTGGATGGGGGGGGGGGTTGGATCTTTCTCTTCATCATGAAGCATCTTTCTATGACTGTTTTTGTTCAGTTGACTTCATCTTTCTAATGTCTCTGAAACAAGTCTTATTTCTCACATGATGTCTTATAGAATTTATTCACATTTGACAAACACTATTATTACTTTCTGTGTTTTTTGTTGTGTCCAATATCATAGAGGTAACCCAGAAAAAATAAATTTGAATTGCACAGACAATGAATCTCATAAAATTACATGAACTATCAATTTCTTTGAATGCTTATAACGATCCTCCATTTCTGTTTAATAATCAACATACCATCTTAATCAGCAGTTGTGCATGCAAATAATTCTGCTTTAAAATAACTGAGATTCCAAATCAAGTTCATGCTGTGAAATAATGAGACTTTCTAAAACTGTCTTTACATAATGGGACTTCACTAAAGATACATTGAACTAATCAAAATAGAAAGAGATTCTAAGCAATATCCTAACCATTTAAATGGGCTAAATTGTTTAGGATTTCTGTTGAGAGTATGAAACTGCTTTTATTAATGGCTTTTCCATTTACTATCAGACTTTGACAAGTTTGTTAAAGTCTGGAAGTATAGATATTTAACATGCGATATGCTTAATCGTCCTGGGATACTGGAATTATAAGGTTACCATTAAAAATAAAGCATATTTTGCTTCTGTTCATCCAATCTTATTATGTAGCAGTTATTCCCATGATGAGGAGGAAGCTTCAGGTACCTGGATCTTGGGTATTTTGTTCATGTTTCATAGAGGAGATATTCACGTGAACTTATAGTTTAAGTTTTGTCCAGTTTTAATTTTTGATATCAAAGTAATATTGGCTTCAAAGAATTTATTTCCCAAGTTCTTTAATTTATAGTTGTGTGTGTGTGTGTGTGTGTGTGTGTGTGTGTAAATCAGAGGAAAAACTGAGAGTCTATACATTCCTTTTACCCTGTAGATCTCTGAGATATGAACTCAGGTCATTAGGTTTGGTGACGAGTATATTCATTCATCCACTGCTCCAAGTTCTTTTAAAAAAATCATAATTATCAAACTCATACCAGGAAGTTAACTCTGAAGTTTCTTTGCAGCATATTTTAATTGGATGACCTTTGTATTGATAAGAATGGGATATTAACATCACCTATTATATTAGTTACATACAATTGCTGTTAATGCTCCTGTTTTTTTCTGTTTCATAGTGGGGAGAATAGGAGATAGGAAGGGATCTGGGAGAACTTGTGAAAAGAGAAGTTAATAGGATCAAAATATATCCAATAACATTTTCAAAGGATTAATAAGAAATATTATTTAAAAATATAGAGTAATAAAATATCTAGAACACATTTTGAAATTAAAATAAAAACAATTCAATACTTCGAACATCTTTTTTTTTTCTTTTTCTTTCTTTTTTTTTTTTTTTTTTTTTTGGTCACAGAACAAAGACAAAGAACCAGAGAGTCTTTCTGAATGTCTAATATTAGAGCTGTGTGCGCTTGAGGAAGCAGAGGCTCATTGTTAATAGATCCAATTATAGTCCTTCCTCATTCTTTCTCTAAAGGCTCATGCTGTGTATGGGCTGAGGGCAGAATATATTGTCATTATCAAGGTTATATTCTCTTTATATGGTTCACTTTGTTTACTGGGAGCTGCTCTTGACTCCAAGAAGCTTTATGGCATGTGGAACTTTCACGTTGCTGCAGAACCCTCTAGTGTTTGGAAGTAATATCCAAGTTCATGCTGTCTCCCAACTGCATTGCGGGATGGGGGCTTTCTTTCTTTCTTTCTTTCTTTCTTTCTTTCTTTCTTTCTTTCTTTCTTTCTTTCTTTCTTTCTTTCTTTCTTTCTTTCTTCCTTCTTTCCTTCCTTCCTTCCTTCCTTCCTTCCTTCCGTCCTTTCTTTCTTTTCTTTTTTTCTTAATTGTGGAGTACTACAGTGCACTACCATCACCATCATCTCCCTCCCCCACTGCTTCTTTTGCTTATGTCTTACTCAGTAGAACTGGGTGACATAATCACTTCTACCTGCAGACAAGATGAAATGAGGGGAAGTGGTAATTTTTATTTGTGCAAGTTGCCTTTTTCATGAAAAAGTTAATTGATTTGAAGTTTATCAGAAGGGAGAAAATGAGAGAAGGCATCAATAGAGTTGTCTACATCTCCTCTCAACACGTTTTTCCCCATATACTAATAGAGAGCTAAGAGTGTTAAAACAGTTTCCAGAAGTCAGAATTGCACCAATAAAGTGTAGTATGACTTCCTAGTACATAGTACATACTCAGTTGTGTTGTGCATTAGTGTTAAGGTTGTTTGCATCTTAAAACCAGGGCAAATCTATTATTGAAGTGTGGCAAAAATTATCAAATATTTTCGATACCCTGTGATTATGTGGTGAGGTCTTTGTTCTGTAGATCTGGCCTCTGGAAAGCAGTCTTTAGTTTTCTGAAATCTGGCTCTGCTGCCTGCTTCTTCATTCTGGCCAAACAGCAAGAGGCATCGATGAAAATTTTTCAGGGTAAAAGAACCCATATTATCATACTTTATTTATATATTCCAAATATTTAAAGATTTTGAAGCCCAACATTTACTATGATGGCTTTTATATAGCATTAATAGAGCTATCTTTCAAAGTTTTACTCTCTCAAAACAAAATATTTTAAAAAACAACTTACCTATTTAGTTGTTTTAATAGATTTTTCTTAATTTCTTAATTTCTTAGCAATAACAAGTATAATCAGAACTATTTTGTTCTTCTACTTGCTGACCGAACCTTGTTTGTTAGTTCCCCCATGTTTGGGTTATGTCTTTTGATCCTCCACTTTATTTTATTGGTGTTACATGCAGAAAGTCATGAGTTTTGCAAACATAAACAAAACGATTGTAATATATTCATCCTGGTCTCATAAGCACCAAAATCCACACCTGGTACACAGCTAATGATATATATGTATTTCTCTGGAAAAGTAAAATGCAACTAGAAAATTAAATATCTTGGCAGTGCCTAAGAATGTCTTGAGTACTTAATGTTCTTTTCTCTACTTTAGTGATAGAAAGAAGAAAAGAAACAGGAAGCTGAATGGTTAGGGCTTTCAATGCTGTCATTAGAGGCAGTTTGACCTCTTGGCCACAACCTTTTGTGCACATACCTCTCATTCCTGACAGTGTCTCCAAAATCAACCTTCTGTAACTGGTACTATGACATATACCATAAGCATTACCTTTCAGGATCCTCATCTTTATGTCATAGAAATAAAACACGTTATTATCACCTACAAAATCACTGAAGTCCTACGTGCTTAAGGGGTCTTAACAGCAATCCAATATCACAATATTATGGTGGCAGCATTAGGAATACTAGTAAGAGCTAAAACACTACAATTAGTGGATAGTATGCATCAGGTACAGCACTATATATCATGTACATATAGTTCCATTGCATACTGAGAGTACTTTTTGTGAGACAGCTACTATATCTAGATACAAGAATTGTGTTATTGCTGGTGTTGTGATGAAATAGTCCAGAAGAATATTGAGGAGAGATGAGCTTATTTGGCTTACAGTGACAAATTACAGTTTATTATTGGAGGGAGGGAGTATAAACTACTTGTCAAACACTGCATACCCATAGTCGGGAGCAAAGAAAGTATAGGCTCTTTGCTCGATCACTTAATGCTCACCTAGCTTTCTAAACTCTACAATTCAGGCTTTGGCTTTGAAGATACCCCCCCCCCCTTGCAAGGTGAGTCTTTCTTTTTTTTTTTTTTTTATTTTTTTGGTTTTTTGTTCGTTTGTTTTATTAAAAGTGGATATTGGAAAGCTGTGTGCTTTCTTTTTTTTTCTTTCTTTTTTTTTTATTATTCGATATAATTTATTTACATTTCAAATGATTTCCCCTCTTCTAGCCCCCCCACTCCCCGAAAGTCCCGCAAGCCCCCTTCTCTTCCCCTGTCCTCCCACCCACCCCTTCCCACTTCCCCGTTCTGGTTTTGCTGAATACTGTTTCACTGAGTCTTTCCAGAACCAGGGGCCACTCCTCCTTTCTTCTTGTACCTCATTTGATGTGTGGATTATGTTTTGAATATTCCAGTTTTCTAGGTTAATATCCACTTATTAGTGAGTGCATACCATGATTCACCTTTTGAGTCTGGGTTACCTCACTTAGTATGATATTCTCTAGCTCCATCCATTTGCCTAAGAATTTCATGAATTCATTGTTTCTAATGGCTGAATAGTACTCCATTGTGTAGATATACCACATTTTTTGCATCCACTCTTCTGTTGAGGGATACCTGGGTTCTTTCCAGCATCTGGCAATTACAAATAGGGCTGCTATGAACATAGTAGAACATATATCCTTATTACATGGTGGGGAGTCTTCTGGGTATATGCCCAGGAGTGGTATAGCAGGATCTTCTGGAAGTAAGGTGCCCAGTTTTCGGAGGAACCGCCAGACTGATTTCCAGAGTGGTTGTACCAATTTGCAACCCCACCAGCAGTGGAGGAGTGTTCCTCTTTCTCCACACCCTCTCCAACACCTGCTGTCTCCTGAATTTTTAATCTTAGCCATTCTGACTGGTGTAAGATGAAATCTCAGGGTTGTTTTGATTTGCATTTCCCTAATGACTAATGAAGTTGAGCATTTTTTAAGATGCTTCTCCGCCATCCGAAGTTCTTCAGGTGAGAATTCTTTGTTTAACTCTGTACCCCATTTTTTAATAGGGTTGTTTGGTTTTCTGGAGTCTAACTTCTTGAGTTCTTTATATATATTGGATATTAGCCCTCTATCTGATGTAGGATTGGTGAAGATCTTTTCCCAATTTGTTGGTTGCCGATTTGTCCTCTTGATGGTGTCCTTTGCCTTACAGAAACTTTGTAATTTTATGAGGTCCCATTTGTCAATTCTTGCTCTTAGAGCATACGCTATTGGTGTTCTGTTCAGAAACTTTCTCCCTGTACCGATGTCCTCAAGGGTCTTCCCCAGTTTTTTTTCTATTAGCTTCAGAGTGTCTGGCTTTATGTGGAGGTCCTTGATCCATTTGGATTTGAGCTTAGTACAAGGAGACAAGGATGGATCAATTCGCATTCTTCTGCATGCTGACCTCCAGTTGAACCAGCACCATTTGTTGAAAAGGCTATCTTTTTTCCATTGGATATTTTCAGCCTCTTTGTCGAGGATCAAGTGGCCATAGGTGTGTGGGTTCATTTCTGGATCTTCAATCCTGTTCCATTGATCCTCCTGCCTGTCACTGTACCAATACCATGCAGTTTTTAACACTATTGCTCTGTAGTATTGCTTGAGGTCAGGGATACTGATTCCCCCAGATTTCCTTTTGTTGCTGAGAATAGTTTTAGCTATCCTGGGTTTTTTGTTGTTCCAGATGAATTTGATAATTGCTCTTTCTAACTCTGTGAAGAATTGAGTTGGGATTTTGATGGGTATTGCATTGAATCTGTATAGTGCTTTAGGCAAAATGGCCATTTTAACTATATTGATTCTGCCGATCCATGAGCATGGGAGGTTTTCCCATTTTTTGAGGTCTTCTTCCATTTCCTTCTTCAGAGTCTTGAAGTTCTTGTCATACAGATCTTTCACATGTTTGGTAAGAGTCACCCCAAGATACTTTATACTGTTTGTGGCTATTGTGAAGGGGGTCATTTCCCTAATTTCTTTCTCAGCCTGCTTATCCTTTGAGTATAGGAAGGCCACTGATTTGCTTGAGTTGACTTTATAACCTGCCACTTTGCTGAAGTTGTTTATCAGCTGTAGGAGCTCTCTAGTGGAGTTCTTTGGGTCACTTAGGTAGACGATCATGTCCTCTGCAAATAATGATAGTTTGACTTCTTCCTTTCCAATTTGTATCCCTTTGACCTCCTTATGTTGTCGAATTGCCCGAGCTAGTACCTCAAGTACAATATTGAAAAGATAAGGAGAAAGGGGGCAGCCTTGTCTGGTCCCTGATTTCAGTGGGATTGCTTCAAGTTTCTCTCCATTTAGTTTGATGCTGGCTACTGGTTTGCTGTATATTGCTTTTACTATGTTTAGGTATGGGCCTTGAATTCCTGTTCTCTCCAAGACTTTAAGCATGAAGGGATGCTGAATTTTGTCAAATGCTTTTTCAGCATCCAATGAAATGACCATGTGGTTTTGTTCTTTGAGTTTGTTTATGTAGTGGATTGTATTGATGGATTTCCGTATATTGAACCAACCCTGCATTCCCGGGATAAAGCCTACTTGATCATGGTGGATGATCGTTTTGATGTGTTCTTGGATTCGGTTGGCAAGAATTTTATTGAGTATTTTTGCATCGATGTTCATAAGGGAAATTGGTCTGAAGTTCTCTTTCTTTGTTGGATCTTTGTGTGGCTTTGGTATCAGCGTAATTGTGGCTTCGTAGAAGGAATTGGGTAGTGTTCCTTCTGTTTCTATTTTGTGGAATAGTTTGAAGAGTATTGGTGTTAACTCTTCTTTGAAGGTCTGGTAGAATTCTGCACTGAAGCCATCTGGTCCTGTGCTTTTTTTGGTTGGAAGACTTTCTATGACTCCTTCTATTTCTTTAGGCATTATGGGACTGTTTAGATGGTCTAGTTGGTCCTGATTTAATTTTGGTATTTGGTATCTGTCAAGGAAATTGTCCATTTCCTCCAGATTCTCCAGTTGTGTTGAGTATAGGCTCTTGAAGTAGGATCTGATGATTTTTTGGATTTCCTCAGTTTCCGTTGTTATATCTCCCTTTTCATTTCTAAGTTTGTTAATTTGGATACTTTCTCTGTGCCCTTTGGTCATTCTGGCTAAGGGTTTATCTATCTTGTTGATTTTCTCAAAGAACCAGCTCCTGGTATTGTTGATTTTTGTATGGTTCTCTTTGTTTCTACTTGATTGATTTCGGCCCTGAGTTTGATGATTTCCTGCCTTCTACTCCTCCTGGGCGAAATAGCTTCTTTTTGTTCCAGGGCTTTCAGGTGTGTCATTAAGCTGGTAATGTATGCTCTCTCCATTTTCTTTTTGGAGGCACTCAGGGCTATGAGTTTTCCTCTTAGCACTGCTTTCATTGTGTCCCATAGATTTGGGTATGTTGTGTTTTCATTTTCATTGTGTTCTAAATAGTCTTTAATTTCTTTCTTTATTTCTTCCTTGACCAAGGTATCATTGAGTAGAGTATTGTTCAGTTTCCACGTGTATGTGGGCTTTCTGTTGTTTCTGTTGCTATTGAAGACCACTTTTACTCCATAGTGATCAGATAGGAGGCATGGGATTAGTTCTATCTTCTTATATTTGTTGAGGTCTGTCTTGTGACCAATTATATGGTCGATTTTGGAGAAGGTACCATGAGGTGCTGAGAAAAAGGTATATTCTTTTGTTTTAGGATAGAATGTTCTATATATATCTGTTAAATCTAATTGGTCCAAAGCTTCAATTAGTTTCATTGTGTCCCTGTTTAGTTTCTGTTTTCCTGATCGGTCCATTGAGGAAAGTGCAGTGTTGAAGTCACCCACAATTATCGTGTTAGGTGCAATGTGTGCTTTTACTTTTAATAAAGTTTCTTTTACGAAAGAGGGTGCCCTTGCATTTGGGGCATAGATGTTCAGGATTGACAGTTCTTCTTTTTGTATTTTTCCTTTGACCAGCAAGAAGTGTCCCTCAGGGTCTCTTTTGATGACTTTGGGTTGAAAGTCAATTTTATCTGATATTAAATGGCTGCTCCAGCTTGTTTCCTGAGACTATTTGCTTGTAAAATTGTCTTCCAGCCTTTTACTCTAAGGCAGTGTTTGTCTTTGAACCTGAGGTGTGTTTCCTGTAAGCAGCAAAATGTAGGGTCCTGTTTACGTATCCATTCAGTTAGTCTGTGTCTTTTTATTGGGGCATTAAGTCCATTGATGTTAAGAGATATTAAGGAATAGTGATTGTTACTTCCTATCATTTTTGACGTTATTTTTTAAATTTGAATGCTTAACTTCTTTTGGGTTTGATGAAAGGTTACTATCTTGCTTTTTCCAGGGTGAAGTTTCCCTCCTTGTATTGGTGTTGTCCTCCTATTATCCTTTTTAGGGCTGGGTTTGTGGATAGATATTGGGTAAACTTGGTTTTGTCATGAAATATCTTAGTTTCTCCATCTATGGTGATTGAGAGTTTTGCTGGATATAGTAGTTTTGGTTGGCATTTGTGTTCTCTTAGAGTCTGCATGAGATCTGCCCAGGACCTTCTAGCCTTCATAGTCTCAGGTGAAAAGTCTGCTGTGATTCTGATAGGTCTTCCTTTATATGTTACTTGGCCTTTTTCTCTTACTGCCTTTAGTATTCTTTCTTTGTTTAGAACATTTGGTGTTTTGATTATTATGTGACGGGAAGTATTTCTGTTCTGGTCCAGTCTGTTTGGAGTTCTGTAGGCTTCTTGTATATTCATGGGCATCTCTCTCTTTAGGTTAGGGAAGTTTTCTTCCATAATTTTATTGAAGATATTTGCTGGCCCTTTAAGTTGTAAATCTTCACTCTCATCTATGCCTATAATCCTTAGGTTTGGTCTTCTCATTGTGTCCTGGATTTCCTGGATATTTTGGGTTACAAGCTTTTTGCATTTTGCATTTTCTTTAACTGTTGAGTCCATGGTTTCTATGGAATCTTCAGCATCTGAGATTCTTTCTTCTATCTCTTGTATTCTGTTGTTGATATTTGTATCTCTGTCCCCTGATTTCTTCCCAAGGCTTTCTATCTCCAAAGTTGTCTCCCTTTGAGTTTTCTTAGTTGTTTCTACTTCTGATTTTAGATCCTGGATGGTTTTGCTTAGCTCCTTCACTTGCATGTTTGTGTTTTCCTGTAATTCTTTAAGAGATTTTTGTGTTTCCTCTTTCATGAGCTCAGCCTGTTGACCAAAGTTCTCCTGTATTTCTTTAAGAGATTTTTGTGTTTCGTCTTTCATGACCTCAGCCTGTTGAGCAAAGTTCTCCTGTATTTCTTTAAGTGTTTTTTGCATTTCCTCCTTGTTGGCTTTTGTATTCTCCTGGATTTCTTTCAATGATTTTTGTGTTTCCCTTGCAAGGGCTTCTAACTTTTGATCCATTTTCTCCTGAATTTCTTTATGTATGACCTTCATGTGTTCCTGTACCAGCATCATGACCAGTGATTTTAAATCCAAATCTTGTTTTACTGGTGTGATGGGGTATCCAGGACATGTTGGTAGAGGAGAATTGGGTTCAGATGTTGCCATATTGCCTTGATTTCTGTTAGTGACGTTCCTGCGTTTGCCTTTTGCCATCTAGATCTCACTGGTGTTAGTTTATCTTGTCAGTGCTGGACTCACCAGTGCAAGCTGCCCCTTCCCAGTTGGCCTCTGGTGCACAGCTTACCTCCTGCACTGCTTGTAGACAGGGTGCTGCTGCCCAGGCTGTTCAGATCCCAAAGCAGGCACCCGAAGGCTCCCGCTGGGGCCCGCTGGATTCACTGGAGCACACTGACTTCTCCCAGCTGGCCGCCCGGAAGCCCAGCTAGCCACTTGCAGGACTTGGAGATGTAATGCTGCCGCCCAGACTGATCTGGATCCGGAAGCGGAGAGAGTAGAGCTAAGGGCTTCTGCCTGAGGCCTTGCCCCAGATTGTGTCTGTGGAGCAGATGGAGCCCGTGTGCACTCCCAGGGAGTGCCGATGGTGTATGCTACTGTGACCTCCCCTGTGTTCCGCTCACTCCGCTGGGCAGCCGATCTGCCAACCGGGCTGTTGCACACAAGGTTAGCCTGGTCGCCCAGTCCCTTGAGTCCAGGCAAAAGCCTGGGAGGCCAAGGTCCGAGCAAAGTTCCCCTAGGGCTATGACTGTTAATTGGGTTTGCCAGGTGACTAGGATGGCGGGCGTGCACGCCCGTGCTCCCTGAAAGCGCCGGGAGAGTCTGCTTTGCTAACAATCACCTGGGCGGGTTGACTCACAGATGGCCCACCAAGCCGCCCAGTTCTTGGGGTCAGTCCTGTGCCTTTGGGGCCTGGACCCCCGCTTTGTTAGCCTTAGGCTATGCCTGTTACAGGTCTGCCCGCCTGAGCTCTCTGTCGTCCTGCAGGCAAAATGGCGGCAGCGCGCTTGCAGGCCTGGGCAAAAAACCTCCTGGTTGGGTTGGCACCCCGATGGCCCCCCGACCCGCCCAGGGCCTGGGTGCAGGCCAACGCCCATCGGGCTCAGACCACCGCGGTGTTGGCCTCGGATTATGTGTACCTCAGTCTGTCCGATTCCTGGAGTACGGAACCAAGATGGATGCTCCTCTCCTGACTGGTGGGAGGCCGAGTCCTGAAGTGGCCTCCGTGCAGGAAAGGCGCCGCACAACTGCAGCTGCTTGCTGCCCGGCTGGTCAGCGAAGGTCAGTGGTCGTGGGCGCAGGGCCTAACTGGTCCCTGTGACGCCTTGGTTCCACTGCTAATGGCCCTTCAGCTGGAGCAGCCACTGCTGCCGCTGCCGCCGCCGCCGCCGCCACCGCCGATCAAATCAACACCCTGCCCGCACCCCAAACATGCACACTAGACAACCTGACCTGGATAAATCTTTGTTAAGAATTCTCTTCTTAGTGATTCATGACCACCATCAAGGTGACTCTGAGACTAATGGAACAGATACTATTCTCTGAGTATTACAGAAAGTAATTTTATTCATTTTTTAGTTTTACTTATTTATTCACTTTACATCCCAATGCTGCCCCTAGGTTACACACACACGCACACACACACACACACACACACACACACACACCACTTTCTCCCACTTCATCCTCCCTTTTTCGTCTGAGACACCCTGGCACATCAAGTCTCTGCAAGGCTAGGTGCATCATCTCCATCTCCCACTGAATCCAGACAAGGCACCCCAGTTAGCAGAATGGATTTCACAAAAAGGCAACAGCTTTAGTGACATCCCCAACTCCATTTGTTGGGGAACACACATAAAGAGCTGCACATCTACTACATATGTGCTGGAGACCTAGGTCCAGCCATATATATTCTTTTGTTGTTGGTTCAGCCTGTGAGAGCCTCCAAGGGTCCAGGTTACCTGACTTGATTGGTTTTCCTGTAGAGTTCCTATCTTCTTCAGGGTCCTCAATTCTTGCCCCCAACTTTACCATAGAATTCCTGAGCTCTGCCAAAAGTTTGCCTGAGGGTCTCTGCATCTGTTTCTGTCACCTGCTGGGTGGAGCCTCTCAGAGGACAGTTCTACTCGGCTCCTGTCTGCAAGCCTAACAGAATATTAATAGTGTTAAGGATGGGTGCTAGCCTGTGGAATTGGTCTCAAGTTGGGTCAGTTGTGGGTTGGCTTTTCCATTCCCTCAGTCTCTACTCCATCCTTCTCCCTTCATTTCTTATAGATAGGACAAATTTGAGATCAAAACGTTCATGAGTAGGTTGGTGTCCTCGTCCCTCGACTAGAGGTCATGCCTGGCTACAGGAAGTGGCTTCTGCAGGTTCCATATTCCCACTGCTATGAGTCTCATCTGAGATCACACCCACAGGCTCTTGGGAACCTTCCCCATCCCAGGCTTACAATTGGAATGACTCCTATGCCCCACACTGACCAGCTGCAGATTTCCATTCATTCTTCGAGCTTTCTGCCCCTCTCACCTATTTTTTACCACACCTGATCCTGAATGCCCCCTTTCCCTGCATTCCCTCTTCCACCCAGTCCTCTCCATCCACCTGCCTCCTATGACTAATTTTATTCCCCTTTCTAAGTGGGATTTAAGGATCCTTGCTTGGCCCTTCCTTCTTGTTAGCTTCAATGGGTTTGTGGAGTGCAGCATAAGAATTCTGTACATTCTGGCTAATAATTCACTTATCAGTGAGTATATATCATGCATGTCCTTTTGGTTTTGGGTTACCTCTCTCAGGATGATATTTTCTAGTTCTATCCATTTGCCAGAAAATTTCATGATGTGCTTGTTTTTAATAATATTCCATTATGTAAATGGAACAAATTTCTCTATCCACTCTTCAGTGGAGGAACATCTGGGTTGTTTCCAGTTTCTGGTGATTACAAATAAAACCTCTATAAACACATGAAGCATATGTTCTTGTAATATAGTGGAACATCTTTTGGGTATATGCCCAGGAGAGGTGTAGGTGGGTCTTCTATTTTGTGGAATTGATTGAGTAGTGTTGATATTAGCTTTTATTTGAATGTCTGATAGAATTCTGTGCTAAAACCATCTGGTACTCAGCTTCTTTTTGGAGGGATTGGGAGATGTTTAAGGAGTTCTTCCATTCATTTGGGATTATAGAACTGTTAGATATTTACATGATCACTATTTAAATTTTGAAAGTTATATCTCTTTAGGAAATCATCTGGTTTAGATTTCCAATTTTAGGGAGTCCCAGCTTTTGAATTAAGACTTGGTGGTTTTTTAAATTTCTTCAGTTTCTCTTACATATCACTTTTCATTTCTGATTTTGTTAATTTGGATACTATCACTCTTCCTCTTAGCTTGGCTAAGGGTTTTTCTATCTTCTTGATATTCTCAAAAAAGGAGCTCTTAGTTTTATTGATCCTTTGCATTATTTTCTGTGTTTCTATTGATTGATCTCAACCCTGAGTTTATTTCTCCTTTGAGTGTTTTTCTTTCTTTTTGTTCTAGAGCTTTTAAAAAATAGTTTTATTTATTGCTTGATTCAGCAGCACATATACTAAAATTGGAATTATACAGAGAAGATTAGGATGGCTCCCACACAAGGATGACACACACATTCATGAAGTGTTCCATATTTTTAGAAAAAAAGTCTAATTTATTGACATTCCAAATATTGTCCCCCCAATTCCCAGTCCCCATCCAAAGGTTCTTCATGCCTCTCCTTTGCCTCTGAGAGGGGACTTTCCCATCCACTGACCCACCTCCACTTGCCTACTCTACTTTATTGCCCCTCACCTGTATTCCACTTTCCTGAGGAATCTAGTTTCTGCAGGATTGGGCACAAACTCTTCCACTGAGGCCAGAAAAGGCAGTCCTCCCGCTACATATGTGCCATGGTCCACAGACCAGCGCATGTATGCCTTTTGGTTGGTGTCTTAATTCTGGGACTTCCCAGGGGTCTGTGTTAGTTGATACTGTTGGTCTTCCTATGGGGTTGCCATCCCCTTCTGCTTTTTCAATACTTCCCCTAACTGTTCCATAGGAGTCTAATTATTGGGTGTAAGTATTTGCATCTGTCTCCGTAAACTATTATTAGAGTCTCTCAGAAGACAGCCATGCTAGGCTTCGGTAAACACAACATGATATCAGTAGTAGTGTCAGGCTTTGGTCCCTGCCCATGGGATGGATCTCAAGTTAGACCAGCACTGGAAGGTTTTTACATCAATCTCTGCTTCATTTTTGTCTCTGTATTTCTTTTAGACAGGAACAAATCTGGGTCAAAAATTTTGAAGGTAGGTTGGTGATGCCATCCATCCACTGGGGGTACTGTCTATCTAATGGAGGTGGTCTCTTCAGGTTCCATCTTCTGACTGATGGGCCATTTTGGGTAAGGCCATCCCCACTGAGTCCTAGGAGCCACTCATATCTCATGTATATGGAAATTCTCACCCTCCTCTTCCCAGCCTCTTCAGGTGCATTTCTCCTGGGCCTCTGGGCTTCTCCAATATCTCTGTCACTTCCATACCTAATCCTTCAACCATTTTCCACTCTCCTTCTCCTCTCTTACTCAGGTCTGACCCTCCCTCTGCCTCCAGTGACAATTTTGTTCCTCCCTTGCAATGGAATTGAAACATCCTCACTTGAGCCTTCCTTCTGGTTAAATTTCTTATTGTCTCTGGGTTTCATCATGGATATTCTGTATTTTATGTCTAATATCCACTTACCAGTGAGTATATACCATGCATGTCCTTTTGGGTTTGGCTTACTTCACACTGGATGGTATTTCCTAGTTCCATCCATTTGCCTGAAAAAAATCATGATGTCTTCAATTTTTATAGCTGAGTAGTATTCCATTGTTTAAATGAACCATATTTTCTGTATCCATTCTTTGGTTGAGGAACATTTGGGTTGTTTTCAGCTTCTATCAATTACAAATAAAACTGCTATGAACATAATCAAACACTTGTTCTTGTGGTATAGTGGAGTGTCTTTTGGGTATATGCCCAGGAGTATATAGATTGGTCTTCAGGTAGAACTATTTCCAGTTTTCTGAATAACTGCCAGATTATTTTCCAGAGTGGTTGTACCATTTTACCACTCTACCAGCAATGGAGGAATGTTCCTCTTTTTCTCTATCCTTGCCAGTATGTGCTGTCACTTGAATTTTTCATTGTACCCATTCTGATTGGTGTAAGGTGGAATCTCAGAATCATTTTGATTTACATTTTTTAGATGACTAAGAATCTTGAACATTTCTTTAAGTGTTTCACAATCATTTGAGAGTACTCCACTGAGGATTCTGCTTAGCTCTGTAGTCTTCTTCTTCTTCTTTTTTTTTTTTAGGTTATTTGATTTTTTTTTTGGAGTATAACATCTTGAGTTCTTTCTATAGTTTAGATTTTAGCCATCTACTGAATGTAGTGAAGATCTTTTCCCAATCTGTAGGTTGCCATTTGGTCTTATTGACAGTATCCTTTGCCTTTCAGAGGTTTCACTTGTCAACAGTTGATCTTAGCATCTAAGCCATTGATGTTCTGTTTGGGAAAATTTCCCCTCACTTTCTTTTCTATTTGATTCCGTGCATCTGGTTTTATGTGGAGGTATTCCATCCACCTGGACATGAGCTTTGCACAAGGAGGTAAATATAGACCAATTCACATCTTTCTACAAAGAGACCTCCAATTAGTCCAAAAATGAATCCCTTGAAGTTGCAAGATATTAATAACCAATGCTTGTCAGTTCCAGTTGTTTCATGTTAGTGGTATGTGTGTGTTTGTGTGTGTGTGTGTGTTTCTCTTGTTTTAGTTTTGCTGTGAGATGATAAATTTTTTCGTGTTTTGGGGGTGAAATTATCCTTATGTTGGATTTTTCTTTCTAGTATACTACATAGGGCTGGATTAGTAAAAGGATATTGTTTAAATGTGGCTTTGTCATGGATTATCTTGGTTTCTCTATTTTTGGTAACTGAAAGTTTTGCTGTGTATAGTAGTCTGGGCTGATATCTGTGGTCTCTTAAGGTCTACAAACATCTGTCCATGCCCTTCTGGTTTTGTTAGTCACTGTTGAGAAATCATATATAATTCTGATAACTCTGTCTTTATATGTCACTTGTCACTTGATATTTTCCCCTCACAGCTTTTAATATTTTTTCTTTGTTATTTGCATTTACTATTTTGATTATTATGTGGCAGGAGGAATTTCTTTTCCGGTCTAATCTATTTGGTGTTCTGTAAGCTTCTCATCAGTTTAGAGGTTTTTGATCTGAAAAATCTTTGCCTTCTACTTCTTTTACACTTTGGTCTTTTCATATTGTTCCAAGTTTCCCTGATTTTTTTTTTGTTAGAAACATTTAGATTTTGAATTTTCTTTAACTAATGTATCAGTTTGCTTCCATTGTAAATTCTACACTTAAGATTCTTTCTTCTATATCTTGTATTCTGTTGGTGATGCTTGCATCCATAATTCCTGTTCTCTTCCCTAGGTTTTACATCTCCAGGATTTCATGCTTGTGTTTTCTTTACTGCTTCTATTTTCTTCTTCAGATCTTGAACAGTTTTATTCATTTCCTTTAACAGTTTGATTGTATTTACCTGTATTTCTTTTTTAAAATTTAAATTATTTGTTTGTTTGTTTATTCATTTATAGCCAAGCCTTTCTTCTCCTCCCAGTACCCTCTCACTCAAGTCCTCCCCTCATTCTCCTTAGAAGAGAGGTTGAAACCTCTGGGTTTCAATTCTTCCCCCCTCCCTCTCCAATACAAAACATCAAGTTGTTGTGGGACTAGGCACATCCTTTTCCAGTGAGGCCAGCCAAGGTTATCTATTTAGGGATGTAGGACCTATAGACAAGCAGGTAGGTCCACAACATACTCAAGGAGAGCCTCTGCTCCAGTTGTTTCAGAGACCCACATGAAGAACAAGCCGTTCATCTGCTATTTATGTGCAGGGAACCTAGGTCCAGCCTGTGCTTTCTGTTTGGTTGGTTATTAAATATCTGGGCGCCCTTATGGGTCCAGGTTAGTTGACACTGTTTGTCTTCCTTTTCAGTCCCTGTCTTTTTTGGTTCCCTCAACCTTTTCCCCAAGCTTTCATTAAGACTCCCAGAGTGACATCTAATGTTTGGGTGTGAGTCTCTTCATCTCTTTTAATTGGCTGCTGGGAGGAGCTTCTCAGAGGACAGTAATGCAAGCGAAACAGTGTAACATTAATATGTCGGCGATTGGTTCTTGCCCATGGGATGGGTCACAGTTTTGGGCAGCCATTGGTTGGCCACTTCCTCAATCTCTGCTCTAACTTTGTCCCTGCACATTGTGGAGGCAGGACACATTTTTGAGCAATGTCTTTGTCTGTGGGTTGCCGTCCTTATCCTTCCACTGGGAGTCCTGCCTGGCTACAGGGAATGCTGCTTCAAGATCTCTATATCCCTCACTGCTAAGAATCTCAGCTAGAGTTACCTCCTTAGACCCTTTGATGCCTCTACACATCCCAAGTCTCTTATATATCATAGAGATTGCCCTTCCCCAGATGATCTGTTGTCTCTCTCCCCTGCTCTCCCTACAAATGATCTTCTGCCCTCTGCCTCGCTTCTTTCCCATCCCCACTTCTACTCAGTTCCCTCTTTCCATTGATCTCTAATATCTGTTGTTTCCCCTTCTGAGAAAAATTTAACCATTCTCCCTTGTGCCTTGATTGTTATTTGGCTTCTTTGGGTCTGTTGATTGTAGCATGGTCACCACCACAATCATCATGACATCATGACTGTACCATTACCATCAGTACTAATCACTAACACATCATCGTAACTATTCACCATAATGTATCCTGAACGTTGCTACGTCAGAAGACATACCTGTGGAGCTCAATACTGCAATCCAGGAGGCCCCTCTTCTAAATGAACATATGATGACTTCCTGTACATTTTTATATTCATTTGTTTCCTCTTTAAAGGTCCCTTGCCTGTTTGGTTGTATTTGGTCTATTTAGTTAAGGGATTTATTTATGTTCTCTTTAAAGGCCTCTATCACCTTCACTAGATGAGAGTTAATGTCCCAGTCCCACTCATCAGGTATATTAGGATATAGGCTTTCTATAATAGGAGAGCTGGTTTCTGATGGTGCCATATTACACTGGCTTTTTTGATGTGTTCTTGTGCTTTTGTTTAATCACCTGGCTGTCTCTGGTATTGACTGGCCTGGGAGTAGTAGCATTAGCCTCCTGGACTGGTTGTCTTAGCTGGCAGCAGGGAGTGTGGTGCAGATCGGAAGCTAGAGCACAGAAAGAATGGGGCAGACCTCATTGCTGGTGGTCTGGCTAGGAGCACAGCATGCAGAGTATTAGAGCATGGGTGTCTCACCTGGTTGGGCCGGGTGGCAGTAGGCCTCCTGGGAGGCAGGCAGAGCCGTGGCCTGGGGAGTAGAGTGTAGATCCTGGATTGAAGGTAGAGGTATGGAGTGGATGATGGAGTACAGAAAGGATGGGACAGGAGAAATTAGTTGTATGAGTGTCTTTACACAGCTGAATATGAACTCTAGGTTCCCCATCCTTAATCAAAGTACAAAATTTGAAAAAGTCCAAGCCACAATAACAAACATGGACAAAGGTACATTTTTTAAATGTTTAACATATTCATATGGAATTATGTATGAACAAATATAAAGCGCACTTTAACGACAATATATTTTAAAATGTTAGTTATAAAGTTAAGTAGTTATAAGGATAACACAAAGAATATTTTTATATCTTTCCCCAGCTTTTTCTAATATTAATAATGACATAATCTTGACAAAGTCATGAAAAGTAAGAACTATCATGAATGTTAATTAGACTACCAGAATTATTTTAACAGATATGACAGTCAATATATCATCAGTATCAAAGAATATTTGATTTGTTTCATGGTGTCACATGTTTAGCTGTAGACATTTGGCCCTTTGAGTTGAGGAGGGAAGCCTTCAACCAAGGATTTTATTTTGTGGTGGATCAGAAGCAGGAAACAAACAAACAACAAACCAAATAAATGAAACAAAACAAATGCAGAATGGACATAGGGCAATAGTGCTAACACCATGCTTCTAATTACATACATACTTTCTACAACTAGTCATACTGCATATCTTTCAGAATTCCCAAAACTGTATTTCTTTTTATAAATCCCCCCCAAAATTGACCTGTTTATTATATCAGAGCCCTCTGGAGCATCCTCACAGATATACTTTATTAATTCAGACATATCCCAAGCTAGTCAAATTGACAGTCAAGATTCAAGCTCTTATCACATCATCTTTTTGCCCTAGTTGCTGATTCAACATACCACAGTCATGTGTCTTATTTGTGACACTACCCCAGTCTATCCTGGCTTTTCATGATGCCTGAAAATTCTTTTAATATATTTTATACAGTGATCTTTTATTTAAATGTATCTGATGTCTTCTGATTAGAGAGAAATTATGAACTGGAGGGAAATTTCAAGTTTTGATGGAAATGCCTTA